>NC_080680.1:71943308-72568308 GCF_030445035.2 Dasypus novemcinctus
TGATGGGAATGAACACCACAGTTCAAGAAATCAAAAATACACTTGCAGCAAATATCAGTAGACTAGAAGAGACAGAGCAGAGAATTAGTGATGTGGAAGACAGTACATCAGAAATCAAACAGATAGTAGAAGGGGTCAATAAGAAGATAGAAAAAATCCAATTAGGATTTAGGGACCTGAATGACAATGCAAAACGCTCAAACATACGTATTATAGGCATTCCAGAAGGTGAAGAGAAGGGAAAGGGGTCAGAAGGAGTGTTGCAGGAAATAATGGCTGAAAACTTCCCAAATCTACTGAAAGAGACAGATGTACATATCCAAGAAGCACAGCGCACTCCACAAGTCATAAACCCCAACAGGCCCACCCCAAGACATATACTTGTCAAATTATCCAATGCTCAAGACAAAGAGAAAATCCTAAAAGCAGCAAGAGAAAAGAAAACCATCACATACAAGGGAAGCTCAATTAGATTAAGTGCTGATTTCTCTTCTGAAACCATGGAGGCAAGAAGACAGTGGTATGATATAGTCAACCAAGAATACTCTATCCAGCTAAACTAGCATTCAAACATGATGGAGAGTTCAAAATATTCGCAGACAAACAGAAACTGAAAGAGTATACCAACAAGAAACCTCCCCTTCAAGAAATTCTAAAGGGAGTTCTGCAGGAAGAAAGGAAAAAACAGGAAAGGCAAAGTTGGAGGAGAGTATAAGACCAACAACAACAAAAAAGACAAAAAAATATATACAAACAAAATATGACAAACACAAATCCAATCAAAATATGGCTAACACAAATAATTCCTTGATAGTAATAACACTGAATGTCAACGGATTAAACTCACCTATCAAAAGATTCAGACTGGGACATTGGATAAGGAAATATGACCCATCCGTATGCTGTCTACAAGAGACACATCTTAGACCCAGAGACGCATGGAGATTGAAAGTGAATGGCTGGAAAACAATCATACAAGCTAACAATAACCAAAAAAAGGCAGGAGTAGCTATATTAATATCAGACAAAATAGACTTTAAATGTGAAACAATTGTGAGAGACAAAGAAGGATACTACATTTTAGTCAAAGGGAAAATCTGTCAAGAAGATCGAACAATCATAAATATCTATGCCCCTAACAAGGGTGCCTCTAAATACGTCAGGCAAACGCTGGAAAAACTAAGTGAAAGAATAGATACATCTACAATTATAGTGGGGGATTTTAATACACCACTATCAACTCTGGACAGAACATCTCAAAAGAGAATCACCAAAGAAACAAAACATCTGAATAGTATATTAGAGGAGCTCGATCTAATAGACATATATAGATCGCTACACCCAAACACAGCAGGATATACATTTTTCTCAAGCGCACATGGATCATTCTCCAAGATAGATCATATGCTAGGCCACAAAGAAAGGCTGAACGAATTCAGAAAGATTGAAATCATACAAAACATTATCTCTGACCACAGTGGAGTCAAGCTGGAGATTTGCAAGGGATAGAAGCCCAGATTCCACACCACGATTTGGAAATTAAACAGCACACTCTTAGAAAAACAGTGGGTCAAAGAGGAAATCTCAAAAGAAATCAATGACTACCTTGAAACAAATGATAATGATAACACAACATACCAAAATTTATGGGATGCAGCAAAAGCAGTACTGAGAGGGAAGTTTATAGCCATAAATTCATATATCAAAAAAGAAGAAAGAGCAAAAACTGAAGAACTAACTGCACATTTGAAGGAATTAGAAAAACAACAACAAAGTAACCCAACAGGAAGAAGAAAGAAGGAAATAACAAAGATAAGAGCAGAACTAAATGAAATAGAAAATAAGAAAGCACTTGAACAGATAAACAAGACCAAGAGCTGGTTTTTTGAGAAGATTAACAAAATTGACAAACCTTTAGCAACACTAACAAAAGAAAAAAGAGAGAAGATGCAAATACACAAAATAAGAAATGAGAAAGGCGATATCACCACTGACCCCACAGAAATAAAGACTATCATAAGAGGATATTTTGAAAAACTATATTCCAACAAAAATGACAATCTAGAGGAAATGGACAAATTCCTAGAAACACATAAGCAGCCCATATTGACAAAAGAAGAAATTGATAATCTTAACAAACCAATCACAAGCAGAGAGATAGAATCAGTTATTAAAAATCTCCCAACTAAGAAGAGCCCAGGGCCAGATGGCTTCACAGGTGAATTCTACAAAACATTCCGGAAAGAACTGACACCAATCCTGCTGAAACTATTCCAAAACATTGAAACAGAAAGAACATTACCCAACTCCTTCTATGATGCCAACATTACCCTAGTACCAAAGCCAAACAAAGACATCACAAGAAAGGAAAATTACAGACCAATTTCTCTAATGAACCTAGACGCAAAAATACTTAACAAAATACTTGCTAATCGTATTCAACAATACATTAAACGTATTATACACCACGACCAAGTGGGATTCATCCCAGGTATGCAAGGATGGTTCAACATAAGAAAATCAATCAACGTAATACACCATATAAACAGATTGAAGGAAAAAAATCACATGATTATATCTATTGATGCAGAAAAAGCATTTGACAAAATACAGCACCCTTTCTTGATAAAAACACTCCAAAAGATTGGAATACAAGGGAATTTTTTGAACATGATAAAGAGTATATATGAAAAACCTAAAGCCAATATTGTTTACAATGGAGAAATCCTAGACTCCTTCCCTCTAAACTCAGGAACAAGACAAGGATGCCCACTGTCTCCACTCCTATTTAACATTGTCTTAGAAGTACTTGCTCGAGCACTGAGGCAAGAACCAGAAATAAAAGGCATTCAAATTGGAAAGGAAGAAGTCAAAATTTCATTATTTGCAGATGACATGATCCTATACATAGAAAACCCTGAGAGATCTACAACGAAGATTCTAGAAATCATAAATGAGTTTAGTTAAGTCGCAGGTTATAAGATCAATGCGCAAAAATCAGTAGCATTTCTGTATACCAATAATGAGCAAGATCAGGAGGAAATCAAGAAACAAATACCATTCACAATAGTAAATAAAAAAATCAAATACTTAGGAATAAATTTAACTAAAGAGGTAAAGAACTTATACACCGAGAACTATACAAGATTGTTCAAGGAAATCAAAGAAGACCTAAATAAATGGAAGACTATTCCTTGTTCATGGATAGGAAGACTGAACATTATTAAGATGTCTATCCTACCAAAACTGATCTACACATTCAATGCAATCCCAATAAAAATCAACGCAGCCTTCTTTAAGGAACTAGAAAAACTAACTATGAAATTTATTTGGAAAGGAAAGAGACCCTGAATAGCCAAAGACATACTGAAAAAGAAAAACGAAATTGGAGGAATCACACTACCTGACTTCAAAACATACTATAAAGCTACGGTGGTGAAAACAGCATGGTATTGGCATAAGGAGAGACACATAGACCAATGGAATCGAATTGAAAGCTCTGATATAGAACCTCACATATACAACCACATGATATTCGATAAAGCCACCAAACCCTCTCAACTGGGAGAGAGTGGCCTATTCAACAAATGGTGTCTGGAGAACTGGATAGCCATATGTAGAAGAATGAAAGAGGATTACCATCTCACACCTTATACAAAGATCAACTCAAGATGGATCAAAGACCTAAATATAAGAGCCAAGACCATAAAAACCTTAGAAAGCAGTGTAGGGAAACATCTACAGGACCTTGTAATAGGAAATGAATTTATGAATATCTCACCAAAAGCACGAGCAGCAAAAGAACTAATAGATAAATGGGACTTCCTCAAAATTAAAGCCTTCTGCACCTCAAAGGAGTTTGTCAAGAAAGTAAAAAGGGAGCCCACACAGTGGGAGAAAATATTTGGCAATCATATATCTGATAAGAAACTTATAACTTGCATATATAAAGAACTCCTATATCTTGAAAATAAAAAGATAAACAACCCATTTAAAAAATGGACAAAAAAGACTTAAACAGACACTTCTCCGAAGAAGAAATACAAATGGCAAGAAAGCACATGAAAAAATGTTCCAAATCTCTAGCTATCAGGGAAATGCAAATCAAAACTACAATGAGATACCATCTTACACCCATAAGATTGGCAGCTATGAAAAAAACAGAAGAATACAAGTGCTGGAGAGGATGTGAAGGAAGGGGAACACTCATCCACTGCTGGTGGGAATGCAGAAGGATCCAACCATTCTGGAGGACAGTATGGCGGTTTCTCAAAAAACTAGCCATAGATTTGCCATATGACCCAGCAATACCACTGCTGGGTATATACCCAGCAGAACTGAAAACAAGGACACAAACCGATATATGTACACCAATGTTCATAGGAGCATTGTTCACTATTGCCAAAAGTTGGAATCAACCCAAATGCCCATCAACAGATGAGTGGATCAATAAAATGTGGTATATACACACAATGGAATACTACTCGGCTGTAAGAACAAACACACTACAAACACATGTGATAACATGGATGAATCTTAAGAACCTTATGTTGAGTGAAGCAACCCAGACATTGAAGGACAAATACTACATGACCTCAATGATATGAAATAAACAAGCTGCCCTAGATAGCAAGAGACTGAACGATAGGCTTACAGGAAATCAGAGGGTGGAGGAAGGATATGAGCCGATGTCTGCAGCGGTGGAATTTAAGACGAGATGGTGGTAAGTATGAACACAAAGAAGAGATAAAAGGGGGGCAAGGGGTTGCCTTTGGTTGGGGCTTTGCGGGTTTGAGGGTGGCTGGGGAGGGACGGATGGGTAACGTTGCCCAAAAGTGGGGGGAGGGAGGGGTAGCATACGAACACAGGAGAGGGTCAGGTGTTGGTGGAGAGTAAAATGCCGAGAAAATCACATCAAAATATAATAAAGAGGGTTACCTGTTTAGAATGCTCGGAGGGGAGGGTCTGATGCAGGACGGGCTCCTGGGGAATGTCTAAATGCTCATTCTGCCAGAGTGGGTGACACCATGGGGTAGAAACCCAAGTAGTGAGAGTGGGGGTGGACCCACATCCTGGGGAGGACTAATGCCATCAAATAGAGGGAACTGTATCCCTCAAGAGAAAGGGTGGCTCCCAGGGCATTGGGGCAGTTGAGCAAGTTAGGCCCTGAACACTATTCCATCTATCTCTGGAAGTGGCTCCTCAGGAAACAGAGGTTGGCTGTCACTGTGGGCACCAAGGTGGAAGGGAAAATGGACGTTAAATGTGTGGAACCAAAGTAAATGGGGGGTAAGAGAGGAGTTTCTTGAGAGTACACAAGGATGGATATAAAACATGTAATATTACACCATAACATATAGGAGATGACAGACTGATAATGTAAACCATAATGTAAAACATAGGATAACTAAAAATGTAAAGAACTGTGTATCCTAAAGTATGCACCATAATGTAAGCACAGATGTCACCTTGTTAGAAAGCTAATGTCTCAGACTCTGTACATCACTTTAAGTAAATATGATATGAATAGGGCATAAGAGTATCACTGTGGAAGGGAAAAGGTTTTCTGGTGGATGTGTGGAAGTGCTGTATATTATATATATACATTGCTGTGGTCTAGGACTCCTGTGAAGAAAAGCTGAATAATTAGGGGGGGGGGGGGAAAGAAAAAGATAGGATGTGGAATTTTTTCAAGTCAAAATTCTTTATCTAAGTTCTTTATCTAATTTTATCCAAGTTCTTTATCTATCCTTTAAACCCATCGCTATATGCCATTCCCTAGTAAGGGACCATGACATTATATTGGGCTTCAAATTTCGGGGAGTTCTGGATCACAGAGTGTTTCAACAATGGCAATGGAGGGATACTGGTATGGGATACCAAAGACAGGTGATATATGGCTGACAGGGAGCTGTACAGAACATATGTCCAGGGTGCATGGTAATGTTTGGATATACTCATAGTGGCAACAATTAAAAACCACAGTAGGGGGGGTACTGGGTTCCTGGCCAGTGGTGCTCTGTCGTGGTCCCTAGGGGAGCAGCGACAGTCTCCCAGGTACAGTGGCGGGGACCGGGAGGGAGTGAGGGTTCAACAGTGAGCCCCTGATGCTAATGACTATGCTTCTGAGCTGACAAACCTAAAATAAGAACAAGGCCTAGAGCAACATTGTGCCTGGGAATTTCCTCCTGTCAGCCTTCATGTTACTCAAATGTGGCCAGTCTTGAAGCCAAACTCAGCATGTAAATGCAATGCCTTCCCCCCAGCGTGGGACATGACACCCGGGGATGAGCCTCCCTGGCAATGAGGGACCACTATCAACTACCAACTGATGATGCAACTGGAAAAGGACCTTATACGGAAGGTTCAATGCGGATCAGCAGAATATCCATGTCTACATAAAATACCATGACTTTAAAATGCTGTTTGACCTAAAGTAAGGGGGAAATGGAAAGGAGAAATGAGTTTATATGGCTACGAGTTTCTAAAAAAGAGTCTGGAGGCTGGCAGAAGGATTGCCCTCATGCACAACTGAGCAGAGTCAGAGAGACAGATAAAGCAGATACAACCCCCAGATATCGGTTCCTTCGAGGGCTAAAGAGACCCATGGGAGTTATGGTCATGGCCGATGGGGTTAACTACCAGGTCAGATGGCCCCTTTTTGGAACAGGTGTTTATGTGTGATGAATCTGGACTCAGATGGGATCTCCCTTCATAAGACTTTCATGCTAAGGTGATGGAGGTGCAGTTAATGTTGGGGTTTAAGATATATTTAGGGGATTTGAATCTCTGGACTGACAATGTGATAGCCAGGTCCTGAGCCTCAACAGACTCCAGCACCTACAATCTGATCTATTGGACTTACCACACTCAGCTAAGATGGAGTTGAAGAAGGACAACCACCACACCATGGAGCCTAGAGTGATTACAACTGAAAATGGGAGGATTGCATCCAGCATCCAGGTGGAATCTGAGCCTCCTCTTGACATAGAGGTGCAATGGACACAACCAATCCAATGTCCACATAGAAGAGGTAGCATTGGATTGGGAAAAGTGGACATGGTGGACGATGGGTATGGGGAAAGGCAGGAAGAGATGAGAGGTGGAGGCGTCTTTGGGACATGGAGCTGCCCTGGATGGTGCTTCATAGGTAATCACCGGACATTGTAAATCCTCACAGGGCCCACTGGATGGAATGGAGGAGAGTATGGGCCATGATGTGAACCATTGTCTATGAGGTGCAGAGGTGCCCAAAGATGTACTTACCAAATCCAATGGATGTGTCATGATGATGGGAACGAGTGTTGTTGGGGGGGGAGAGGGGGGGCGGGGGGGGTGGGGTTGAATGGGACCTCACATATATATTTTTAATGTAATATTATTACAAAGTCAATTAAAAAAAAAAGATAAAAAAAAATAGTGCAAATGCAGGAACGTCCTTCTGTGAACTTAGACAGATGTACATCACTCTTGCAGGATGGTGGGAATGTGGAGAAGCATGGGAAAAAATACAATTAATGTAACTTATGAACCATTATTAACAGCAATACTGTAATATTCTTGCATCAATGCCAAAGGTGCACTGTGTTAATAATATGGGGGTTTGGAAAATATATGCCAAATGTATGCTATGGACCATAATTAGCGGTAATAGTCTAATATTATCTCATAATCTGTAACAAATGTTCCACCACAGTGTGGTGTGTTGGTGAAGGGCTGTTGCATGGGAACTCTACACACACGAATGATTGTTTTGTAAGTTCACAATCTCTGTAATAAAAATACATATTTTTTTAAAATTAAAATAAAAAGAAACTTGAAAAAAAAAAAAGAATCTCAGAGAAATGTATATGTACATTGCCACTTACTTTAATCACACCAGATTCTTTGGGGTTGGCGGCAAAGGGACACTTTCTATAATAGAGAAGATTAACTAGGCTCTAAAACAGAGTTTGTTTTCCTTTCTTCAAAGTATTTCTTGCAAATTTTCATTGCCAACACCTTGAAGATCATGGCATGACTGTACAGCAGTTTTTCACCATGAACTTTCTCGTGTAAGAGAAAATCTTTCCTCCTATGAACATTTAGGCCAAAGTTAGGATATTTACATTTTTGTGTAAGAATTTCCTGAAGGTTGGGTGGTAGGTTAGGTTGTACACCCCAGAAGAGGTACGTTCTTAATCTTGGTTTCTGTTCCTGTGGGTGTGAACCCCTTGTAAATGTCCCCCCTTGTAAATGTAAACCTCTTGAAGATATTATTTTTAGTTGAGTTGTGGCCCAACTGAATGAGGGTGAATCTTAATTCAGATTAAATGGCAGACATATGAAGAGAGGAAACTCTAAGCCCAGGTCAAAGTAAGCCACTGGGAGAAGCAGGAAACAATGGGAACCTGGGAAAGAAAGAAGAGGACATTGCCATGTAATTAGAGGTAAACCAAGGAATCTCAAGGATTGCCAGTGAGCAGGACAAGAACAGTCTTTGGGGAGACAGCAAGCCTTGCAAAATCTAGATTTTGGCCTTTTTCTAACCTCAAAACCATGAGATAGTAAATTCGCACTGTTTAAGCCAACCCATTGTGTGGGTATTTCTCATAGCAGCCTGGAAAATTAAGACATTGGGCAATAAAAAGAGAAATATGAACATATGGCAGATCATCTGAATTTCAGAAACAAGAGACGGAGATTTAAAGGATAAAAGCCCTTGATGCCTTCTCAAATGTTGGTGAAAGTCTCCAGGGGTGATCATTTCTACACAGCATTCGAAAACAACACTCTGATCCATCATTCATAGGCATCAACAGGGAAGTAAAAGACTGTGGTGTGTCCCTGTGTTACTCGTATCTGCCCTTGATTATCAGTGAGACAGAATGAGAAGTTGTAGAGCTTTGGTTATACTATTTCCAAAAGTCAACACCAAAAAGAGAGAAATCCTACAGCATCTTAGGGAGAAAAACCTTTGGGATTCTAGAATGCTGCAAAGTGAGGAAAGAGGAGCAAGCCAGCCTGATGTACAAGCGTCTAAGAGTGTCCCTGTTCAGGACTTTGAAAGTCCTAAAACCAGAATCAAGAATTATCTATCTTGTCATAACTTACAAAAATGTGTGGGAGAGAGTTTAAACTGTAATGTAAACTATAATCCACACTGAGTGGCAGTGCTCAAATATGTGTTCATCAATTGTAACAAATGTATCATACAAAAGAAGGCTATTGTAATGTGGGAAAGTGTGGGAGGGGTAGGGAATGGGGCATATGGGAAACCCCTAAATTTTTTTTTATCCCCTCCTTGTGGCTTTTTGCATGCTGTCTGCTCTCTATGTCCATTTGCTGTGCATTCTTCTCTGTCCGCATTTATTTATTTTATTTCCCCTTCCCCCTTGCAGCCTGCTTGCTGTCTGCTCTCTGTGTCCATTCCCTGTGCGCTCTCTTGTGTTTCTGCTTGTCTCTGTTTTTTGTTGCGTCACCTTGCTAAGTTGGCTTTCTGCGGTGCTTGCGGGCCAGGTGGCACTCCGCAGCATGCAGGGGAGCTTGCCTTCACAAGGAGGCCTCGGGATGTGAACCCAGGGCCTCCCACATGGTAGACAGGAACCCAACTGATTGAGCACAGCTGCTTCCCGTCCCCTACATTTTAAATGTAACATTTATGTAATCTAAGTATCTTTAAAAATATAAATAAATAAAAATTAGGAAACTACTACACTCATATTTTAAAAAAAAAGCAACTGTGGATTTGGGACATCAGGGCAATAAAGACACTTGCATTTTTGCATATTTGGGGTTTTCTTTTTTGGGGGGGCTTATCCAGGCACAAACTTTGGTGAGAAGGTCGATATACTTTCTTGCCAATGAATTTTTATCCCAAAGCTAAAAGTGTATTTCCTTAACAGAATATGGGTTGTTTATGTGCTAGCAATAGAAAAGGTTAGGCAGACTTAACTGAAAGAAAGGAAACTATCCTTGATAAACCCTGACAAAGTCTTTCCCAAATAGACAGTGTTGACATCCATGTAAATGAGCCTACTGTCTTGTGTCCTGCTGCTCTCTGTATTTGTAACAGTACATCTGAGTATAGGGCATCCCATTTCACAGTGGACATTAAAAACAACTATTGTGACAGGGCTAAAATTCATATCAGAGAAAAATGTTTGAAAACACTAGGTATATTTAAGTCAGAAAAGTAAAGCCTGAGACTCATTAGGCAAATATTGGAAGAATTTTCCTATGAAAGAAGAGTTTATTCTATATGAATCCAGAGGGTAGGCCCTCTGCCCTTGTCTTCACGGTAACATTTAAACAATTTAGCACAACATAAATAGTCCTGCACAAAGGAAACCCAATTCTTCTGCAGCTTGTCTGAAGTCAGCTGACATTCATATTAAGATCTAAGCACACACAGTTTTCCCTCTTAATGCATCCATTCATTAATTTGTTGACAACAAATAATTATTCAATAAATGATTCATTGTCCACAGCTGATTATTGAGTTCCAACTATGTGACAACTCAGTGGTGAAATTAATAGCTGTAGTCTCTTTCCTCACCCCTTTGTCTGACAAATCCAGGGCATCTTATAAATATTACCTCTAATATCACCTTCTTTGCAATCCTACTCATCCACTTTAGTCACCCCTTTTCCTATTATATATATATTATTAAAGCAAATTTCATATCACATTGTGATTATGATGTTATACTTACTCAAGAGTAAGTAAAGGTAGTTTTCTCTTTAACTTTATAATCCTGGCTCCTGGCACATTTATCAGGTGCTTAATAAATGTTAATGAAAGAATGGAATTACAAACATGACTTTTGGTTCTCTAGCTAGTAAGGTTATTTAAGGGGCTTCGTTAATGCTCAAGTCAAAAGCAAGAATTTAAATCTTTTCTCTTCTTCATGCTGTTCACAATCAATGCAAATTGTTTCAGTGTTAATAAATCCCTCACCAAAGACAGGATTATAGTGAGAGGAAGCAAGACCATGATCCTGCTTGCTCTGCCATTAAATTTAAGCCTTGATCTATACTTACACTTTTATTCTCTAACAAATTAAATGCTAGGTGCTTTCCATATCATGTCTTATGCAATTAAATTCTCATAGCAAACCTGTAATGTGGTCCATTACTCAGATGTTGAAAAGAAAATTCTCAGAGGTTAAATTGTCAATACCAAGTTTTATTTTTAATAATCATTGAACTGGGCACCTGGGATTCTGCATTTGGGTGGACAATTTAAACTCACATCATGGGTCCATCAGGTTATTCTCTAGCAGCTTATGCCAAGTGAATTTTAGTGGGAAAGAGATAATGATCATTGTTGACCTATTTAGACTTTCCCAAATTACAGGTGGAAATAATCAGATTTATCTCACATGATGCCAGCTCTTCATATTTGATCAAAGGATTCCCATTTTTGATTTAGATGTCTGTTCTCTGTGGAGGTACCTGGGATATGTAATCTGCTCAACTCAGTACTTCCATATCTATTACCAAGTCCAGCATCTGAGTCACACAAAATGATCCTGTTGGCAAATAAAAGCTAGTCTAGCTCTTTGATCTCAGGATCAGCTTCTGTATGAGGGTCACTATTTTTTGGTGATTCACCTTTCAGTGAGATGGGTGGAACTTCTTTTTATTGCTTCCAATTAGTTCATGTATTTACATTATCTCTAAGTGAAATAAGAATCAGCATCAATTCTATTTATATTTTTCATGTTCATAGATGTCTGAGAAATATTATTTACTTAAAAGTAGATGGGAGTGGAAAAGATTTTGTTATACCACTGTCACTCACTTTAAAATCCTTCTGAGCTATGTGACAAAAATGATTTATCTTCAAAAATACTTTGATGATCAGCTGTCAGCTGGTAAGTCCTTCAGTCAATCTTGTTGAACTGGAAACCCCTCTACTGCAAAAGGATTTTTTAAAATGCAGTCATTAGAGTCAGTCATTCTCTCAACACTTAACAGCAATCTTTAAATCATCTCTTTGCTTGGTGCCCCAGAGACTGTTACAATTGGGGCAATGAAACATAGTAAAATTAACGATGAGTGAGAGACAAGTCTTTACCAACTCCTTTGAGCTTCATTTTCTTTCTCTGTAAAATGGGGATTATAATGTACCTATCTTTTATGATTATTGCAATGTTTAAATGTGTTAGAGCATCTATCACAGTGCTGATAAGAATCATCCAATAGGTGGAATCTATTACATGATGAACTTGGTCCTGATTAGGTGCATAAACTTATCTAAGGGTGAGTGGGCATAGCATTAGGATTTTCAAGAACAGTGACCAAAAAGAAATGATAGGAAATACTGTCAAGATTTTGGGATATCTCACATTTTGAAGTAGGATTTCATCCATTGGCAACATCCAATCTCTTTCAGGAAGAGATTGGCAAAAGCTAGGTTGGGTGTCAGGGCTCCTCAAATGTGGGCTCTAATTTCCAGCAAAGACAGAGAACAGGGGAAAAAACTGAGCTAGAAACTCAGTTTTATAGATAGGACCAATGTAGTGTGGGGGCTTAAGAGATGGCTGCACATGGGTGTGCAAAGCCAGGTTTCATTCCCTCCCTAAACACATGTAAGCATGCACACACACACACACACACACACACACACGGCTACAGACCCTGAAATAGTGAGGACAAAAGAATATTGTCTTTGTGCCAATTTCTATGTTTTGGTAGGGTCTTTCCGGAGTGGTGTATTAAGAAGGGTTTTCAGACTAGAGATGGATTTATCTGAAAATTTAAACGTTTTGGTGGATATTGTAAGTTAGCATTGAGACTTCTCCTTTGCTTTTCCAGGCCTATAGCAAAAAGACTAATTCTATTGATGGTGATCAACCTCCTAATGAACACTCTTCTTGCTCGGGATTGGTTCTAATCCTGGAGGGGTTGATGTCCAAAGAAATAAAAGAACTTCTTCGGTTACGTTCTATATTCCTTAAGTGGAAAGAAGGGCCTATACCAAAGTCTTTTTATCCCTATCAGCTCTCAAATAAAAACTGCTCAGGGTATACAGATTGCTCAATGATTGTCACTGATATATCTTTAAGTAGGAGATAGGCAGATCTCAGGTCCATAAAGATACCCATAGATTTCCCTGCAGAGTGGAAGAAAACCTGTTAGGAATTAAAAGCATTTGTAAAACCCCAAGTCTGCCATTTACTAACTGTAATATCCTATGAAAACCTTCAACAGCCTTAATTCCAGTTTTCTGGAATTAAGCTTTATTAAAAGGATTATAATAAATGAGAACATATAGGTAATGGTGATTTGTGAACTGTTGTTATGCCGATATTGTGTATAATTGTAGCTGTTGTTATTAATGCATTTCTTTTTATGCCCTATCTTTCTTAGATTATTTCAGGAAATAAGTAAAGAAAATTGAAAGCTTTGAAGCAACTAAAGGACAAGTAGAGGCAGAGATCGTTGTCTGTATAATTCTTAAAATAGCAATGAATGACTTCATTGTAAGCATTAACATGGTTTAATAACTGGTTATCATAACCATTAAAGTACATTGCATATTTTCACAATTTCATATGTAGAATGTTTTTCTTTATTAGCATATAGAGCAGGGGTTCTGAACCTTTGTAAATCATGGACCCCTTACAAAGTCCACACTATACTATGCATTATTTAATAAATATATCACACCCTCAACAGCACATCCCCATAAGAATAATGTTTTTTTAAAATTTCAATTCAAGCTCAAATGGACCCCTAGTTAAGAACCCCCGATATAGAGTATCCACAGCCAAAACCACCTTAAAAATACTTTCAGTTCTTTGGAAGAAAAGCACTGTGCTAAACACCCACAGGATGGGGAAGGGGAGATATACCACATTAAAAAATATATATATAATCCTTTTGTTAAAACAATATTGATATAAGACTGTGCAGGGTCAAACTGGTCCTAACTGCGGTGAGCTGAGTTTAACTTTCGTGATTGGCTAAATGCATTTCCTCAGCTTTTTGTTCTACATGCTTGGTAAAGGTTTTGTGGTCTGACTGATTGCTATTATGACCACTGCAGACACTGAAAAATGAGTTAAGAGAAATAGCCACTGCTAGGGAGAGACAAATAGCTTCTTAGCAGAGAGGGATTCATGCAAGGGGTTATTAATAAATATTCAACTACCTGAACCTCAAGTATGTGTAGACATGTTCAGTATTTGGGAGGACCAGTAGAAAAGTTATCTTTTAACCTATCCTATTTTCCTTCTCCCTTCTACTTTTCCCATATAAAATCTCTCCTACTTCAGGCACCAAACAGGTAGAAACCAGGAGAAAATGAGTTCGGCCTTTTGCCTAGTGCCTGTACCATGTAACTTTATCAGTGTGGTCCTTGCCCTTTAAATGAGTAATTTAAATGAGGAATAACATCACATGCAGGACTACAGAGTGCCTGTAAGTGCCCTCTCTCATAGCTAGTCGACATTCAGTAACTTGACAAACACTCTGCTTGGCACTATCCTAAGTCTGGAGGAAAGTGTCAGGAACTAGACAAATACCTCTCAAGGGATTTATCATCTTGTGAGGGGGGAACACTAAGATTATGAAATGGTGTTAAAATTGCTCTTATTGTGGTATACAGGGTGCTGAAGGACCTCTGAGGAAGTTGAGAGACAAGAGTGTATTTTCACATTCACTGTGAGTTGAAGGTTGAGCATGGCAAAGTTTATTGTATCTCCCCTATTGTAAGAATGGAGGAGAGGGACGTTCAATTTTAAGCTGTTCCTAAGGAAAAAATATTAGGTCTTAATTTAATTATAGATTGGGAAATGTTCTTAGGGAAACTGCAACTTGGCTCTTTCAATTCATTTACCTCAGAAGCCATGAGGAGCTAAACTGTGTGGGAAATGTGGATATTCTAAAGGGTCAATTTTTTTTTGTAGAGTTGTCATACTTCAGTTGGCTCAGATTTCCACCTTGAAGCCTGAGAGAAATCTCTCAACAGAGTCTAATAAACCCACACTACTCCTTACCTCAAAATCACACAGCTCATGAAGTATAAGTCAGTTGGTTTATTCAAAATGTAAGAAAAATCAATAAATGTAACATGTGATACTGAACCTTAGTATCCTAAAGTCCTACAGTATGTCTGTATCCTGTATGGATTATGGCCTGATGGGACTTGCCGTCTCTAGATAAAAGATTTCCCTCAAACCCCAATGAAATCAGCCATATTCCCCTTTTGCTGAAAGATCCCTCTTCCTGGATTGTGAAAACTTGTCTGCCTTTCTTTGGCCAAAGTCTGCACCAAATATGCCAGAGTAATGGTGTAGGGCCTGAAGTAGAGTTTTCCTTCCTGTTGCACTCCTGTAATATTTGAGTGAAGTAACCCTCAAGTGGTTTGGTCACTTGATTATTGGTGGTAACTTCTCTTGTCCACATATATCTTGGAAGTACAATAGGGTGAGGACTTGTTTGAAAGAAGGCACAGCTGCCAAGGTAAATTCACTCAGCTTTTCCTCACTTATTCAAAATGCCACTTTTATATGAATATCTATTTTTCTAAAAACAAATATATGTATCTGGACTTTTAATTCATTTTCATTGATTGATTTATCTATTCTTACACTAGTAACACATTGTTTTAAATATTGTGGTTTTGGATTATGTTTTAGTATTGGTAATGAAATTCCTCCATATTACTCATCTCTTTTTCATTCTTAAAATGAATATTCCCAGTACTTTTATGGCAACAATACTTTTTTTTTTTTTTCAGGTGACAATGCTATTTATTTATTTATTTATTTATTTTTTATTGATTTTGTAATAATATTACATTAAAAATATATATGTGAGGTCCCATTCAACCCCACCCCCCTACCCCACCTCTCCCCCCCCCCAGCAACACTCGTTCCCATCATCATGACACATCCATTGGATTTGGTAAGTACATCTTTGGTCACCTCTGCACCTCATAGTCAATGGTCCACATCATGACCCATACTCTCCTCCATTCCATCCAGTGGGCCCTGTGAGGATTTACAATGTCTGGTGATTGCCTCTGAAGCACCATCCAGGGCAGCTCCATGTCCCAAAGATGCCTCCACCTCTCATCTCTTCCTGCCTTTCCCCATACCCATCAGCCACCATGTCCACTTTTCCCAATCCAATGCCACCTCTTCTATGTGGACATTGGATTGGTTGTGTCCATTGCACCTCTATGTCAAGAGGAGGCTCAGATTCCACATGGATGTTGGATGCAATCCTCCCACTTTCAGTTGTAATCACTCTAGGCTCCATGGTGTGGTGGTTGTCCTTCTTCAACTCCATCTTAGCTGAGTGTGATAAGTCCAATAAATCATATTGTAGGTGCTGGAGTCTGTTGAGGCTCAGGACCTGGCTATCACATTGTCAGTCCAGAGATTCAAATCCGCTAAATATATCTTAAACCCCAACATTAACTGCACCTCCATCACCTTAGCATGAAAGTCTTATGAAGGGAGATCCCATCTGAGTCCAGATTCATCACACATAAACACCTGTTCCAAAAAGGGGCCATCTGACCTGGTAGTTAACCCCATCGGCCATGACCATAACTCCCATGGGTCTCTTTAGCCCTCGAAGGAACCCATATCTGGGGGTTGTATCTGCTTTATCTGTCTCTCTGACTCTGCTCAGTTGTGCATGAGGGCAATCCTTCTGCCAGCCTCCAGACTCTTTTTTAGAAACTCGTAGCCATATAAACTCATTTCTCTTTTCCATTTCCCCCTTACTTTAGGTCAAACAGCATTTTAAAGTCATGTTATTTTATGTAGACAGGGATATTCTGCTGATCCACATTGAACCTTCCATATAAGGTCATTTTCCAGTTGCATCATCAGTTGGTAGGCAACAATACTTTTAAGGCAACCGTGATACTACATCCCAAATTAATGTGCTAACATTCCTTCAAATTTTTTTATTTTTAAATATAGGAAATAAAATACTATAAAAATATTATTTGGCTAGAATTCCCAGTTATATTATCCTTCTACCTCCTCCCCTAAGGCAACCACCATCATGGAATTTATGTGTAGTCTTCTAGGCCATTAAAAAAATACCTTTATATAAATATATTTGCATATAAGAATATAGAATATATAATAGTGCTTTTGTAGGTGATATTTAAAATTATTCTAAAAGTATCATACATAGCATACTTTTCTGAAATATACTTCTTTTACTCTGTTTTGAAACCAATGTGCATTAATATATTTTTCTTATAATTTCTGTAAAGTATTCCATTATATGAATTTATTATGCATTATTATTTCATTCCATTTTGGCATTTAGGTTGTTTTGATATTTTCCTATTTAAAATATTGCTTTAATAAAAATCAGATTCATGATTCCTAGTGCAAATGTACAAGTGTTTTGAGAGGGTTTGTCTTAATTTGCTAGGGCTGCTTGGAGGCTCAGACTCTAAAATCAAGGCCTGGACAGGCCATGCTTTTCCCAAAGTCTGTAGGATTCTGGTGCTGGCCTGCGGCATTCCTTGGGGTTCCTTGGCTCACATCTCTGCTTTTTTCACACGGCTTGTTCTTCTGGCTTCTACTTCTGCACAGTCATCTGTGTCTCTAGATTTCCTCCCCTTATAAGGCCTCCAATCATATGGTTTAAGGCCCACCCTGATTCCATTTGGCCTCATCTGAACAGGATTTTCAAAGAGTCTATTCACAAATAAGCCTACATCTTAGCTAATGATAACATCTTCAAAGGTCCTATTTGCAATGGCTTCACAACCACAGTAGTGTGGATTAAAACTTGAGTATGTCTTTTGTAGGGGACATGATTCAATTTATTCCAAGTATAACTGGGTCATAACATATGCATATTTTCAACTTTATAATATATCCAAATTGTTTTTCAAAATGGATATACCAAATACACTTCCACAATTAGGTACAAAATTCCTGTTTTACTACATCTTCCCCAGCAATCGAAATATTCAGTTTTTTTGGTTATTGCCAATCTGATTGATAAAAAATGATATCCCCTTTTGATGTGAATTTCCTAGTGGGACTGAAAATATATTTTTATTTATTCATTTTCCATTTATATTTCATTAAGCATGGTTTGCCTTTCATATCCTGGCCTTTAAAAAAAAAGAAAAAGAAATAAATAAATAAAATCTAAAAAAAAACCCTCCTTTCCTTATTGTTTTAAAGAATTATATATTATATATTTGGATTACAATCCTTTATCTTTTGAACATGTTGCAAATATACACTCCCACTCAATTGCTTATATCTTGATTTTGTTTATGATGCTTTACTTAGGACAGAAATTTTTAGTTTTACCTTGATGAAATTTTTGTCTTTGGTAATGAAACCCTTCCAGAATTATTCTTCTAAATATCCTGGATAACCGAGCATCTTTTATTTTTCTTCTGAATGGCATTTTACACACATACACACATAGACACACCAAAATCAAACTCACTGATGGATAATGCTCTAATTATCATATACAAAGTTCCTATTAGTCTTGAGCCTTTTTTGGCTTTCCACAATGCTCTATTTAGTTATCTGTTTAATTTTTGTACTTATCTGAAGTTTTATAATTTGCTATACCCTCTAGTGAGTCAAGGCCCCTCTCCCTGTTTTTTAGTTTTCAAAATCATCTTTTCATCTTTTTTGTTAATGGATCTTTTTCCTTCTATATGAATTTTTTAAAAAACAAATCAATTTTATTGACACATATTAATAATGCATACAGTCCACCCAAAGTGTACAATCAATGGTATTTGGTGTAATCACACTGTTGTGCATCCATCACTTTAATCACTATTAGAACATTTTCATTAGTCTGATTATAATAATAAAACAAAAAACAGACAAAAAAATCTCATCACTTCTCAAAGTCTCTCTGCTTCCCCAGCTGGGCACAGCTGCTATTCTCTTTCCATCTCTCTAGTTTATTCATATTTTTATTTTGTACAGTCTTATAAATGCAATATTACCCTTATTTGTCTTTTACATGAGGTTTCACTATGCTATGTAGTCCCATGTTACATTTTTAACTTTACTTCTAGTAATATATGTCTTTCCCTTTCAACTACTGTCATACCCATACAATAATACTGCTAGTTACAAACTCTATAATGTGCTTTCACCATTTCTCTTTATTTCCAAAGATTTACAAACAGGCTTTTTACCAATTCTGCACAGATTCAACCCTCAGTGTTCCATTTTCTAACCTCATTCTATTTTCTGGTGACTTATATTCTAGTTACTAACTCTGTGAGTTTACACAATATATTTAGTTCATACTAGTGCAATCATGGGGTATTTGTCCTTTTGTGCCTGGCTTGCTTCACACAACATAATGTCCTCCAATTGCATCCGTGTTGTCATATGCTTCATGACTTCATTTCTTCTCACAGTTGCATAATATTCCATATTTCTTTATCCATTCATTGGTTGATGGACACTGGGGTTGTTTCCATCTTTTGGCAATTGTGAATAACTTTGCTAAAAACATTGCTGTGCAGATGTCTGTTTGTATCATTGCTCTCAGTTCTGGGAATATACCTAGTAATACTATTGCTGGTTCACATGGCAAGTCTATATTCAACTTTCTTAGGGACTGATAAAAAGTCGTCCACAGTGATTGTACCATTCTACATTTCTACCAACAGTGAATAAGTGTTCCTATCTCTCCTTATCCTCTCCAACACTTACAGTTTTCCAGCTTTTTAATAGGTAACTTTTCTGATAGGTAAGAAATGATATCTTACTGTAGTTTTGATTTGCATTTCCCTATTTGCTAGTGGTGCTGGCCTTTTTTTTGCTATTGTTTTTCCTATTTGAACAAATATTATATCTATTGAAGTCTTTTGTACATTTTGTAATTGGGTAATTTGTCTTTTTATTTTTGAGTTGTAGGATCTCTTTATGTATCACGGATATTAAACCCTTATCAGATATGTGATGTCCAAATATTTTCCTCCATTCAGATGACTGCTTTTTCAACCTTTTGACAACTCCTTTGAGGTGAAAAGTGTTAAATTTTGAGAAGGTCCCATTTATCTATTTTTTCTTTTATTGCTCATGCTTTGAGTATAAGAACCAAGAAACTACCACCTATCAAAGGTCTTGAAGATGTTTCCCTGAATTTTCTCCTAGTACTTTTAAAATCCATTTGCCTAGGTCTTTTATTTTTTTAAAAAGTAATGTTTTGTGTTATTTGAAACTGCATTGAATTTATAGATTAACTTGGGGGAAAATTGACACTTTTAAGGTATTGAATATTTTCATTATGGACATGGTACAGTTCTACATTGAATTAGCTTTTCATTTATGTCATTCAGATTTCTTCAATAAATGCTTTATAAATCATTTATGTGATCACGTTGAGAGTGTCTTCTATCTTTTGTTGCTTTTGTAAATGGATATTGTGTCTTTCACAGGAACTAAATTATTATTGCTAATGTTTAGTGTATTAGTCAGCCAAAGGGATGCTGATTGAAAAATACAAGAACTGTTGGCTTTTATAAAAGGTATTTATTTGGGATAGAAGCTTACGGTCATAAGGCCATAAGGCCTAAGCTACTTCCTTCTCCAAAGTCTGTTGCCACATGTTGGAGCAAGATGGCTGCTGACATTTCCAAGGGTTTCCTCTTCCTCCTAAGGCTCCATGGTCCCAGCTTTCTTCCAATATCAGCTGCAGGATAGGATAAGTCTTGCCTTTCTCCTGGGGCTCATTTTTTCTTCCCAGGGCCTCTGCTGTGTCTATGGAGCCGTCTCTATTCCTCTGTGTTCTTCTGCATGTTTACTTCCTGGGGCTCCAGCTCAAAACTCCCAACTATCTTCTCTGCCATGTCGTTTTCTCTGGAAGTCTCTGGTCGCTTGGAGACTTACATGACTCAATCAAAGCCTTAATCATTATTTAATCAAGTAAAAGTGAAATATCTGAATCCAGTCCAAACTAATATGCTCAGAGGAGCAGAACAGTTCACAAACATGATCAGTATTTCTTTTTGAAATTCATCAATAATATCAAACTGCCATATATAGGTATACCATTGCTTTTTTCCTCATAAATATTTATTACATTAATGGATTGACTTTATCACTGTATCCTCCTTGATCCTTTCTTCTAGAAGAGTTTACCTTCTGAGGCCAAAGCTAAATAGAATGTTTTGTCTATGCATGGAGTCAGTGTTTTCTGTATGATAGAATTCAGAGATGCTTGGGGCATAAAAATATATTGTGCTGAAAAAAATGTTTTGTTAGGCCACAGCTGTGATATCTAAAAGAATATTCATACACTTATGCCACACAATATGCCAAAAAGCAATATGCCACAGTAATTCCCCCTTAACCTTATTTGCAGTTGTGTCAGTACCCATGTTAAAAAGTTTTTAATTCTCATAACAATACTGCAAGGTAACTATTATATAACATTTCATAGTTGAAGAAATAGGTTCTGAAAGATAAAGCATCCTGCCCAGGATCACACAGATGGCAAGTGAGAGAAGTTGTATTCCATTCCAGGTCTGTCAATCCACAAGCTTTGCACCTATCTACCCACTATTAAGCTGCCTCTCCAAGAAATGTGGGCATGATTTAAGCATGATTCTCTTAACCTTGAGAGCATGAACAGCAAAGTACTCTGAAGGGGCATAACAGAATAACACAGCAAAGTACAGAGAGAATTCTTAAAAGCACACTTAAACAACAATTGTACTATTTCTGCTCAAGAGATTTCAGTTCAACAAAATATGTTCCTTAAACCATTACAGTGTCAACACAGATGCAACTGTCATGATGAAGTTTAACAGAAGCAAAAATCTTACATTAAAAAAAATAAGGATTCCTATATTATGGATTTGTCTTAGTTTGCCAGAACTGCTGTGATAAATACAGCACAATGGGCTGGCTGAAACAACAAGCACTTCTTGTCTCATGCTTTTGAAGGTCAGAAGTCCAAAATCAAAATGTTGGCAAGGCTATGCTTTCTCCTGGAGCCATACACCTTTGTTTTTTGTATGTTAATATTAAATCTGGCAATTTTCTGGCTCATTTTCATTAATTCTAGTACTTTGTTGTTTATCTTGGATTTTATAGGCAGTAGTTGCCTATAAAAATTGACATTTATTTTCCTTTTCCAAACCTTACAACTCTTATTTATTTTTCTTGTTTTATTGCATTACCCAACACTTGCAGTACCAAACTGAAAAGTATGAATGAAGGTGGGTATCCATGTCTTGTATCTGACATATAATTACTTCAGTTTTACCATTAATTGTGATGTTTGCTTTAGCTTTATTGTAGATTTTCTTTACTAGGGTTAGGTTTCCCTATATTCATAGTTTGAACTCAAAATTGTTAATATTTATGTTTTCTAAAACAATACTATAAGCAATCAAGACAGTTAGTCATGCACTATTTCTTAAAAGAGTGTCTTTGGTATTTCTTTTTTTAATCTTTTTTTAAAAATACTTTTTAGTTTTTTTTAAAAGATACTTAGATTACATAAATGTTACATAAAAAATATAGGGGATCTCCATATACGTGCTCCTTGCCCCTCCCACATTTTCCCACATTAACAACATTCTTCATTAGTGTGGTACATTTGTTACAGTTGATGAACACATATTGGAGCATTACCACTAAGTGTGGATTTTGGTTAACATTGTAGTTTAAACTCTTTCCTGCACAATTTTGTAAGTTATGACAAGATATATAATGGCCTGTGTCTGTCATTGCAATGTCATTCAGGACAATTCCCAAGTCCCAAAAATGCCCCCATATTACATCTGTTTTCCCTCTCTCTGATCTCAAAACCTCCAGTGGCCACTGCCACCACATCAATGATAACAGCTCTTCCATTGCTAGAATTACAATAAGTCTATAGTAGAATACCAGTAAGTCTACTCTAAGTCATAGTTCATTATTCCCCAATCCTGAGGATTCTGGTTTGGTGATGCCCATTCAACCTCTAATTGAGAGGGAGCTTAGATCCCATGGGGCTGATAGATGGGACTATCTTGCTAGCAGCTGCAGATTCTCTCTGTTCCTTGGGGTGGTTGTTCATTATCGTATCCTTGCTAATTATCCTGAGTGAGTCCAGTGAGCTGGAGAGTAGGTGTTGGGATTTCTTTTTAACAGCTCCTGACATGCTGATGCCAGAAGCTTGACCTCACAAGGCAAGGCCAATGGTAGGTTTTCAAACCATAACCAAAATCCACATTTCTTCTAAAAACAGACCTTAAATTGTTTAATGACTGTAATTTAGAGCAGTTATAGTTGTACATTTGTGCCATCAGAATAACCTCAAAATTTATGCATGTGCAGGAATGGTTGGTTCCTGAACAACAAAGATGATAAAATACCATTGTTCCAAAGATGCATTCTAATTTCCAAGATTTAAAATGTAAAAAATGTGTGTCTTAGAATCAATGAAATATGGAATTTCAGTGTAATATATCTTTAGTATAATTTGGAATGTAAATAGATACAAAATTAACGTGTAAAATATACATTTCTGCGTATATGTTGGGGCAGATTTTGTAATGCTTTGCTCGTATAGTCAAATTTGGTGAATCTTTAGACTCTTGTTTGTAAGACTACCTAATGAGCTGTTGACTTCATAACTATTTTTATCACCTAACATCAGAATGTCTTTCTACTTTCATGGTAGCAAAACTTAACAATGCTTAAGTTTTTGGCAAGATGTTATGAGATAGCTCAATATTTGCAGTAGTACTTATAAAGAATTAGAAGCTGTTGTGGGGTTGTCAAAGATCATAAACTGGCTAATCTTTGGTTTACTTATGACCCATGACAATCACAGATCATTTCTTCCTCTTAATATAAGAAATACATGTATTTTCAAATACCTCCTACAAGACATTCACAGTACTTTGCATTAGACTCACTTTCTAAGTCCTTTTATGTTCTGACTTCAGATCAGTTAAAGATTTAGATGAACTACAAGTACTGAAAGAGCCATAGATCTTAAAGAAACTTAACACCTTCTTCTTGGACATAGGCAGATGAACGCTAAAAACTTTAAAATAACAATTCTCTTGAGTACTTTCAAGAATAGACACATGAAGAAACTCTATCAAAATAATGATTTTCTGGATAGTTTTAGTCTCTTTTTCTCTTGTTCAGGTACTAGGAAATATAAAACAATTGATCAGTAATTGTTTTCTTTTTGCTTTTTCTTTTCTAGAATGATCTAAAGAAAATATGGCAAATATTTAGCATTTGGGGACAATCCTTCCAATCCTATTAGCTTGTTTTTAATAAAGAAGGACAGAAAATGGGGGCTAACATTCCTCATCTTCCTTCTTTCTCTTTTCTTGGGGACTGAATAGAAGGAAAGTTCAACCACACTAGAGAAATTGAGTTGAATTTTGGGACGCTGAAGTATGAAAGCTTTCAAATAAATTCTGGCATCAACTTACACATGTAAAACCTCATTTTTGTACATTCTATGATTAAAGAACTGAACAGTTTTTGACAATTGCCGAAAAATCCAAGTTTCTCCTTTTTAATCTCCCACCTTCATTTTGGAAACTATCTCACTCTGTTTTGCCAGTAAGTAAAATTTATAGAATAAAACATTGCAGCAGAACCCCGAGTAGGTCCCCAATTCTTCTATATACTCAATACTCTTTTTTACCTTTGGAAAAAATTCCACAGTTTTTGGTGCTTTGTAAAAGGGAAGAATTGTTGGGAAAGGGAATATGGTTAGTTCTGGGAACATGAAAACCTGCAATCATGAAATACAGATTTGTTAAAGCAGAGAAACTTTTGTACATAATAAAGTTCATCTTTTAAAAAATCATACAATATTTCATGTAAAAATTATTCCCTTTTTCATATATATATATATATATGTTATTTCACAAAATAATAAAATGAGCCCAATTGAATCTACCACAAAATTCTAGAGCTTGAACATTACTCATACGATTATATTTATACCTATGTGCTTTTCCCTGTTCTACCCCTTTTCTCCCCCCATGGGCTTTATGTTTCTCATTCCTTTAACTTTTTTTTTTTTTGTGGTTTGTCACACATGCATAGGCATCCCTAACTAATAAGTTGTATAGATTTACTTGTGTTTCAGCTTTGTAAAAAATTACATGCTGTCTGTAATATTTGGGGACAAACTTTTTACTCAATATTATATTGCAGATAGCTTTAGTTAATACTGTCCAATGTACTGCTGTTTATATACCACAATTTTTCCATTTCAGCTTTTTTGAGTTTATGAATAAAACTGCTATGAACAGCCTTACACATGTCTCCTGGTATACACGTGCAACAGATTTTCCAAGGTATCTACTTAAGAGTAGAAGGCTGGTAAAGGGTATGAATGTTGAATTTTATTAAGATCATGCCACATTGCTTTACAAGAGGATTGTACCAATTTGTACTTCTAGGTCGGTGTATGAGTCCCCATTGACTATGAACTTGCCCTGGTACTGTCAGATTTCTTAAATTGTGCCAAACCCTCAGGTGTACAATGCTATCTCATTTTGGTCATAATTTACATTCCTGTAATTACTAATAAGGTTGAGCATCATTTCATGTATATATTGCCAAGTTTTGTTTACTCTTCTGTGAAAACCTTGTTCATTCTTTTGCCCACGTTTCACATTGTGTTCTAAGACTTCTTTATATATTTATATATTCTGTACACAGGTATCAATTATGTATGCTGCAAATATCTTCTCACAATATGTAGCTAGTCTTTTAATTTCTCTAAGGGGATTTTTGATGAACAAATACCCTTAATTTCTATGCAGTCAACTATCAAGTGTTTCTTCTACAGTTAGCACTTGTAGGGGCTTATTTAAAATATTGTTCCCCACATTTGCATGGTGATGATATTTTCCTTTATTGTCTTACAAACATTTTCAACAATTCTGCCTCCACTGTTTCCTGCAGACAGCTTGGGGACACACCAACTGTATCACATAGCAGGTAGGAAATCCAGGGGAGTAAGCTTGGCACAATTGCAGGTGCTGCTCTGATTGCCTCCTGTGAAGATGTCGGCTTGGAAAAGAGAGAGGCTTTTTGGTCTTCTCCTGCACCACCTTAAAATTGATTTACAGGTTGGTTGTTTCTGGGCCCAATAAATTAGGGACTCCTTACCCTTTCTAAGAAGACAGAGTCACCTTTTTGTAGTAAAGATACCGTACGCTTGTAAGCATAGTCCAAGTCTGTTGTTTATCATTGGCTAACAGGCAGGCCAGATTCTTTCAGCTCAGCTTCCAAGTTTATTCCTTCAGCACTGGTCTGTCACCAAGATTGACTTTGGTGCTCAGAAGCAGACCTCCTCAAAGAGCAAGAAAGCAGGAGCCAGCGATGAGTCTCACCTTGTGGGACATCTATTCCCCTCCCTCTCCTCTTCCCTGTGATCTCAGCTCCTCTAGGCTGAGTATTAGGGCTAGTTCTATCTTTGGCAGACAGTGATCCCTGGGCGCTGGACCTCTCATATTTGTTGTGTTGGTGAGGTCAGGAGGCCATATGTGGAGGGTGAGTAAGCATAGAAAGTGTTGTTTTGCCCAGGGCATGGATAGGGGTTTTGGGGAGCTTCTCCTGCTTTTATATTTTCAGGTCCTCACTAGGACAAAATAGCTAAAAACAATGATTTCTATCTGGAGGGCCAAGAAATTTTAAGGTATTAAAATCATTAAAAGCATCTTCTCAGTCCATACTGAAATTAAGATAGAAACCAGTAACAAAAACTTAAATAAGAAATCCCTATATCTTTTTGAAATTAAATAGCACACTTCTGAATATATTTTGTGGCAAAGAGGAATTATAATGGAAATTAGAAAATATCATTCAGTTAAGACTGAATGATAAAAATAACACATATAGGAAGTGGCTGTGGCTCAATCAGTTGGGCTCCCGTCTACCATATGGGAGGCCCTGGGGTCATGTCCCAGGGCCTCCTTGTGAAGGCAAGCTGGACAGGATGTCATGGAGAGCTGATGGCCCATGTGCAGTGGAGAACTGGCACAGCAAGATGACGCAAAAAAGGGAGACAAGCAGATACAGAAAAAAAGCACAGTGAATGGACACAGAGAAAAGACAGGGAAAGAAAGAAACAAGCCACAAGGGGGGGCAGTAAATAAATAAAAAAAAACTTAAAAAAAAAAAAGGTAATGAAAGTATTTAAAAAAATAATAGTAATAATACATATAAAATCCAGTAGGATGAAACCAAAGTTATGTTTTGAAGGAAAATGGTATGCTCTTAGCATCTATCTCACAAAGTTAGATAAAGAATAGTAAATTAAATTTAAAAAATTAACTAAGATAGTAATAAAGTATAACAATTAATGAAACAGAAAATAAACACATAAAAAAATCCACAAAGCCATTTTTTTAATTGTCTTGCTTTTCACTTCTGGATCTATAATCCACCCATAATTCATTTTTGTGTCTGTTGTGAGGTAAAGATCAAGTTTCACTTTTATTTTTGATATAGACATCCAATTGAACTATCAGCATTTATGAATGCAATATTTACCCCATTGCTCTGCATTGACATATTTCTCAATATTAAAATGTCTATGTATATTTGAGTTTGTTTCTGTTTATAGACATCTTCTTTTCTGTTCCATTGGTTCAATTCTGTAGCATTGTGCCAATTCCAGACTTTCTTAGAAATCCCAATGGATGTCAGAAGCCAGTTCTTCCAAAAGTCACATAGTTACATGCATAACTTTAAATATTGTAAAAATTGCACTTACCATGAAGTGCCAAGATGGTATTTGCATAAATCAGTTGAGAAATAATTGTGTTTTTCTGAGTTATATTGAAACATTCTGTGACAAAGTAACTCTATAGAAGAGGTAAATTATAGTGATTAGAGAAAAAGAAACTTGCTAATTTCAGGTGTTATTTAGCCCATATTTTTCAGAGTTGGAAAGTAACCAAAGGTCAACTAGTTCAACCACTTATTTTAAAGATGCAGAAACTGAGGTTCAGGAAGTTTTACAGTACTGGAACAAATCACACAATCAGTAAATAGCAACCTGCCATGAAATGGTGCCTCTCCCATCATAAACCACTACACTAAATTTTGAAGAATGACTTTTAAAAAGATACATATGTATATCAAGGTGGACCTAAAAAGAGAGAAATAAAAAAGAATTAAAGCCTGAAAAGTCTTAAGGCTGGTGCTTAAGTGGGGGATGATGGATTTATAGGACACTTTGTCTATTTTGATGAACCACAGTACCACTGTTTTATTTGTAACTGTAAAGGTCATTTCAAATTAGCATGGGTCAATAAAATCAGGATTCAGAAGTAATTCAATTATACCACAAAAATCATGACTTTTATGATCAAGGACATGCACTGCTCAAATTTTTAATGGAGCAAAATCTGTCCTGTTATTTGATCATAGAGCATACACTTGAAATAGATGAAATAGATTTTTAAGCTTGCCAATAGTAGCTATGTTCCTGTACTTGTAAAGCTCATCAAAGGATTTCTTTCCCAGTAGGATCCTTTGTTTTATCTGGACTTCTATTTTGATTCAAGTTGTATTTATCTGTGAGCACAGGCAAATAAGACTAGATCAAAGGTGCTTTCTGCTCCATTTGCTACGACTTCTTCCTATGGTTCTCCAAGCCTCTGGAGCAGAACCAAAAGTGCTTGTTGTTGGAGTGTTTAACAGATCAAATTTCAAAGAACCAAGTACATTATGATGACAATCAAGAGTTGGTCTGTTATACACTTGCATTTTATAGGTTCGATGATGAGTTAGAAGCATGAAAGAAAGAGTTGCTCCCTTTACCAACACACCACTGGCTTTCCAAGTGGAAGGAAAAAGAAGAAAGAAAGGAGGGGAAATTGAAGGGAAATTCTACAGGAGAGAAGTGAAAGAAAGAAAGGAAGAAAGAAAGAAAGAAAAAGAGAAAGAGAGAAAGAGAAAAAGCATTGAGAATGCAGAGGAACATAATGATTGAGTACAGGTATTAGAATGAGATATGAGGCTGACTTTCCAGCTATGTAACCTTGGACGAGTAAAGCTCACTATGCTTCAGTGTCTTTATTTGCAAAATGAAGGTGATAATAATGCCTTTCTTACAGGGTCATTGTGAGGACCAAACAAGGTAATACATGAAGATGATTGAGTTCATGGTAAATGCTGAGTAAATCATGGTCAGTACTACAGTTATCATCACTGCTTATTTTTTGAAAAAAATTTTGCCCAATGCAACTGGCTTTGAGATCCAGTGAAGACTTACAGATATGGCCTTCACTATTACTTAATTATTCAGAGAGAAATTAAACTAAAGCTACCTAGCTTAACAACCTTTCCTATGAATTTAATGTTAATTAATATAATAAGCAGAAGAGAAATATGTTTATTTTTCAGAATATCAATTCAAAGAGTAGCTTTTATGTTTCTTTAAATTTAGTTAGCTAAGTTTAAGTCTGATGTTTCAGTCCAAAAAGTTCCCTTAATACATTTCTATAATACATGCTTAAAACATTTGACAATAACAAATTAATTATTAATTTCATAATTTGCATAGTAAGAAGGGGAGGAATAGCTTCATGTGCTTCTGGTTAAAGGGTAGGTGATTTATATAGGAATATATGATATTTGGTACCATGTTATTAACGTACTCTAATCTCCTCATGCAAAAGGATATTCACTAGTTCAGAAATTCAGCTGCGTTTCTTTAATATACCCAAAGGGATTTTTTGTTTTTGCTCAGGACTTTGAAAAAGATAGCAAAATAATGTGAGAGGAATAGAAACCACAGAATAAACTGGATAGTACATTTTAAACAGTTAATAAAGATCTTATAACGCAGTTATAACTTACAGTGTGGTCTGCTGTTCACTATCAATTTCTTCTAACCAGAGTTTAGGTAACCTTCTATTTTTATGTAAAGTAGTATAGTATGGTCACTATTCTGGTCTTAGTCTACATTGCTTTCATTTCAATGCAATCCCATTCTGTGGTAGCCATCAGTGTATCTCACAGAATATATACAGCGCTCTACCTCCCAGACACATGACAGAATTGTATCATTTGGTTTCCTTGTGACTCAGTGGAACTACGCGACTAATTATAATGAAAGAGCTTTGAGCACAAGTGACACGTGTCACTTCTGGGGGGAACATACAATTACCTCTGGGAAATTCTACAGGACATTCTTTATCCTTTGTGATGGCCGTCAGCAGCATTCAAGGTGGCCTCTTCTCCATCAGAGTAGGTCCCTGGGTGACTGTGATGGAAGAGTCCCCCTTGCAGATGTATGGTGGATATTTATGCAAGAAATAAACATTTGTTGTTTAAGCTGCTAAGGTTTGGGAAATTGTTTCTGTAGGAAATTACAGCTTTCCTTGACTAAAATCTATGCAGCATTATACTTCACACTGCTGTTCACCATTTCTTATCATACAGATCACACATATCTAATAATTATAAATTGCCCTCCATCTCTGCTGTTCTTAGTTCAAGTTCAGTCTTTAAATTACAGAACCTTTCTGCTCAGACTATATAACAGCTTCCTAAATGAATTTTACTGCTCAGGGATTTTAACTAATATTTGCCATTTTACAAATGTGTGCAAATGCAAGAGATGCTAGCAGTAAGAATGATGCCACATGCTACCCTTTAAAACAGTACACTCTGCCAAACCCCATAGCTTTAAATTGCACAGATTTTACAGGCCCTGATGATATGTAGGTGAGAAAAGAAAAATGTTTGGGCTGAGTGTTTTTTGGAAGACTCTCCCTTTCTTTGGAAACCCTTTCTTTTATCTACTGTTGTTCTCTATCTCACACTAATAAATCAACCTTGGCTATTGCCAGTGGTTGCAGCTATTTGTAACAAAGTAGATTATATAATATGTAACATAGTATACACAACATTGAAAGAAATTTCGAGACCAAATTTCTTATCAAGCTGTACTTTTGTTTCTTTAGACATCCCCAAAGCACTGGAAAATAACCAAATGTGTCCATAAAATATGTAACAGTGAAATTATTAAGGTACTGCGTTGACTGCTTCTGTTGGAAATATACCTGCCTCTAACTGTTGCATGAGGCCGGTAAGATCATTTTGGGTGGGAAAATGTCTTGCATCCCTTGGTTAGAACTGATCCAACAAATATGGCCTTGACAGAGGAAAGTCAAGGGTGCAGTGAATACTTGAGTTAGAGTTAGGAATAGTAACCGTAAATCAGAGAAAAGGCAGTATAATAAGTAAAGTGAAGAAAAAAGGGCAAATGCTGACCATGTCATATAATTTCATGAAACGGTTTGTAATCAAAAAAGAGCCTTTGGGACCTTCATTCATGCAACCATAAATTGAAAGTTAGTGAAGCATGAACACCACCCCTTAAAATCCTAATCATCAGAACCATTCCTTTTTTCTTCTATCAACATTGGTGTACCTTCTATTGTTTCCTATGACCCACGAATTAGACCTTCAGGTATTTGCAATCCCAATTAACTCCTCCTACCATGTGTTCTAGCCAGAATCCACTGAACTTTTCCACAATTTCTAAGAATTATGCCTGTCATTCTGGAATATTTAATCCATTTGAGGATGAATGATTTTCATGTACTAGTAATTTTGTATTAGTCAGCCAAAGGGGTGCTGATGAAAATACCAGAAATCTGTTGGCTTTTATAAAGGGTATTTATTTGGGGTAGAAGCTTACAGTTACCAGATCATAAATCATAAGACCAAAGTCTTTTACCATATGTTGATGCAAGATGGTTGCCAACATTTGCTAGGTTCAGGCTTCCTGGGTTCCTCTCTTTCCAGGGCTTGCTTCTCTTTCCTCACAACCAAGTTCCTCTGCATGCTTACTTCCCAGGACTCCAGCTCAAGACTCCAGCATCAAAACTCCAACTCTGTCCTTTGCCATGTCTTTTATCTGTGTCCCCACCCATCAAGGGGCAGGGACACAACACCCTACTGACATGGTCCAATCAAAGCCCTAATCATAATTTAATCATGCCCAGGTATAGGCCAGTTTACAAACATAATTCAATATCTATTTTTGGAATTCATGAACCATATCAAACTGCTACAACCTTCAATTTTATTTCAAGCATGTTTTTCATTATGAGTCAAATGAGCTACACATTTGATATACAATTGACCTCTAGTGGTGATCACATATTTCTCTAGGGGAGTTCGGTGGAACAAAATTCTGACAAATTTTACCAGATTATTGTTTTTGTTTTTCATTATTATACAATCATAACTATCCCATTTTGGGACAATTTTTAAATTATTTTGTTTATGAACAGTTATTACATAAAGAAGTTAAAACTGATTTTGCCCATAACAAAGCTAACTTTATTGTCTCTCCATTAATTTTATTTCAAAATTAAGAGAATTCTACAATGAGGAATTATTAGATTATTAGAGTATGAAGATACTTTTAATATTGTCTCAACCATTTCCTTCAGGTAGAATCTGCTTCCATTTCTTCTAATATTATACTACCGTGAATTTCCTTTAGTAAGAATGTGACTCGGACAGAAGCCAAAGCATATACCATATCACCTTGGTCACAGTTATTGGTTCAGAAATTTACATGTGGTTCAAGCTAGGTCAAATAAAACTTATGAACACCAGCTTAAACTACTGGGAAACAGGTTCTCTCCTATTGTTACCAAGCTGATAGAATACCAGCCTGAACATTGCAAAGGTCTTCTTTGTCTAACTTTAAGGAAGGTGTCTTTGGGAATGAAGTCAATAGGAAGACACAGATCTAAAAAGTGGAGAGAGAGTTTTCTGTTAGACCACTTACACACCTAGATCCAGCCTTTCATGAAATCTAATACTTGGAAATTTGATTATTATACATTTTTCATTTAAACTATTTCATGATGGGTTTTTATTACCTGAAGGCCAAATATTCCTAATTATTATACTTTATTATGTACACAAAGAAGCTAAGACACAGAAAATGATTCAGATTCAAAACCCTGGAACAGAATGTAAATCTCAATGCTTCAAAGCTCTTTGCATTTCATGCCCTCCCTTTTTAGAAGGGGACTCTGAAATCTCAAATTTCTGGAGCTGACAAGAGCAAGAACATCGTGCTCTTTGTTCATTTTGCATTTCCTGACTGTACCAACCTACTGATGTCATACACAGAATGAAGTCCCCTATCACTCATGCTCCTGGCACACAAGGCAATAGAATTGACAGATTCAGAAGGAATAAAAAGACGTCCTTTATTTCTGGATGTTTGTCTTGTCAGAAATAAATACGATTGGGGTTTGATAGAATACCTTGCAAATAATTCTTAGGAGGAACATACAGAATAATCACTTTGACAAATCTGTGGCAGATATTATAAATTTGGGAAGGGCATGCTTTCTCCTTCCTAAAGGAACATTAAAAATCAAATGTTTAATCTTTCTTCTAATATGAAGAATTTTAAAATTCCTTTAGAAATTTCAAAGCAAGGGGATTCTATATGACTTATTTTGATAAGAATCTGACCACTAAGTTTAGTGGTTTAATTCTGACCTTTTAAGAAAACTCAAGATACTACCCTTAAGGTAAAAGCATATGAAGCTTAATTCAAAGAAGTCTTTGGTTTCCCAGCATGGCCATATGCTTCTATGAATATTTGATTTAGTAGATTCAATCTTTAGTCAAAAATGCAAAATGAAAAGCATTCGGTTGGTGGTACTCTAAAAATGTTGGTCATGACTTAAGAGATTAGTTTTGCTGAGGATGCTTGTTGCTACATGTCTGCTCCATCCAAATACTTTGGGGGCACTGTGAATATGAAAGAGAATTTGTCTTTTACAGTGCTTGTAAAAGAAGTTTTCTCAACTAACAGTGAAGGCAAATGCAATTGTGGCATTTCCTGCTGCCTTTCTGCCATTATAGTATCATAATCTTCAAGGTGGCATCAAGATGGCATCAGTGTGAAAGGAGTCAATTGCCTGTGAGTACAGCAAGAGTGCTCTAAGCATAAAAACAAAATTACAAAAAGCAAACATACAAAACAAAAGCAAAAACAAAAATTCTGATTTTAATTAAGAACCTCTATTTTCTATCTCATATATGGTTGATGGAAGACAGGGAATGACTTTCATTATAAGAATTTTCCTATACTTCTGTGAATAAAGCTTTGGGCTGTATACTTCAAACACCACTTAAATTCTTGAGATTGATGTTGGCTTACTAATCACATGTGTTAGACAGACCTGAGGTTGTTTCACTTTCAGGTGGCATTTCATTTTTATAGGAGTGGTTTCTTTCCTTTTGAACTAATATATAACCCCCAACTTCTAAGTTAGATATAACACTTGGGAGCTAGCAGTTGGCTAGTAACATTAACTGGGAAAGGAGGAATTAATCTGGCATTCCGATTCCCCAGAATTACAGTCTTTGGTTGGGTAGAGGCAGCCCTAGCTGTATTCCAGATGTTGTAATTTGTTGAACTGAGATAAGATATGCCAGTAGCTTGGAAGAACTACAATTTAGGAGAACAAAGTAACTAATACTACTGTACTTTTATCTCACAGATGAAACTCAGTCCCAAAATGAAGTTTCTTGGCACTCCTCTTATTTACACATTTCTCCCATTTTTCAAGTGACATATGGAATAGATGTATAGTAACTTTAAGATTGACCTGGGTTCCATTTGAAGTATTCAGAGTGAATGAAGGCAGCTATACCTTGATGTTTCCATCAATTTTTCGGTCTGGGGAAGCAGGGAAATTGGTACTTCTGGAGTCTAGTTACTGCTCAGTTAATTTTTGTTTTTGTTTTCTAGCTGCTAAAGCAAATGCCATACAATGAGTTGGCTTAACAATAGGCTCATGGTTTCAGAGGTTAGAAGTGTTGCTTACTCCTGGGGTCAGTATCTTCTGGCTGGTTGGCAATCTTTGAGGGTCCTTGGCTTTTCTGTCACATGCCAATGTATGTACATGGAAATGCCTTCTCTTTGTTGACTTGTAGTTTCTGGCTCCTCACCCTGGCTTCTTTCTCCGTCCAGCTTTCACTCTGGTTATAAAGGACTCCAGTGATCTGCATTAAAGCCCTGCTTGATTTAGTCGGACCACACAAAGATCTTATTTATAATGGACATGCACCCACTAGAACACAGAACAAGACATGTCCAAATTTGGGTTCACAATTCAAGCCACATCACTCAGGTAGGAATTAAGCATTGCTAAATTGTGTGTGCATGTGTGTGTTATGATGTGGAGTGAGGGTTTTGGGTGGGTTGAGGGGAGGGGACACCACCAAGTCTCTTAAAACACAGTTTAAAAGCTAATCATTCCTATACATGCCTCTCTGTCACTTTTGCTGAATCTGAGGTTGGCGCTAGGGATGGTGCATACTCAGGGGACTTGAATCTCTGGACTGCCCGTGTGCCAGCTGGGCCCTGAGCCCCAGCAGAGTTGCGACTCCTACTATTTGGTTCATTGGACTTACGCAGGTCAGCTAACTGGGAGGTGAAGATGGTTAACCACCACAACAGGGAATCAAGAGTGCCTACAACTGTAAGCAGAGGAATTGCATCCATCATCCATGTGGAATCTAAGCCCCTTCTTGATCTAGAGGTGGAAAGGACATCACCATCCCAGGGTCCATAGGATGGAGAAATAGAGTATGGATTAGAGTGGACTTACTGATATTCTAGTATAAAACTATTGTGACTAGTAATGGAAGAAATTGTAGCATTGAGGTGGAGAAAGTGGCCACAGTAGTTGCTGAGGGCAGGGAAAAGGAAGAAGAGATGTGGTGTGGGGGCATTTTTGGGACTTTGAGTTGTCTTAAATGATATTGCAGGGTCAGATGCTGGACTTTATATATCCTGCCATAACCCACTAAATATACTGGGGGAGAGTGTGAACTACAGAGTAAACTATTATCTATGTGGTGCAGCAGTGCTCCAAAATGTGTTCACTGAGTGCGATGAGTGTGCCACAATGATGGAGAAGTTTATTGGTGTGGGAGGAGTGGGGTGTGGGTGTGGGAGATGTATGGGAACCTCTTATATTTTTTAATGTAACATTTTTTTTAGTGATATATGTATCTTAAAAAATGCAATTTACAAAAAATGGTGGGCTGGGGCGGGGTGGGGAATGGGATATATGGGAACCTCATATGTTTTTTATGTTTTTTTATGTTTTTTAATGTAACGTTCTTTGTGATCTATTAACATTATTAAAAAATTGTAAAAAATAAAAAATAAAAATAAAACAAAAACATTTAGAAGCAATGGGGAAATTTTAAAAATGAATATTTGATATTAAAGAGTTATCAATTTTTCAACTTAAAAAAAAAGCTAATCACTTACTGAATGGTACCCATTCAGTGCCATTCAACAATAATAAGCAATTAATTTTCTTTTTTCTCCAAGAAGTTCATGCTAGTTCTCTAAATCTTTCTTCAGACATCATGAAGAGAATTGATACACCTAATTAAAGAGGTGGGAAAATTGATGTGCAGAGAGGGTAGGATTTTCTTTGTCATTGATTACCTTGATAGATAAGCTAAATCAGAGATTTCACGGATTTGAGAGATGACTCCCACCAAATTTCCATCTAAAGTCCAAAGAAGATCCATCTTTTTTACTGTGGTCCTCTTTGTAAGTGCATATTCTAAAAAAACAAAAACAAAAACAAAAAACACCAAACTTCAAACAGGACAACAAAATAAAATGTATCCTAAGTCTCTGAGACAGAAATAGTATGGATCCATTTTGCAAGACCTGACAAGTAAGTTTGCTCACTGTGACATACAGTTTTCCCAGAAAAACGTTAATTTGAGAAATACTTTGGAGAGTGCAGGAGGCGAAGTCTGTGGCTTACAATGAAATCAGTTGAACATTCAGGCTCCAAAGGTTTAATGAGATCTTTAGAATGCCTTTCTTTGCTTTGGGCACAGTGTTGCTGAAAATTATCTTCAGCTGTTTGCTGATATATGCAGGTCTTTGTTAATTCTGGGTAGCTGGCATCATGGCAAATTGGGAAACCGAATTGCTCTAGTAATTTAACATTTGGCCAACGGTTAGACACCTGCTTTCAACCAACATTAGGATGACATCTATTTCTTTCTCTGTCTCTCTTTCTCTTTCTCCTCTTCCTTCCCACCCTCCTTTCTCTTTCTCCTGAGATGTTCATCTGTAAAAGGGACTTTAAGAAGACAAGGTTTGCTTGACTTTCACAAGAAAGATACCTTGACCAATAAGTAGACTACACATTTTGTAGACATTTCATAGTCCAATTACAGACGAATGAATGGAAGTCCATCTATCAAGCAGAGCTGCCCAGCATTGGGACTATCTCAGAAAATGCAGAGTTTCCCCATCCCCAGAAGTTCAAGTGGAAAAAGTGAAGCACAGCTCCTGGCAACATGAGTTTTGGAAGCAGACAGCCATGATTTAAAACCCTGGCTGCACCCCATGATGTCTCTATGACTTGGACAAGTTCTCAGGTAATGCAATTCCCTCATTTGTTAAAAATGTACATTTGTAAAAATGTACCTGTCTTTTAAGGTAATTGTGATTATTATATAATATTGTATAAATAAAGATCCTTGTAAAGTGGTACATAGCAGGAACTTAAACTGTGATTGTTAGGACCATGTATATAAATTTTGTGAGAGGATTCTAACAGGAGTCTGGCTTGCTGGATTTAATCCCATTTTGAAATCCTGCTGTTTTTCTAGCAACAAATTTTCTTTCTTTCTTTCCTTTCACCCTCCTAACGCATGAACCCATGCGTTCTTCTTCTATGAACCCATGTAATTACTTGGCTAATCAGAATTGATTTTTAGGAATTAGCCATCTATCCCTCAAAGTAAAAAAGTATCCAGAATTAAGTAAAATTGTAAGAGTATATTTTATTTGTCTAGTGCTTTGGAGTTGACAGAAGTTACTCACGTGTTTGTTTTTTCGAATATTTTATTCCAACAGTTTTCAAACATAGTAAACTGAAATAACTGTAATGTGAACACCCTTATACCCACCACTCAAATTCTGCCATTAACATTATACTTGCTTTATTTACATTTCTATCAATTCCTCTATCCATTGATCAATCAAGTTTTGATGCATTTCAAAGACAGTTGTAGATATTAGTACACATTTCCCTGAACTATCTCAGCACCCATATCATTAGGGTTCAATATTTGTTTATAGTGCTTTTCTTTAGATAGATGAACATATATAGTGGAACGTGCAAATCTCTATGAGCTGTTTTATGACTTTTGACAAATGTGTACACCTGTGCAGCCCAAACCACAGTCAAGATAAAGAACATAGCCATCACCATAAAGTTCCCTCATGCCCCTTCCCAATTGTGGGATTACCCCAAATGTAATGCCTGCCCTGACTTTCTTTTCACTATAAATTAATTTTGTTTGTCAGACAACTTCATGGAAATGGAACCACATGGCAAGTAACCTGTTTTGAAAAACTCTTTTCATTCAGCATAGTATTTTTAAATTTTTTTCTTTTTTATCACTGAGTAGTATTTCATTGTATGAATACCTCACATTTTAAAAATATATATATTCTCCTGTTGGTAGTAGACACCTTGGCTGTTTCTACTTTTGGAATAATATGCATAAATCTACTCTGAACTTTTTTATATAAGACTTTTTTAAAGCACATGCTTTTGTGTTTCTTTGGTAAATATCTGTAAGTTTTGAGAATTCCAGGTGTTGCATATCCTCTCCAACAGCTGTAGTTGTAAGCCATTTTAATATTATCCATTCTGATGTGTGTGTAGTCATATCTCATTTTGGCTTATCTATATCTATATCTTCATCTATCTATATATCTATATCTATAGCTATATATATATCATCTATATCTATATCTATCTATGTCTGTGTCTATTTCTAGATATGTATATCCCCAAAGACTAATTTTCAAATACTTTATATAGGCTTTTGGCCACTTTAAGTCTTTTAAAAAGTGTCTCTTCAAGACTTTTTATTTGGGTTGTCTTTTTGTTATTGAGCTATACAAATTCTTCAGAAATCCTCCTCAATAAAAATCCTCTGCAAGATACAGGCTTTGTGAATATTTTCTTCCAGTCAGTGCCTTGCCTATTGATTTGTAGGCATTATTTAGGGATCGAACCCAGGACCTTGTACATGGGAAGCAGGTGCTCACCACTGAGCTACATCTGCTCCCCAGAAAGTTGGGTTTTTCATTTTTTTTTTTTGTTTTGTTTTTAGGAGGTACTGGGGATCAAACCTAGGACCTCGTACACAGGAAGCAGGCACTCAACCACTTGAGCCACGTTCACTCCCCCTGTTTATTTATTTTTATTTATTTCTCCCCCTCCCCCTTCTTTCTCCCCATTGTCTGTTCTCTGTGTCCATCCACTGTGTGTTCTTCTGCGTCTGTTTGTATTCTCATTAGGAGTCTCTGGGGAACCTATCCTGAGACCTTCTGGAGTGGAAGAGAGGTGATTATGCTCTTGTGCCACCTCAGCTCCCCTCTTCAGCTACTTCTTATTTTTTCTTCTCTGTGTCTTTTGTTGCATCATCTTGCAGCACCAGCTCTCCACATCAGCCGGCACTCCTGTGCAGGGCAGCTTTCCCATGTGGGGTGACATTCCCACGCAGGGTGGCACTTCTGTGTGGGGTTGCATTCCCGAATGGACTGGCACTCTGCATGGGCCATCTCGCCACATGGGCCAGCTTGCCCCCACCAGGAGGCCCTGGGATTGAACCCTGGACTTTCTATACAGTAGATGGGATCCCAACTGTTTGAGCCACATCTGTTTCCCCCTATTTGTTTTCTTAATGGTATCTTTTGATGAGCAGACATTTCTAATGTGATGTAGTCTAATATACCATTTTTGTTCTTTTATGGTTAATCTTTCCATGTCCTGTTGAAGAAACATTTCCGAACTCCAAGTTGTAGTCCTATTTCCTTCCTAGAAACTATACAGTGTTAGAATTCACATTTAGGCCTATAATCCATCTCAAACTTTGCACATAGTGTGAGGTAGGGATCGAAGTTTGTTTTTTCCTTCAATATTCAGTGGTCCAAAACTATTTGTTTGGAAGACATTCCTTTCCTTATGAATTGCTTTGGTGCTCTTGTCAAAAATCAAATGATCATATAAATGCGGGTCTATTTCAAGGCTCTCTATTTTGTTCCATTGTTTTTGTTTTTGTTTTTTAACTGTTTTTCCTCATAGTTTACTTAACAAATACAGTCAAGAGAACAAAATATTTGTTGAGGTATTTTACCTTTAAAACATTCTTCCAAAAATGTATTCATATACTTTCCCAGGTTCCCACATTTGAGAGCAAAATAACTACTCTGAGCAGTGTTTAAAAAGCAAGTAAATCCAGAGGATTTAATTTTCAAATGGACTCTACAGATTATTTTGGGGAGAATCAAATCTTCTAATCTATAAATACAGTGTATCTTTCCATTTAACAAGGCTTTTAAAATTACTTTCCTCCATGTTTTGAAGTTTTCAATGCAGGAGTCTTAACTGTCTTTTGTTAACATTATTATTAAGCATGCTTTATTTTTAATGCCATTGTATATGAAACTGTTCTTTTACTCTAATTTTCCAATTGATACTACTAATATATAGAAATACAATTGGTTTTGAATATTGACCTTACATCCTGCAAACTTGTTAAATTTATGTGTTAATTTCAGTTGTTGGTTTGTAGATTCCTTAGTATTTTCCAGATAAACAATGGTTATCTGCGAATAGAGACAGACTTACTTACATTTTTATGGTATTCACTTTTATGTGTTTTATTTCTTTTTCTTGCCTTATTGCACTGTTAGAACCACCAATACAATGTTAAATAGATGTATTGTTGAGAGTGGACATCTTTAATTTTATTCCAATTTTCCAGTAGAAAATCTTAAATATTTCACATTATGAATGATTTTTGCTCCAGGTTTTTCATAGATGCCTTTTATTAAGTTCAAGAAATTTCCTTCTGTTTCTGCCTGTTGAGATATCCTATTATGAATAGATATTAAATTTTGTCAATTGCTTTCCTTGACTCTATTTAGATGATTATATGGATTTTCTCCCTATTATTATGGAGAATTATATTGATTTACTTTTTAATGTTAAACCTTCCTTGCATTCCTTGGATAAATCCTCCTTGCTAATGATGTAATACAATAATTATATTTTGCTGAATTTGATTTGCAGATATTTTGTTGAGGATTTTTATATCCATAAATATAAACTATTTTTTTTTAAGATTTTTATTTTTTATTTATTTCTCTCCCCTTCCCTGCAACACCCCCTCCCCCAGTAGTCTGCTCTCTGTGTCCATTTGCCATGTGTTCTTCTGTGTCTGCTTGTGTTCTTGTCAGCGGCACCTGGAATCTGTGTCTCATTTTGTTGCATCATTTTGCTGCATCAGCTCTCTGTATGTGCGGCACCACATCTGGGCAGGCTGCACTTTTATTGCGCTGGGCAGCTCTCCTTATGGGGCACACTCCTTGCACATGGAGCTCCCTGATGCAGGGAACACCCCTGTGGCACTTCACTCCTTGTGCGCATGACCACTTTGTGTGGGCCAGCTCATCACAGGGGTCAGGAGGCCCTGGGTTTGAACCTTGGACCTCCCATGTGGTAGGCGGATGCCCTATCCATTGGGCAAAATATGCTTCCCTTGTTTATTTTAAAAAGCCCTTTAAAAATAATAGAATGGTTACACAAAAATAATAACAATATTGATAGTGTTTATATTATATGTAAAAGTAAAAATGTATGATGATAATAGCTCAAAGTAGATGGAATTATATTTTGTGTAAGTCTTACATTTTGTATGTCAAAAGATTTTTGAAGGAACTTTGACCTCATTAAAGATGCATATTGTAAAGCATAGCACAACCTTTAAAATACAAAACAGCTAGTGGATAGTGGAGAAAAATGATAATCTAGGAAATATTAAGTTAATCCAAAAGAGGTCAGAAAAATTGGAAAAAGAGAACCAAAAACAGAGGCAGAAACAGACATGGTAGATTCAAACTTGAATATATTAGTAATTATATTAAACATAAGCAGTTAAAATATTCTAATTAGAAGGCAGAGATTGTCAGACTGGATAGAAAAAGCAAGACCCAGTTATATGTGAGCTCTACAAGAAACCCACTTTTCCACCATGATACAGTGCCATAAATTTTATTTTAAACCATCATGCATATTGTAAAGAAATAAGAAGAAAAACATTTATTTTAAAGAACTGGTTCTAATTTTGATCAAGTCTAATATATCATTTCTTTTATGGTTATTGTTTTCTGTGTCCTGCTGAAAAACTCTTTCTTGCCTCCAAATGATACCAAGGTATTACAGGAGAAACCAAGTCTTCTGATTTCAAGTTGAATGATACTGCCAGTATCATTGTGAGATTTTTTTTGGCTGTTGTTTGTTTATTTATTTATTTTTAAACAAATCAATTTTATTGATATATTAATAAGTGGATGCAGTTCATCCAAAGTGTACAATTAATGGTACTTGGTATAATCATATAGTTGTGCATTCATCACTTCCATCATTATTAGAGCATTTTCATTATTTCAATAATAACAAACAAAAAAACTGACAAACAGACAATTAAGAAAAATTTTCACCTCTTAATCTCTCTATGCTTCACCTGCTGTTTCTGGCTCTCTTGCACAATTATTTATTTATTAAACAGCTTTATTGAGATATAATCCCATACTATACAATCTATCCAAAGTATGCAACCAATGGCTTTTAGTGTCACACTGTTGTGAATTCATCACCACAAACATTTTAGAACAATTTCATTATTTCAAAAAGAAAATCTCCACACCCATTAGTAGTCCTTCCCCAGCCCTGCATAATCTAATTTCATCTTTATAAATTGATGTATATTTACATTTTAGACAAATGGAGTCACACAACATGTAGTACTTTGTGTCTGGTTTCTTTCACTTAGCACAATATTGTTGTTTTTGTCTTATATTAACATCTTATAATCTTAATATACATTTATTCAGCTTCAAAGAAAAACAGTCAGATATTTGCAATTTTACTAATGTTCATATTTCACTTATGTTTTTACTATGTTGTACTGTTTCATGTTAGATTTTTTTTGCTTTTCTTTTAGTCGTTCAGTTCTTTCATAGGGAGTAAAATAGGGTCTTCTTTCATTCTTTTGGTTGTGGATAATCCAATTCTCCCAGCGTCATTTATTGAAGAGATGGTTTTGTATGGTTAACATGGTTTTGTAAGTTTGTCAAATACCAGTTGGCCACAGAAGTAAGGATTTATTTCTGGATTCTCGATTCTGTTCCACTAATAGATATTTCTATCTTTATGCCAATACCATGCTGTTTTGACCACTGTAGCTTTGTAATATTTTTAAGATCAGGCAGCTATTCAGGTGCATTCCCTATTAAATGAATTTGATACTTGACTTTTCTCTTTCTGTAAAGTAGGTTGCTGGAATTTTGATTGGTATTGCATTGATTCTATAAATAAGTTTGGGTAGGATTGACATTTTCACGATATTTAGTCTTCAAATGCATGAAAATGGGATTCCTTTCCAGCTATTTAGATGTTCACTGATTTAGCATTGTTTGTAGTTTTCTGTATATAGGTCCTATACTTTGGTTAAATCAATTCCTAGGTATTTCAGTCTTTTTGTTGATATTGTAAATAGATTTTTCCCCCTAATTTTCTCCTCATATTTTTCAATAGTGTACAGAAACATTACTGATTTTTGCACATTGGTACTGTACCCTGCCACTTTGCTGAACTCATTTATTAGCTCAAGTAGCTTTGTCATAGTCTTTGCAGAATTTTCTAAATATAGGATCATGTCATCTGCAAATAGTGCGAGTTTTACTGTCTCTTTTCCTATTTTCTATGCCTTTTAGTTTTTTCTTGTCTAATTACTCTAGCTAGAACTTCTAGTACAATATTGAATAACAATGGTGACAGTGGGCATCCTTGTCTTCTTCTTGATCTTAGATGAAAGACTTTCAACCTTTCCCCATCAAGTACAATATATGTCGTTTAATATACTGAGAAATTTACTTTCTATTCCTATCTATCTACATGTTTTTTATTAAAAAAAATGAGGTTGGATTTTGTTGAATACCTTTTCTTCATTGATTGAGATGATCATGTGGTTTTTTTCCCTTCAATTTGCTAATGTGGTGTATTACTTTAATTGGTTTTCTTATGTTGAACCACCCTTGCATACTAGGAACAAATCTCACTTGGTCATGATGTATAAGTCTTTTGATATTCTGTTGGGTTCTATTTGCAAGTGTTTTTTTTTTTTTTTACAATTTTTGCACTTATATTCACTTGAGAGATTGGCATGGAATTTTTTTTTCTTGTAGTGTCTTTATCTGGCACTATTGATCTTATCAAAGAACCAGGTTTTGGTTTTGTTGATTTTCTCTCTATGTATTTTTTGTTGTTGTTCTCAATTTCATTTATTTTTGCTTTAATCTTCATTGTTTCTTTCCTTTTGCTTGCTTTGGGGATGGTTTGCTGTTCTTTTTCTAGTTTCTCCAGTCGTTCAGTTAGATCTTTGATTTTAGCTCTTTCTTCTTTTTTAATATAGACATTTAGGGTTATATATTTCCCTCTCAAGACTGCCTTCACTATATCCCGTTAGTTTTGAAAAGTTGTGTTCTTATTTTCATTTGTCTCAATATACTTACTAATTTCACTTGCAATTTCTTCTTTGATCCACTGATTATTTAGATGTGTGTTGTTCAGCCTCCACACATTTGCAAATTTACCTCTTTCCTGTCTATTATTGATTTCCAGTTTGAGTCCATTATGATCCGAGAAGGCATATTTATATAATTTCAATCTTTTTACATTTATTGAGAGCTGCTTTGTCGATCATGGAGATCCATGAACACTTGAGAAGAATGTATAATCCACTGAGTTTGGGTGCAACATTTTGGATATTGAATATGTCTGTTAGGTCTAGCTTGCTAGCTATTTTATTTTATTATTCTAATTCTCTGTTTCCTTGTTGATCTTCTGTCTTGTTGTTCTATCTAACAATGTGAATGGTGTTGTGAAGTCTCCAACTATTATTGTAGAGATGTCTATTTCTCCCTTCAGTTTTGCCAGAGTTCATTTCATATATTTTGGGGCACCCTGGATAGGTGCATAGATATTTATGACTGTTATTTCTTCCTGGGGGATTGCTACTTTTATTAATATATAATGGCCTTCTGTATCTCTTATAACTTTTTTTTTTGCATTTAAAGTCTGTTTTGTCCAATATTAGTATAGCTACCCCTGCTCTTTTTTGATTACTATTTGTATGGTGTATCTTTTTATAATCTTTCAATTTCAGCTGGTTTGTATCCCTGGGTCCAAGGTGTGTCTCTTGTAGGCAGTATTTGGATGGATAAAAATTTTTTTTTATCCATTTCTTCAACCTATATCTTTTGATTGGGGAGTTTAATCCATTCACATTCAATGATATTACTTTAATTACATTATTTACTTTCACCATTTAATTCTTTGGTTTTCATATGTCATATCTTATTTTCATCAGTCTGTTTACTCTTTTGGTTATCATTTCTGCTATTTTTTCTTCTAGATTCTCCTCCAATTTTCTCTTTCCTGTCATTTTCTTTCAGACTGTAAGACCTCCTTTAATATTTCCTGCAAAGGTGGATTCTTTTTAAAGAACTCTCTTAGCTATGAGTCTCTAAAAAAGAGTCTGGAGGTTGTCAGAAGGATTACCCTTATGCACACCTGAGCAGAGTCTCAGAGACAGATAAAGTAGATACCAGGTATTGGTTCTTTTGAGGGCTAAAGAGACCCACAGGTTCTATGGTAATGGCAGATGGAGTTCACTGCCATGTCAGTTGGCCCTTTTCGGAGCTGGTGTTTCCACATGATGGAGCTGGACTCAGACGTGATCTCTTTTCACAAGCCTTTCATGCTACTTTACTGAAATTGTAGTTGGTGCTGGGGTTTAAGATATATCTAGGGGATCTGAATCTCTGGACTGACAATATGATAGCCAGGCCCTGAGCCTCAACAGACTTCAGTTCCTACACTCTGATTTATTGGACTTACCCCACTCAGCTAACATGGAGTTGAAGAATGTCAACCACCACACCATGGAGCCTAGAGTGCCTACAACTGAAAGCAGGAGGATTGTAGCCAGTATCCATGTGGAATCTAAGCCCTCTCTTGTCATAGATGTGGAATGGACACAACCAAGCCAAGGTCCACAGGAAGGAGGAATACAGTAAGGATTAAAGTGGACTTAATGATATTCTATTCATAAACTATTGTGGTTAATAATCTAGAAAATACGGCATTGGTGTGGAAAAAGTGGCCATGGTGGCTGCTGGGTGCAGGGAATGGGAGGAAGAGATGAGATGTGGAGGCATTTTCGGGACTTGGAGTTGTCCTGAGTGGTGCTGCAGGGACAATTGCCAGACATTGTATGTCCTCCCATGGCCCACTGGATGGAATGTGGGAGAGTGTGGGCTATGGTGTGGACCACAGGCCATGGGGTGCAGCGATGCCCAGAGATGTACTCACCAGATGCAATGGATGTGTCATGATGATGGGGGATAGTGTTACTGTGGGGGGAGTGGTGGGGTGGGGGCGGTGGGTGTGAATGGGGACCTCATTTTTTTAAATGTAATATTTTAAAAAAATGAATAAAATAAAATTTAAAAAAATAAAAAAATGAAAAAATAAAATATGAGATGAGAAAGCCAAAAAAAAAACCAACAAAAAAAAACAATTGCTAGAAGCTGGAAACAACCAAGGTGTCCATCAACTGATAAATGGATAATCGAACTGTGGTATAGTCACACAATGGAAAAAAAAAAAAAAAGAACTCACTTAGAAGTTGTTTTTTTGTGAATACTTTAAAGTCATCTTCATATCTGGAGGACAATTTTGCTTAATAAAGAATTCTTGGCTGGCAGTTTTTCTCTTTCAGTATCCTAATTGTATCATACCACTCTCTTCTTATCTCCATGGTTTTTGATAAAAATATGCACTAAGTCTTACTGGGCATTTCTTGTATGTATTGGTTGGCTTTTCCCTTGCTGTTCTGAGAATTTTCTCTTTATCTTTAACATTTGACATTCTGAGTAGTATGTGCCTTGAAGTGCATCTATTCACATTTATTCTGTTTGGCATACACTATGCTTCTTGGACATTGTAGCAGTTTGATGTTGTTTATGAATTCCAAAAATAGATATTGGATTGTGTTTATAAACTCGTCTGTTCCTCTGGGCATATTAGATTGTATTAACTTCAGAGGTTTCACTTTTACTTGATTAAATTATGATTAGGGTTTTGATTGGGCCATGTCAGTAGGACATTGAGTCTCCACCTCCTTGGTGGGTGGGAACTCACAGAGAAACATGACAGAGGAGAGAGATGGAATTTTGATGCTGGAACCCCGGGAAATAAATGCATGGGGAAGGAGAACACAGAGGAAGAGATGCAGTTCATTAGACAGGATCCTGCAGCCCCAGGAAGAGAAATGAGCCATTTGTCTGATAGTTTGCATTTGCTGAGACCAGAGCCCTGAGCAGCTAAGCCCAGAGAGAAATGAGCCCTGGGAAAGAGATGAGACTTATCCCAGCCTACAGCTGATATTAGAAGAGACTTAAGAGGAAGAAGGAAGGCTGAATCCTCACAGACATCACCCCCATCTTGCTCCAACATGTGGCCAATGACTTTAGGTGAGAAAGCACCCCTTGTGGTACCTTGAGTTGGACTCTTTAAGGCCTTATGACTATAAGATTTTATCCCAAATAAATACACTTTATAAGGTAAAACACCTTTCTGGCACTTTGCATCAGTACCCCTTTGGCTGACTAATACAGACATGTAAGTTCATTTCTTTTGTGAGAGTTGTTCAGTTTTCAGCTATCATTTCTTCAAATACTCTTTTTGCCCCTTTTCCCTTCTCTTCTCCTTCTAAAACTCCCATGACACATATGCTTTTGTGTTTTGCGTTATCATTCAACTCCCTGAGCCTCTGCTCATTTTTTCCCATTCTTTTCTCTCTTCCATCTCAGTTGTTCTGTCTTCTGTATCATTTATTCTTTCTTCTGTCATTTTGAGTCTGCTGTTGTATGCCTCTCCTGTGTTTTTTATCTCACCTGTCATGTCTTTCATTCCCATGGGCTCTTACTTTACTCTTCAGGTTTTCAAATTCTTCTTTGTGCCTGCTCAGTGTCTTCTTGATGTTCTCTATCTCTTTAGCCATATTGTTTTTCAACTCATTAATTTGATTTTGGAAATTTGATTAGTTGTCTCAAATCCTGCATCTCTGCTGGGGCTTTGATATATTCCTTTTCCTGAGGAGCCATTTCTTCTATTTTTTAGTATGATTTGTAATTTTTTGCTGATGTCTAGGCATCTGCTTAGGGTAGTGAGTTTACTCAGATGTTTGATTTCTCTTTCTTTCTGAGGGTTTTAGTTGTGGGAGGCTGTGTGTTACTGTTCTTTGATTCTTGGTTCAACCACTTCTGGTCTTTAGTATTGTACTGATTTCTCGCTCAAATCTGGGCCCTGGACCCAGTAATGGGTTGCAGACCTGCTTTCTTGTGCCTTGGGTAGGGAAGCTGTAAAGGCCAGAAAAAGTCTCTCTTATTTACTTTTGATTTCCTCACATGCACTTCTTTGGTCTGTCAGAAGTTGGCATTCTTTGGCAGCTCTCTTGGTTCAATGCCTGGTCCAAATGTGTTTGCTGCAACATGGACTGGATCAATGTGACAGTGGTTCCTGCCTGGAGGCTAAGATCCTGGTAATTCAAACTTTCTCAGAGGCAGTTCTCCAACCTTTGCTGTCAGCCACCTTCCTTTTCCCAGGTAAGAAATAATTCCACTCCCCTCTGTAACCTCAAAACCCAGTTTTGGTCAGTAGAGAGGGAGATTGAGAGGGTCAGCTCTTTATTCCCTTGGCAGCTCCCAAGGCAAACAATGTTGCTGCCCCACCCAGCCTGGAAGGGCTTGTGGGACACAACAGACCAAATTTGTGGATCAAAAGCTGAGTCAGCCCTATGCTGTATCCCATTCTCTCCCCTTTCATGGGGAAATGGGTCCCTGGGCCCCATTTGTCTGTAGCCACTAGCCCTGAGGCCTAATATTCAAAAGTGTCCATAAGTTGTGGGAAGATGCTGGCATTTGCAGCTGCAGCTTTTAACTCATAGTTTTGCCATTGCAATTCTTTTCCTTTGCACACTTCTCCTCTAGGTAGTGTCCAACCTTCCCGTGGTGTCCTAAACCTTAGAAGATTTTTTCCCCAGGCCATTTCTGCCTGTCCTCTAGCTATTTTTCTGGGAAAGAAGAGAATCCTGTGTCTTTCTAGTCCACCATCTTCCTAAAAGTATTGATTGTGAGATTTTTGCACATGGAAGTGCTGTGTTAACTGTCAAACACTGAACAAGTAATTATAACTTGCTAGTTCTTTTAGAAGTCCCATGCACACAGCCAATTCAGGAGGTACCTTCCTGTCAATGGCCAATAGGTTGGGAATTGTGCTCTCAGCAGCAGGGCATCCTGCCATGGGAGATTTCCAATCCAGGTGTCTGGCTTCTACAAGCGCCTGCAGCCATTTTTTTTTTTTCCCTGCCAGAGGGTAGTTTCCAATGGCAAATGCTAAAAGATGACCATTTGGCTCTCTCAACCTTCTAGTCCTGTTCCCTATGGTGTTTACATTTTCATCAAATAATAGGTGAAACATAGTGTATATATGAATGTGTAAAGGGTAGGTTTGGGTTTGTATGCTCTCCTCCATCAGGGGAGTGAAGATGAGGTGGGCCTGGAAGTGGGAGTCTAGTGGTGGAACAAGATGAACGCAAAAGGGGGAACAACCATTTAAGTCAAATTGGCTTTAGAATGGATTGAGGTGTCATTTCTCAGTTTTCTAAATCACAACTTACATCAGTCAGCCAAAGGGGTGCAGATGCAATGTACCAGAAATCTGTTGGCTTTTATGAACGGTATTTATTTGGGGTAAAAACTTATAGCTACAAGGCTGTAAAGAGTCTAACTCGAGGTTGCTCTCTCACCAGATCAGTTGCCATGTGTTGAAGCAAGATGATTGCTGATCTCTGCCTGGTCTCTTCTTCCGGAGCTTCCTCTTCCTCGAGATTCTGTGAGCCCTGGTTCTTCCCAGCCTCAGCTGTTAGCTGGCATAGGGCTTGTCTCTCATCACTTACTATATATCCAGTGTCTGGCAAGACTCATTTCTTTCTAGGCCTTGTTAGCTGCTCAGCTGCTCTGGTCTTTTCTGCTGCAAACTATCAGGGCAATGGCTTATCTCTCTTCCCAGAGCTTTAGCTGTTTAAGCCTTCTCTCCTTTCTGTCACATGGCAGGGCCAAAATGACCAAGTTCTGTCCTCTTCCATGCAAATCAAAACCACTTCATACCCACTAAAATGGCTACTATTAAAAAATGGAAAATTACGAATGTTGGAGAGGATATGGAGAAATAGGAACACTCATTAATTGTTTTACCAATGTAAAGTGGTGTCTCTGCCTTGGAAGACAGTTTGGCAGTTCCACAGAAAGTTAAGTATAGAATTAATAGATGACCTGGCAATCCCACTTCTAGGTATATGCCCCAAAGAAATGAAAACAGGGAGTAGAATAGATATTTGCACATCAATGTACATAACATTATCATCCACAATTGCCAAAAGATGGAAGCAACCCAAGTGTCCATCAACCAAGGAACAAATAAACAAAATGTAGCATATATTAATAGATACCATGGAATATTAATCAGCTATTAAAATGAATGAAATTCTGATACATGTGTCAACATAGATGAACCTTGAAGACATCATGTTGACTGAAGTAAGCCATATGCAAAAGGATACATATTGTATGATCTCACTGATTTGAAACAATTAAAATAAGCAAATTCAGTCAGAAACTAGAATACAGGTTATGAGGGGCCAGTGTGGGAGTAGGGAATAGAGACTTTTTGATTAAATTGTAAAGTTTCTCTTTGGGTTGATGAAAAGTTCTGGTAAGGGATGGTGGTGATGGTAGCACAACATTGTGAATGTAATTAGTGGCATTGAATTACATATTTACATGTGTTTACAAAGGGAAGTTTTAGGTTGTATGTTTGCAGCTAGAATAAAAATTTAAAAACAAACAAACATGACTGTATAACACAGTGTACTTTATCGTAAACTGTGCACTATAGTTAATAGTACCATTATAAAAAAATTCTCTCCCCAATTATAACTAATGTACCGCACTAAAGCAAGGGGTTAATAACAGGGTGGTATATGGGAAATTTGTATTTTATGCATGGTTTTTCTGTAAAACCATAATTTCTCTAATAAAGAAATGAACAATGTATAGTAGAAAAGTGTGAAAAGATAATGACAAACTAGGAAAACAGATTTGCAACACGTAAGGTAAATTATTAATTCTCTTAGGTCACTAAATGCTCATACAAATCAATAATAAAAGGTGCACAAACTTAAAAAAAAAAAGGGAAAAACAGGGCAGAGCACATAAAAGCACTTTATGGAAAGAAGAAATGCAAAAGGTAAAACAAAACATAAAAACATAAAATGAAGTGCAACTTCGTTTCTAATGAAGGAAATGGAAAACAAAGGAACAATGAAGTATCATTCTATTCTCCCTCCTCCCCATCAGATTGAAAAAAACTGAAATGTTTGGCAAAAGAGAAGGTAATGGGTACTCTCATCCTGTATTGCTGGGAGAGTAATTGGTGCAACCTTTCTGGAGGGAAATTTAGCAATATCAATGAAAACTAAAAATGATCCAGAAGTCACTTTGCTAGGAATTCATAAATATGCTTGCAAAAGTTTTCCAAGGCATGTATTTTTTTTTTAATTTTTTTATTTTTTATTGACTTTGTAATAATATTACATTAAAAATATATATGTGAGGTCCCATTCAACCCCACCCCCCCACCCCCCCTCTCCCCCCCCCCAACAACACTCGTTCCCATCATCATGACACATCCATTGGATTTGGTAAGTACATCTTTGGGCACCTCTGCACCTCATATACATTGGTTCACATCATGGCCCATACTCTCCTCTATTCCATCATGTAGGCCCTGTGAGGATTTACAATGTCCGGTGATTACCTCTGAAGCACCATCCAGGGCAGCTCCATGTCCCGAAGACGCCTCCACCTCTCATCTCTTCCTGCCTTTCCCCATACCCTTTGTCCATTATGTCCACTTTTCCCAATCCAATGCCACCTCTTCTATGTGGACACTGGATTGGTTGTGTCCATTGCACCTTTATGTCAAGAGGAGGCTCAGATTCCACCTGGATGCTGGATGCAATCCTCCCATTTTCAGTTGTAATCACTCTAGGCTCCATGGTGTGGTGGTTGTCCTTCTTCACCTCCATCTTAGCTGAGTGTGGTAAGTCCAATAAATCAGATTGTAGGTGCTGGAGTCTGTTGAGGCTCAGGACCTGGCTATCACATTGTCAGTCCAGAGATTCAAATCCCCTAAATATATCTTAAACCCCAACATTAACTGCACCTCCAGCACATTAGCATGAAAGTCTTATGAAGGGAGATCCCATCTGAGTCCAGATTCATCACACATAAACACCATTTCCAAAGAGGGGCCATCTGCCCTGGTAGTTAACCCCATCGGCCATGACCATAACTCCCATGGGTCTCTTTAGCCCTCAAAGGAACCAATATCTGGGGGTTGTATCTGCTTTATCTGTCTCTCTGACTCTGCTCAGTTGTGCATGAGGGCAAACCTTCTGCCAGCCTCCAGACTCTTTTTTAGAAACTCGTAGCCATATAAACTCATTTCTCCTTTCCATTTCCCCCTTACTTTAGGTCAAACATCATTTTAAAGTCATGGTATTTTATGTAGACATGGATATTCTGCTGATCCGCATTGAACCTTCCGTATAAGGTCATTTTCCAGTTGCATCATCAGTTGGTAGTTGATAGTGGTCCCTCGTTGCCAGGGAGGCTCATCCCCGGGTGTCATGTCCCACCCAAGGCATGTATTTTGGTAAAGAGTGGGAATTTTTTCTTCTATACTTCTTTCCAGGTGAGGGACCTCCACCAACCTAAGACTCTGGCCTTTCTCTGTGCCCTCATTTATTCCTCCCTGGTGGAGATGAAGTGACATACCTGAATTGTGAGCTTGGAAATTCAAGACTCAGGTATGTGAAGCCCAGGCCTCTCAACTCGCTCTCTTTTTCAAAGTTTCCTGCTTGCAGTGAGCACACATTCTATTTACCTGTCCCTGGTGTAATTTTGTTGTATGTGTGTGTTTGCATATGTGTGTATGTGCAGGACAATTCTCTTACCAGGCGTGTAAGTTGTCTGATTCTGGTTGAATTTTTAGGAAGCTCTGTTGCAGATTTAAGCCACATTCTCCAATATCAGTGTTATAGAAATAGAAGTGATAATTTTGGCTTCTGTATGACTTAGTCTTATTTTTCTATCTCTTATTTAGTTGAGAGCTAGGATGAGGCATAAAGGATGTTATTTATTGCTTTGATAAATGGAAAAATAATGGAATTTCAGGTGAAAAAGGAACCATATAGGTTGTTACTTGGGCAGATTGATGTGACCTTATATTGGTTAATGTTTTTTTGAGTTCTTCCCTGTTTTTACCAGTTTTTACCAGCTGGAAGAGACAGGCTTTAAGTCTTTTATTTAACATCTATTTTTTCTTTCTTTCTTTTTTTAACTAATAAAGTTGGCAAGAAGTTGTAGGTTTTTTTAATTAGAGAAGTTGTAGGTTTACAGAAAAACCATGCATAAAATACAGACTTCCCATATACCACCCTATTATTCACATCTTGCATTAATGTGGTACATAAAAATCCATGTGGTGCAGCAGTGCTCCAAAATGTACTCACCAAATACAATGAATATCCCACAATGATAAAAGAGGTTGTTGATGTTGGAGGAGTGGGAGGGGGTATATGGGAACCTCTTATATTTTTTCCTCTTATATTTTTTAATGTAACATTTTTTGTGATTTATGTATCTTAAAAAAAAAGACAGTTAAAAATTAAAAAGTGGAAAAAATTCATGAAAGAACATTTTTATAATTGTACTATTAACTATAGTCCATCATTTACAATAGCGTTCACTGCTTGTGTTGTATAGTGAAGTTTGTTTTTAAAATTTTTATCCTAGTAACATAAGTATAACTCAATATTCCCCTTTTGACCACATTCAAATATATAATTTAGTGCTGTTTATTATGTTCACAATGTTGTGCTACCATCACCATCATCCATTACCAAAACTTTATAATCAGCCCAAGTAGAAACTCTATACAATTTAAGCATTTACTTTCCATTCCCTACCCCTACCCAGCCGCTGGTTACCTGAATTCTAGATTCTGACTCTATGAGTTTGCTTATTCTAATTATTTCATATCAGTGAGATCATACAACATTTGTCCTTTCATATCTGGCTTATTTCATTCTACATGATGTCTTCAGGGTTCTTCCTTATTGTCATATGTATCAGAACTTCATTCTTTTTGGTGGCTGAAAAATATTCCATATTTTTATGTATATATATATATATATATATATATATATACGCACACATATCACATTTTATTTGTCCATTCAACTGTTGATGGACATTTGAGTTGCTTCATTTTGGGAATTGTGAATAATGCTGCTATGAACATTGGTGTGCAAGTATCTGTCCAAGTCCCTGCTTTAAAATCTTTGGGGTATATACCTCGAAGTGGGATTGCCATGACACATGGTAATTCTATACTTAACATTCTGAGGAACCTCCAAACTGTCTCCCACAGTGACTGCACCATTTTACACTGCCCCCAGAAAGGAATAAGTGTTCCTATTTCTCCATATCCTTTCCAGCACTGGTAATTTTCTAAGATCAGCAATTATTAACATTGGTCATATTCCCTTCAATTTGTGTGTATATGAGCAAGAAAAAAATCCAGATAAGCTTGAATTCCCTTTGTCTTTAATCCCCTCTCATATTTGCCTTGCCCACATCTTGAGAATTACCACTATTCATTAGTTTAGTGGGTATCTGTCTAATTCATTTTTATACTTTTCATACATATAGAAGTATCATGGGTATATGATACACATGTTTTGTGTGCTTTTTTTAAACAAATAAATTTTATTGATACATATTAATAAAGCATAAATCCATCCAAAGTGTACAGTCAATGGTATTTGTTATAATCACGTATTTGTGCATTCATTACTTCAATTATTCTTAGAGTACTTTCATTATTCCAATAATAATAATAAACAAAAAACAAACATAACTCATCATCTCTCAATCTCTCTGTGCTTCCCCTGCCATACATAGTTGTTATTCTTTTTCCTTCTCTCTAATATATTTATATTTATGTTTTGTAGAAACAGTCTTACATATGCAATATCACCCATATTTGTGTTTTACGTGAAGTTTTCTATCTTATACAGTCCCATTAACATGCTGTTCTGACTTTGGCAAGGTCAGTGAGCTTGTGGCAGCTTTCTCCACAGGCTAATGGCTGTTTTTAGGTAGGCCACACCAGTCTTATACAAGCATTTGTGGTAGATGGATGCCCTATCCATTGGGCCCAGTCTGCTTCCCACCTGGTACTTCTTTTCTCCCTACATTTTTTAGAACAAATCGCAGTGCTCTGTATCTCTAAAAGCACTCTATGGCTATTGGGTAGGTAATAATTTTGTAATTGAGTATGTGATAATTCAATGCTATTTAATTAATATTTGAAAAGTAGAATGAAATTCCTAATCCCATTTGCCCTTACCAAGAACTGATATTATTTTCGTATATTGGGTTACCTGTCCTTCTCTGGCCTTCAATCTCATTGCAGTAATTTGCATGTGCCACTCAGATTTCTGTATTTCTCCCCTTAACATTTGTCTTAGTTTGCTAGGCTGCTATCGCAAGTACCATACAAAGTTTGGCTTCAAAAAAAGACATTTATAGGCTCATCGTTCTGAGACTAGTAGAAATCCAAAATCAAGATATTAACAGTCTTGCTTTTTCCCTGAAGGCTAGCATTCTGGTGCTGGTGTGTTGGCAATTCTTTGAGTTCCTTGACATTCCCATCACATAGCAATGTCCTCTCATTTCCTCCTGCTCTTACAGTTTCCACTAACTTCCAACTTCTGACTCCTTCCTGTAGCTTTCTCTTGATAAACCCTCCAGTAATCCAGACTAAGATCCACCCTCATCCAGTTGGGCTACACCTTAACTAAAATGACATCTTCAAGAGATCCTATTTACAATGGGTCCAAATCCACATGAAAGCAGATTAATATCAAGGACATGCTTCCCCCCCCCCCCCCCCCAGGCTAAATACTGAATCTATCACAGACCACATTCTGAACCTTCAAAAAAGAAATTCTTCCCACTTGGAAAATAAATTCATCCACTCTAATATTCTAAAACCCTTAAGTCATTTCAGTAACAACTCTAAGTACAAAGCCTTTTCAAAATCATTTATGGGTTTTTTCTGTCCTAGGGTAAAAATTCTCTCTATCTGTGGGCCTGTGAAACCTACGAAGTAAGTTTTCAGCTTCCAATATACAATGGTGCAAGAGGCATAGGATAGATATTCCCATCTAAGAAGGAGAAATTAGAAGGAAAACAGGAGTAATGGGTTCCAAATAATCAAAAACCAGCAGGGCAAACTGATTTCAAGTTCTGAGAGTCATCTCTTAATATATGATTTGTCTCTGGATTGATACCTGCTGGAGTGGCAGCCCACCCTTTCCAAGCACTTGCACAATGGCCATGCTCACCCAAAACATTAGGATTTTGACCCTACCCTCTCTGAGCACTGGAATGGTGCTCACACTCTCCCCAAAAGCCTGGGCACAGACTGACTTTCTCTGACCCTCGAGTGTGGCTGTACTATCCTGATTAGGTAGAAACCCCATTCCCTGCAAGCACAGGAGCAGACCACTCTTCACACATGCATGGCTCCTCTCTTGATCCAAGGAAGTCTCTTTGGTCCAGACCTCTGCTTCCATGGTTCTGCCCTTGAAGTCATTCATTTCTTTTCTGTTTCTTTTGGTCCAGGCTGGCATTGCTTCTGCTTGTACTAATTTTGCAAAAAAAGCCTTGTTAACTTTCTGTACAGTTTAAGGAAGTCCAAACCACCAGAGAACGGGTCTTCTGCAAATTGTTCCTAGACAAATACAGTTCCAATCCTGACTTCCTCTGAGATGGCTGGCTGTATCCATGAATCATAGACCTGTATGCTTAACAAAGGGTGGTTCCGTTACACCCTCTCCTGGAGCCAGGTTCCCTAGGGGCTCAAGGAGGACCCTAAGAGAACCATTTTTGGCTCTCACCTCAGAATACAGTATCTGGAAAGTCTGAGAACGTTCCAAATCATCAATTGCTGGTACTTTGGGCTTAAGAATCCAGTCCTCAGTTCATCCTTTTCCTCTCTCATTGCACTGTAAGTTGTAAGAAGAAACCAGATTGTATCTCTTATGCACAGCTTGGAAATTTCATCAGGTCATTTACCTATTATGCAACATCAGAACACAACTTTCGCCAAATATTCTGCCTCTTTATAACAAGGATTGCACTTTGAACACATCTATCATTTCCTAAGTCCTAAGTCTTCACCATTTCTAAGTCCTCACCAGAAGTACCTTTGGTGCCCAAATTTCTACCAACAATATTTTCAAAATAATATAGGCTTTTTTCATCAAGTGCTTCATAAAATTCTTCCAGCCTCTACCCATTACCCAATTCAAGACATCTCCACATTTTTAGGTACTTGTAATAGCAGCATCCCATTTTCCAGCACCAAAAACTGTCATAGTCTGCTGGTTGCTATCACAAACACCACACAACTGGTTGGCTTAAGCAATAAGAATGTACTAGTCCATGATTTTGAGACTAGGAGAAGTTCAAAATCAAGATATGGGCAATACATGCTTCCTTCCCAAAGACTGGCATTCTGGTGCCAACTTGCTGGGGATCCGTGGGGTTCCTTGATTTTCCTGTCATATATGTCATCATGAGTAAGTTCCTGGTGTCTATATAATCTTCAAAATTGTTAGTTTTAGTGGCTGTATAATTTTATAGCTTGCTGATAGGCCATAATTACTGTACTGCTCCCTTATTTTTAGGCATAAATATTATTTTGCTTCTCACCACAATGTTACAATTAACATTTTCAAATGCATGACTTTTTGGCTTTGTTATATTCTGAGAATAAAGTCTGAAGATCCTGTCTGATTCATAATAGGTGCCTAATAAATGAATGTCATTGATTTTGACCCCACATATTTTTGAGCAATTTTATGGGCTGAGTCACTAGAAAAATCCTCATTTTCCTTTGATTAAAAACAGCGTCTACAAAGAATATTTATGCTTTCAAAGGAATTTTCTCCTCAGCTCCTATTTCCAACCTTATAAGGTATGGAGGTACTGGAAGTATGCTTTTCCCTTTAGAGCCTCAGGACACCAGATGCAACAGTAATAAATGGTTTGCAAGGATAAAGCTCTTATGTAGAAAGTTCTGTTACCCAAATGGCATTGTCTCTACATGGAGAATATAGCAGTGTGTCCAGGGAAACTGGGTATTGGTCCCTCCCATGTCCATTTCAAGAAATCATCCAGAGGTAATATCATAGAATCTCTGTTCTTTGATTCCAGAATTTATGGATAATGTCTCTTTCTTCTTTTGTTCTGTCCTGAATCCATCTCAACATTCTGCAACTTATGGACCAAATGAGAAAGTTAACCACCAGCAAAACATCTTAATAAGTAGCAGAGGAAAAGAAGAAGGAAGAGCAGCAAGCAAGGACACAGAGGTAGATGCAGCAGCTTGTTTCTACAGTTAATCGTGAGACCATAACTGGTATTTGCTCTTTTCTGCACTATTATTAACTCTTCCCCGTTTTCTCTATCCACCACTTCAGGTAGTCAGGTTCTTTGCCTGATATTTCATCCTAAGTATTTATTTCTGAGAGTCAAAGAACTGTAAGGGTCCTATCTGTACAGTTTGAGAGAATGTGACTATAGCATTAGATTAGTGATAAAGAAGGTGGTCTAGTGTGTCCCTGAGTTCAAAGTCCTGTGACTGCCCTTGTTTAGCAGCAACAATATTTTGTTATTGTCAGGGTTAATCATCCAACCAGGCCTATGACTCCCTTATGCATAAAGCGTAAGGCATAAGGCAAATATCCATAGTGCAACTCACCTTCCATTTAGTGGAAATATTATCTGTGCCCTAATAGGAATGTTCCTCCCATGCACACTAAATCTGTGGCCTAGCTGAGCACTGAGTATGGGATCAAGAGGAAAATGTTTTGAGAGTGAATCAGTAAATGGAATATTGAGAGGTACCACTCACACCGCCACTGTTTGGTTCCCAGGGTATTATTCTGGCCATGGGTATTAAGGCAAGATATATTGACCATTGGTTGAAGACATATACATGTTACAAGATAATACTCAAATTCTAGAAGATATTTTCTTCCAGATGGAATAATATCCATAATGGGGGAATGCAACTATGGACTAAAATAGACTTATTATTCTAGTAATGCCAATGGATGAATTTTTATCTTTGTTATAGAGGCAGTGGCCACCAGAGATTCTGAGGGGAGAGAGAGGGAAGAATAGGTGTAACATGGGGCATTTTGGAGATATTGGAATTGTCCTGCATGACATTGCAATGGCAGATACAGGCCATTATACATTTTGTCAAAACCTATAAAATTGTGCAGTGCAAAGTGTAAACCATAAGGTAAACTACAGACCATGGTTAGTAGAAATGCTTCAATATATGTTCCTCAATTGTAAGAAATGTACCACACTAATGAAAGATGTTGTTAATGGGGAAAAGTGGAGGAGGGAAAGGGTGGGTAGATGGGAATCCCCCTATATTTTTGATATATAATCTAAAGATTCTTTCAAAAACAAAACAACAAAAAACCATAGGCTACTAAATTCCCATTTCTAAGCCAGTCCATTGCATGGTATTTGCTTAGGCAGACAAGGAAACTAAAACATATCTAACAGGTCTTTTGTTAAATACCCAAGATGTCAGTAGGTTTTTTGCTAAAAAAGAATAGCATGCGAGGAAAAATAACAAACCTCAGGAATGCTGCCTACTGTTTCCCTAACTTGGAAATTTATAAATGCCCTTCATTGTGTGACCTTTGAGAATATTAAAATGAGTAAACTTGCTAAACTTTATTTAAAACAATTCCCCTAACAGAGGTCATCATGATCTGGCTTTGCCTGCCAACGTTGCCACCAGTCTTCCATGCTGCACTCTTCTCTGGACTAGTCGTATTGAGCTTTTACTTTTCTTTAACTGTGCCCCACCCCTTCTTTGCTTGGATTCTTTGCACAAGATGTTCCCTTAGCCTGGGATACCCTCCTCACCCAGTTTTCTCATGACTGTCTCAGGATAGAAATCACTTATGCCAGGATGCCTTCCTTGAATCTCCCAAGCTGTATATCAGGCCTCTGTATATATCTGTGTTCTTCTGTGCCCTACCACCCAAACTCCCTGTTGCTTGCCTGTCCCCCTTTGGACTGTAAGCAACTTGAAGTAAGGAAACGATCTTCTTTTTTTTTTTTTTTTAAGATTTATTTATTTTCTTTATTTAAAACTATTTTTTTCTCTTCCCTCCCCCCCCCCCCCCCCAGGTTGTCTGCTCTTTGTGTCCATTCGCTGTGTTCTTCTGTGACCGCTTCTATCCTTATCAGCAGCACCGGGAATCTGTGTTTCTTTTTGTTGTGTCATCTTGTTGTGTCAGCTCTCCGTGTGTGCGGTGCCATTCTCCGGCAGGCTGCACTTTATTTTGGGTTGGGTGGCTTTTCTTACAGGGCACACTCCTTGCATGTGGGGCTCCCCTGTGCGGGGGACACCCCTGCATGGCAGGGCACTCCTTGCGTGCATCAGCACTGTGCATGGGCCAGCTCCACATGAGTCAAGGAGGCCCGGGGTTTGAACAGTGGACCTCCCATGTGGTAGATGGATGCCCTATCCATTGGGTCAAGTCTGCTTCCCAGGAAATGATCTTTATGATATCTTTCCAGGACCTAGTACACAGTTGACATATAACACATACTCTGTAAGTGTCTAGAGAGTGAATGAAAAATGGTCTTACCTTTGATTTTGGGCAGGAAAAAGGGAATTGTGAGAGGGGTTGCATCAGATGTATTTGGCCCTGTGTGAAGTCACTGAATCAGCAAACTCTCTGTGTTGGTGCTGGAGCATTATATTTCTATTTTTAATTTCTGTCATTATATCATTATTTCCTACATGCTTACATGTATGCATGTACACACACATGCATCCAATCATGTATACATCTGCCTATACACATAGATTTGCACACACAATTTGCATTTTATTTTCTCAGTTACTTCCATCTGCTCCATCTGCCCTGATTCCACATGGACTTATGGTTGTTTTTGTACTCTTCATGTTTGACTTGTTCTACTTCCCTCCCCTTATAACATTCCCCATATTCTCTTCTTTGGGCCTTTTGCCCTTTCATTTTGTCTTTTATCTTTGTTGCTTCTTTCCAGGCTGCTTAAAGTTCCTCCCAACAGACTTTCAATAGGAATGCGGAGGCTTGCTTTGGCTATGCAGATGTTATACAATGGCAATGTTCAGTGCTTTTTTTTTTTCTCCTACGGGGAGTAGATACATAGAGTGTTTCACTGCTGATCCTTTGTAATAGTACTGCACAGGCAAAATGTTAATCAATTATAGCAGCAGAAATAATTAAAGGCATCCATTATACATCTTCTGGACACATTCTTCATTAGCATAGATTCTCAGCATTACACATTCATGTCAGAAAGAATTATAAAGAGAAACTTAAATTAAAATAAAAGGTATACATACAGAGACCCAGACTCTGGTTTTCCCAAGACTTTTGCTGAGTATATTTCCCTGTGGATTCAGTAGTTCCTTTAATTTTTGTGTGTAATTTTAAAAGAAAAATAGCAAGGCACATTTTATATATAAATCCACTGTCTGAAGATGAAACAGTTAATGCCATTTTCCCCTCCTGTCCTGGTTTGAGTCTTTTGTGGACCCCAGAAAATTATGTTCTTAAGCTAACCCATCCTGTGCATGGAAGCCTATTGTGTGTGGGGTCTTTTGGTTAGATTCAGTTAAAAGATCCTTTGATTGCGTTAGGCTCAGTTAAGGGAACTTAATTAGATTGCTTGATTAGGACACTTTTGATTGGACTCTGTCATTGAGGCATGATCTAGGTTGGATTTCCATGATCTTTCTGGAACCTTTTATAAATGGAGTCACAGAGAGACACAGAGAAAGGGAGCTCTGCCCTTTTGACCCTGCCATGGGAGAGAGAGGACTCTAGGTTCTGTTAGAGCTGCAAAAGACAGAGAAGCCCTGAGATCTCAAGGGGATGAGGCCCAGGGAGAGATACCTGATTACCTACAGTTGAGTTCAAGAAGAAAGTAGCAAGAGACCTGAAGACCCACCATCTTGCCTTGCAGGACTTCAGTATCTGCTAGCAGGTGACCTTTGCTGAGAATGTGTCTCTGATGATACCTTGATTTGGACATTTTTGCAGCCTTGGAACTGTATGATTTTACTGTAATAAAATTCCCATTATAAAAGCCAACCCATTTCTGGTATATTGCCTTGGCAGCCTTTGGCTAAATGAAACAGTTCCAACAGGCCTAAATAATGTGGAGCCAATAGGATTCTAGAAATAGAAGCAAACTCCTGGTTTAGGTTTTCATTATATTTCCTAATAGGCGTCTGATTATAAATAGCTCAATATCTGATCTCTCATTTTAGACATGCTGTTGCTTTCAACTCAATTCTTTTTCCAGAGCCCAGCATGGTCAGTGGCGAGACAAGACAAGTGTAATGGGGATGGGCTGCTCATAACTCTGCTCAATTCCCACTCAATTCTTCCTAAGGAGGATACATTGGTTTAGGCTTTTTGTAACAGTCTGGGTTTAACATTACTGGGCCATATAGTTTTATGCATCAGCAATTCTTTTAACTTGCTCTGTAGATACATCTACACGGAAATCAACTGAGTGGACAGTAGAAGTGATAATTGCAGGGATGACCAGACATCCTTTAGTTTCTGAGCCAGGTAAACTAATGATTGGTTTCTGTTTTTAGCCATGAGTATCCATATCACTGATAGATTTCCTGCTTCCTTCCAAAACAGGGTTGAAGAGTTTCAAATGCTGATTTGCCTAGACTATTGCAAGAGCCTTTGAACTTGCTCCATCCCCACAGTATATTCACTACAAAATAGTCCAAGGGAGCCTTGGAAAATGTAAATTAGATCAAATTGCTCCCTGCTCAAAACCTTCAAATGCTTCCTATTGATTAGGGGAAAATCCAACTCCTCAAATTGTCCTACCTGACCCTATTTGATTTGAACCTTTTTTTTTTGTTTAATTTTTCAATTTATTTTTTCCCCTGATCCCCCCTGTTTTCTGCTCTCTGTGTCCATTTGCTGTATGTTCTTCTGTATCTGCTTGTATTCTCATCAGGAACTGATCCTGGGACCTTCCAAAGTGAGAGAGAGGTAATTACTCTCTTGTGCCACCTCATCACCCTGTTCTGCTATGTCTTCTTTTCTTATTTTCTCTCCTCTGTGTCTCTTATTGCGTCATCTTACTGTTCCAGCACTCTCCTTTGGCTGGCACTCTTGTGCGGGGCAGCTTTCCTGTGCTGGGCAGCATTTCCACACAGGGCCGCACTGCTGCGCAGAGTGGCATTCCCACGTGGACCAGCACTCCGCGTGGGCCTGCTTGCCATGTGGGCCAGTTTGTCCTCACCAGGAGGCCCTGGGCTGTGAACTCTGGATCTCCTGTATGGTAGACAGGAGCCCAATTGGTTGAACCACATCTGTTTCCTGATTTGACCCTTTTTCAACCTCATTTCTTACTAATATCCTCCTATTCTACTTTGCTCCAGTCATACTGGCATTCTTACTGTTCCTTCAATATGTCTAGTTCATTTCCTTCTCAGGACTTTGCTACATACTCTTCATTCTTCTGAAAATCTCTCACCCCAGATATGAGAATGCTCACTCACACCATCCAGGTGTCTGCTCAGGTGTCTTCTCCAAGGGGCTTTTCTGATGACTCTATTTGCAATATCAGGTAGCACTTAGGCCTGCCTGATATTAAATTGTTCATTTATTTGTATTCTCTCCTCTACCAAAAATATAAACTCCTTATGGTTACAGTTTTCTATATCTGGTTCTGTGTTTTTATAGCAGAGTCTAAAATAGTGCCTGGTGTATTAGAGGTTTTCAATAAGTATTTATTGAATAAATGAATGAGTGAAACTTCTGGTCAGTAGTCAAGTGAGTATTGGTATTTGAATTTTTTTTTATATCAGTTTTTGCACTAACTCAAAAGGACATATTAGATACATGTCTCTTAAATGCATTACATGGGATGGTGAAAAACACTGTACACAAAGAGTCTGGTATTATTGTAGGACAATGATAGAGAATCAGGTGGGAGCTAGCATGCTTCAAATAAAAGGACAGGATGATGATCTTTATTATACATGCTTTTATCAAAATCTGGGGTTCATGAGGGTTCAAGGAAAAGAATCTTCCCATACTCTATTGGTCAAATTATAAATTAGTACCTCTCTGGAGGACAATTTATCATTACTTCCCAAAGCCTCAAGATGTTGCATTCATTTTGATCCGGCAGTTCAACTTCCCATAATTTAGCTGAAGGAAATAACAATGAATCTAAATAAAGATTTAGCTCCAAAGAGTTCCAGGACATGGTCATTTATAATAAGAAAAATAATCAGAAACAGCCTAAATATCCCACAATAAAGTATTGTTTAGATAAGGTACAGTAGAATCAAAAAATGTAATTCTGTACAGCCATTTAAGATTCATAGTAAAATTCTAAGTGTAAAAGAAGTTTATAAAACAATAATGTGATGGTTAATTTCAACCTACTTGGGTTGGTTATGATGTCCAGTTGTTTGGCCAGGCGCTGGCCCATTTGTTACGTATAATCTGTTGATTGCATCTACAATTATTAAAGGAGATTGCCCTCAGCAATGGGGGGAATCTTCTCATCAAACAGTTGGAGGTCTTACCAGCCAGAACTGAGGAGTTCAGGAGTCAGAAGAGAATTTCTGCCTCGACCCCTGCATTGGCTTTTGCTGGAATTTCCAGCCAGTCAGCTTCCCCTGGAAAATTCAGACAAAGGACTTCAGCATTACCTTTATTACAGTTTACGGCTTGTGACCTGCCCTACAGAGTTTGAACTGGCCATTCTTCAAGGTCACATGAGTCAATTCCTTATTATAAATATCATTATATAATATTATCTATCCTGTTGGTTCTGTTTCTCTAGAGAACTCTGACTAATACAAATATACCTCTATAAGAATAATATATATGTAAATATATGTATATACAATGGTTTATGATTATGTAGATTTAACCACTTAAATGTTAACATAGCTATCTCTTGGTATTGTAGTTAATGGAAATTTTATTTTTTTTCTGTTTTCTTATGTTTTTTTCCTAATGGTTCCACAATGAACATTTATTTTTTTTGTATAATTAAAAATACACAGAAATAAATCCCTCAAAGAGTGATTGATGTATTAGAATTTCATGTAGATAAGTTCGTATTTCTTGTCTGTGACTATACTTCTTCCTGGTGTGTCCTGCCTTTGTCGGTTGTGTAGCTATTCATCTGGCTTGCATTTTATGAGTATCTACTATATTTCAAGCTTTGTATGAGGCATCATCCCTCCAACAAAGGGATACTAACTGAAATGGAAAGTGTCTGCATTAGCCCAGTCACAAGGCTTTCCAATTTGGACAGTCCTACTCTGAGGAGATGTTTTTTGTCCAGGGAAACTGCTCCTGGGTAGCAAAACCAAACCCTTGGCCTATGATAGTTTTTGTCTGAGACCTTCTCTTCCCGGTGTCACTGAGATTTCCATGGCAGGGCTGACATGCCTACCTTGTTTTCCGTGTTACAGGGTTGACAGAAAGCTGGAATACAAGGCAGCCTGCTTACTGGCTCCCAGACAGAGTAGTAGCTAAAACCAGGTAGGGACTTGCCTTCTTTACCAGGTATCTTATTTAATGTGGCATCTGCAGAGTCAAGCTTATTACCTGACACAGAGGAGGCACTCAAAAATACTTAAGTGAATGATTTACAAGGAGGCCAGGTGTCAGCTCACTTGTTTCTAATCTCACTGGAAGCACCCATGAGTAGGCTCTTTTCTCTGGATTTCTCCACATTCCAACCTATGGCAGAGGCATGTGAAAATACAAGGAATTTGGGAAGGGTGCTGTGGATATAATAGCTCTGCCAAATGAAAGCATGGTATGGCAAAGTGACAGAAATGAGAAGGAACATAAATAATCCATGCTGCATTGTAAAGGCTGTGAAAGCACGCACAGATGATTGACTTCGTCTTTGCTTGACATGCAAACATTTAATTGGAAACTTAAATAATGTATTAAGCTCTGTGTTGGCATGACTCTCTACCATTGTGCTTATCTGTCCCTGAATGAGGTGAATTTCCAGTGGTATGCTCAGATTGCTTTATTCAACACCAGCTAGTAACTGCTGCTAATGGTCTTTACTCTCTTGGGAAAGGAGTGTTTATTCTTGAGGGGTTGGTGTTTTTGATGCTTGAGCCAAAGTTGCCATACCCTGTCCATCTGCATCAAAACCTCTGGGGAGAAAGAGAGCAGTCTGTACTCTCTCCTTTCCCCATTACAGGAAATTTCCAGCCTTACTGAATATCCTGTGTCTCCAAATTAGGCAAACATACTCCTGTGTTTCACTTAGGTCAAGACTTACTTCCCTTCGCTATTAACACCAAAGTTGTAGAGAGTGGACAGAGGTGATTTCCTGAGAAAATCAGATGGGTGTTTCTCTACTCATGGGTGGCATGATCCAGTTTTATCTTCTGGAATCTTTCATTCCAGGTAAGTCCTATTCTCATCAATGAAATATATCAGAAGAAAAACAGGTTACCCTGTTGTGCTTGTTTTACATAACCAATTTTCCAAGCTGGCTAATAAAAAGTGGCTTCATTAACATGATGACAGGAGACTTTGAAGGTGATGAGGGATGGCAAAAACTTTTTCCCTGTGGTGGCTATGATGGTAATTATGAGATGACAACATCAGTGGAAGAAAAATGGCCCTTTGCCCTTTAAGACAGCCAATGGGCTTTTACAAGCAGGTGACCAAAAAGTACACTGTACTATAATTTCACTTTTAATTAACATTAAATTACAATTGCGTTTTGAGAGTGTTCCTCATTAGATCCACATTAGCAGTAAGAGAGTTCACCCCAATAGATGTTTTTGCAAAGAACACCAGGGGAATGAATAAGAAGTCCAGGGCTGCCATCAGGCGAAGCACAAACAGGAAATGAATCTCAACTAACAGCGAAGAGAGTTCTGGAAGCCAATCGATGCTTGTATGGCATCGATAATCAGAGTTTTCTTTGTGAAATGATTTTAAGATTTCGTTCTATTTAGGAAAGTTTCAGAATTGAGGGGCAGTATGGCAGAGTGGAAAAAAGATGGATTTTGGAATTCAACAACTCCAGGTGATAACTCTTCTTTGGTAGCAGAAATTATTTGTTGGTACATTGTAAGAGGGGTTGGAATGTTTAATGGAGAGAAGGAACAGGAAGAGGAGAAGCAGAGAAGACAGGGGAGATGGGTAGAAAAAGCAGGAGAGAGAAGTCATAGTGGTGGTGGTGGTGAGACATCTTAAATCCCTATTTTAAACCTAGCTTCTTATTTTGAAAAGACTGAAAGGAATTACACTATAATAATCACTGTGATTGTCTTTGAAAGGTAGGAGTATGACAGATTTTTTTCTCTGACCTGTCTTTATTTTCTAAACTCTCTACATTAAGCAGACACATTTTACTTTAATAATTAGGAAAAAATAAAATAAAGAACCACCCTTGTCAATTAATTCAGTGCCACATGTCTGGTTCTGAACCTTTGTTGTCAGAACTTTAGTTAACTGAAGGTCAGACGTACATTAATAGGGTGCGAGGGATTTTGAATTTCAGTTCCAGCCTCAGAAATTACCACAGCCAAAGTAGGGCAGTGCCCTGGACTCTTGTGATTTTTACAAAAGGCAAAAGTAGGAGTCTAGTTTAATAAATACAAATCTAATCTTCCTTGGAAAGTGAAGTTGTTATACATGAGGACTCTGACTCTTTCCTCCCTGACCTCTGATTTCTGGAACTTTTATTCTAGTGTGGAGGATAAAGTCCCTGTGGCCTAGCCTCTACACTACACTTTAAGTCCCCGGGGAAACTCGGTAAACCCAAGTAACTTTGATACATTCAGGTTATCACACTGGGGTTCTGCACTACTGGAAAACCCAAAAGAACAGCTAAGGGGGAACTTATGTAAGCCTTGAATGGCGTTTAATTTAGGTAGTTAACTTCTTCAAACAGATAGGTTGGACTCTACCTTCAGGACTCTTCAGGACAAGGAGATGGACTCAGTAAATTCTGCAGTGCTCTAAACAAAAACACTTTATTATCATTTCCACACCAAAATGACTTTGGAAATGGTCAAATAAGCCATCACTGGGCTCACATGGTGGGGTGAACCAAACTATGTGCTGAAAATTGTACAACTGGACTGGAATTTGAGTAAAAGTTTGAGCTTGAGAGGCATTTTTTCCTTGAAATAGCATCTATATAATGCTTTCTTTGATAGGTGGGGACAGTTGAGAGGAGACTTGAGGAAGTAATAAAGAGGAATAACAAAGAAGAGGTATTCCAAGTAAAAGTAAGTTACCCAAGAATGTTGAATAAGAGAGAAAGAAATCTGAGGTACTGATTTATGAGAAATAGTAACATAGCTTTCTGGAGATGTGTTGTAAGAAATTAGAAAAGATAGTTTTTTAAGGTCATTAGTGATACAGAACGAAAGGGCATATGTAATTAATGTCCAGCAGGCTAGAGTCTCAAAGTGGCAAGTGATAGTCAGATAAGTGAAGTAAGGGGAGGACTATTTACTAGTGTTTGATCATCTTTTTCATTCCATTTTTCCTTGTTTATACTACCTTTCCTAACGTGCTTTCCTAATACTATATGTTGTCTTTGATGCTCATGGTAAAGATGAGGTAGTACTCTAATGTACAGAAACCAATAATATTTTTTAATTTAAGTTTCCTTAAATTTCTATGGCTGAATTGAGTCCAGAGAAATTTTTTAACAAGCTCTATTATTTTCATTTAATTTCCTAAAGTTTCCCAACTGCTGGAAATAATATCTCCAGGCCTTTTCCCATCACTTGTAATGATATTTCCTACTGGAAAAAAAAAAAAAAAAAAAAAAAGATGATGTTACCATATGTCTTGGAAAGCCTATTTCTCCATACCCATCTGTCTTGTGTAATTCTGTGGTCAGCCCTGAATACAGACTCCTCAGAATGGGCTCTTCTTGATTTCTTTCAATGTTTTTTGTCTTGAATAATTTCTTTTTGTTGTTTCCTAAGTATAGATAATAAAGAACAATGAATGTAGGAAAAGGGTAGGTTTCCATTATTATGTATGATAATGCATGATAGTGAAACATTAAAAAGATGAAAAGAGAATAATAAGTTTGGTTTTAGAACTTTCAAAAAGCAAATACAGTTTTTTTTAGGAAAGTATTTTATTTTGTGTGCCAACAGATGAAATTCATAACCTTGTTTTCTGATAAGACAATTCAAACATACAAATCAGTTACAACAATGTGCTTATCAGCTCCCCCCCCACCCCATATTTTAAAGCAACTGACAGTTTTGAAGGACACCGAGACAATAGGGCTTAGCTAAACAATACGGCAATTAAAATGGCCCTCCAAGAAAATAATTACAATAGTTATTGAAAATAATTTGTCCTTTGAGCAAAACAGACTGAATGAAAGAATCATCATGAAATGAGGAGAATCATAGCTTCCTTTCCAATAAAAGGGAAAAGGGGATGTGTGTTAAAACAATGCTACAGAAAGCTGGGGAGTCAGACTGAAAACAACAGAAAGCCCTAGGCAATAAATTTCTCCAATAAAATGCATCCCCTTGAACATATCCATTTAAACTCTTTTTTTTTCATATTGAAATAACTGCCCCCCCATACCCAATTCCCAACAGTTCTATTCTTCTCTGCTAAAATTTATTTCATAATTTTCTCACAGCCAGCATCTCTCAAAGAGAGGGGGGACCTGTTATAAGTTTTGTAGAGGTCAGTGTTTTAAGGATGAACCAAGTCATTTGATGGCCAATGCCATTTTCGATTCTAGCCGTAAAGGGAGCAGACACGTCCTGGTAGACCTGGGGCTCCTGGGAGAGGAGGGGCTCATCCTGAATGACTCCTTGCAGCCACTCTAAATCCTGCTGCACCTTGTCGTAGGCCCCTAATTCTATGTCCCATTCCCTCATCCTTTTCTCAGAAAGCCTCACAGCACCCTTGTGAGGTAGGTAGCGTTATGGTCATTTTGAGAGATGGGGATGCAGAAATGTTAAGTAGCTTGCCCATGAATCCGGTGACAGAGCCCAGGGGACTCTTAACTCCAGATCATTGTCCTTTTAGTACTTAACTATTCTGACTCCCTGAGCATGGATCATTAAAGCGGGTAGGTCCTTAAAGCCAGATCCATACCTGGCCAGTTGGGACACTAAGGCCCATCTCCACACCACACAATTTGGATGATAGAGTGAAAATCAGTTTATGATCAATATGGCTGTTGAAGGAGTTAATGTGAAGAAACACAGGATTAAAATTTGGATCACAATTTGATAACTACTTTATTTATTGATGAACCGTTAAGTTACTATGATAATGAATACTCAGTAGATGTTGCACAACTAAATATATGAGTGAACAAATGAAAGGAGATTGTGCCTGGATAGGGGAAAATTAAATTTTCTACATCTTTTAAGACAAAGGCTTGAAAAATCTGGTTTCTAATCTCTAATCAAGGATGAAAAGTAGATTCCTGAATTTTCTGTGCGTAGGTATTTGGACTAATATTGGCAGCATTTAAAAGGATATAAACACACAGGCATTTAAAATATTTTTTAATAAAGAATTTATTTACTTATTGGTTTGGAACCTAGACCTTGAAGATCAATATTAGAGGCAGTGTTACAAACTTAAAACACCATCCATTTCCCTCTAAAATGAAATTCTCCCATATATACCTATTCATTCATTGTCATTAATTTGAAAATCTTGTGCTCTCCAGTTCTAATCAAATGCTACTTTGAAAATGCATTGACCTACCTAAACAGTGATCTATACTTTTCTGGATTTAGGCTACATTTTTCAGTTATTTCCCATTTCTGTGAACCTGTTTTTCACTCCAGGTGACGTAGAGCAGAAAATAGCTGCCCTGTATTGAAACCAGTCTCGTCTTCATACTTGCAGGTTTCTTAGAGCAGTGCTGTAGGAGGTGCTTGATACCACTGAAGTAAACAACTGGATTCTCCAGGTGGTGTTAAAACAGAGGAGCCTGTATAAATCAAGGTGGTGGAGCTAAGTTGATAATCTCTTTGCTTTACGCATTTGTTCTGTGCTCAGCGAATAAATTCCCAGTAGGATATTTGAACTGATGAAACTATGAAGATTAAAGAAATTCATGCCATTATGGCATGGATTTGTGTTTGTGCATATGTATGTGTGTTTAAAGGAATGTTGATTTAGCATTTATGAGAGACCTGAATGTTTATAATGTTTATTACTCTTTCGTATTTCCAGTTAATAGCCCATGGCTAAAGGAATCAATTAAGTGTAACGGAATTTCATCTGTGCTGGGGTACTAGCATGCTTGATCACCTATGCTTAGAAATAATACGACTAGTGATTCTGTGGTTAGAAAATGTCCACATAAATGTTTCCTCTGTTTTAGAGGGGGATCTGGTAAATAGATTTATCTCCCAATGTAAAATAAAAATTCTAAAATTACTCATTAAAGATCTAACTTTTGCAATCATATATAAGATGTAAGTCCTTAAAGCAAGGAGATAACCTGTCTAGTAGTGGGTTTTTTGTTTGTTTGTTTTTTTGTTTTGGAAACTCTCCTTGGGTTTTCATCTGTCAGACCCTGAATCCTCAGTGGTTGCGTTGTATTCTGAGTTTTCTAAACTAGAGGCCAATCCTCCGATAAGCCACATACTTTCCACGTGTCTTTTCTGTTTCCTTGCCTTTTCTCCCGACAGTTCTTAGTATCTCATATATATCAATCTGGAATTAAATATTTAAAGGTTTACTGACATGTTCCAGCATATTGATATACTGAGTTCCGAGTATTATGGAGAGAAACAAGGCCTACAGAGCTATAATGAGGAATTTCCTTACCTTTCTAAATTCTTTAATAGCAGGGAAAGTATTTGCATTTAGTTGTTTATAAGAGTTGATGAAAGGTACCCAAGTGATCAGCCCTAGAAGCCAGTGGCAATTAGTGGCAGAAATAGTAGGTGAATTTCCCTTCAGGATCCCCTCGAAAGTTTCTCAACGATTTTCCTTGACTTGGACTTTATTTCACATTTAATCTTCATGGCCCATATTTGTAGTCTGGCAGTGAGGTAATTAGGAAAAGAACAGTGGGTTCTATAATAAGCTGATCTGTCTTAAAGGGGACAGGTAGGAGATCATCACTATTATTTCAACTATATCAAATGACACAGAAACATTAGCTGGCCAGTTAGCTGAACAGTATGCTCATGACTGAGAAAATGAGAGAAAGAAAAGAAACAAAACCAAGAGGGAAACACAAAACTGTGATGGGCTTATAAATTTATGAAGTAGCACATGATTAGAATGTCTTTTTACAAGTAGAGCCAGAAGCCAGGCCATTAAGTTAGATGTGTGCTAAGCTTTCATTTAAAAATTCAACTATATTATATTATGTTTCTCCTAGTGATGAAGAACAAGGTCTGATGTATTGGTCCCATCTTTCCCCGATGGGTCAGTTTGTTGGACAACCTAACTTGTGACATTAGTTGGCAGTGATATATACCCCCACACATTCAAAACTGTGTCTGTGGAAAAACCTCTTTGTTTTAGCTGCGCCAGTTTAGTCGTATAAAATTAAAGTCCATTGTCAGAGCTGTGACTTTGACTCAAGCAGCTCTGGCATTACCAGAAACTCTTTAAGAGGAAGGAACTCCTTCTCTGGTGGTAAGTTTTTTGCTTTGTAAAAGACTTGCAGAGGGGCCTTTTCTGAATTTCTCACTTGAAGCCTCAGAATTTGCATTTTTGCTGCTGCTTGGAAGTGAATGCTGGGTTTCCTTGTGGTTTAGAAATATGGCTACCATGAATCATTACAGTCAGCTTTCTGTTTCCTCCTCTACCTACTCCCTCATTACTGGAAGGCATCAAATGAGCTACTGGGGCTGAAGATGATATCATGGATGACGGGAGTTACCTGAGCACATCTCTCTAAAGCCCATTCCCTTAACTACCAAAGGTAAAGTTAGATTACCTTCAGTCTCAGCATAAAGGTTGCCCACGGGCACTTTTTTCATTTTCAATTCTTTTCCTCTTTAACATGAGACAACCTTCTCTTTCCCTTCTTACCACTTTGCCTGAAAAGAAAAGATTTTTCTCACTTTAATTTTTGTGACTTTCTACCTTATACGGTGTCCTGAATCATTAAAAGTTGGCTAAATGAAAGATGACCCAAGAGAAAAAAAGCTAGAAGATCTTATTTGCAGGGCTCACTGAACCCTCCGATTCTTGCTCAAATATCCTTCATGTCTAAGGCTGTGCCCGTTACTTTCTTATGGAACCAGGTCAAATGAATTTGAGAGAATTTTGCAAGTGACAGAGGATTTACCTTCACTAGTAGTGTCTTTATGGTCTGGTTGATATTATATAGATTTGGATAATTAGAAAAAAACATGTCCCCTGCATAATTTTACATTGGAGAACCTGATAGCCTGGCTTCTGACCTCTGAGTAGTTTTCCCTTATCCCAGCTTCAGAATCAGATTCTCCTGGGACTACTTCCTCTCTAACAGTGAACAGTGTTATACATTATTTGATTTAATACAGTGCAATGATTTAGAAGTAGGCTCATATAACCTACCTCTCTCAATATGGAAATATTTTCTATGTGACTCTAATTCTTTTATTACGTTTTGCTTCTTAATAATACCCCAAAGAAATGAACTGAGATGCCAGACGCTTAAGCCCTTTTTTATCAGTAAAAACAAAACAAAAGAATTGTTTTTTAACTTATTTTACATATTAATAAAATAAGTTAACTTGTTTGTATGTGTTATATAAAACCAACATGCCCACAACAATAAATCAATAGTAACAGTCAATGAGACACAAACCAAAATTAAGTTACTTTTGTTATTAACACTAATTTTTTGAGAACAAAAAACAAGCTATCAGGCATTAAAAATAAAAATGTTTTGTAGGTTGTTGGTTAGCTTTTGGTCATGGAATATTCACAGAACACGATTGTGATAAAACAAAGGAAAACACTGACACACACATTCTGTTTCTTTTTTTGCCCTGCTCCTGCTCAAGTTTATCAACTGTTAAAAATTACATTTTAAACGCCTAAAAAAATCAAATCACCTTCCCCCACATATTTATATATGTATATATAAACAATAGTTTTTAAAAATTAATTTTGATTTAGGGCATTCCATTAGGATATGGAAAAAAAATCAGGAGGCCAAATGACTTGTGAATCAAGCAACCTCTGTGTGTGTGTGTGGTACACCTGATTTTATAACTGGGGAGGAAAAGAACATATTTTCCTTCAAATAGCCTCCATACAAAGTTCATTCATGATTCACTTCTAATCTCTTGCTATCACACAAATAATATGTATATGAGTCCATGTGATGCAGAATATATGTGTAAAGAATGGGAGAAAATTTTTGCAAATCTGAATTTGGCGTAATCATTAAGTGATGATTATATTGTAGTGTACTCAAGGTATTAAAGCAATTCAGAATAGGAGGTGTGCAACAAAATGAAGAAAGTAATCATGGCAAACAAATTTTTGCATTTTTGGGTCCTTTTAGAATAGGAACAAAATCTTTGACTCTGACCCATTTCAGTGTGGGCAGTTACTTTTGATCTTTATTCAAATTAATATAGTTAACCAATTCAGTAGAATGTAAATTTGCATTTTTGTTTTCTTCTAATGGCTATTTTGCATATTAAAAGTAAAGCCTTCCTTAAAATGTGAAGCACTTTCTTGATTATGCCAGCTCTTTTCTCTGTCTGCTAAGGCTATAAATAAAGCTTTCTATTTAAAGCTGGCATTATATCAACCCACCTGCTCATAGAAGAGAGAAAAAATTCAGAATCACTCAACCTGCAGATTGCTGTCAGCTTGTGATTATGTGAGTGGTAAGTCTTAACTTTTAAAGTGTTATGTGAAGTTTTTTTTTTTTAAAGCAATTTCCAGTTTAACAATTACCCAAGAATTTCTGAGTACCAATGAAAGAAGTCTTGTCCCTGAAGAGAGTGAAGAGAGCATTCATTGATGAGGCTGACAGCAGCTCCGAGGTGACATTGGTGAGAAAGGTAGAACAGGTTCATTTCAACTGTGGCATCAGGAAAGGAGACAGAAGTGGGGGTGGTGGGGAAATACCACAGCTTTCCTCTCCGTGGGCCATTCCAGGGCAGATGTTGGTCCCTGCTCTCTTTCTCCTTCTTATTCAGGGAGATGGGGAGATGACAGGAGGGGTAGGTATTAAAGACCTTGGCAAACTGGAGAAGGGAGGTCTGGGGAACAGGCAAGTTTGTCCTGATGAGTTTCTCGTGTTTTGTAAGCGAAACATCAGCTCCAGGCCTGTTTTCAAAAGACAGACCTTCCACAAAATTCTTAATCCATCTCTCTCTCTCTCTTTTTTTTTTTTGGCAAACATTGTATCTTAGGCAATCTCTTGAAAAGCTGACACAAGATAAGGAGTTTCCAGTCCCCAACATTTTTCGAGAAAATATGCAGCTACAATTACTGACTCTTAAACAGACAAACCAACTTCAGATTTGAAAACCTATCATTGCTTATTGATTGATTTAAAACATAACTTAACACTTTATGTAAGCACAGACTTCTGGTCCCTTGACCCAGGTTTTATTAGGCAAACATTGCTAAATATCATGGCAAACTAGCTATTATTTTGATCTTGTAAATTAATGTCATGAAGCCGTCCTTTTCCCCATAGTCATACTTTTGCTGGCGTGAGAATATGAAGGTGCTCTTGTGAATAGTTTTTGAAGGGATAAAGGTGAGAGTTACTGAGTGATTCATGTCAAGTGCTTGCTAAAGTACCAGGAAACAACTTCTGTTGCTTGACCAAAATATACTAAGTTAATTAGGAACTCAAATAACATTTCATTCTTCAAGGCTTTTCAAACAAAGGCAGAATAGCTCCAAACTTTCAATCAGAAAATATTGGCAGGTGAGTGGGTAACAGAAATAAGGAATTGGAATGGAGCTTACAGTGTCAGTGGAAATAACCAGGCACATATGTATTAGTTTAACTGGGAATATTTCTAAAACCTTAATCCCGGTAATAAAGGTGATAAATCTTTACCTAAGTACCGAGAAGAATGAATGTCATTGTCCATGTGTTACCTACATGCCACAAAATCCATTTGGAATAGCTCATGTGAGCTCTTCTAGGGCATCAAAGAGAAGGATAAAAAAGACACTGATGAGAGTTAAAGAAAAGTATAATCTCTGATTCTTCTTCTATGAGAAGATAGTAACTATAAAATAGCAATAAAATAAATAGGTTTAAAGTGGATGCAATTTTCTTCCCCCCCTCCCCCCCTTTTTAAACTCTTGGTATGTCTTTTTGTTAGGTGTTAACTTCTAAGCTGAAAATGATGTAGCTTTTTTTTTTTCTTTCCTAGAAAGCCTCAAGATACATTCTGTGTTTTGAATAGCTTCTTTCTGAGCACAGTCACTGAAGTTTAAAATGTCTTTACACAGAGATGAAGGGAGACCCTGGAAGGGTAAGTTAATTTAGATGGGCTCTACTCAATTTTCCCTTCTCCAAGATCACACCCTTTCTTTTGTACTTTCTAATAAAAATATATTTAAGTAATGGAAAATGACAAAAGTCAGCCTTCAATAAAGGTGAGAATTAAACTATCTTCTTTAAAGAATCATAGCAGTTTGTAATTTCTGGGCTCCTCTGACAACTGAGGAGAACAGAATAGTTGACAGGCAATTAAAAAAGAATCCACTCTAAACACTGTAATGTAAATCCTGAATATTTTTATACTACTAGAGAGCTGATGAGCTAAACTTCTGAGAAACTTGAGAGCAAAATCAGTACTCTTACAAATATCCTCAAGAACTTGAATGTATGAGTTTCAGTTATTCTTGGTTTACATTTTCAAACTTTGAGAATATTTGAAAAGCTGGTCTTTATAAATGCAACGAAAGTACAAAGAGGTTTAAAAAGGGAGTAACATGAGAATTTGGAGAAGTATAAATGCCTTGCCAGGAATACATTAGAAAAATATTAGGTCAAATCATTTGAGTGAAATATCTGTCTCTAATAATCGGTATTGCAGACATTTGGAGACGTGTAATTTCTCTCAGACCATGAAGTTCTAGACAGGGAACTTTTCCTTCTAGAGGTTTAATGACTCAGTGGTGAGTACTAAAGGGAAAAGTTAGTCCATGTGCTGGTCTGATTGTTATTTTCTACCACAGTCCAGTTTGATCTAAAGAGAGTTAATTTGAAGCCATACAGAAAATGCTTGCCAGTGAAATCTTTTGTGAAAATGGATACTAGACCCTGGAGCTACAGTCAATGGAATGCCAGAGCTTTGCAGATATATAAAAAGGAACTCAAGATCTGCACCAATAGTGAGAATGTAGAGAATTAAATGGTCATTTAATTACTTATAAATCCATTACTATGTTGCTTTAGGCAGGAAGTAGTTGATTTGCCTAGAGTTATCTGGCCAAAACACTTTTATGATCTGAAGATTTATGCAGGTTGTGTATTTTTTTATAATCTCTTGGAGCCCAAGGGTTAGAAATACTTCAGAAGTTCCTCTAGTCTAATGTTGCCCAAACTGAGTTATATGGAACTCCAGTTTTTTAAGATATTGAAAGCTACATCATGAAAAGAAGTACTTCAGGTGCAAATAAGTTAGAGAAACCCCAAGGTAAAAAATGTTAAACAGGATTATTGTTTCCAGGATTTTTCAGAAGATTGGGTTCATATGTACTTTGAACTGCCAAGATATAGTTATAGAATACAGTATTTTCCCAATTTATTAGTCTATGAAACTCTGTTTTGGAAGAACACTTATTTATGTCTTTTAAAATTGGTGTTCCATGCACCAGAGTATGGAAACCCCTGATAGAATCCATTCTTTTTTCTTCCAGATGAAATAATAACTAAATCTTTCAGCTAAATCTCTTCATAGATGGTTTAACTTCACTCCCATTGCATTACACTCATCTATGGTCAGCTTTTATTTTGGAAGAAGATATCAGTTAGAATCACAAAGTCCTTTTATTAATTGCTCAGTGTTTCTCTTATCATATATTTTTACAATTAGTTAAATAATTGCTCCATAATATGCTGCAAAATTAAGATGACCTATTTTCTATTAACTTTTGGAAGACTATCTCTCCACTTTAGCTTGCCCTTTTTAAATTTTGAAAGACCCCATTCCATTTGCATGCAAGTTGGAATTGTGATAAAATTTATAGCAGAGTTTGATTTGTATTGTTAGATGTAAATTAGATAATTGCTGAAAATAGGAAATGAATTTCTAAAAGATCTGTGATAACAATCAGGAAAGTCAAATGAAAATGACTGAAACAGGCAATTCTTCAATCTTTTTATCTCATTTTCCAACCTTTATTAAGGGAGGAAAGGGTTTAACTGTGCTGCTATCCAATTGGCAAAGACAATTTCTGGGCCTGTCACTTTTTTTTATCGGGGTCAATTTAATTTTATTAAAGTTTCTCAAAGTTTCAAATGCTAAAAAATGCCAAGCTTTTTGAAAGTCAAACCTTCAATTTGATATATGAAATAGCAAACCCAGGAACTTTTTATTCCAGTTTGCATGTTATCCAAAAGAGAACTTATTTTTAGATCCCTCTCAAAATATGGGAAGTATAGAAATTTCTTATTTGTTCTATTCTGATTATATTTATCCCATTTCATGAATACACTCCAAATTCAAGGCTTTCTCAGATCATACAAATATCATTTTTGAAAGTCATTAACTAACATTTAACTAAATGAAATATTCCCTCATCAGAACCATATCACTGGTGGTAATGGCATGATGCCATTTTAAAAAAATATATGGAATATTTTAACTTTGAGTAATAATCATTAATACAAATTGAGTTAGGCAAATATCCTTGGATGACAGGTCTAAAAAATCAGCATAACTTAACATTGGTAGGGCAATAGTTTTTCCTCAGTGGAAGAAAAGAAAATCTGTAAGTGCTTTTTAATTGACCTTGTTTCTTCTAACCTCTTTAGAAAACAAGACAGTTCCCTCTTGTCTACTTGAATAATTTTCAACATAAAAACAAACCAGTATCTACTGTTAAGGAGCAGGGAGAAACTCTGAAGTTGCCCATTCCAGGTAATAATGCGTGTATAGTCATTGAATGGACAACACCACAGAGTGGCAGTAGCTGGATGTTCCTTTTGACTGGTAGCAGTCTAGCCTTCAGGTAGCCATCATCTTTTAAATATCATAAGTTGATTTAATGTCTTGCTATGCATGGATCACCTTGGTTGGTGCTGGCATCTGAGAAGAACTCCTTGTCCAGAGAGCTTTTGACATCTGAATTCTTGATCATAGCTATGAGCTATTACCCTATGATTATCTATAATTATCATGTCTTCTTCCATTTTCTATTAATTACATTAGCCAGGGGCTGATGAAAGTAAAACAAAGTTGTGGTTAAATGGATTGTTTTCTGTTTTAACACCTGCCTTGCATTTTACAGGTCAACTATATCTATAGGCATACTACTTTCTGGAGAAACCAAGGGCTTTTGTTACAGTAAACTGGTCCAGTGTGATATCACAAGTATAAAAAATATTCCATTCTGTATCAAAACTAGGCACATGCCTTTATTTATAGTAACAGAAGTTGACAGAGTTGAGCAGTTTTGCCTTAGGTCCTGTTTCTTGGCATCCTACATCAGACAAACATCTCTCAACATATCTCCCCCCACGACTCCAGGGATCTAGTTTCAGAGTTATCTGTATGCAAAGAAAGGTGAAATCACACTTGGATCTATAGTGGTGAGTAACTAAAAGCACAACCTCTCATTCATATTGCTTTAAAACATATACAGCATATATGTTTCAAAAAAAAGTAAAGAATATATCTATTTCTTTGTGGTGCTGAACCAACGATATGGTATGATGCAAGGCTTTAACAAATGATAATCATAGGTACAAATTGTTTTTATATAGTATGTTTTAGACAAATATGTCTTTTTAATATGTAAATCCTACACTGTAGGTTGTTCTTTTTTTATTTCTCTTTTCTTTTCTTTCTTTCTTTTTTTTTTTTTTTTGCGGTGGTAGAAAATGCTGAGTATCTGTCCATGAGTGTGAGCCAAAGGTTCAGGTTCATTACTGAGATCCCCAGAATGCCAATATTTGCAATGCAAACAATTAGTATTCCACCGTGTGAAGAGCTCTGACACAGGCCTGCCTGCCTCTAGGTGGAGAGTCTCCATAAGAAGTCCTCCAGATTCCATGGACCCTGCTTTGAAACAGGGGCAGCTGCACAAAGCTGCCTGTTGACCTAGTAATTTGCTATGCCAGCCTATCTTACTGGGTACCAACAATGACACAGAAGCAATAGTGTCAGTGGCAGACCCTCAAATCATTTTCATGTTGAACCTCCTGGGTCCGGCCACTTCCCCTTCCACAACAGCACCATTGTTTTTTCGGGGCACATACTCAAGGTCAATGCTGTTTTTGTGCTTGCCTTTCCCTCGGCTCCACACAAAAAGAAGGAGAAAACAAAATAAAACCACTCCCAAGAATGTGAAACAGCCCATGGCTGTAGACACCAGTATTGTTTTAAGGTCCAGGGAAAAACTGTTGGCATTGGTGCCATTGGAAATGGTGTCATTGGAGTCGGTCATGTACATAGGGGTCCTGTTCGCGTAAAGGAAGCGGTCAGAAGCAAAACCCTTCACGGTCAAGGAAGCTGTGAAAGTGTCGTTCCCAGCAGCATTGCTAGCAATACAAACATACATCCCACTGTCTTGATCTTGGGCAAAGCGGATTTCCAAGGTACCATCGCCTAACACTGTGGCTCTCCCATTGGATTTCGTGGTGATAAAACGCCTCCGGGGTGTCACCCAGGAAATCACAGGCTGCGGGTCCCCGTCGGCATTGCATTCCAGCTGGACGGTCTGCCCTTCATCCACTAGCAGATGCTGCAACTTCTTTTCACGGATTTTGGGTTTTTTGCAGGTAAAGTAAAAAGAAAGGGCAGTGCTGTGAAAATCCTTGAATGACCTCTCACGGATGGTGTCGGGGCCTGCACACATGGGTTGATGGCCACCAAACTGCAGGGTGGGCTGCCGCTGCAGAATCCAGAGGAGGCGGCAGTCACAGGCTAGCGGGTTATTATTAATGCTCAGGACCTCCAGAGCCCTAGGAGAGGAGAAGACGTTCTCTTCCAAAGTTTCCAGCAGGTTCTGAGACACGTTGAGTACGCGAAGGAAGTGGAGCCCTTGGAAGGAGTGAGGCTCAATGGTGCGAAGCTGGGCCCCCACTATGTGGAGCTCCTGAAGGCGGATCAGGTCAGAGAACATGCCTGCTTCAATAGTGCTGATGGGATTGTATGAGAGGTTAAGGTGGGTCAGGTATACCAGGTGTTTAAAGGCAAGGAAGGGGACAGTGGACAGGTTGGTGTTTGTGATGGAGAGGGATGTGAGGTTGAGACCATAGAGGCTATTGGCAGGCATCATATCCAGTAAAGGCCAATAGTCAATCTCTAGGTGTTTCAGGTGGAACAGTCTTTTAAAGGCATACACAGGCATATTGTTGATATTGAGATGCTTCAGGTGCAGGCTGATGAGGCTGCGGAGGTGGGAGAGGGCTTCTGTTGGTACTGCTGTTAGGTTGCATTTCTCCAGGGTGAGCTGCTCCAAGCTAAGCAGCCCGCTGAAGGCCCTGTGTGATATATAAACCAAGTCATTGTCCCCCACTTCTAGAGACTTCAGGTTATGCAAATCCTGGAACATGTAGTCTAGTAAAATGACAATCTTATTCTCACTAATGTCAAGCTTGGTGAGGTTGGACAGCCCGGTGAATACTCCCAAAGGGACCAACTTCAGGCGATTGCCCTTCAGGCGGAGGGAACGCAGGTTAAAGAGATTGTTAAATGCTCCTGGCTCCACATTGGCGATGATGTTGTCACTTAAGTCTATCTCTTCCAGCAGAGGATATGATATAAATTCTTCAGGGTTGACACTTTTCAGCCTGTTCTTGCTGAGGTCCAAGATTTTGGTCTCGATTGGGATGCCCTCTGGGATGGCAATCAACCGCCTTCTGTGACAGCTAACAGATTTGTTCTGGGCAGAGCACTCGCAGCGAGCAGGACAGCCAATGGTGGGTCCCATGAAGAGTGACACCACAGCCAGACCCAGGAATGGCTGCCAGCATGATATGGCCGTGTGAAGCATGACTCCACCTCTTAGTCTACACCTTGGTCACGGGCCTGGAGAGAAAGGGCAAAAGAAGAGAGGGAGAGAAGTTCAATTGGGACACAGACGCGTGACAGGACATAAAGGCAGCAAGTATTACGGAAAGGACACTGGATTTGGAATCAGATCTGGGCCTAAATCCAAGCGGTACCATTATTAGCTGTTTGATCTTGGACAAGCTATGCCGCTGTCTGCACTTCAGTTTTCTTGGCTGAAAAATGGGGAAATTGGGGATAATGGTAAAAACTTCCTAGAGTTGTCATGACAATTTCAATCAGCAGCAACTATAGAGAGCCTGGTGCAGGGTCTGGCACAGATGGAGGCAACATAGCACACATTTCACAAAAGTCTCTATTTTGGATTCAAATGAGAGGAACAGGTCAATGTCGGAGAGGAAACCTGTCATTTTGAATCAAAGTCTGCCTCTCTAATGTCTGGGATATCATCCTCTGTTTAAAATAAAGCCAACATCAGAGCCTTAGTTTCCAAGTACAAAAGAAAGTTACCTTCAATGAGAAGTGTTAGGATATATATATATTTCCCTGTGCATATGAATTTTCTATTAAAAAAAGTAGAGTCTTGCATTTTAAGGTTCTTTTTCAGAATTCAGTGAATCCTCGAAATTTGTCTTTGTGTTTTTGAATGAGGCATACTCAAGGTACAATGATGACTATGATGAAAATGCCTTCTTTAAGACTTTGGGTTAAATATTGAGGAGTTGAAGAGATGGATTTTAAGAAAAAATTTTTTGTGAAACATGAGCTATCACTCTTATATTCAAATTCAAACACATCTGTACCATAAAAGTGAAATTAAATAGGCACCAGTGAGGTTGAAAATGAGTGAGTTCTAAATGCTGAGGAGAAGCAGTGAACTCACTGCTCAATTGAATAGCAAGAGGTTTGTTGTTGAGCTGTGATTCTCAGGCTGAGGTTCCAAGGGGACACCCTATTTTACTCATGAGTAAGTAGTTTAAAACAATATGCAGGCACAACCATCCCCAAATCCCTAAATACAAGATTGAGGAATGAACAAACATAAGTAGGAATGCAACCATGGACCAAAGTAGACACTATTATTGTAGCAACAGAAGAACTCGTAAAATTGATATAAAGATAGTGGTTACCAGAGCTTCTGAAGGGAGGGTAAGGGAAGAAGAGGTGAAACAGAGGGCATTTTTAGGGCATTGGAAGTGTTCTGTATGATATTGCAATGATGGATACAAGTCCTTATACATTTTGCCAAAACCTAGAAAACTATATGTGCAAAATGTAAACCATAAAGTAAAATATAGACATTTTGGTTAGTCACAATGCTTCAATATTTCATCAATTGTAACAAATATACCACACTAATGTAAGATCTTATTAATAGGGGAAAAAGTGAGGGGAGAGGAGTGGTGTATATGGGAATCCCCTATTCTTTTGATGGAACTTTTCTGTAATCTAAAACTTCTTTAAAAATAAAGTTTATTATAAGAAAAACAAGAACAAAAACAATATTTTTAGCTAAAAGGTATTTGATAAACTTCAACTTTTACTCCTGATAATCATAGTGTTTATAGATGTTTGTCTGTATCTATAGCATTGTCTATATTTAAATAAATCTATTCATAAAAATTAACAACTAGGGTCAAACTTAATGTTGAATCACTAGAAAAACTCCCCCAAACTGTAAAAACATGACAAAGACCCAGAAAGTGCTGGCCAAATTAATTAGATAGGAACATTAATACAGGAGTCATAATTATTGGAAAGGATGAGGGAAAACTATCATTATCTGCGAACCAAATTGGTGTCTGCCATGAAAACCAACAGAAATTGATGGAAAAACTCTTAGGATGAACAGGAGAATAAGTGAATTAATATGTTAAGATACTAAACTAATAATTTTCCTTTATACCCAATATAGGTCATTTAGAAAATGTTAATGTAAAAGATTATTCTAGTCATATCCTGAAAAATATCAATGCCTTAGAATAAACTTACCAACAAGTGTGCAAATCTATTATCACAATTTTTAAACTCTACTGAGGAGACAAAATAAAACTTACTAAAATGAGAAAAATATTATGCATTTAGATATAAAGATGCATTATTAAAAAGGTAGTAATTATTTCTTGATATGACTATAAAAGAAATAATCATATTTTTTAACTTGAGAAGCCAATGCTAAAGTTCATCTGGAAGGATATGCATGAGAATGGTCAGAAACACCTGAACATAATAGTAATGAGAACAGACCTTCTAAATCTATTTAGACATAAGATGCAAAACTTTAATAATAAAATAGCATGATTGTGACAAAAAATACAGGCAATGAAACAGAATGACTAAAGAATTATATCTAAATATATTTAAAAAGTGAGTATATGTAATAGATGGCATTTGAACACAGTGAGAAAAGTATAAATGATTGGCTAGATATTTAGGGAGAAAAGCTACATATCAGTTTTGTGTCTTCCAAAAAGTAAAATCCAGGTGAATTGAAGATTAAAATGCAAGAAAAATCGTATTTGAATAAAACTCAATAAAATTATTTTATAATATTGGAGTTGAGAACCCTTTCTATGAATAAAGTTTGAAACCATGAAGGAAAAGAATGACAAATTTGATTGTATGAATTCTTAAAATATTGGTATAAAAAACAACATACACACACAAAGGCAACTGCAGAAATGAAGAATATATTTTAAACTCACATAATAGAAAAGGGATTGAAGATATTTCTAAATAAACCACTCTTATTAATCAATAAGGAAAACAGGCATAACCAATAGAAAACTAGACAATAGATGTAATAAAAATTAAAAATAGCCAAAAAATATACAAAAGATGATCAATTTCATTGCTACTCAGAGAAATGCAAATTAAATAGTAATGATATATCAGTTTTTCATGTCAGATTGACTAAGTTCAATGCTTATTTTTACCCAAAGTTAAAAAGCATAGAAAAATATGAACATCCATATACTGACATAAGGAATATAAACTGGCACCTCATTTCAGGAGGTTAATTGATATAACAAAATTAAAAATATTTAAGTTCAATATGTTTATCTCTTTGGCCTAGATTTTCTATTTCTAGAAATTTATTATAAGGAAATAATTGAAATATATATAAATGTTCATAAATGTTATATTACTATAAGAGGGGCTAGGTTACATAAATTATGATGTAGCCACACAGTAAAATCCTATGCAGCCATTAAAAAGTAAGACTTAGCCATTATAAGCCATTATAAGTAAGACTTAGATCTATACTTATAAACATGGGAAGATGAAACTATTATGCATACTCCCATTTGTATGTATACTAATATGTGTGAATACATATACCTATCTATAAATATATATGCATATGCAAGGATAAAACTAGGGGGGTACACATGAAAATGTTGATAGTAGTAATTTTTTTGTGATTATGGATTCAAGGTGATTTTCACTTCCCACTTATAAATGTATATGCGTTCTGATTTTTTTCCTACAGTATACCTGTATTACTTTTACATAAAAATAAAGCTATTTTATTTTGAAAGTGTTTTGACACTTAGAAGTCATGGATATATTTTACAATAAAATAAGAGAAACTGCATGACTTTCCATTTATTTTTGAGTATTGCATTTTAATTCCTCTATTGACTTCCTACCTCTCTTTACATTATTTTCATTTGTTGCTCTAGGGATTGCCTTATGCATCTTTAACTTGTCATTTTTTAATTAGAGTTAATATTAAATTACATCAGATAAAATATAGGAGCCTTGCAACCATGTATTTCCACTTGCATCCTCGGTTGGGGAAGGTGTAGTGCAGTCCCAGCAGCAGGAGTAGAGTGTGTGTGCGCAAACGCATGGAAACAATGGAGAACACTCTTTAGGATACTAAAAGTAGTTCAGCATGGTTGGTGCAAACAATGAAGAGAAAAATAGAGAAAAGAGGCAAAAGAGGCAATTAGGGGAATGATTTATAAGGAGCTTGTAAACTCAGGATAAAACTGCACTTCATCCTGAGGGCAATGGTAAGGCATTAAAGTGTTTTACGTAAAAAGATGATATGATCATATTTACATTTTGGGAAGATTAATTTGTCTGCAGCATGAACAACAGACATGCAGGGGGAAAGGCTTGAAGCTGGAAATTCAGTTTTATAAGGCTGGTGCGTTGACTCAAACTAGTGATAGCGGTGGTCTGGATCAGGGTAGAGGGAGTAGGCTTGGATAAACAGCCTCAAGAGGAATTCTGAGGCAGAACAGAAATGTGTTAGTTACAGATTCACTTTGGGGAATGCAGGGGTGGATTTATGGCAAAAGGGTGGGATGTGTTCTCATTCACTTTGTGAGTTTAGGAGCAATTAACAGGATAAGGAATTCCAGATTCCTTCAAATGGTGTCCGGTGCTGGGTGAAGGCGTGTTGATTTCATGGGCAGATTAATAATGTGCCACTCCTTGAAAATGATATTTTTCAAAATACGTTTCAGTGTTTATTCAGTAAGGCAGGGAAAATATATTTTCTATTACAATGATTAGGCTCTTTATGTTTAAGATAAAAGTTTTATTTCATGCTCTAAACATTTTAGTTTATTTGGTAGCTTATTTTGAATTAATGCAAGGGAGTGATTTATTTATTTTTTAATTCTACTGGGGAGTCCTCTCTTCTTTGACAGAGTTTACCCAATTTATATCTCCCCAGTTTGATAAGAAGATAATGTCATGCTATATCTGATTTAATAATGATAAGGAAGGGCCTTTTACTGTTTGACTCTCTTAATCTGGCTCTGTGTGTGTTGACCATGGAATGACAGTATGTTATTCAATCCTGGGTATAGCTAACCCAGAAAGGAGCTCTACTATAGTGGATAATATCTAATTTTGTTTGGTTTCATTTGGTTTTCTTTAGAAGCTGGTTATTTTAGCTCCAGACAAAGTGAAGGACTGTTGAAAGGAGGATGACAACCACCCAGCAAGCAGGCTGGAGGCATGCCCTCTTCAGCTTGGAAACGCTTCTCCTCTCCGACTGCTGTCCTTCAGCTAGACAACAGTAGATAATTTGGAGTCTTATCTCATCATGGTTCTCTGAGGTAGCCTGGAAACTGTGGAGGAGGTTGTGTTTTATTATTCTCATCACAAATATTTCTCAGTTTTAGTCCAGAAGGGCAAACTGCTGGCTCCATTTAGCTTTCACAGTCAGCAGAAGTCTTACAATCAAAGCGTGCCTGTAATGTCTGACTGTGACCAAGGTTTGACAAGATGAACTTCTTTTCTTTAAGGATAAAGCCTGAAACTAAAATCTATAGGAAGCTGACATAGGCCTTTCCATTAATTCTGATCAAAAGGACTCTCAGGCATTATGATTAGTACCTTTTTAAACCTAGTGTGTGAAGTTAGATATTTTCATACTTATATTTTGTATGCTGGGTATTTATTCCCCAGTTCCTTCTACAACGTTAAGAAACACAAACAAAAACATCAGAGAGTAGACTTTTAAAGAAGCAACATGGGAGAATAGAACTAGCAAAAATTTGGACTCAGACATACCTGGCTCAAATTCTGAATTTGACACTTGTTAGCTTAGGGACATGAATAGGCTAATAACGCCTATGCTTCTCATTTCCTCTGTTAATTTTTATCAGTATTATCATGTTTATGGGGTAATGTTTGGTGTGTTGAAGCAGTGTCCTTCAGGACAGAAAGCATGCCCCCAAATGACATGAATTTCCTCTGAGGACAGAGTCAGAGAAAACTGGAGAATGAGGTCCTCCAAGAGATAACAATGATGAGGATATTGGAGAGATTGATAAAATAGATAAAGAGAAATAGAGTTTCAAATAGCCATCATTTTTAAAACACAAATAAGAAAGGAATTGGGTAATGGCTGTTGTGTGTTGTTTAAAAAGAAAGTTTAGAAGGGAACAGCTGCTTTGATGTATGATAAGGTAATGATAAATTGCTTAGCCAGGGAATTCTGTGATTAATACAATTCTTTGACTGGGGACTGAAAGAGAGCACAAAACAATAAATGGATAGCACAGAAATCTCTTTAAACTTTTACACTAGAAATGATAAGATTGTTTTTCAATAGAGCTATTTCCTAAATGGGGAAGGGTAAGGGTAAGACGTGTTGGGAGGGGGGCAGTGAGAAGGGAAAGAAAATGAAGCAAAGGATTTAATGAATAAAGGTGTCCAAAATACATCTGGAGTTATAATTTCTGGGTGTCTAAAACTGTAGATTCAGAAATACTGGTCTATGACAAAATCAGATACCTGAAGACTTGTGAAAATTGTATAAAACATTGGAAAATTAAGAGAAACCAATTTTAGTGTGCGCAATTCTTGAAACTCACTAGCGTTATGTAGGTTCTTTGAAGGACCCATGTGAACTTGAGATTGAACCCCAAAATCCCAGACCTGGCAAAAAACAGTGGATTTGAACTTTTTTCTATAGAAATAAAATTTATCCTTTTATGTGTTCTCTGATTATCCCCCAAAGCATTTTATTTGTACCCTTGTAACTCTAGTCATTTTTTTTAGAAAGAAAGAACTGGAAACTCAGTAATGAGGCTGAACTTGGAGAGCATTCAAGGGGGAGATGGAAATTTGCAATATTAAAGTCACACTTGGAGAGCATCCAACATGTTTTATATTGTAAAATAATTGCTTTTTAACCAAAAAATTACATGTATAATAATAAAATTACTCAATGTTTTGGTTAGGTGTGTAGTTAGTTACCCTGCATTGTAGATACCTCTCAATTAACCATATGCAGATTATCAACTCTGTGAATTAAGTAAAGATAGCAATTTGACCTCGACCTACTTGGCTAGAGACTATTAGATGCTTGGCAATTATTATTTGGTTTGAAGATAATGTGAGATATTGTCAGTATGAAAATTAGCTATTAATATGATCAAATGCAATGAAAATTTATATAAATTGTATAAAATAGGCATAAAGCTAGTAAATTGAACAAGCAGAACTCATGGATATCGTCAGAGGGCATCTTTATTTTCTCTCCCATTATCCCTTTATAATTTATTCAGGATATTTAAGAGGATCAGGAAAGTTCTTATTTAATTGGCCTTGTCATCAATGACTGTGATTTCTGGGACTCATTGATTTTTAAACTGTCTCCTTTGTGTGGGGTAATTTCTAAGGCTCTTTCAGGACGTACAGTGAAGGGCTATCTCATGTTTAGTTGTGTCCATCTGGATGAATGATTCTATTCTGGGTTTTGAGTAGTTTTTCCATAGTCCCTAGGAATACCATAGTTCACCTCCAGCTTCTCTTTACTAAGTCCCTATTACCCTCCTGGGCTGCCTTATTGTAAAAGACCTCAGATAGTCCCCATCCTGGCTCTGTCACACTTGTAGTTCTTACTATTTGCCCGGAAAAACCCTGGAAATCCCCAAATAGCAATAACCTCCATTGCTCTGACACAAAAGAGACTATGCATCTCAAGGTTGGACCTCTAGATTTCCCAGGAAAGAGTGAGACAGAGTCCATGGTGTGCCCCTAACTACAGGGGAAGACTCTTAAGGATTCTGTATAATCTGTTGAAGTACTTCTATCCGACTTTGGTAGAAAGAGGAAGCACCATGTCATTTTCCTAAGGTTATAACGCTGCTCAGTAACAGAGCAATATTTCCACCAGAACTTTTTGACTCCAGAGGCAGAGTTCTTAACCTTTACCCTGTACTGCTGCCCTGTCCTTTTCCACACATTATCACCAAAAACAACTCATCTCAGATAGATAACATAATATCTTTAGATACCATAAATATCTTTAAAAATAAACAGATTTTTTAAAAAAACAACTCTTCCTTTTAAAAATAGAGAAAAACAAATTGTCCTCATTTTCCCTCTGGGCAATGCTTTGGTATATTTTTCCATGGTTCTGAATCATCTTTCCACTGGACTGTATCTGTTTTAAAAAATGAGCTCCTCTTGTATAGATTTAAGTGACCAGAGAACAATTAGCAAAGCTTGTCCTAAGTCATTAATTAATAGTTTCTGTTTAATCTTTCCTGAAACTGGAGAGCCCTCTGTTCTTATGTTTATTTTGATCTCTTTGAAATGTAAATTATTTGCTCCTCTCCTACAGTTCTCAGTCTCCTTTTGACCTACACAGAAATGCTTGGACAGATAGTGTATGCCTATTCCACCTTTTAACCTCTTCAAGATGAAAGTGATTTTGTCTAGCTTTGGGGTTTCTTTGAAATTAATATTTCTAATTAAAAGGTACTTGGCTTAAAATGCCTGATGGCCTTATACATGTGGTGCACAATGTCCCAAACCTGTAAGAAAATATGGAATAATGGCTAAGAGATCAGATAAGCAACAATAAAACCTTATTCATATCTCAACCCTCACTGATTCTCAATCTTCTCATCTCCAAAATAGAAACCTTCAAGGTTAATATGAGAATGAAATAAGATAGCATAGAACAAGTCAGAGCTCCATGCATCTTGGTCATTAGTAGTAGCAGAGTAGTCACAGAAAGGGGAGATGCTGCATTTGGTGTTAGTTAGGCGTATAGTCTCACAGTTGAAGGGAAAACTAAAATTCTTTTTGATGTAGTCACCTTGGGGGATAGATAGTCTGGAGGCACTGGGTTGGTCTATTAATTAGGTGGTAAGGCCTGTTAAGTATCTCATATTACAGATGAAAAAACTTCGGTAATTATACCCAGGGCAAAAATTCCTGCTAACATTTACTTAAATACCCCTGAGGACAGAGTTAGGAAACTTATGATATATGTGACTTACTTTGACTGGAGTCAAGAAAGGTTTGGCTACCTTTCTGTGGAAATTCCTCAGTCCTCAAGATATGTCCAGGATAATCTGCATGAAATAGTGGACAGGCACTCTTCCTTTATGAGGTCATTAAAATTTATTTGGGAAAATAAGATCAAATGAAGAGTGGTTTCCCTATTGAGTGGTTTCCCTTTCAGTTTCCTGAATTTTATCTATTGTTTCATGAAAAACAGGACACTGTCCTCTCTCTCTTAAGTGTGGGTAAATATAAAGGGAAACCTCTGGAGATTTTAATTAGCTGGTGATAAGGATACCTTGACATTTTTGCTTCTTACTTGTTTGAATTTGTACAGATAAAACAATTGCCTTAATTCCTGTCTGGAACACTATAGAAATGCACAAATAAGGATTTCTGTCAGCTTCTGTAACAGACAAATCCTGAAATCTCAATGACATAGGTAGTGGAAGTTCATTATTTTTGCTCCATGAAGACATTGAGACACTTGGGTTTTATTTTGTGGTGGTATCCTTTGAAGCACTTTCCATTCCAAATGGAGAAAGACAAAGATGATCATGTGTAGGGTTTTATGAATCAGACCTGACAGTAGCATCCATAATTTATGCTCACATTTCATTGGCCAGGACTTATCACATGGTTACATCTCCTAAAATAAATATAAATTGCTGTTAAGTATGAATCTAATATGTATGTATATATTTAAGTTTCTGTTTTTGTTTATTTATAAGTTATTCCTGATATGATTTTGTGTTTAGTAGTTTTTTTAAGCATGCTGGAAAAATAAACACAGTTGTGCCTTGCCAAAATAAGATTCAACTCTGGGAAAAGGTTAGCTTTTGCTGATACAACAACTATCCTTGCCAAACAGAAAACGACCTCAAAACTTACTATTTATAAAAAAAAAAAATCCTATTTACATGTTTCTTCTTAATTTATACTGAATCATCATTAGAGTTCTAGGTGGTAGGAATTTTCTCATTTTTCTCTTCACTTTCTAGATGAAAAAAAAATTAAGGATACACACACACACATACACACACATATATACAGCAATCAAGATAAGCAAGAAAATGTAATTCTTTACTTCCACAGAGAATCATGTTGGATTTTTGTCTCTAATGTTAGCAGATACTGTGAAATTTCCCTTATTTTAGCAAGTTATGGTTGCCAACTAATTATTTGAATTCCTTCCCAAAAATCTATCAAAGAAGGAAGTATATTAAATTCAATAAATACATATTAGGCATCTTCTATGTGCAAAGCAGAGCTGGGACATAAGGTTGAATAAATATATTTCTTGTTTTCAAATAGCTTATAGTCTAGTAGGGAAGCTCTGTCCAGTATACAGGTTAATGATATTAATATGATTTACCCAAGTTGGAATCAAATTGTAACTACGAACAGCAGAGATGTGCATTGTTATATTATTTAATATCATGAAAAATTGTCTTGCAATGTGGAAATAATTAAATTATCTATGATTCATCTTTTTGATTGACAATGGAGAATTAAAATGATGGTTTTACAGGAATATTTAATAATTTGGAAAAGGTTTACATGAAAAAATATTAAATAAAAAAGTAAGACATAAATTCTTATCTATATCGTGAATATAGTTAAAGAAAAAAGGCCCTTACACATTAAACAAAAGACTTGAAGGAAATACACCAGAATGTTAAGCATTCAGGTAGTGGGAGTTCTATCAACTCTCCTTTTTTTCTTCTTTTTTTGGTATTTAACATTTTAAAAATGAGTATTGCATTGCTTTAAAATTGATAAGTCAAACACTAAACAAAATATAGCAGAAACTCTTTGAAATTTCATCATATTACACCTCTTTTCTGAATGGATAACTGGCATATTTATATAACCTGCCATATCCTTAATCAATTATTTAATCGTATTACAAAGTTAGGGCAGGAGATGTTTCTTTTTGGTTACTACTTCTATTTTCCCTTTGAATATTAAAATATGTTGTCAGTAATGTATGATTTCCTACAAGTATTATTTAGGTACATGTTTTATCTGCTTTACTAGAGAATCTATGCTCTTTGAATGGGGCCCTTTGAATCTCCTTGGAGTAGCAGTTCCCACCCACTGTGGTGCCCCCAAACCACAAGTATAGAGTCAATCAGTGGGAAAGGGCTCAAGAAATAGATTTACAAAAGAATTACACAGAAGCCTCAGCCTCTTTTAGTATATGAATGTGTCTTTTATGTCCTATTTGTGTCCCTAAGAACTAGCCAGGAAGAAAGGTGTAGGAGGACAGAATTCTTGTGCTTAACATAGTATCTTGCACATAGGAGGCAGTAACTATTGAGGTTGCAATAATAGTAGCACAATGTTTACAAACTACAGCCCTTTGTTTACCACTGTCATAACTTTCGCTGAATTTGTGTCAACTAAGTTATTATTTACTTAATTATATATATATAAAAGATTTATTTTATTTATTCCCACACCCCTTGCTGCTTGTGCTTACTGTCTGCTCTCTGTGTCCATTCACTGCATGTTCTTCAGTGTCTGCTTGTCTTCTCTCTGCTTTCTCTCTAGGAGACACTGGGAACTGATCCCGGAACCTTCTGATGTGGGAGAGAGGCAGTCAATCACTTGAGCCACCTGAGCTCCATGGTTTGTTGTGTCTCTCATTGTCATTCCTCTGTATCTCTTTTTTGTTGCATCAGCTCTCCATGCAGGCCAGCTCTCCATGTGAACTAGCTTACCTTCACCAGGTGACCCTGGGGACCAAACCTGGACCCCCCTTATTATAGATGGGAGCCCAATTGCTTGAGCCACATCTGCTTTCCTAATATATTTTTTATTGAGGTATATAATTCATACATGAACCATAAGTGTAAAGATTGTGAATTTACAAAATAAACATGCATAATATCATGTGCACCTCCACCAACACTGCATTGTTGTAATACATTTGTTACAAAAAATGCAAGAGCATCATTAAAATATTACTATTAACTATAGTACCTATTTTACATTAGGTGTATTTTTCCCCCAACCCACCCTATTTTTAAAAAAATATGTTTTTATTACAGAGGTTGTGAAGTTACACAACAATCATGCACATGGGTAGAATTCCCATACAACACTCCTTCACCAACACACCACACTGTGGTGGAACGTTTGTTACAGATTATGTGATAATCTCATCAGACTTACCACCAATCATGGTCCATAGTGTACATTTAGCACATTTTTTTCCATACACCTCCATTATCAACACAGTGCCTCTTTGGCATTGATGCAAGAATATTATGGTATTGCTGTTAAACACAGTCTACAGGTCACACCAATTATAGTTTTCCCATGTTTCTCTACATTACCACCACCCTGCAATAATGATGTACATCTGCTCTAGCTCACAGAAGGACACTCTTGCATTTGTACCCTCAACCATAATTCTCATCCACCTCTGGGTTCACTCTGTTATTCAGTCCCTTCCTAGATTATTCTTTAGCTTTCTTTCAATTGACATTTACTTCTCAGACTACCCTCTTCAGCCACAATCCCATTTATAAACCAACAGCTACTCACTATAATGTGTTACCATCAACTCTACCCATTTCCACATTTTTATAGTCAAATTAATTAAAACTTCTACATACATTAAGCATCAGTAATTCTTTTCAACCCTCCTCTTACTTCCTAATAACCTATATCCTAGGGTTTAACTCCATGTGCTTAATCTTCACATTTAATTCACATTAATGAGAGCAAGCAATATTTGTCCTTTTGTGTCTGGCGTATATTGCTTAGTATAATGTCTTCAAGAGGCATCCATGTTATATGTGTGTCCCAGTTTCATATCTTCTTACTGCAACATTGTATTCTATCATATGCATATATCACATTTTGTTTATGCATTCATTGGTTGATAGACACTTGAGTTGTTTCCATCTTTTGGGAATTGTGAATAATGCTGCTATGAACATTGGTGTGCAAATGTCTGTTCATGTCATAGTTTTTAGTTCTTCTATATTATTCTTAGAATTGATGGATCATATGGAAGTTCTATATTTAGCTTCATGAAGAACAATCAAACTGTCTTCCACAGAGGTTGCACCATTTTACAATCCCACCAACAGTGAAGGAGTGTTTCTGTTTCTCCACATCCTTTCCAGCACTTACTGTTGTCTGTTTTCTTAATAATGGCATTCTATGCAGTGTTAGATGTTTTCTCAATGTTGTTTTGATTTGCATTTCCCTAATAGCTAGTGATATTGGACATTTTTTCATGTGCTTTTTGGAATTTGTATTTCATCTTTGGAGAAATGTCTATTTAAATCTTTCACCTATTTAAAAAAAAATTGAATTGCTTACTCTTTTATTGTTGAGTTGTATGATCTCTTTATATAGAATGGAAATCAAACGCGTGTTGGATATGTGGTTTCCAAATATTTTCTCCCATGGAGTGGGCCGCCTTTTCACCTACTTGATGAAGTCCACTGAATCAAAGAAGTGTTTAAGTTTGAGGAGGTCCCATTAATCCATGTTTTCTTTCATTGCTCATGCTTTTGATGTAAGTTTTAAGAATTCACCACCTACCACTATGTCTTGAAGTTGTTTCCCTATACTTTTTTTCCAGGAGCTTTATGGTACTTGCTTATACATTTAGGTCTTTGATCAGTTTTGAGTTAATTTTTGTATAAGGTGTGAAATAGGAGTCTCCTTTCTTTCTTTTGGCTATGGATATCCAGTTCTTCCAGCATCATTTGTTGAATAGACTGTTCTGTCCCAGCTAGGTGGCTTTGATAGGCTTGTCAAAAATCACTTGGCCATACATGTGAGGGTCTGTTTCGGAACCATCAGCTAGGTTCCGTTGGTCTATGTGACTATCTTTATACCAATACCATGATGTTTTTATCACTGCAGCTAGGTAATATGATTTAAAGTCTGAAAGTAAGTGTTCTCCAACTTCACTTTTTCCTTTTTAAGACAATTCTGACTATTTGCAGTCTCTTACCCTTCCAAATAAATTTGATAATTGTGTTTTCCATTGGTGGGATTTTTATTGGGATTGCATTGAATCTGTATATCACTTTGGGTAGAATTGACGTCTTAATGATATTTAGTCTTCCAATCCATGAACATGGAATGTTCTTCCAATTATTTAGGTCTTTTTTTCTCCTTTAAAAAAATTTATTGAAATATATCACTCATACATAAACATACATAAACAATAGATGTATAATAGTTGTGAACTTGCAAAACAAACATATATAACATCAAACAAACATATATAACATCTTGCCCTACCACCAATAATTTGCATTGTTTTTAAACCTTTTAAACTAATGATTAAAGAGCATTGTCAAAATATTACTACTAAACAAAGTGTTTTTCCCCTAACCTATCCAATTATTATTATTTTTATGTCATTTATATATGAACACACATAAACAATTAAGTGTATAGTAAAAGTTGTGAACTTACAAAGCAAACATGCACAACATCATACAGGGGTCCCATACATTAACCCTCCACCAACATCTTGCATTGTCATGAGGCATTTGTACAACTATGATTAGTAGTAATATTTTGATAGTGTTCTTTCATTGTTTGTATTTAGGTCTTTTTAAAATTTCTTTTAGCAATGCTTATAGTATTCTGATTATAAGTGCTTTACATCCTTGGTTGAGTTTATTCCTAAATATTTGATTCTTTAAATTGCTATTATAAATGGAATTTTCCCCCTGACTTCCTCCTCAGATTGTACTTTACAACTGTATAGAAACACCACTGATCTTTGCATATTGACCTTGTATCCTGACACTACTGACATCGTTTATTAGCTCTAGCAGTTTCGTTGTAGATTTTTTCAGGACTTTCTACATATAGTATCATATCATCTTTGAATACTTCTTCCTTTCTGATGTGTATACCTTTTATTTCTTTTCCTTGCCTGATTGTTCTAGCTAGAACCTCTAACACTATATTGTATGACAGTGGTGACAATGGGCATCCTTGTCTTGTACTTGATCTCAATAGGAAAGCTTTCAGTCTTTCACCATTGAGGACAATGTTAACTGTAGGTTTTTCATTATGTGACCTTTATCATGTTGAGAAAGTTTCCTGCAATTCCTATCTATCTGTTGTAGAATTTTTATCACTAAAGGATGCTTTATTTTGTCAAATGCCTTTTCTGTGTCAATCGATAAGAACATGTGATTTTTCTTCTTTGTTTCATTAATGTGGTGTTTTATGCAGATTGATTTTCTTGTATTGAACCACCCTCACATGTCTGGTATAAAACCCACTTGATCATGATGAATAATTCTTTTACTATGTTGTTGAATTTGATTAGCTGGTATTTTATTGGGGATTTTTGAATCTGTACTGATTAGAGAAATGGGTATGTAATTTTCTTTTCTAATAATATCTTTCTCTGGCTTTGGTAATAGGGTGATATGCCTCATAAAATGAGTTTGGTAGTGTTACTTCTTGTTCAATTTTTTGGAAGAGCTTGAGTAAGATTAGTATTAAATCTTCTTTGAATGCTCGGTAGAAATTCACCTATGAAACTGTTTGGTCCTGGGCTTTTCATTTTGGGGAGCTGTTTGATGACTGTTTCAATCTCTTTAATTGTGATTGGTTTGTTGAGGTCTTCTATTTCTTCTAGGGTCAGTGTAAGTTGTTTGTATGTTCCTAGGAATTTTTCCATTTTGTCTACATTGTCTAGTTTTTTGGCATTAAGTTGTTCATAGTATCCTCTTACGATCTCTCTTATTTCTGTGGGGTCAGTAGTAATGTTCCCATTTTCATTTTTTTATTTCATTTATTTGCATCTTCTCCCTTTTTGTCTTAATCAGTCTAGCTAAGGGTTTGTCAATTTTGTAATTTTGAAGAACTAACTTTTTGTTTTGTTAATTCTCTCAATTTTTTAAAATTTATTTTTTTAATTTATTCCCCTCCCTCCTTACGACTTGCTTGTTGTCTGCCCTCTGTATCCATTTGCTGTGCAGTGTTCTGTGTTTTTTACTTGCCTCCCTTTTTGTTGCATCACCTTGCTGAGTCAGCTCTCCACAGTACTTGTGGGCCAGGCAGCACTTGGTGGTGCGTGGGCAAGCCTGCCTTCACAAGGAGGCCCTGGGACATGAACCCAGGGCCTCTCATACAGTGGACAGTAGCCCAACTGATTGAGCCACAGTCGCTTCCCTTTCAATTGCTTTTTCATTTGTTTGTTTGTTCTCAATTTTATTTATTTCTACTATTTCATTCCTTCTACTTGCTTTGGGATTAGTTTGCTGTTCTTTTTCTGTTTCCTCCAGCTGTGTAGTTAGGCCATTGATTTTAGCTCTTTCTTCTTTTTTAATATAAGCATTGAAGGCTATAAGTTTTTCTCTCAACACTACCTTCACTGTATCCCATAGGTTCTGATATGTTGTGTTTTCAATGTCATTCATCTTAAAATATTTACTGATTTATCTTGAAATTTTTTCTTTGATCCACTGATTATTTATGAAAGTGTTGTTTAATCTCCATATATATGTAAATTTTACCTTTTTCTGCCAATTACTGATTTTCAACTTTACTCCATTATGATCAGGGAAAGTGCTTTGTATAATTTCAATTTTGTTGAATTTATTGGATCTGCTTTGTGACCCAACATAAGGTCTATCCTGGAGAAAGATCCATGAGTGCTTGAAAAGGATGTATATCCTGCTGTCTTGGGGTGCAATGTTCTATATATGTCTATTAGGTTTAGTCCATTTATCATATTATTCAAGTCTTCTGTTTCTTTGTCAATCCTCTGCACAGATGCTCTATCCAATGTTGAGAGTGGTGTATTGAAGTTTCCAACTATTATTGTAGAAATGTCTATTTCTCCCTTCAGTTTTGCCAGTGTTTGCCTCATGTATCTTGGGGCATCCTGGTTAGGTGCATATATATTTATGATTCTTATTTTTTCCTGGTGAATCATCCATTTTATTAATATGTAATGTCATTCCTTGTCTCTAATAACAGTTTTGCTTTTAAAGTCTTTATCATGTGATGTAAGTATAGCTACCTCAGTTTTTTTTTTTTTTGGTTACTGCATGCATGGAATTTTTTTTTTTCCAATTTTCCACTTTTAATCTGTTGGTATCCTTGTGTCTAAGGTGAGTGTCTTGCAGACAGCATATAGATGGCCCATATTTTCTTATCCATTCTGCCAGTCTGTGTGTCTTTTTATTGGGGAGTTTAATCCATTAACATTCAATGATATTACTGTAAAGGTTCTTCTTATTTCATCCATTTTGATCTTTGGGTTTTATCTGTCATTTTATTTTCACCATTCTTTTGACACTTTTAGTTACTGTTACTGATGCAGTTATCATTTCTAGACTCTCTTGCAAGCCTTTCTCTCCTGTTTTTTTTTTTTCTTTTTAGGCTATAATACTTCCTTTAGTATTTCCTGTAAAGCCAGTCTTTTTATTATAAACTCTCTCAGTTTCTGTTTATCTGTGAATATTTTAATTTCACCCTCATTTTTGAAAGATAATCTTGCCAGATATAAAATTCTTGGCTGGCAGTTTTTCTATTGCATTATCTTAAATATATCATACTATTGCATTCTTGTTTCCATGGTTATTGATAAGAAATTGACACTTAATTTTATTGGGAATCCCTTATATGTTATGTATTGCTTTTCTCTTGCTGCTCTCAGAATTCTCTCTCTGTCTTTGACATTTGACATTCTGGTTAGCACGTGTCTCCGAGTTGGTCTATTTGGATTTATTCAGATGCAAGTACTTTGTGCTTCTTAGGCACGGATATCTATGTCCTTCAATAGGGTTGGGAAATTTTTCACCACTGTTTCTTCAAATATTCCTTCTGCCCCTTTTCTCATCTCTTCTCCTTCTGGGACACCCATGACATGTATGTTTGCATGTCCTTTGTTGTCATTTAGTTCCCTGAGACCCTGTTCAATTTTTTCCATTCTTTTCTTCATCTGTTTCTTTGTATGGTCACTTTCAGACTTTGTCTTTGATCTCACTGATCTTTTCTTCTGCTTCCTCAAATCTTCTGTTATATGCCTCTAGTGTATTTTTTATTTCATTTATTGTACTTTTCATTCTCATAGGTTCTGCTATTTTTCTATATATGCTTTCAAATTCTTCTTTGTGCTCCCTAAGTGTTTTCTTTAATCTCTTAGCTATTCTTAATCTCTTTAGCTATCACATTGAATTTATTAAGGAGATTTGTGTGAACACCTATGATTAGTTGTCTCAACTTCTTTATGTTATCTGTAGGCTTATCTTCTTCCTTAAACAGGGCCATATTTCTGTTTCTTGCTATGGATTGTAATTTTTGTTGGTGTTTCCACACCTGGCTTGCTAGATGTATTTATTCTGGGTGCAGTTTCTCCCTTTAGTTTACAGCTTTCTTGTCTTTTCTGCCTTGCTCATTGTGTAGTAGGAGTCGAGGATGTAGTTGGTGCTGTAAGCTATGGAGTCTGAGGCTGCCCACATTGCCCCAGGAATTGATGAAGCTTCTCCCACCTTTCTCCTCTGTCAGGGGTAGGGACAGAGCTGTGACTATGTATAATAATCCAAGTTGGGCAGGACAAGACTGTCTGTAGTTACACGGAGAGACTGATGAAGCTTCACACCCTTTCCTCCCCTACCTTGGGTGGGGGTATAACTATAGTTGTAGGCAGCAGTCTATGCCATGTGGGTCCAAAATGACCACAGTTGCCCAGGTAAACTGAAGTAGCAGCAGACCCCCTCCATGCTGGGGGTGGGAATGAACCCTCTGGAGTGTCCAACAATCTAACCCATATGGGCCAAATATGTCTGCAGTTTCCCTGAGAAGCTGAGGGAATACTGTTCCATTTGCCCTTTAAAGGGTGGGAACAGAACCACCGATGCCTAACAGTTCAGCCCCTGTAGGCCAAAAGTACCTACTGTTGCTCAGAGAAGCTGAGGAAACACCACCCTCCTCCTATCCTATCAGATAGGAAGGGTGGTTCTACAGGTGCCCAATAGTTCAGTCCCTTTAGGCTGAGAATACCTGCCATTGCCTGGAGAGACTGAGGAAACACCAACCCCCTTCTATCCTATTAGAGCATGGGGTTGGATCCACAGGTGCCCAACAGTTCAGTCCCTGTAGGCCGAAAGTACCTGCCATTGTCTGGAGAGGCTGTGGAGACACCAGGTCCCTCCTATCTTATTGGGGGTAGGGGTGGATCCATAGGCATTCAACAGTCCAGTTTATGCAGGCCAAAAGTGTCTGCTGTTGCCCAGAAAGACTGGAAACACCATTCCCCTCCTTTCCTAGTAGAAGATTAAGGTGGATCCAAAAATACCCACCAGTCCAGGCTGTGTGGGCCAAAAATGTCTGCAGTTACCCAGAAAGGCTGGGCAAACACAGTCCATCTCTTGTCTTGTTGGAATGAGTTGGAGCCACAGGTGCCCAATGGTTGGGTTTGTGCAGGCCAAAGCTGCCTGAAGTTGCCCTGAGAGGCTAAGGGAACACCAGCCCCCTTCTATTCTATGGGGGGACAGAGGTAGTGATGAACTTGAAGGCATTCAACAAACCAGTTCATGTGGGCCAAAAATGCCTGCCATTTTGCCTGGAGAGGCCGAGGATACCTAAATCCTCTTCTATCCTATCGGGGTGCAGAGATGCAGCCCCAGGTGTGTGACTATTCAGTCTGTGTCAGCGGAGAGCTCCTGCAGTTGCCTGGAAAGCTTGGTGCAGGTTCCACCAGCTTCCTCTCTGCTGAAGGTGGGGCTGGATCTGAAGCTAGGGCTGAGGTGATCATGATGGAAAGAAGCCAATCCCTAACTCACTGGATTTTCAGTCAGCTAGGCTTTCCCTCATGCCAGGGGCATAGTCAAAATGGAGGCTACTGGACTCCTTTTGACCTGGACAAGCTCAAAGTTTAGCTGTTCCAAGGATTATACTTTAACCCACTGAGTTTACTAATCAATAGCTGAAGTCAGTGCCACATGGTGTCTTCCTCTCATTTTTTTGGGGAAATGGAGCTTCCAATTCCAGCCACAGAACAGCTTCCAAGGTGGCTTGTGCTGTGGGCATTGACCTTCATGGCATGGAGGACTCTACTCGTGAATCCTCTCTGTAGATGGGCAGTCTCCTTCCACATTTTCAAGGATGTTACAGTATACTCTTCTGTCTCCTGGGGCCCCCAAACAGGTGCTTTAGATAACTCTGGTGATTACTAACTTCCCTGTAGCATAAGCTGACTCCAGGAACTCCTCACTCTGCTACCATCTTGGCTTCCCTCCTCTGCTTATGTTTTTTAATCAACTCATTTCAAAAACTTAAATACACTAAAAATAAAATTTTTCATTTCTATTTTAAATGGAAAACCATATTCACTTGCCATAAATCCAGTAATTAAAGAACATAACCAATAGTAACAAAATAGTAAGTCTAATCTAATTTACTCCTCTTCCAAGATTCTTAACCAGAGATTTGCTTTCTGTTTGGGAGAATGGCCAAGGTTAGAGAGTTGTTAAAACTGAGTCTTTTTCGTCATTATAATCAGAAGAACTGACAGTAAATTTACAAGGCAATAACTTTCTCCTCATTGATTCAGTGTTCCTAAACACTTTGCATCATCTAAAATCAGTACCACATTGGAATGCACCCCACACTTTAGAAAATATGAGTAAAGACTGTTTCAATGGGCTTTTGCTTGCAATATCTTATTTACCTGAACTATGTGAAAACAATAATACAGAAAGGATAACTTCATAAAGTCAAATAACCAACAAATGCTGGGATGGGAACTTAAACTCAAGACTTCTGTCTACACACTCAACACTCTACCACTCCAATCCCCTTCCTTTAATACTGTCGTTTCAATGAACTTTCAGCATCTTTATTCATCTCATCACTTGGCATAAATCACTACAGACAGAGCATTAATGAATATTCTACTTCTCAATTGTGTATTTCTAGAGAGGGCACAGAGAAATCATATCTTAATTGATTTCTTGGTTTGTTTTTTTCAATTAAGATAATATATACATATGGTCCTTGCCCCGATCAAGACTGTGCAGTGAGAAGTTTCAGGGTTCCATTCCCTTACAGAAACTTTGAACAACCAGCAAGAACTGGCAGAAATATCTTCCTCAAATTCCAGAAAATAATGACAGGATTGCAGTAATTGGGCAGGGTGAACACCAAACCAAGAAAAAGGATACTTAAAAGTGGTAGATCTCATGGTGTCCCAGCTTGTCCCTTCTCCATCCCCATACTAGCTGGACATCAAGCTGATCTGGACTTCCAGTGTGGGTCCCTGGTCCCAGTTCCAGAGGGAGAAGAGGAACCACTGTGCAGAAGTACACATATGGGTAATATGTATGCCTGGCCCAATATCTCTGGTCTGGTAGCAGCCTGTGGGAGTGAACCAAACCAAGGTACTTGTCATAGGCTTGCCATTCCAGAACTTGCTCTGTGTATAGAGGCAGCCCACAGAGCTGTGAGAGAGCAATCAATTCCTGGCTGCTTGGGGGAAGGATTGCTGGCTGTAGGATATACAGTACAGTGCCTGGGGCCATGAGAAAACTGTTTCCTAGGGAACAGGGGATATTCATATTGATTTAAATGGGGAATTTCTAGGGCCACAAATACATGCTCACGACAAGATGCATATTCAGAAAGGATCATGGAGGTCCCTAAACTTTGACTTTGAACTATTCTCTAAACTCATTGTATGGATAAACCCCAAAGAAGAGCATTCACACAAGTGAATCTTCAAAGACTGGGAAAGGTGTTTTCTCTTTTCCTTCTTTTTATTTTTATTTTTGTTTTTTGTTAGTTCCTGGCATTCAAGAGAAACTCTGTCATAACATTAGTGGATTTGAGCTTAAGGGAACTGAAATCTTGGAGTCCAAATTCCAGTGATGACATGATAAATTATCAAAATGCCTGGGTTTCAATAAAATATTACCAAAACATACAAAGAAACAGGAATCAATAACCCAAGCAAAGGAGAAGATTAAAGCATTAGAAACCATCAGTGAGGAGGACCAGACCTGGGACATAGCAGACAAAAACTTTAAGTTTAATATGGTCCTAAATATGCTCAAAAGAATTAAAGGAAAACATGGATAAAGAATGAAAGGAAATTAAGAAAACAACACTGAACACAAAAAGAATATAAATAAAGAGACAGAAATTATGAAAAGGAAACAAACAGAGCCAAAGACCACAGTAACAGAAATTAAAAATTCCCTAGAGGGACTCAACAGTAGATTGGAGCTGACAGAATAAAGAAGTGAACTTAAAGATAAGATCATTGAAATAATCCAGTCTGAGGAACAGAAAGAAGAAAGGATGAAGAAAAGTGAACAGAACCTCAGAAATCTGTGGGACACTATCAAGCATACCAACATATATACATTGTGGGAGTTCCAGAAGGAGAAGAAAGAAAGTGACAGAGAATATTCAAAGAAATAAAGGCTGAAAACATCCCAAATTTAATGAAAGACATTAATATACACATCCATGATACTCAATATACTTCAAATAGGATAAACCCAAATAAGCCCATGCCACATCATATTATAGTAATTTGTTGAATGCCAAAGCTAAAGAGATAATTCTGAAAGCTTCAGTAGAGAAGCAATGCATCACATACAAGGGAGCCTCAATAAGATTAAGTCCTGATTTCTTATTGAAACAGTTGAGGCAAGAAGGCAAAGTGAAGATGTATTTAAAGTGCTGAAAGCAAAAAAAAAAAAAAAAAAAAAAAAAAAGGCAAGGAAGAATTCTATATCTAGCAAAAACTGTCTTAAAAATGAGGGAGAGGGAAGCAGATTTGGCTCAAGTGATAGAGCATCTGTCTACAATATAGGAAGTCCATGGTTCAAACCCAGGGTCTCCTGACCTATGTGGTAAACTGGCCCACACACAGTGCTGATGTGCACAAGGACTGCTGTCCCATGCAGGGATGTCCTCCACGTAGGGAAGCCCCATGCACAAGGAGTGCACCCTGCAAGGAGAGCCACCCCGTGCAAAAAAAAAAGTGCAGCCTACCTAGGAATGGCACCACACACAAGGAGAGCTAATGAAGCAAGATGATGAAACAAAAAGAGACACAGATTCCTGGTACCATTGACAAGAATGCAAGCGAACACAAAGGAACACACAGTGAATGCACATAGAGAGCAGACAATGGCGGGGGAGGGGCGTGTAGGGGAAAGAAATAAATAAAGGGAAAAAAATGAGGGAGAGATTAAGACATTCCCAGAGAAACAAATGCTGAGGGAATTTGTTACTGCTAGACTGACCCTAAAAGAGATGCTAAAGAGAGTTCTGCAGGCTGGAAGGAAAGGACAATAGAAAACAGATGGAAGAAATAAAGATGTCTTGTGAGGGTAATGACATGGGTAAATATAAATGCCAGTACTGTTGAATATTTGGTTTGTAACTCTAATTTATTTCCAACATGATGTAAAAGGAAAATGTACATAAAATGTAATAATAAACCAGTAGTTTTGGACTCAAATGTATTAAAAACTACATAGACTTGGGGGGAGGACTAAAGTTTATAAGAACATAATTTGTGTATTCTCTTGAGGTTCAGTTGGTATACAAAAGCAAATGAGACTGTTATAGATTTAAGATGTTAAATGTAAGCCCCATGGTAACTACAAAGAATAGAGAATATGCAAGCTCACAGAGACAAAAATTAGAGTACAGGGGGGCAAGGAGAATGGGGAATTTATGCATAATGGATATAGAGTTTCTGTATGGGTAGATGGGAAAGTTTTGGGAATGGAAACTGATGAGGGTGCTGCAACATTGTAAATGTGATTAACCCTACTGAATGGTATGCTTAGGAGTGGTTAAGATGTGCAAGTTTATACTGTATGTATGTTCTCACATATATTACAAAAAAAAAGACTGACAAATTACATGTAATACAAGATCCAACAAGGGAGGAGAAAAGACTCAAAAATCTTTGGGAGTATTGGAACATATGGAAAAATTGAAATATAGACTGTAAGTTTCATATCAATGTTAAACTTTTTGAACTTGATAATTACATGTAAGGTGGCTATATAAGTGAATAAGTTTGTTTTTAGGAAATATACATTGGCAGTATTAATTGTTTAATACTGTATACAGAATGATGTATATAACATTCACTCAAGTGTTCAAAAAAATGTAATGATAGAGCAAATGTGGCAAAACATGGTGGATCTGGGTATCTTGGGCAGTAGGAATATGTTGAAGTTTTCTTTATGTGGTTTGTATTATTTTTGTAACTGCTTTGTAAATTTGGAAGTATCTCAAAATAAAAATTTCAAAATATATAGAAATATACATATGGCTGAAAGTTTTAATTTATGTATACATGTATATATCACATGTATGTTTAAATTTGGGTTGGCACTTAAGTATGTCCTTGGATACACACACACACACATGAAGCTCAAATATATATATTTGCCAGTTTATTTATACTTTGTTAAACATTTCTGGAATCAGATTAAATCACATTTTCTTAAATATTATGTTTATCTTCATGTAATATACATTCTAATTATCCTCATCTCGATAAATTGTTTTGAATGAAAACCAATAAATGGCTTAGCAAACTGAGATATTCACATATAAAATGAAGGTGAAAAACAGATAAAGTATGAATTTAAAGTATAAACTCTGAGAGAGTATGTAACACCTCACATAAAGAATGAACCCTGGCGATTTTATTGATGGAAAATAATGTCATTAGAGGCTGTAACTCAGACACATCAGTGATATAGCTTATAAGTTATGCTTACATGAAAACTTTACTTGAGTATTTAAAAATCTTAGTTTGGTTTGGTTTTCAGATAAGAAAACTGAGATTTTAAACTAGGTCCATTGGTGTGTAAGAATGTGTAATCAGAAAAAAGGCAATGTTAATTAATAAATAATTTGGTACAAATTATTTATAGACCATGTTTATATAGCTTCATATATTATATTTCAAAATGATAAAATATTTATTTTGTGGTTACTTTATATACAGTATTGTATTCAGTCCTCAAAGCAACTTCCCCTAAGATAGGAATTGTTCTTGTTGCCTTTTTATAGATGAGAAAACTAAGCCTCTAAATTACATTGTACAAGATCATGGAGTGAGGAAGTAGTGGAAATGGGATTAAAATTCTGATCTCTCCACAGGATGGAGGAATAGAGTATGGATTAGAGTGGACTTACTGATATCCTATTCATGAACTATTGTGATTAATAATCGAAGAAAATGTGGCATTGGTGTGGAGAAGTGGCCATGGTACCCCCCAGGTAGGGAGTGGGAGGAAGAGATATGATGTGGGGGCATTTTCGGGACTTGGAGTTGTCCTGGGTGGTGCTGTGGGGACAGTTACTGGACATTGTATGTTCTTCCATGGCCCACTGGGTGGACCGTGGGAGAGTGAGGGCTATGATGTGGACCATTGACCATGAGGTACAGTGATGCTCAGAGATGTACTTACCAAATGCAATGAATGTCTCATTATGATTGAGGAGGTTGTTGTTATGGGGGGAGGAGTGGGGGGAAGAGGGTGGGGAGTATATGGGGACCTCATATTTTTTTAATGTAACATTAAAAAAATAAAGGCAAAAAAAAAGAAAATAAATAAAATTCATGAATGATAAAACCTCACACCAAAAAAAATAATAATAAAATAAAATTCTGATCTCTCTGGCTCTAAAGTCCTAGTTGCTCTGCTAAACCAACCCTCAATGCTATTATTCCCATCCCTGTAACAGACTATAAAATAACTAGATCAAGATCACTCAGCTAATAAGTTGTAAAACTAGAATTCCAACCAAGGTCTGTCACTGACTTTACTTTCTGACTGAACTCCCTCTACCTGTCTTTACCAAAATGAGACATAACAGAGAAAGAAAAAAGTTCTATCAACACATTTTTAAAATTACCTAAGTTTCATTTATAGCATCATTTATTGGTTTTAGCTTTATCAAGTTCTTACTGTGTTGTATGAATATTGCACGTTCTCACCGTGGCAAAACCCAAGGTGGGAAGAAAGTACATTTGTGTCTGCCCTGGCGATCTGGGTTTTCTAAAAATAGAGTGATCATAGAATATACCACTCTAACTGAGACACTTTGTAAACTGGAGCATGGGATGCTGATATTCATATTAATAGCCAGGGCAACAGGTGAAAAACAAAGACTTTTCTAGACAAACCAGGATAGATGGCATCATCTTGGGCATACAGACTTCTATCCTACATTTCATAAGCTGGTGTTTTTCTTCAGCTCAGGGGTTCTGTTATAAATGTACTTATTCTGGATACTGTTGAGTTGAGTATTTTTAACATAAATCTGAAGAATGTATTTCTTTGATCTTAATTAATTATTCTAATTTTAGAAAAAAATATCTGAGCTAAAGTAAGATATGTGGGCCTACAATTGAGCAAATTCTCGCGCCTTTTGGAGCTTTGTATTTTTGTGGCAAGAGAATTATAACACTAAGGGGTCTACATTTTAACCCTAAATAAACAACATTGATTTTTTGCATTCTGTTTTTGCTCTGGGAAGAGTGATGCTTATGAATTCTATTAACACCTGAGGAAATACTTTGCCTTTGACTCAATCCTCTGAACTCCAATGTGAGAATTTTCTATACAGTGAACTGTGCTATTTTCATATCAATGATATTATAATTGGGGCTGAGTTTTTTATCAAAGACTTGGAATCAGCAATTAATAATCAAGACATCATAGACATAATGGGTATGCCTTGGAAATAGAGATGCAATCATTAGAAAATATAATATCGTGTAATGAAAATGGAATAGGAACTTTTTGGACAAGCATATCTAGATTCAATTCTGAATCTTGTAACTGGTGATAACTGCACTAATTATGCTACAAAAACTCATGGAGTTTCAGTTTCCTAGTGTCAAGGGTAATTTCTTTATCTTTCAACTATTTGCTGTAAAGGTTAAATGAGTCAATGTAATAATGCAGCTGACATATAGAAAGCTCTTAGCAGGTGCTAGTTCTCTGTTATTTAAAACAGCAGAGTCATATTCTGGGTTCTATAACTACACTGTAAACTGTATTTTGCATATCAATCGTATAAGTCACTATCTTTTTTTCCCTTCCTTCCCTCCCTTCATTTTCCTTTTCTTTTGTCCCTCCTCCTTCCATCTTACCTTCTCTTTCTTATTCTCCCTTCCTCCAGTCCTCCTCTCTCTTCCACCCACCTCGCTTCCCTTCTTTCCCTCTTATTCAAAGACTTAAGGTGCCCAAAGTATTATAAAATGTACACAATGTACATGACAACTAATTTGACTGAATCAGAAATTTGACCTTTTTAAAATTAATCTTAATTATCAAAATAATTATCTATTTAATTAAGCATAAGTTAAATTTGTTTTTAATGCCTTTAGGGAAGAATTTCAATGAGCACATCTTCTATAAAATCAACACTTGAATGATGTGCAAAGTGATAACATTTTTCCTCTGGAGATCAAATTTCTCTGTAGTAAGCATACAAATGAACAGTTTTTCTATTAATTTTGGGTGGAAATCTCTTCAAAATTAATTTCATTACTTAAAACAGAAAATATTGGAATATGTAAATATTTAAGGGCTTTCCTAAGGACTATCCATATAAGGTGGAAACTTCTGTTTAATGTTCATGTTTTTTATATTCTTTTCTTTGGTCCTTTTCCTATGGTGTTCAGTAATGTTTCCTATATTGGAACCAAGGTAGCAAAAGTATTTATGCAAAGGCAATGAAAGGTGTGTAGGTAAAAGAAAGATGGGGGAGTTGAAGAATCACATTTCTTTGTCTTGGTTTTAGAAAGGGCAAGGGCACCTAAAGATTTATTGTATGCATTTGATTTTTCAGTACTTTTTAGCATCAGCAGCTGGGTTCTTGTAACTGAATGCTGATTACTGTGTAAAGTGAAAAATAGATGCTAATTAGATGAAATTGTCTGAGGAGAACAACAACATTTTGGAAACATGGGACATAAGAAAACCGTACTTTCTGCAATTTTGTTTAACAAGGGAAGCTTCCCTTCCTCACCAATCATCCTGTCCCATTTGAGTCCCTCTCTTTGAATCCTCTAACAGCTTCTGTCCATCAAGTCTCTAGCCACAGGGCAGTTTTTGAGTTAACACTACCTGTACAGTGATGGGGACCTTCTGGGTTGTACTTTGCTCTCTAACAACAACAATCTTACATCTGTTTACCAGTGAGGCCAATTTAAAGAATGAAAGTCTTCACTGTCATCTTCCTGAAAATGGCCATTTCTTGGTATTCCATACAGAGAGGCTTCCAGGCTTATGGCAGGGGTCAAAATGTCCACCCCCGCTCCACACACACACCTGGCATGCTCTTTCTCAGTATAGCCATACGGCTAACTCCCCTGCTTCTATCAGCACTTACCTAAGGGACACATACAGAATTGTACATGCTGGTGTAAGGCACTGGCTTCTTGAATTTTAGTGCCCCAAGGAATCCTTCTGTGAGAGCAGAAAGCAGAGAGAAAGGTGTTTATTCAGCTTCCTTAGGTCCAGGGAGTTACCTAGAATCTTCATTTTTAACAAGCACTTTCTGATGATCTAAGGAATTCCCACTGCAGAATTATTTTTCTGAATTTTGAGAAAAGTTGCAAGATTGTAGTTCTAAAGCATTTAAGGAAGGAAATGTACAAAGAGTCCAAAGGGGCAGATTTAGGCAGTGCTTTCCTCAAGAGCCCTGAATAGCCAAAGCCTTCTTTAAAACGAAGACTGAAGTTGGAGGCCTCCCACTTGCTGATCTTAAAACTTATTATAAAGCCATAGTAATCAAAGCAGCATAGTACTGGCACAAGGAGAGTCATATAGGCCAAGGAAGAGAATTGAAAGTTCAGAAACTGACCCTTAAATTTATGGCCAAATAATTTTTGGCAAGGGAGATAAGACCACTCAATTGGGAAAGAAGAAAAATCTCTTCAATAAATGGTGCTGGGAAAGCTGGATCTCCATTTGCAAAAGAATGAAGGAGGGTCTCTATCAAACACCTGATAGAAAAATCAACTCAGAATCCATCAAAGACCTAATATAAGAACCAGAGCTATCAAGCTCCTAGAACATGGAGAGAAGCATCTTCAGGACCTTGGGTTAGGCAATGGTTTCTGAGACTTTACATCCAAAGGACAAGAAAGAAAAGAATAAAATTGATAAATGGAACCTCATCAAAAAAATTTTTTAAAAGTTTGTTCAACAAAGGACTTTATCATGAAAGTAAAGTGACAGCCTACACAGTGGAAGAAAATATTTGGTAACTGCATATCCAGTAAAGGTTTAATATCTATAATATATAAAGAAATCCTTTAACTTAACAACAAAAAGATAACCCAATTAAAAATGGGCAAAAAACTTGAAAAGACATCTCCCAAAATAAGATAAATTAATGGTTGTAAATGAATAAAAGAAAATAAAAATTAAAAAAAATTATGGTTAAAAATCACATGAAAAGATGCTCAACATCATTAGCCATCAGGGAAATGAAAATCAAAATGATGATGAGGTACAATTTCATACCCTTTATGATGACTACTTAAAAAAATAAAATTGCAAATACCGGAAAGGGTACAGAGAAATAGTAACACTCATTAATTGCTGATGGCAATGTAAAATGCTGCGGCTGCTGTGGAAGAGAGTTTGACAGTTCCTCAGAAAGTTAAATACAGAAATACCATATGACCTGGAAATCCCCCTTCTAAGTATATACTCAAAAGAATTGAAAGCAGAGACTCAAATAGATATTTGTACACCAATGGTCATGGTGGCATTATTTATAATTTTCTCTAAGAGATGGAAGCAATCCAAGTGTCCATCAACCAAAGAATGGCTATACAAAATGTGATTTTACGTACAATGGAATATTACTCAACCGTAAAAAGGAATGAAGCTCTGGTACATGTGACAACATGGATTAAGGTTGAAGACATCATGTTGAGTGAAAAAAGCCAGACATAAAAGGACAAATATTGTCCAATATCACTAATATTAAATAATTAGAATAAGCAAACTCATAGAGTCAGAATCTAGAATTTGGCTTACTAGGGGATGGAGTGGGGGCAGGGAATAGGGAGTTAAGGCTTAAACTGTACAGAGTTCCTATTTGGAATGATGGAAATATTTTGGAAATGGATGGTGGTAATGGCAGCACAACATTGTGAACGTTAATAACAGCACTGAAATATATATCTGAATGTGGTTAAAAAGGAAAGTATTAGTTGTACATATAGTAATAGAATAAAATTTTTTAAAAAATCAGTTGTTGGAACAAAATGTTCCCCCCCAAGAATGATCAAATGGCATCCTTATTTACCTATCAGTCTCCTGGGATACTCATTAGTGTTACTGTTTTATTGAGGGCCAGACAGAGTGACAGTTGTCTATATGTATGACCAATGACATTTACATGTATGGCACATTCCTATGGGACTGCCAGAATATGGATCTGTGGCAAAAATAAAATAGATTGAATTAATTCCACTCTTCTGACTCCTACTCAATAGTGCACATGATCTCATAAGTAAGTAAAAATGATGCCATTATATGGAGAGTCACAGATTTATTCTCCTTGTTAATATGGTCAGTCATTCACAAGCTTCCACACTCTTAACTTTGGTAAGAATGAACTCGCTACAGTCTTCATAACTGGTTTTTGAAGACAGCTGGGAATTGTGATGAGAAAGGTAGCTTTGTACTTCCTGAGATTGAGAGGATGAAGGCAATATGCTTCAGGGTGAGGATTTAGTAGAGAGGCTGCCATGAGCTGTAGCCCTCAATGATGCACCCATCTGGGTCCCTCTCTACTCTTCTTTGGGAATGAAGAAAACAGCTACTGTTGAAGACCTTTCTGCAGTCTTTTATTAGGAGGCAGCCCCATTGCCTTCAAATCCATGCCAACTGCCTGATATTTAAAAGCCACCCCAAACCTTCTCTAAAGATTTGTTATGTCTCAAAGGTTTGCAGATGTGAATGTCCTTGAAAAACCTGCAACAAAGTCCATACAATGTTAGTGGTCATGTTCGTGTCCATTATCATATGGTATTTTATGCTTTTTTCAGGACTTTTCAGAACAGTAAGAGTTTCCAGAGTTAAAACAGTATTTTTTTCTGATTACTGAATGGGAATTATGGCCATCAATGGGTGAATTTAACAAAAACTGAGTAGGTCATTGAAATACCAATAAAGACATTTAATTTGCCCCAAAGTTGAAACTATAGCCATCACTAAAGTGACTGTAAAGAAAGTTTCTTGCTTATCACTTTAACTAAACTAAGGATCAATAGGACAGATGTTTAAACAATCTCAACCTATTTGTTTTGGGGAATTCCAAGTCTCTTTCATGTTAGCAAATAGAAAAACGCTGTGTGGTTTTAGGAAATGTGTGTTAGAAGAGTCAAAAAATAGGAAGTTTAGAAGTACTATGCTAACTTATCAAATCTGCCCCAGCCACACGCCACATTGTTCATTTTGTTGCTGGGGAGCCATTAAAAATCTAGACTTCTGTTTGCATACTAGGTCTATCAAAATGTGGTGTTGGGGGCACTTTTTCTTCATCCAGTGTTTAGCTTTAGGGGCATGTACTGCATAAATAATTATTTAGGGGAAACGGACTTTGTCCCAGTGGTTAGGGCGTCCGTCTACCATATGGGAGGTCCGCGGTTCAAACCCCGGGCCTCCTTGACCCGTGTGGAGCTGGCCATGCGCAGTGCTGATGCGCGCAAGGAGTGCCGTGCCACGCAAGGGTGTCCCCCGCGTGGGGGATCCCCACGCGCAAGGAGTGCGCCCGTGAGGAAAGCCGCCCAGCGTGAAAAGAAAGAGCAGCCTGCCCAGGAATGGCGCCGCCCACACTTCCCGTGCCGCTGACGACAACAGAAGCGGACAACGAAACAAGACGCTGCAAACAGACACCAAGAACAGACAACCAGGGGAGGCGGGGGAAATTAAATAAATAAATAAAATCTTAAAAAAAAAAAATTTATTTAGGTTCTTCATAGCAAAGGGATGAGAAAAAATTTTGTGTCTAATGCACTTTTTTGATTACTGGCAAGAAAACAGTGATTAAAGTTAAGAAGCCAATACTGTGATTAACATTCTATTTAATGTGCCAGCCTTAAAAATATACTATTAAAATATTTTTTTTTGGTAAGAAGTCCCTACTAAGGTGAAAGAAGGTATTTGTTTTGGGTTTTAAAACATATTGGAACAGTGGTATGCTGGTAAATGCTTTTACAACCACCTCAGCAAACAAACAAACAGACAGTCGTATTTTCAAGCTTTTGCCAATTTCTGTGGTGGAAATACTCTCACCGTGGGCAATTTCAAGCTGCCCATTTGTTATCAACACATTCACAAAATTAGTGAAAATTTAACAGTTGACTCTTGCAAAGCTGGTACAAGCTGGATCCAACTCACATGGTAAATGAACCCTGCTATTTCGTTATCCCATGTATATTAAGCAAGACTATAGTTGAGAATAAACTTCATGTGATTAAATGTGGTAATGAATCTACTGTATTTTTTTTAATGTTATTGGATTTAAAATATTGGTGTGCCTCATTTTCAAAATCAACTCTTACTGAAAAGTGGCAGGTAGATTGATCAATTTCAAATTAATTGAAGGAGAATGCTACCCAAAGGAATTTTATTGGCATGTCTTAAAATGAAGATTTCATCTGTTTTTTTTTTAAAGTTCATATTTACTTTATCTTTTGCGTTATTATACATTTTTATATTTGGGCACTATGTAGTAAGTGAAAGAGGGGCTTACTCATATTGTTCTTGATGGTTTCAAAGCAAGTGTCTATTAGACCTCCTTTGGAGGGCTTGGAGGTAACACAGACCGATGGTTAAGCTGGTGGGTTCTGAGGTCAGGCTGGTTCTACCACTTACTACCCACATGAGTGAAACTGGGGAAGTTACTGAACCTTTCTGCCTCAGTTTCCTATTTTGCAAAATGGGATAATAGCAGCATCTAACTCATAAAATTGTTGCAAGTGATTATATGTAAAGTACTTAGAACAGTGCCTGTCACCTAATAAGTATCTTATACTTTGAATTTTATGGCCATTGATTTATATTTTTGGAAGGCAATTAAGTCATAAGTGTAAAACTTAGTAAATATTGCCACGGGCCAATGGTTCTTAAGGTATGGGGCCTGATAATCAGAGGTTTAACAAGAGTACCAGGGGAAGCGGATGTGGCTCAAGTGATAAGGCCTCTGCCTACCATATGGGAGGACCCGGGATTGATCCATGGGGCCTCCTGGTGAAAAAGAAGAAGAGAAAGCGTGCCTGCACAGCGAGCCAGTGCCCGTGTGGTGAGCCGAGTGCCTGTGTAGTAAGCCAAGTGCCCACAGGGTGAGCCAAATGCCTGCATGGCGAGCTGAATGCCCATGTGGGTGTGCAGAGTGCTCATGCAAGTGCCCATGGGGTGAGCCGAGATCCCACGTGGTGAGCTAAGTGCCTGCATGAGTGACCACATGACGAGTCAAGTGCCCACAAATGCCCATGTGGCGAGCCAGTGCCCATATACGTGAGCCATGCTGCAAGATGATGATGCAACAAAAGAGAGATGAAGGGGAGAGTCAAAGTGAAGCACAGCAGAGACTAAGAACTGAGGTGGCGCAATTGACAGGGAACCTCTCTCCATATCTGAGGTTCCCAGGATGGAATTCCAGTGAATCCTAGAAGAGAAAGACTAGAAGAGAAGACAAAAAGAGAAATAGATACAGATGATCACACAGCGAATGGACACAGACAACAAAAATCCAGCAAGGATGGGGGAGGGGGAGATGAGGAGGAGGGGAAGAAAAAAACCAAGTCTGCCAGGTGAATCTGAGGCATGCTAAAGTTTGAGATTATTGCTAGGGATTCCTAAATTCTGGAAGAGTCAGTGTGCTTTCCAGAGTAGCTGACTTATCATCTAAAGATTAGCTGTACCAGAATCACCTATAGAACTTGTTTAAAATGAAGATTCACATTTGTGTAAAATAGGGGAAAGTCTTTTAAGTATGTCTTTGCCTCATGTGAACAATATATTCCTGGAAGGATACAAAAATACTATAGGTTACTTCGAAGGGAGAGACCTGGGTAGATGAGAATCAGGGGTGTGGGAGAAACACTTTATTATATCTACTTTTGTCCCTTTTTTAATTTTGAGCCACATGCAATATAAAAATTTTTAAAAGTATACACACACAAATAAATAAATATAAAATAAGTAAATATATATATATAGAGAGAGCAGAAAAACAGATCTGAGGGTTCTATTTAAATTATAATCAGAACTGAGAATAGAACGTTCTGAATCAGAATCTTTGGGGGATATTTCCGAAATCTTTACATAGTAGCATGGCATATAGGCAGAAACCTACCAATATAAGAAAGGCTGCTGGTGGATTGGTAGCACCTGTGTTTGTTTCTGCAGTGAACCAACACAAAAATGGAACATAAAATAGGTAGAAGGCATTATTATGGTGTTATTACTTGAAAGCCTTTACATGTGGTGACCATGATTAAGCCTATGAGATAGAGACCTGGGTTCTAGTCTGGCTCAGCCACTAACTGGGTAACTCTGGTTAAGACCCTTAACTTTTCTGTCCATCAGTTTCCATATCTATCAAATGGGAACATTAATAACTGTCCTACTAAACTCACTGGATCAAATGGGAAAAGATATGAAACAATTCCTAATGTGCCAAGCTAATGTAAAAAGTAATTAAATCTGGCTGTGATTAACTGATTGTTCATTTATGACATTTTATTGACATTTCAGATTTAGTTGGGACAGAGCTCTCAGACAGCAAATGTGATGAGTCAGTAAATAATTTAAAAATTTTACAAAACATACATTTACAAATCTATTTTCCCCTAATAAGAAAATGCGGATGAGGGTAGTTTCCTGTCTTTAATTCTCTTGGGGTTGTTCAAGGTATGTGGGTCTTACTCTTGGAAAACGTTTATTATCCCAACAGAATCAGACACATTCAACTCCAATTGTCCTACAGTGTTCCTTTGCAAAACAAAAACATTCGCTTTATCTGAATTATTAATTAGCTCCCCACAGGGTATAAAACTGCCACATGTGAACCTGTCCAAAATGTAAGGGGAAAGTCAAAGAAATGATGGCTTGAGTGATGAAATACAGCAATGTGGATGAGGTGCTTTTCCTTCCACCCACACAGCCTGCCTCACTGTCCTGTTCTTACAGCAGGTGAAGCTGGCGTCTGGTTTGAGTGTTTCATGGAGGGCTCCTTGGCCTCAGCACATTAACTCCTTTCCTCATCATCTCTGCTTGAAGGCTGCCTTCTGAGTAGGAAAGTGGACTCCTCACAGGATCTTAAACACTTCTCCAGTTTTGAAGCAGAGACCCTTCTTTTCTTTGCAACAGGATTGTTGCCTTGCCACTTAAAACAACTGTACTCCTCAGGCAGTTCTAGAGTTTGGTTTTTCATAAAAAAGTTTTTAAGAACAATGCCCTGAATTAAGGAAACTCTTAATGATAAAAGAATAGCTATAACTTATTGACTGAATATTAGATGCCAGGCACTAAGCTGGGTGCTCTCATTTAATCCTCACAACTCAATGGAGGAGATATCACTATAATCACTGTTTTATGGATAAGGAAACAGTTTCAGAACCCTTACAAAACGTGTTCAATGTCACACGCTAGTAAAAGTTTGGGCTCTAGCACCATTCTTTTATCCATCACATTATTTGACCTGATCTTTCTAAAAATGGATTATTAAAAAATATACCTTTTTAATGGATTAGGCTTCAGGAAGGTGATAAAGTTGTAGGACAGCGTGAATTTAAGTGTTGTATATCACTTTACAGTTCTCAGGAGAGTGGATGCTCAGCTGAGAGTCAGCCTAGCTGGAAAGAAATGATTTGTGTGACAGGAATACACTATGAGCTGGACCACTCCCATGATATTTTTCAAAACCATCTGTATATTTTTCTTATCTAAGTTTGGTTCCAAGCACATATAGCTCAGCAAGGAATCCCGTGAGGTTTCACTAAGGCAGAAGATTTCACAAAGACTCCTGTTCCAAATAGACTTCATATGTAAATGGAAAAATAATGGATCCAAAGAAAATACCTGAAATTTCATAAGATAATCACTTTCAACAATCATGCAATATTCATAGAAATCGACCCTAGGCATCAGGCTAAAATGTAAACATTGTCCACATTTTTTTTATCTTTCAAAAAGTGGAAAACCAAAAGGAAGAAAAGATGCTCAAAATCACAGACCATAGCAATAAGGAGAGAGGGAGGCATCCTCCAGACATTCCTAATGGTAAATATCTGAGAATTAAGCCTTCTGAACGAGCAGGGAGGCTTCACCTGCTGGGAATATTCACACTCTTCTCGATGACTAATTCATCACTTTAGGAGATAGAGAACTTTGGAGGGCACCCAATAATTTTTTTGCAGCTTATCCTTATCTCCTCAACATAAAATTATTTTATGCTTTTACACTTCCCCAGGTTACCATAACTCTCTGGCTACTAGTGTAAATAAAAATAAACTATTTAGGAGCATCTATTGTAAATGATAATATTCTAAGGAGAGCTCTTGACTGCATTATCCTCAGAAGACAAGTTTTATTAGGAAAAAAAAAGGAGTGTGAGTATGACAAACAGCAGCACTATCACTGTACGCTTTTTAAATATTTTACTACTGTGTTAGTGAAATATTTAAAGCAATTATCTGAACTCTTTCTCTCCTCACGTGGGAGCCTAAATATGTCACTACCCAATACAACCATCTGACATCTTATGTTGGTACAATGCTTTCCAGAAAACCATTCCTGTCAAAGAGTGACTGCAACTGTTTTTATTTTTAATAAGAAAAAAATATATCTCAAATTAAATAATAGCTGAGAGTAGGCATTGAGATGCAGCAAGCTGGTTGCCCCAGATTTAGGCACTGCAAACAAGCCCCAGTAGGTTTCAACGAAAACCTCCTTTTTGGTTCAGTCGAGTGTGTGCCAGACTGCTTTTAGCTCTCTCTCCCTTGATGGTATTATTGCCAAGGATATCTAATAACAGAGCCTCTTAGCCCAGGATATATTCCATGGGTTATTTATCCATGCATCCTTTGCTCTTGGAACGGGATGTAAAAATATTTCTTTTCGAGATTCAGTTTTGGCATTAATTCCATCCTGGATTCTAAAACATGTCAGGCTTCTATAAACTCTAAATGAGCCATCTTTAGTGGAACTGCAATTCAACGTGAGGTACCTTGGAGGGACATTAAACACATGGCTGAAAATGGACCAAACAAGTTCTAAAGAGCTAGGTCTTCTTTCTAAATGGGTCTCTCCTAGACCTGTTTACAATGATTTCTTATATAGACTCTATCACCAAGGACTAAACTACCATCAGGTAGCTTTATAAACCACCCCTCCCCACCAATCATCACCACCACATTTCACTAAATCTAATTCTGCGAACTTTAAAATGGAAAACTATGTAGAAAAGTTGATTCTTTTGGACTGAAGATAGGTACCACTTATTGAGAGCTTTCAATGTATCAGGCACTATGTTAAGTCCTTATCTCATAACTCTAAGAGGAAAATAGTATTATCTATAGCTTAGAGAAGAACCTGTGGCTCAAAGAAGTTAAGTCACTTTTCCAAGATTATACAGCTCGTAAGTGGTGGGCTAGAATTTGACCTTAAGTCTATCATATTTTAAACCGCTGAACTTCATTGCTAACCCAGAGATAGGGAATATGCTTTATCTTGTATACCGACTTTAGTCAGTGGGAATGGCCACTTGAAGAACAAGGCTGAGGTGACTTCTAAGGCTGACTATGTAATCTAACCAGGAAGTTGTGCCTGATCAATTAACAGTAGAGGGGTAGAGGCAGTTCTTGTGACAGGATATGCTAGGTTTACTTCCACTTAACTGTCCCTTGCTCACTAATCTCTATCTACTACTGTGTTTTCCCAGGAGTTTAACTTGTGTAGGAAGGCAGCACAGTAAAGCGGAAAGACCTTGGACTCAATACAACTCTCTTGATCACTATTTCACTAGCTGATCTTGGTCTAGTTACTTCCTCTGTCTGTTTTACACATATGACCTGAAGGAATTAAATTGGACGGCCACCAAGATTAAAGAATTTTATGTATAAGAATATTTTTTAAAAATTATCTTTGGATTTTGTTTTATATTGTTTCATAGTCCCTCCTAGTAATCTGCATAAATTAAAAGGAGAATAAAATAGAAGTACAGTAAAATATATGTTCTTTATATAGAGCAGAAACCTCTCTTTACTTCTCTTATAGCTCATTGCTGCAATGTCATCAAATTTTGCACTCAGTCCTTTGACACAAATGGTAATAATAAGGGAAAGATATTCAGTTTAAAAAAATGGAAAGCCTCTGTTGTTATATATTCAAGGAAAAAGACTTACAATGGAAAAAAAAATAAAATCAACCCTTGCTCAGATTTAAGCTGATTATACTCTTAATGTAAATGGGAACCAGATGAAAACCAGTATTATTTTATGTCCATAAAACTGTGGTTTCTTAAAGGAGGAATTACATCTCATGGGAGTAGTCACCATCTCTCAGTTATTGGGGAGGCTGGATTCCAGTTTCCTCTATTTTGACATATGAAGTGGACAGGGCCTGAGCTATATAATGCCTAGCTCCGATGCCATCTATTCAGAATGCTTGCAATCCACTTGGAGGCAGGAATTTTGCCTTGATATTCAAGGCAAAGGTGCAAAGGAAGGCTTACCATTTAGTCAGGAAAAATAAAATAATGTATATTAATGAAGCCAAGTCTGAAGCAGAGGTCAAGAATGGAACAGCTCCAGCTATAATGTCCTCAAACTTGTAGGATGTCATGTGCCATTCTACGCCATGTATTCATTCATTTCTTGGCAATGAATTAGTCAATTCATTAATAACAATCATATATTAATAATATAATTATTTATTATATTAATATATAATCAATTTATTAATATATTAATTATAATATAATAAATAATAATAATTATTAATAATATATTTTGCAGGTTAAATATGCAGTCCTCAAGGGTAACTGCCTTATCAGAGAGACATAGCAAGGGATAGCCACTGGTGGCACACAGTCCAGGATTCTAGTCATATGATGTTACACATTTTTGTTTTGTTTTTCTTCCAGGTAGAAGAGGCAGAATATATTGCCATTGTCTTTAAAGGAAAGAACTTCAATGTTTTGACCACTAACAAAATGATTAGCATTCTTTCAGCCATCTTTATGAAACAGCAGATGTTTGCTTTGGCATTTTTTCAGCCCTCCTTGTGTCATCAAGCATAATATTCCATTTTCATTAGTTAGTATGCTGTTCATTTGTGGTCCTCAGTGAAGGGGCTGCTTCTTGGCCCTGTCAAGCAGTAGCTTTGAATGCAGATATAAGAGGTTGGCATGTCTGCGATGAGTGAAATGTATTCCCTTAGCCTTTGTACAGGTCATCACTGAGGAGGCTCAGGCAGCTATGCAGGCTATGAAGGCAATAGAAGTGCTCCTTCTGTGGTACATTTTCTTGATGAGGACCTCATGTTCATGTTTAGCTTCTAATGTGACATAATGAATTATGAACTGAAGGTAATTGGAAGATTTGTACCCTCTGTGCGGAACAGAAGTTTACTGTATGAAAGCAAACCACAGGTCAATTAGGAGAGTTGATCAATATTTATATTACTCTTTAATGAAAGGAAATAACCTAATAGATTTTCCTTGGGATTGCTGATGAGTATGTACTTGCAGTTAACACATGGGGCTTTCATTGATCTTACTCAAATTAAAATTTTATTAACAAGTCAGATACCCAACTGTTTTTTTTCCAGAAGTTAATACTCCTTTAAAAGCCAGTTAATACTCCAGCTTTCTCTCTCTTTCTCTCTCAAGAAAAGAACTAACATTTAGCATCTATGTGTGAAACACTTTCCCATAATTATCTCTTTTAATCTTCACAACAAAATTGTAATGTAATATTATTACCTCCATTTACAAATAAGAAGATTGAGGTAGAGAGTAACTAAGTAGATTGCCATCATCACATAAGTAATAAAAAGCAAAGTATGTAATCAAATAGACCTGGTTCTCTCTGACCCTGAATTTTGTTATTTCTGCAGCTTCATACTATCACCCAGAGGCAGAATTAGAGCAGTTGGGTAGAATGGCCTTATTTGAATGAAGATGGTGAGAAAGGATGGATGATGAGGATGACAAGGACATGCACCAGGACCCAGGAGCTATCTAATCACACCCAGGAGGGCCCTGGGGCTGCTTCTGCCCCCTGGTTCAGAGAGCAGAGCTTCATGCCTACCTAGATTAGTGAAGAGCCTGCAAGTCAAATGTGGGCTCTCCAAGACAAGTGATAGAATTTAGCATGTAGGAGCCTAAAATCTTTTGAGAGTCAGCTTGGTCTATTCGTTTTTAGCAGCTTTAAAGCAAATACAACAGTATTTCAAAAGTTTCTACTCCTTAACTGTTTGGATTGAGTCTCCTTATTTTGGTCAAATGTTTTACACATCCAAACAACATGTACCACATTAGGGAATTTGAGGTTTAATCAATAAAATTGACTGGGAAATAACTCAAAAGCCACACCGCCTGCTTCCATGCTTCATGCATTGGACAATACTTAGCTCTTGTCTTGTGTTTTGTCTACAGACTCTTTGTGAAAGCTGTAACTTTCTCTTCCTGCATGAAATTTTAAATTGCAGCTGGCATTATGGTCAGTGGGTTGCAGGATTAATGTGGCAATCAGTTCCTGAAGTGTAAGGATTTTATCAGAGAAACATGTTAATGAAGACAGTATTAGAGGTTAAAATTTGTGTCTATTCCTCTCCTACACATTGAGATCCTATTGCCAAATGGATGGTCAGAGGCAAGCTTACAGGCTCCTCATAAATACACTACTTAGAATTCATGATCAGGCATTTGCCAGGAATCAGCTCTTTGTAAAAAAAGAAGTAAAATTTACTTCAGGAGCTAATGTGTGAGATTTCCAGGAATATAAGAGTCAGTTCTGAGTAATGAAAGCATACACAGGCATGCACGTGCACACATGTGCACACACACACACACATAAGTACTAACAGTTAAAAGTGCTTGCTACATTCCAGGTACTGTTCTAAGAACCTATGTCCATTAACTTAATCCCCCTAACAGCTTTATGCAGTATGTTCTATCATTATCCCATTTTGCTAATGGGAAATTAAGACACATGAAAGTGAAGTAACTTGCTTTACGTAGGTCATAGAGCTAATAAGCAGCAATATTGAGATATTAATCCTGAACAATCTAGTTAAAGAGGATGTACTTCTTAACCACTCTGCTAATCTGGTTCAAGATTTGTTCTGAGAGTAACTTTGAATCTCAGCTTCAACTTTGTGATCTTGGACATGTCACTTAAATGAAGCTTAGCCTCAGTTCCCTGTCTGTAAACTGTGGTTAATCATAGAACCAACCTCACCTGAGAAATGCAAGTAAAGTGCTATATAAATGTCACCAATAAGTTATAGATGTAGAACACAATATATACTATCTTTCTCACTTTGTTCTCCCCTGCTGCCCCTCCTTTCACCGCCACACAATGGACTGAAGCATAGGAACTCTTAACACTTAAAATCAACAATTTATAATCAAATACATCAAAGTGGTCCTTGAAATATTTTCAGAAATCATAATGCAAACAATAATTGTTTGAAAACAACATTTTATGTTTCAGAGGAAATGTGATTATAATTTCAGAGCAATGAGTAAAAATTTTTCCATGTAAAATAATGGGAAATAAATCCAGTTTAGAGGCTCTGTAATTCTAGGGCTCACTCAAAAAGTATAAGTTAATAGTAGAGATATTAGCACCACCAAAACAACAAGACTAGTTTCTGTACCATACATGTACAGATTAGAAGTGATTGTGAATCCTTTGAAGTAGGGAGGGCCTTAACAGAAAAGAGGTGCAATGAGGAAGTAGATACTACAGGGACAGGCTTTGGTTCAGGAGTGAGAAAACCAGATGCCAGTTATCCATTCGGCAAAAGTCACTGAATGTGTCTATGCCCAAGCTGTCCATCAGGTAGGCAACAGAAATACCAAAGCATATGAAAGCATGGTTCTTGTCTCCCTCGAACTCACCTGTCCACCTTCTATCTATGTGACCTTAACTTATTCCATCTTACTAAGAAAAACCCTAACTTTAAAATCGATAAAAGGGAGCAAATGAAAAATCAAAGAGTCAGGTCACTTTTTAAATTTCATGCAGCTAATTGGTGGCACAACAAAGACTGAATGAAAACTTCAGTCTTCCAGTTTGGTGTTTATCCTTACTAGATTTCATTATTCCTTTTGCCATTTACAGCACAGTTTGTGTAATTTGTTTTGAGTTTGGTGACAATATGCCAAGATATAAGTGATGATGATGAAAATGAGATGATGATGATGATGATGATGAAGACAATGATTTTAACTTTCTCATCTTTTTACTCCCATTTATCCACTAGGGAATTCTGGAGAGGTCAACATTAGAGCCTTCCTTCCATGCCCTCCAAGACTGGTCAGATCTTGGACAGTTATAGGTCTGTGCAATAGAAAAGAGGATAGAGGGCAACAAAGAGGAAACAAAAACAAGGGCTGAAAGAGTTTTCAAAGGATTGAGGACAGCTGTAGTTTGTAGGGCAGTGGATTGGAATGAAGCCAAAAAAGGATTTTAAGATTTATTGCTGGGGGATTTCCTGTCTCCTTCCTAATACTGAGTAATGCTAGTTTGAGTTGTTTTGAAATTATTTTTGGTTGCTTTGACTGTGAACTTTTAAGTACAATATTGCTTTGAAACAGATCTTTAAGGGTCACAGGTTTATAAAGCTTACAATGACAGTTGGCTTCATCCTATTTGCAGTGGGAGGCTGCATGTGGACCTTCCAAATGCATCTTGGATGTGAGAACCAACCAAGATTTAATAGGTGAGCCCTAAGCTACAGTATAACTAGCTGACATCTACCAGGGGAAGTGTTTCAGCAAATGGAATTGGGTCTTCTCAACACTTACCTTGTGAAGCAGAAATACTTTCTTCAAAACTTCCTTTAACGTGCTGAGCTAGAAAAGAAGCGCACCGCCGCCTATCATACCACTATCATGTCCCTTGGTGATTAAAACCAGCATTCAACAGGCCTGTGCTGGGGTAGGGTCTGGGAGGAATAGGGTAAGAACATTGCTCTTTTCTGGGTTAAGGAGAAGAAATTCTTCTAAGGACTCTGAGAAAATCTGCATAAAATTTCATTCAATTTCTGTACTCCTAGCTCTGAAGTAGAGGTCATAGCTAGCTCTTGCCTTTTAGAATTTTACATTCTAGAAGAAGAGTAGGGCAAGGAGATTGGTATTTACTGTGATCCACTATGAGCCAACAACTCCACATTCATCATCTGTTCTTGCTTTAAATCCTGGCAACAATTCCATGTGGTAGTACTGTCATTACCCCTATTGTACAGATGAGGAAAGACTTAGAGAAAGGTTAGTTTTATTGCCCAAATCATTACGTTGCAAATGTCATGACTGATGTTGGGCAAGAGAAGAGAATGGAGTATTTAATTATAAGTATATGCTCTAAGCAGTGAAGTTTTAGTGGGGAGAGTTGAACTGTTGTAAGCACTTCTGTTTAAAAAATAAACTAGAAGTGTATCTCTTTTGACAGAATTATTTTAGTTCGACAGCTTAGGTGTGATATAAATAGATGGAAATGAGAAAAAAGAACTGTTGTGACATTCTTCTTTCTGAATGAGAAGAGAAGGTGGGTCTAACCAGGAGTTTTTCACTCTTCATGATGACTGTCATAACATACCAGCCATGTACATCGTGAATACACAACATGTATTTATTTTTTTTCCTACTTCCTTTTGGTTTTGAATCTGCTTTGATGTGAAAGTGTAGTAATTTTAGTCAGCCAAAATAGTATTTCAACATTTAGCAGTTTCACAGCAAGGCATTAGACATGAAGTTCACAGTGTTCATATAATAAAAATGTTAAGATCCTTCCCAATTTTTCCTTCTTGTTCTCATATACAGAAAAAACACTATAATTGGATTCAGGAAGTCCTTGACTTGAATCCTGCCCACAAGGGTAAGCTGTGCATCTTTGAGTAAAGTAAAGGTGTAAACTTCCTGACTCCTTATTTCCTCATGTGTAAAATGAAGATAATACCAAAATTTCAGAGGTATTATGGGTGTCAATTTACAAAATATGAGAAAAAGTTTAGCACAATGTAAAGCACATAGTAGGTTTAAAATATTTATGGTTCTCTTTTAGCGTTAGCTATTATTATTACTGTTATGACTATCATTCTATTTTCTGAGAGGAAACTGCAGTTTGCATGCAGTTTCCCAATACCTCCCAAACCATCTGGAATACACTAGTAAACAGAGTGGAAGAAAAGTGGATAGCATATCTAGTGCTGATAGATTGTAGTGAAGTAAAATGTGCACCAGTGAGACCAAACCAACGTATTCTGGAAAATAAGGTACAACCAAACCGAACATATCCTTTAAACTTTCTGACTTACAAAACTGAGGATTTTTGAAACTTGGACAAACATATTTATAATGGAGAAGAGAAAATTTTATTATCTGGGATCTCTCTTAGAACGGGAAAACTACATGGTTGGGAAAAGTATTTTGCTGGGTGAAAGATTGTGTGAGGCTGAGGAACCAGACTTGGACAGAAAAGCTTTGAGGTGAAACTGGTTTCAAGAAAAGGGCAAGGAGATGAAGAGAGGAAATAACCACAGCAGATAAATTAAAACACTTCCCCTGGTGATACATCTTCCAGTGACACTCCACCCCCTCCCCACCAACACACTCATACATACTACCTTCATTCTGTAGGTAGATGTATGGCTGGGTCAGTGAGGAAAGCTTTTGCCTTGAGCAATTTCTCCAAAAAGGATCTGAAACTTTCTACAAATGATTTAATATTTATATTAAAATCAACATTTTAAAAGGTGACATGTAATATGATTTTTAGACTATGATGACAGGAACTAGATGATGGTGAGGTAGGTAGAAAGAAGGAACATGGCACCTTTTTTTGGGAAGCTCTCCCACCATCATTTTCTCAATTCAGCTGCTTTTTGTGCTGTTTTTGGTGAGGATGAAGAATACTACTTTCCACTTTTTCTCTCAACATCATTTATGACCAACTTGTTTTATGAGCTTGGGACAATTACCAACCTTTCAACATTTTGGTCTCCTACACAATACAATAAAATGGGGATCATAAACCCACCTTAAAGGGTGGATTTATCTTGTATGGATAAAATGAGAGGACTTTAAAAATTAATGTAATTTCTGTCATACCAGTCTTCTTAATAAGTAACTATTACTTTTGAATCAGAGTAATAAAAATTTGCAAGGTAGCTGAGTATGTCTACAGTGAGAGGAAAGTTTCACCCTTTAAAAATGAACTGGTTTAAATATGGATTAGACCTTCAACTTCAGCTTTGTAAGTACCATGACCCAAACAGCTGAGCTAATAGCAGTGGATCACTGTTACAGTAAATAAACAGAATATTTGCTTTGAAGTTGTTTTCTTTCCATGCAAAAGCAAATCATTCTGCCATGGGAGAAGTGAGGTTTTATCTGTAGGCTTCATATCCTTGGCTTCATACATGAATGAGTCATCTGTTGCTCAGATTATGGCCTCATAAAGTCTCACTTACAATGGAATGAGGTACCCAGATTCATTCATGACTCTTTCAATATAAAAAACAAACAAAAAACAAAAAACAAAGAAACCCCAAACCCAACTGATCTCTCCCTGTTTCTATAGGTGGCACCACCCTTCATTCAATTGCTCTAGGCAAAAATAGAGGTGCTATCCTTGATATCTCTCTTTCTCACAGCAGCTCCTTCATCAAGTTCATCAGTAACTAGATTGATTGCTGTGGTTTGGTGCAGTCCTAACCTGCCTGCTACCTTTCCCTAGGACCCTCTTATACATCCTATGCTCAGGACCAGGAGTATGAGCCTGACAGTGATAAAACACAAACCTCTAGTTGATAATGAGACTGCCAGGGCTTTCATTCTCTTATTGTTCTGAACATATGTAAACATTCACTGGAGACAACCTGACTCTGATGGGCATGTTTTCCCACATATAGCTCATACACCATGGTATATATGTTCAAGGAAGGAAGGGAGAGAGGTCCCTTCACTGCAGGAACACACAACACAAGAGAAGGGTGCTGTGCATAGAACATAGATGTAGACCTGCTGGCTATGGCGAACTGATGCCCACTAGTGAAGGTGACCTTGCTCTGTCTTTTCTCTATTTGAGTAAAATGTTTTTCCACCAGAGCATGTGTGAGTTCTACTTCAACTGGCAGCCCTGACACCTGTATTTGAGTGAATTGACCTTTCTTTAGGTATCCCTTTTTCTGACCAACAGTTGTTCTATCTATCTATCTATCTATCTATCTATCTATCTATCTATCTATCTATCTATCTATCTATCTATCGAGAGATTGAGACTCTAATTCTCATCACTTCCAGTGCTACCACCTTAATCCTAACTGCAATCACCTCTTGTACAAACAATGGCAGTAGCCTCTTAATTTGTTTCCTGATTCCACAGGAGTGAATTGTGTATGTGTACATGCAAATAATTGTGTAATAGGAACTACAGAAGGAACTACACCACAAATGGAAGACTCTGCCTGACACTGGGGATGAAATGCTACAGGAAGATATGAGGTCACTCTAGGACATCATCATCATTATCATCATCATCATTTGTGCACCAAAGACCCATGAGCAGAAAATGAGAATGCAGATAACTCTGGACCATATACTGTGCTGCACAGTTTCATATACATATTATTTTTTCTCATTTAGTTGTCAACCCAACAAGACTGATATTTTTCTCATTTAGTCCAGATGAAGAAATGAAGACTGGGTAAGATTAAATCTTTTGACCAAATTTATTCAAGAAAGTGGTAGTAGAGCCAGGATTTGAACCCAGGTTTCATGACTTCAAGTCTACTATTTTTTTTTTCCAGACTTGTTGCTTATATGTTGTTACCAATGTTAGAGAACTTCAGTAGACGGAAATAGAAGAGAGGAGCAATGAGAAGGAGTGCCAGTTTTAGAAGCCTCAATTAAGTCCACTTCTACATAAATCCTCCCCTATTCCTCCTGTGTTAAATAATTTTTCCCTTTAATTAATTGTCTGTACTTCTAAATCAGCAAATAGCACACGCTTCCTTCCAATCATATTGATCTCTTTTATATACATTCTGTTCTTACAATTATTGCATTGAATCTTATGAAATTGCCAGTATTTTATCACTTTTCACCTACAAAAATAGTAACTCAGTGTGGTTCAACCTATGGAATGAACATTTCTTGAAGACAGGAATCGCATCTTATGACTTTTTGCCTCTAATACTTTCTGACTGTTTAGTATCTGTTCATGCTCTCTGTCTACCAGCCCCAGAAATATGTCACAGCAGCAGAGGGTACTCCAGGGACAACAGAGCAGGAGGGTTCCCCACCTGGTGACCTGCCAAAAAAACAGATCACAGCCACCACGGAAGACATGCTGACCACCAGTTCTCATACATTGCCAGAGGATGAGGCTAAGAGTGCAGAGGCCCCCAAGAAGAGCAGCTAATTTCCATTTGGCATCAGCCCAGCACAGAGCCACTGGAACATCAAGATTCTAGAAGACAGACCCCGCAGTTAAGATGTCCTGCATGTACCCTTCTGACTGGCAAGATTCTCTTGCCAGGCACTGTGTCTGTGTCTCCAACACCATCCATAGCCTGTCATTTGTGCCAAGCAATGACTTTAAGATGTCCAAACACCCAGGCTGCCACTGATTCTGGGGAAGCTGATCCTGCTGCAGCGCAATCACCCAGAATGGAAGCAGGTACTACTACCTTATGCAAAGGAGGAGGAGCAGGATCAAGGGGTGAGCTGCAATAAAGTGGAGAGGTGGTGGGACTGCTTGGAAATGCTCCGGGAAAATAACTTGGTCACCTTCACTAACATCTAGGGGCAGTTGGACCTCCCCCCATACCTTGAGAGCATTTAACTGCCTGTCCTAGATGGGCTCCTACACTGAGCAGTCTGCCCTTCAGCCCTTCTTCCCCCTGTCCTCTCCCCTCAGAGACTGGTCTTGGAAACCTTCAGCAAACTCAGCATCCAGGACAACAATGTAGACCTGACGCTGGCCATGCCCCCTTGGAGAAGTTGTATAGCAACATGGTGCACTTCCTCAGTGACTGAAAAAGAACGCAGTGTGCTGGGAGATGGCCGTGGTACTGCTGGCCAAGCTGGCGCAGGGTGGCAGACTGGCAGCTTGCACCATTGCAGTGCAGAAGGGCAGCATGGGTAACCACCTGGGCTTCCTTTCCAGCAGCACCAAGGCCAAGCTGCTCCACATGTAGAAACTGCCCACTGGGCCAACCAGAGTGGACATGATGTGGTGGGCTGCCTGTGTGCTGCTGGCCCTGGCCAAGTGGATGAGAACCAATTGGAGTTCACGTGTGTGAGTCCAGGCTATTAGACATCTTGGCATCACTATTGGTGAACTTGTTGGTTTCACAAGTCATTTGTGACATACTTTTTGATTGACCAGTCATGACAGCTAGGGGACACTGTCCCCCACCCATGGGTGTGTGTGTGGAGAACTTAGAAACTTACTGTTGTCCTTTATTTATGCAAAGCCTTAAAGTCCAGCTTCTCCCTTGGGTAAAAAGTCTCTCATGCCTTTCTGTTCCTTGTCCTAACTTTACTCCCCTCAGGACCTCACCCTATTAAAAAAGACAAAGCTCTGCCTACACAGAAGACTTTTTCATTTTAACCAAGGTTACTGTCATTTATAGTGAGTTTGCGGAAAAAAAATAAAAATGGCTTTCCTGGTCCTTGCATCAATGGGATGCCACATTTCATAACTGTTTTTCACTGTTAAAAAAAAAAAAAGGAAAAAAATACACACACAAAAAACTCCTCTGATCATGGATTTGTAATTGTCTCTCATGTAAATAGACAAAGGACAGACCCAATGGCTTATGTTTCTCCACACATTAAATATACTTTATAAATATTACTGAGCTTCAGTATCTCCACAAAGCACTGCATCGACTGCCTCACTCTCCCTATTTCTTTTACTTCAGTAGAGAACTTCACCTCCTGCTGTTTCCCACCAATGTATATATGAAGTAGTTAATTTAAAATTTGCAAGTAAAGGGGGATGGGGAGTGGGTTATATGGGAACTTCTTATGTTTTTTAATGTAACATTCTTTGTGATCTATTAACTTTAATAAAAAGAAGTGTAAAAAAAGGTTGGAAGTAAAGACATTTTGTAAAAAGAGAGACTCCCAATAACTATCATTTACTATGTATGCCAGGTACTGTGCTAATCACTTTAAATACATTATCACAATGAGCATAACAATCCTGTGAGAAGAAGTAATAATATCCCCAGTTTATAGATGAGAATAAGACATTCAGTAGTTGATTGAATTGACCAAAGTTAGAAGACTAGTAGATGAAAGAGCCAGAATTAAAACCCAGGTCTGTGTGACCCAAAGTCTGCATGCTTTACCACTCTGACCACTACATTATCTCTGCCTAAAGACATGAAGTGCTATGCGCCCCTGGGGTCAAGACACTTAAGATATCATGGAAACAAGCACCACATACTCGTTGTGCTTTCTGCCACCTATTTTCCCTCCTGTGTCTAAAAGCCGAGAGCTGAACAGCCAAGGGGTTTGGGACGTCTAGTGCAGAGAACCACTTCCCACACAGGAGGATGTTTCTCTCAGCCTACTTCTCATCAGTACAACAGGGCAAGTCAAGGTACACCTGATGTACATGGAGGAGGCAACAAAAAAGAGCAGCTATGCTAAAAACACCAGCACTAAAAAAACAAAACAAACAAGAAGAAATAAAGCAAACCTTAATGATTACTCTAAGTTCTGTTTTTCTTTCTCAAAGTACTTACATTCAGGTACTCACACCACTATGAAAGGAATTTGGTTAGATATAATTAACAGAATAAAACATTCCTCAGCCGCCAGGTGAGTTATCAAGGGTGTCCACACCTTTCTCTGAAGATCTGAGAGGGTAATTTTTTTTCTCTATGATAATTCACTCCTGGCTTTGGTCTTTTTACCAGAGCAAGTAAATGGACTAGGTGACCTCCCAAGGTTACCCCAAAGCCTTCAACATCTGTGCTCAGATGATAAATCAATATAAATGATGTTTCGGAGCTTCATACATGCTCTTTTTCCCTACAACCATAATTGGCACAGCTCTCTCAAGGCCCAGCAGATGCCAGGTGCTGAGGCATTCTTATTTTTAGAACATAGGAGTTGGTTGCCCCTGCAAATATAGACAGTAAGAGAGGAGCAGACAAAGTGAAAGGCGACTTTGAACACAAAGGACACAACTAAAATACTGACTTAGCAAATATAAGGACCATGTAACGTCACATTTGGTAGACATTGCCACTAGGTGTCTCTCCTACCTCACAGGAGTCCTATGGATAAAAGCATTTTAGAAGACAAAAAGTGAGAAATACATCTAATTATCATTTTCATTAAATCAAAGAAAGTACTGATAGGTATTTACATAATTTTTTACAGAGTGGGCATTCACATTAAAATATTAGGTGTTTCAAGGCCTGCAGCTATTCAGTAGACTTGTGTGCCATTTTTAATATTTGTCTTTGGTTCACAAGTTGTCTTCCACCTGCCTCTCAATTTCCACAAGATTCTATTGTCACCAAATTGAACATTCATTTTTGCTGCTATCACCAGTAAAACCCACATCCTGTCCATGGGAAATTTCCACCTCAGTTAGATTGGATTGCTCTCTATGATGTTTCTGCTTCTGTCAAGTTACTGGCAAAGTGATAATGGTCACACTAGGCTGTGGTCCCAAATAAGTCATAATTTGATGATTTTTGACTGAAAACACCCCTTCAGTCCTCTGTCCTAAGCTATTATTGATAATGCTCTTACTTTATATACCCTATTGAATACTTACATTTTCTAACATTTGAACACTAATCCCAAGAGGAGCTATAGATAAAAGGAAAAAAAAAGAAATGATTTAATTCTCAGCCATAGAAAGAACGGCTGTATAAATTGTGGTATATTGGCTCAACGCATTTATTCAACAATTATTTGTCGTGCAAGTTGTTAGAGCAAGGGCAAAGGAAACTGGCTATTGGTATAAATAGTCTCATAGATAGAGAAAAGATGCCCAAAAAACCTTAAAAAGTAGTTATATAATGCCATAAATTTTACAATAGAGGGGAGAGTACTATGCTGGGGGAGAATAGAAGGAGTGAGCAATGCGGCCATAAAATTAGTAATTATAGGGAGATTGTGTAACAACTAGAAAATAATTTAATGATATAAGCAAAATGAAAAAGAATAAAATTGCTTTAATACCATGGACATTACTATGTATAATTATGTATACATATGCTTAAGCATTAGAAGGCAATGAGGGAAAATGAAGTTAGTGAAGGAGTCAATTTGTGATTGATATTTCTGTTTTTCTTTCTCTTTATTTTTCGTAATAAGTGAAATTTGGTGAGGGTGCATTAACTAGGTAAATGGAGCTTTGTATAAAGCATCAGTTCCTAAAATGACTATTGCCTCAATTAGAGGAAGCACAAGCACAAACTGACAGTGTCCTTTACATATGCACATGAAATTGACGTGTGGCCCAATCTCAACATCGCTGAAAAGGCCCCATGTGAGAACTATGGGAACTACCTTTCCCCCATAGTAACTAGAATGTGTTGTCATTAGACAGGACAGCTGTAGAACCAATAAATCTCTGGATGTAAAGCATCAGTAATTTGACTACAGTTAATGCAAAAGATTTATCAACTGATCTGTTGAATTTATGGATGATACTAACATTTGCCCAATTTTCCAGAGATAGGTATGGTTAGGGTTTGAATTACAGTTGAATTTAGAGTTTGTTTTAATGTTATACATTATTTTTGGTGATTTTTTTCCCTCTTTCCCTTTACACCTTAATCCTTTGTCATTTCACATGTGTTCTAGGTTAAGAAATAGCTTTTCTTTCTTAACTGGCAACAGCATTTTGAGGCCAGATTGTGGATAATTTTAGTATTATCCTTGGTTCCTTATGAACAAGAATATTATTAACTCTGATTTCTACCTGTTCAAATCCTATTTATCATTAGAAGTCCAGATCAACCTGTACTTTTTCTACAAAATCTTTTCTCTGAACAACAAACCTTAAATGGATTTTTTCCTTTGTTTAATTCTTCCTTCTTTATACACAGATTGAAATTTGATAATTTATTAAAAGTGTCTACATTTTTATGAGTGCCAGTCTTCAGTAAATTCTTTAAGGGTGGTAATCTTATCTTTTACCACTTAGTCTTAGTATAAGGAGCTCAGTAAATGCTTAGTTTTTTAAAGATTGATTTTCACATATACACACGTATACACCTATTATTTTCAGCTTTAGTTGACTCAGATTTTCAAGAATGTTTTATTCAGTGATATGTCAAACTGAATTTTTAATCTCCCAAAGAATAACTTAATATTTGTATACGCATGTTCAGCAAGATTCCTTGCAAAATCGTGGTTACATCTGACATATAATGGTTCTTGCTGGTTTTGCAAATTCAGTTAAAGCCCAGGATAACTTTCTGCAACATCCATAACTTGGCCAAATATACTCAAGATTGGGGCTAATTACTTACATTTGTAGCCACCTGACAGATGTGAACAACCTACAATATGCATATGCTTGCTAATTGATGGTCAAGATGTTCTAGAATTCAATAAAACTCCAGCTAAAATATAATGACATTCTTTTTGAGGTAAAATTCCCAATCATTAAGCACTTTGGGATGTGATTCTTTCTGTCCTAAATGAGAGAATTTGAGTACAGATAAGCTATGGTCCTAGCTCCGAAAAGCAATATGACCCTGGACAGATTCCTTTACCGTGCCAAGCCTCAGACTCCTATCATTAATCCAAGCCCTAAACAGTTTTTTTTTAAAGACTTATTTTATTGTTTATTTCTCTCCCCTTCCCCACCCCCCCGTCTACTCTTTGTGTCCATTTACTGTGTGTTCTTCAGTGTCTGCTTGCATTCTTGGCGGGACCGGGAATCTGTGTTTCTTTTTGTTGTATCATCTTGCTGTGTCAGCTCTCTGTGTGTGGGTTGCCACTCCTGGGCAGGCTGCGCTTTTTTCATGCAGGGCAGCTCAATGCGGGGTGCACTCCTTGTGCATGGGGCTCTCCTACACGTGGGAAACCCCTGCATGGCATGGTACTCCTTGTGTGTGGCAGCACCATGCGTAGGCCAGCTCACCACACAGGCCAGGAGGCCCTGGGTTTGAACCCTGGACCTCCCATATGGTTGGCAGATGCTCTATCAGTTGAGCAATGTCCTCTTCCCACAAGTCCTAAATACTTTTTTCTGTTTAGACTATAATTATGCATCATTTAATTCAGTACTTAGAGCAAATTTTTATTGTGCATTTATTACATGCCAGGCAATATGCTTTTATGAGTTTGTATTGTGAACCAGGCATACATTAAGTCATTTTGGGGTTGACCACCTGGAGATACCTTTTTGCCTTTACTGAGAACCATTGATAGGCCAGTAGTTTATCTCTTTAAGATCTAATTATTCGATAGCAAATTGGCTGCTACTTTAATGCAGTCATTTTTCAGTCACCAGGCAAGTCATTCATTCCCAATCATGGTCAGTGGAGCAGCTGATAACACTTTCAAAGGGTAGACTTCTGTTAAGTAAAATAAAATGGCCATCTGCATTTGCTGTTGCCAGGAGAAGACCACTTTCAGAAGAGGACTTTTCCAGAAGACAAAAACAATTGACCCGCAGGGGCTTTTGGAGAAAATGGAATGCATTCTTCAGAACTGCAGATAAGCAACACCTGGTGATAAAACCAGTTTGGTACAGTAGAGATAGCTTATCAGAATGGGCTAGCATACCATACTAATCAAAGTATATCTGCTTCCACTTTGTAAGAACTTGTTACTTAAAATGGAAACTTAATGCCAGCCAATCAGAGTATTTCCTCACTTGCTTCTGCTATTTGCTATTTGTGAGCTTCCACTTTCCATTCCCACAGTGGAGCTCTCTTCTACTTTCTGAATGGGATGTCGCCGGATTCATGAATCACTGAATAAAGCTGCGAGAGCCTAAATTGCATGAAAAGTTTCTCTTTGATTGTTTTGGTGACAAGGATGAAATCCAAAGGCAACGACTGATGACTCTGCAGACAATGAGAAGGACAGGTGAAGGACCCAGCTGAACCCTGTCAGTTCTCTGTCCTCACCATACCCGAGGATTATGAGCAAGTCCCTCTCAGATCCCAGCTCCACTTTCTTTGTGTTTGAGCTCTCCAATCTCACTAGCTTTTAGTCCAAAGGTTAGCAGGCCAATTTTGATGAGAAGGCTCGGATTTTGAGCCTGAGTCCTAAGCCTTTTGGTGTAGTCCACAGTTAATTTTTGCTACTGATGTTTGTGCTGTGCACAGGGTAAGAACGAAGTTCTTTGTCCTTTGCATAATGCAAGAAGTGAAATGATAAAGATAGGATCCTCAAACCCTAAAAATGTTGATTCTCCACTTTGTAGCATCCTGGTGAGGCAGGCTAGACTAGGGAATAAAGAGATAGATCTGGAACCTGGCAGAAAAGCAGGCTGGTGGGGCACCTGGCAGTGGGAATTCTCCCTGAGGGAAAGACCCTACAAGATGGCTGCTGGAAGAACCTACAGAATTCCTCATTCAGAATGGGATTTCATCAGGGATCAAGGAAAAGCCCCATACATTCTCAAGAGGCCCTCTCATTGGGTTCTTCCGGGGACTGATGGATGGGGTAACCAATCAAAACAGCAAACAACTGGGATTCCTCCCCCGATATTAGCAAAGGAGCAGAATGATTAATGGTTTAAAAAGCAAATGCAGAAGCCAACTCTGCTCCTCCCTCCCCCCCGCATTTTGCCCTTTCTCTCCCTGCCTGGATTAGCACACAAGTAGACCTGAGGATTTATAATCCGTAATGGGGATTTGTAGTCTCTAAATCAGCTCTTTTTACCCCTTTTTAGCTCTTTTCCTCTTTCTACCTGGGATACATAATCTGCTATTTTCTTCCATTTCTTTTCTCTCATTTTCTTCATAAACTATTGGCCTAACTGAACTGCCATGTACTTAAATTCTTTTTTGTAACATAGTGAAGAACCCAGAGAAAATTGACAACACTGGCATGTTACATTTTCAAAAATTGTGGGACAAGAAAGCATGCCTATCTAACAAAATAGAAAAATTTTAGCAAAGACAGGCTAGAGTTGCAATGGTCATTTTGGGGAATGTTCCAATTAGACAAATTTACTCATTTCAGAGATACACTTGAGAAAAAAGTCTCCCAAGTTAAATAGACCAAATGGGATACCTGTTTTAATCAGTGCTTGGAGTCCACTAAAAAATTGTAAGACTCTAAAATAGTTTATATAAACTAGTGGCTTTTGTATTTCTATGTTTTCTGTGTTTTTGTTACTGACTCATAGCCGAAAAATGTTAAGTTGAAGCTGTAAGTCTGTGTCTGTCTGTACATTTGATGTATGATATTTTCTTACTCCAAATGGTATACCAAATTAAATTATATGACTCCTTAAAAGATCTCTATTCAAATTGGCTTAGAGGTAAATAAATAATTATATATGACTTAATACCCCTAAAGTCCTAGAAATTAAGGAAATCAATCAAACTTCTAATATTTCAAAATGTAAAAAAGTATTCATAGAATTAATCCAAACATTTAAAAAAGAATTCAACTTCACATAATTAAGATAGCTCTTTGACAAACCAGACTAGTTTAACATTGTTAGTTAAATGAAAACATCTATGCCTTCTCAGTTATCAATGTTAGGTATAGGTTTACTGATTAAATAATTAGCATTATATCTACTAGATCTTTAAGATGATGAGAAATGTAAATTTGTGTTTAACCAAATTAAGTAGTTATTCTGACTAAGCTTATTTTAACGTTTTTTAGGATTCTGGCTTGAGCTTCCAAGATCTTTCTATTAGCTTAAATACCTAAGATATGCAGTCTGTGTTCTTGTTAAGGAAAAGAGAATAGTTTTATCACACAGTAAAATGACTAGTTTTTGCAGAATGAGAAACAGGAGTGTGTCGGTCAACAACCTGAATGACTATAGAGAGTTGTAGAAAATTTGCAGAAAATGTATTTTATTTTTCATGGCCAAGTTTGGCTAAGATTTGAGAGGTTTATAATATTTTAAAGAGTTTTCTTATCAGAAAGTATCTCAATGCAAAACTAGAATTTGGTTTTAACTCTGTTAAAATGACAAAGTGTGTTTTTTTTTTTTTTTATTATTGGTCTGCTCTTAGGAAGAAGTTGTGAAAGGTTTTCTTAACCATCTAAGTAATCTGCATACTAGGCAAAAAGTCTTTAATCTTATCAGAATAATCTCCTGCTTTATCATCCTTTATTGTTTTAGAGAACAAGTCTTCTCACTTTGGAAAGAACTAATTGTTTTTAATCATGTTAACTCCTTAATTTTCTTTTTTTTTTAATTATTTTTTTTTAAATTATTATTTTTTTTTAAATTACATTATGAAAAATATGAGGTCCCATTCAACCCCACCGCCCCTGCCCCCCACTCCTCCCACAGCAACACTCTCCCCCATCATCATGACACATCCATTGCACCTGGTAAGTTCATCTCTGAGCATCACTGCACCCCATAGTCAATGGTCCACATCATAGCCCAGATTCTCTCACGTTCCATCCAGTGGGCCCTGGGGGGATCCACAATGTCCCGTAATTGTCCGTGAAGCACTATCCAGGACAACTCCACGTCCCGAAAACGCCTCCACATCTCATCTCTTCCTCCCGTTCCCCACACCCAGCAGCCCCCACGGCTACCGTTCCCACACCCATTCCACATTTTCTCTGTGGACATTGGATTGGTTGTGTCCATTGCACATCTATGTCAAGTGAGGGCTTAGATTCCATATGGGTACTGGATGCACTCCTCCCGCTTCCAGTTGTAGACACTCTAGGCTCCATGTTGTGGTGGTTGACCTTCTTCAACTCCATGTTAGCTGAGTGGAGTAAGTCCAATAAATCAAAGTGTAGGAACTGAAGTCTGTTGAGGCTCTGGGCCTGGGTGTCATATTATCAGTCCAGAGATTCAAATCCCCTACATATATCTTAAACCCAGCACCAACTACAATTCCAATAAAGTAGCATGCAAGTCTTGTGAAAAGAGATCCCCTCTTTTCCAACTCCATCACGCAGAAACACCAGCTCCAAAGAAGGGCTATCTGTCATGGCAGTGAACCCCTTCTGCCATGACCATAGAACCCGTGGGTCTCTTTATCCCTCAAAAGAACCAATACCTGGGGTTGTATCTACCTTATCTGTCTCTTAGACTCTGTTCAGTTGTACATAGGGGTATTCCTTCTGACAACCTCCAGACTCTTTTTTAGAGACTCACAGCCTTATAATCTCATTTCTCCTTTCCATTTCCCCCTTACATTAGGTCAAACAGCTTCCCGAAGTCATGTTATTATATGTAGACAGGTATATTCTGCTGTTCCGCATTGAATCTTTAATTCAAGGTCATTTTCTAGTTGCTTCTTCAGCTGGTATGTGGTAGTGATCCCTCGGTGCCAGGGAGGCTCATCCCCGGGTGTCATGTCCCACGCTGGGGGGAATGCATCGCATCTACACGCTGAGTTTGGCTGTGAGAGTGGCCACATTTGAGTAACATGCAGGCTGTCAGGAGGAAACCCCCAGGCACAATGCTACTCTAGGCCTTGTTCTTATTGCAGGTGTATAGGCTCAAAAGTGTAACCATTAGTATCACGAGCCCACTGTTGGGCCCTCCTTCCTTCCTGGTTCTTGCCGTTGCACCTGGAGGATTGCCGCTGCTCTCCCAGGGCCCACAACAGTGACCCCCCGGCCAGGAGCCCAGTACCCCCCCAGCTGTTGTTTTTGTTTCCACTATGAGTATATATAGACATTACCATATACCCTGGGCATATGCCCTGTATAACTCCCTGTCAACCATATATATCCTGTCAATAACATCCCATATCAGTATTCCTCCGCTGTCATTGTTGAACCACTCTGTGATCCAAAACTTCCCGTAAAGTGAATCCCAACATAATGTCAGCTTCAGAAGAGTCTTAGATCACCGAAATTCATATATACAATATACAGTATTTCCCCAGATCCACCTTTTCCCTTGCACAGCAATAATCTTTTAACTTATTCATATCATATTTCCTGAAACTGATGTACAGATTCCAACACTATAGTTTTCAAACAAGGTGACATTTGTGCTTACTATGTGGTCCATATTTTAGGCTGTATAGTTTTCTAAATTTTTTAGTTATCCTATGTTTTGTCTTATGGTTTTCATTATTAGTCTGTCATCCCCTATATGTTTTTGGTGTAATATTAGCTGTTTTATATTCATCCTCGTGTACTCTCAAATAACTCCTCTTTTGCCCCCTTATTTACCTTTGTTCCATCCATTCCACATCCATTTTCCCCTCCCCTTAGGGCCCACAATGCCTGCCAATCTAATACCCTGGGAGCCGTCCTTTCTCTTGAGAGATACAGTTCTCTCTATTCAACGGCATTAGTCTTCCCCAGGATATGGGTCCACCCCACCCAATGGTAGAACCCACCTTGGCAAAATGAGCCTTCAGCTATTCCCTCCGGAGTCCGTCACGCATCAGACCATACCCCCTGAGCGTCCTAACCAGGTAACCCTCCTACTTATACTTTGATACGTTTTACTCAACATTTAGTTCTCAAAGAACTTCTGACACTCTCCCATATTTGTATGTTGCCCCTCCCTCCCACCTATTTCTTGGACAATATTACCCCTCTTCCCATCCCGAGGCCCCCTCAAACCCAGAAAACCCCACCCGAAGGTAACCCCTTGCCCCCATTTTGTCCCTTCTTTGTGCTCATACTTACCGCCAGCTCATCACAGATTCCACCCCTGCAGACATTAACTCACATCCTTCCTCCACCCCCCGATTTCCTGTAAGCCACTTTTCCAGACTCTAGCTCTCTGGGGCAGTTAACTTATTTCATATCATTGAGGTCATATAGTATTTGTCCTTCAATGCCTGAGTTGCTTCACTCAACATAAGATTCTCAAGGTTCATCCATGTTATCACGTGCAATTGTAGTGTATTGGTTCTTACAGCTGAGTAGTATTCCATTGTGTGTATATACCACATTTTATTGATCCACTCATCTGTTGATGGACATTTGGATTGATTCCAACTTTTGGCGATAGTGAACAATGCTGCTATGAACATTGGTGTACATATATCGGTTTGTGTCCTTGTTTTCAGATCTGATGGGTATATACCCAGCAGTGGTATTGCTGGGTCATATGGCAAATCTATGGATAATTTTTTGAGAAACTGACAAACTGTCCTCCAGAATGGTTGGATCCTTCTGCATTCCCACCAGCAATGTATGAGTGTTCCCCTTTCTTCACATCCTCTCCAGCATTTGTATTCTACTGTTTTTTTCATGGCTGCCAATCTTATGGGAGTAAGATGGTATCTCATTGTAGTTTTGATTTGCATTTCCCTGATAGCTAGAGATTTGGAGCATTTTTTCATGTGCTTTTTAGCCATTTGTATTTCTTCTTTGGAGAAGTATCTGTTTAAGTCTTTTTCCCATTTTTTAAATGGGTTGTTTATCTTTTTGTTTTCAAGATATATGAGTTCTTTATATATGCAAGTTATAAGTCTCTTATCAGATATATGGTTGCCAAATATTTTCTCCCATTGTGTGGGTTCCCTTTTTACTTTCTTGACAAACTCCTTTGAGGTGCAGAAGGCTTTAATTTTGAGGTAGTTCCATTTATCTATTTGTTCTTTTGCTGCTCGTGCTTTTGGTGTGATATTCATGAGGCCATTTCCTATTACAAGGCCCTGTAGATGTTTCCCTACACCGCTTTCTAAGGTCTTTATGGTCTTGGCTCTTATATTTAGGTCTTTGATCCATCTTGAGTTGATCTTTGTATAAGGTGTGAGATGGTAATCCTCTTTCATTCTTCTACATATGGATATCCAGTTCTCCAGGCACCATTTGTTGAATAGGCCATTCTCTCCCAGTTGAGAGGGTTTGGTGGCTTTATCGAATATTATATGGCTATATACATGAGGTTCTATATCTGAACTTTCAATTCGATTCCATTGGTCTGTGTGTCTCTCCTTATGCCAGTACCATGCTGTTTTCACTACTGTAGCTTTGTAGTATGTTTTGAAGTCAGGAAGTGTGATTCCTCCTATTTCGTTTTTCTTTTTCAATATGTCTTTGGCTATTCGGGGCCTCTTTCTATTCCAAATAAATTTCATAGTTAGTTTTTCTAGTTCCTTAAAGAAGGCTGTGTTGATTTTTATTGGGATTGCATTGAATGTGTAGATCAGTTTTGGTAGGATAGACATCTTAATAATATTCAGTCTTCCTATCCATGAACAGGGAATATTCTTCCATTTATTTAGGTCTTCTTTGATTTCCTTGAACAATCTTGTATAGTTCTCGATGTATAAGTTTTTTACCTCTTTAGTTAAATTTATTCCTAAGTATTTGATTTTTTTATTTACTATTGTGAATGGTATTTGTTTCTTGATTTCCTCCTGATCTTGCTCATTATTGGTGTATAGAAATGCTACTGATTTTTGCGCATTGATCTTATAACCTGCGACTTTACTAAACTCATTTATGAGTTCTAGGAGCTTTGTTGTAGATCTCTCAGGGTTTTCTATATATAGGATCATGTCATCTGCAAATAATGAAATTTTGACTTCTTCCCTTCCAATTTGAATGCCTTTTATATCTGGTTCTTGTCTCAGTGCTCGAGCAAGTACTTCCAAGACAATGTTAAATAGGAGCAGAGACAATGGGCATCCTTGTCTTGTTCCTGAGTTTAGAGGGAAGGATTTCAGGATTTTGCCATTGTAAACAATGTTGGCTTTCGATTTTTCATATATACTCTTTATCATGTTCAAAAAGTTTCCTTGTATTCCGATCTTTTGGAGTGTTTTTATCAGGAAGGGGTGCTGTATTTTGTCAAATGCCTTTTCTGCATCTATAGATATAATCATGTGGTTTTTTTCTCTCAATCTGTTTATATGGTGTATTACATTGATTGATTTTCTTATGTTGAACCATCCTTGCATACCTGGAATAAATCCCACTTGGTCATGGTGTATAATTTGTTTAATGTGTTGTTGAATACGATTAGCAAGTATTTTGTTAAGTATTTTTGCGTCTAGGTTCATTAGAGAAATTGGTCTGTAATTTTCCTTTCTTGTGGTGTCTTTGTTTGGCTTTGGTACTAGGGTAATGTTGGCATCATAGAAGGAATTAGGCAGTGTTCCTTCTGTTTTGATTTTTTGGAATAGTTTCAACAGGATTGGTGTTAGTTCTTTCCGGAATGTTTTGTAGAATTCACCTGTGAAGCCATCTGGCCCTGGGCTCTTCTTAGTTGGGAGATTTTTAATGACTGATTCTATCTCTTTGCTTGTGATTGGTTTGTTAAGATCATCAATTTCTTCTTTCGTCAGTATGGGCTGCTTATGTGTTTCTAGGAATTTGTCCATTTCCTCTAAATTGTCATTTTTGTTGGAATATAGTTTTTCAAAGTATCCTCTTATGATAGTCTTTATTTTTGTGGGTTCAGTGGTGATATCACCTTTCTCATTTCTTATTTTGTGTATTTGCATCTTTTCTCTTTTTTTCTTTGTTAGTCTCGCTAAAGGTTTGTCAATTTTGTTGATCTTCTCAAAAAACCAGCTCTTGGTCTTGTTTATTTTTTCAAGTGCTTTCTTATTTTCTATTTCATTTAGTTCTGCTCTTATCTTTGTTATTTCCTTCCTTCTTCTTCCTGTTGGGTTACTTTGTTGTTGTTTTTCTAATTCCGTCAAAAGTGCAGTTAGTTCTCCAATTTTTGCTCTTTCTTCTTTTTTGATATATGAATTTATGGCTATAAATTTCCCTCTCAGTACCGCTTTTGCTGCATCCCATAAATTTTGGTATGTTGTGTTATCATTATCATTTGTTTCAAGGTAGTCATTGATTTCTTTTGAGATTTCCTCTTTGACCCACTGTTTTTCTAAGAGTGTGCTGTTTAATTTCCAAATTGTCGTGTGGAGTCTGGGTCTCTGTCCCTTGCAAATTTCCAGCTTCACTCCACTGTGGTCAGAGATATTGTTTTGTATGATTTCGATCTTTCTGAATTCATTAAGCCTTTCTTTGTGGCCTAGCATATGGTCAATCTTGGAGAATGTTCCATGTGTGCTTGAGAAAAATGTATATCCTGCTGTGTTTGGGTGTAATGATCTATATATGTCTATTAGATCCAGCTCTTCTAATATTCTTTTAAATATTTTATTGTCACTTTGGTTCAATAGGGAGCCAAATATTGTTTCACAGAGACCCATGACTCCATTTAACAAAAATGTTCAAACACAACAAATTTTGACATTTGCCTTCCCAAAATTACACCCTAAATGATCCCTTATTGAGCTCAAACTGTATTTGGGGTTTCCCAGAGGGCCACTGGAAAATCGCGAAGGATTTGTTTTTTCGCTTTTAACAAGAGAGGTGCTAGAAATAGGTTTGTTTCAAGGGTTCCTAACCTTTTTTGTCCCACAGACCCCTGTGCCAGTCAGGTGAAAACCAGGACCCCTTTTTAAGTCCACACTATACTGTGTATTATTTAATAAATATATCACACTCACACCAACATGTCCCCATAAGAATGCTTTTTTTGACTTTAAATTTAAGCTCACGCATCTCTTGTTAAGAACCCCTGGTTTATTTAATATGTCATACATTGCATGGGAAGAGTTGTCAAATTAAAAAGGATTTTCTAACCCTTTTCTGTTGGCTAAATTCATGGGCACAATGTTACTATAAACATTTCAGAAATTGTAGTCATTTCCTAGAGATTTGTCATTATCCTCACTGTCTACGAGACCTTCCTAGCATTGATCTGTCTGGTATTAGACAACAGGAATATTATCGGTCATAATTTGCTAATAATGTTTAGTGAACTCCCATCAGATGGTTCACCTTTGTAAATAGCATAAATTAATCATGGCCATTTTAAATCTTTTGTCATCTACAGAGAGTTTTATTCTGATGCTGCCTTGAAAACATTACAATCAGTTATAGGCCAGTTTACTTTGTCCTCCATAAAAAGGACTGTTTCTGAGACCCATGGAAAAGAAGATGCCAGGAGCTCTTGGACACAGGCTTCTAATCATATTGCTTAAATAACTTTGAGACCATACCACAGGACTGAGTCAAGAGCTCCAGAATTCTAGTGAAGAAGCCCACGGTTTCATGAGATTGCTAACACAAGATTCAGAGGAACAAAGATTAATTACCTAGGTCTGAATGAACTGATTATGAAGGATTATAGTTTTGTTTGGATTATTGCCTATGTTTTAATGTTCTGTTTTCTAGACACAAGGAATCCTTTACTCTTTTCCCTTAAGCCATACATAATTCATGAAACATTAATATTCTTTTCCCTGCTTGAACCCTCCAGAATTCGGAAACTCTTATTGAATATTCTTATTTTTATTGTACTATAAATATTTTCATAGGCTCCATCAGAATCTGTCCTCATTGTTAACAGGACATAATTGGAAACACTGGTTATATAACCAGGGCTTTGATTGGAATATCATGTTTGAGAATGATGCTCATTTAATCAGACATGACCAAAGGCTCTTAAGGAACTAAGGATGACTTTTGGCCAATGCTTGCAAAATCCTCTTGGAAAAATTGGTCTGCTTCCTGCTCTAGGGTTCCCAGCCTTGTAGGTTAGTAAAGAAGGTTTCTTTCTGGCATATGATAATTTGGGGACCTCAAGAAAGAGGAATTCTCCCAAATCTGTACGCACTGGTATCCTAGACTTGAGAGGATTTAAAAAGTCCAATTGGAGGTACCTCATGAAAAGTACCAGCAAAGCAAACTTAAAGGGGTAAACTTATGGTAAATCACATTTCTTGCTGCACCTATGTAAATAATCAGGCCAACTCTAATAAAATTATATGATTAAGAATAATCTTTTTGAGATTATTCTTAATCAAAAGGAGGGTAACTATAGAGAGAAATTTTATATTTCAGTGGAAAACTATAGAACACTCCTGTGGGTTATCAGATTCTGCATCTGTTCATTGTCTGAGCTATTTTGCATCCCCTTTGTAAACTACGGAAAACTTGCATGGTTTTGGTACCTATATGCAAATTACACTGGATCCTGTGATCCTGCATGTATTATCTACCCTAACTGCCAGTCTGAAAGCTTAGTACCTTTTGTACACCAAGCCTCAAACTGACAAAAGGGGAAAAATACCCCCAATATCTTGACCTATGGTGAAACAGGTTTCCACACTTTCATGTGCATCATCATGCCTTCCTTAGGAATATATGACCTGGAGCAAGCCATTATAAATATATCTAGGGTTATGAAACAGCTTTAATACCACTCTAAATGCTCTTCAGGATGATGCCCAGGCTGAAGATAATAGCTTAGCATCAGTAGTTTTGCAAAATAGATGGGTGCTAGATACCCTGAATGCCCATGAACATTGTTTCATTTATGTCAATAAATCTGGCACAATAATAAATAGCCTGAATATTATAAAGAACTTAGTTAAAGTGTTTCATGATATCAGACAGGCTTAAACAATTTAATGGACAGGTCTATTTCATGACCTAAGTTCTTGACATAATGGAGTTTGGGGATAAACTAGCATGTGTTGGATGTATTATTTTAATTGTGATTATAAGCCCATGTGTTTTTAATTCTTATAAAAACTGTTTCATGATTCTGTTCCAATTCCTTGTCACCCTCAAGACAGATGGTTGCTCTTAAGATAGCTAATCAAACAGAAAAATGTGATAGAAATGGTAGTGTCTCTAGTAGACCCAGATCAAAAATAAAAATACTAGAAAACCAGGCTCAGAGAAAAGGCGATGCCCATAATCCACTCCACTGAGTAAGTAACTCCACTTCAAGGGTCTTAAATGTAATTGAACAGCAGCTCAACAAACCTCACTTTGACCAAGAAAGAAAACAAATGTGAAAAACGGAAGAAAATGACTGACTGAGTCTACTCAAGAAAAGAAATCACTGGTTGTTACCAAAGTGGTCTGGTCAAGTTTCCAATGAGATCATGGAAACATGACCATTAGAGGGGGTCACCATTAAGTAAAATAGTATGGCCATATGTATTAGGTATTGCCAGGAGAAGATCCCTTCCAGAGATGGGCTTTTCCAGAAGACAAAAACCACTGAACTGCAGGGGCCTTCTGAGAAAGTGGAACACACCCACAGAACTGCATATAAGCAACCTCCAGTGATAAAACTAGTTTTGTTCCAATAGAGATAGCTTGTCAGAATGGACAAGCATACCATACTAATCAATGCATATCTGCTCCCATTTTATAAGAACCTCCTATGTAAAATGGAAACTTAATATTAGCCAGTAAGAATATTTCCTTACTTGCTTCAGTGTTCACTGTATATAAGCTTTCCCTTTCCACTCCCTGGGTAGTGCACCCTTCTACTTTCTGAAAGTGATGCTACCTAAACTGCACAAAGTGTTTTTATCACTTCCAAGGTATATATTCTATATGTGTTTCAGAAAAGGAGTTTACACAAGCATTTTTCTGAAGCAGAGGTCAATCTATGATTTAGTGTCTATATAGAAAATTACATGTTATTTTTCTACAAAAAATTTAACTAGATACCCACTATGGTAAATTTTCTCTAAGCTGGCAGTCTTTCTGCCCTGTAAGCACAGGCCATTCTGCCCTTGAGAAGTAAGGTTTATTCCTCTACCCACTTGAATTTGCACTGGTCTATAACTAACTACTTTGCCCAAAAGAATGCAAAGAAATTGGTACGGTGTGACTTCTGAGACTAGGTCATACAAAGCCTTTCAGCTTCCACCTTGGGCATTTGGAATGCTGACATAAAAGGGAGACTGGCTACCATGTAAGGAGTCCAGTTGCTCTGAGACCACCATGCTGGAAGGAAGCACACGTTAGTCATGTAAAAAGGTTACATGGTGAGATGCATGACCATCCCTCAACTATACCAGCAAGGCCAATCTAGGCACCAGTGAAGGAGCCTTTAGATGACACTGGCCTCTGCTGCCATCTGACAGCAAGTGCATGAGTGACCAAGCAAGAACTACTCAGCTAAGCCCTACAGCTGCTGGAGAGCTATGAGAGATAAGAATAAATAAGTGTTTTGAGTCCCAATTTTGGAGTGGTGTTTTATTGTCACACTAGAGAAATAAAAATCCACTAAAGTCAGGAGATCATGGTAGGTAGAAATTTATTTCTCAAATGCCTTAAGTATCTCAGATTCTACTAGAGGGTGCAGGTTGGAAAGTCAACCCCAGCATTCCCTCTCACTTTTTGTGCTAAAATCCTAGCAAAGAAGAGAATTTGAGTGCCATATAAGAATGCGTAATCAAGAGGCAAAATGTCCATAGAGCCCACACTCAAATGTCCTAGGAGAAAGACACATCAGGCTTTGGATCTCAGATCACAGGTTAGTGCACCTGACCAAAAATTTAAAACAAACAAACAAACAAACCCAAAGAAAACAAAAACCAAGGAAAAGGAAGCCAAAATAATTTAGTAAGGTCATAATCTATTAACAGAAGCCACATAAAACTTAATGGGTAATAACTGGATGAGAAACTTGGTGGAAAAGGGAAAGTGACTAGGCTTTATGTACAGGGGAAACCTATCAGCTGACCAACAAATCAACTCCACTACCCCCTACAACTTAGTCACATTGTGCAATCATGAGAGCTTGTATATGTATGAATGTGTGCATGCACATGTTTGGGCATGAATGCTTATTTAAGGGTGTGATAGAACTTACATGAAGGATACTCAATGGACTTTCTGCCTTGGAAGGAATAATTTATTCTGGGTGATTATTTTCCTTTGATATTTTCCTGGCAAAGCTGCCACCCCAGGTTTTTGGGGTGATCTACCAGAAGTCTTCCTTTGAAATATCTAGAAGTCAGTAGACATGATGATGTATATCTCTAAGTTCGATAAAACAGACTGTCCACAGGATTATCAGAGCTTGAGAGGAAAGTAGATGCTGATTTCTAGGTCTTGGAAACTCTCATGTTATTTAAGAGTTATAATGGAATTGGTACATAAATAGTTGGAGAACAGAATGGATTTTAAATGACAATTTTTTCACCCAATATCAGATCCTCTATAAATGACGTCAAATAATTGTTATGATACTTGAAATGAGTGTTTAATTGCTTTCTAAAACTTCTAGCTCAGGTATGCAACAAATGATGTGATATTGGTTTTAAATATCTAACACACTCTATGAAAAGACCAGATATGATTGAAAGAGAACCCGCATCCCACACTTGCACTGAAGAAGTGCTATAAAGGGTTTCCTGTTAAAATATGAGAATAAGGAGCTGTCATCAAATTACAGCATGGCACAAATCCAAAATCAACTGATGGGCAGCCTTCAGCAAACATATTTAACTTATCATGGAGCCAATGCTGGTAATACATCTAATGGTAGAAGGAGAAAAAGGAGGAAGAAAGAAAGAAGGGGTATAAGTGTTGATTTTCCTTCTGGCTCCTTCATTATGAATTTTAAAAATCTGACTCAGTGGTGTTTGAATTCTGTAATAACACTACTGTCAAAGATCCTTTCTTTAGACACAAGACTTTTACATAGTTCTGTGCTTGTCAAATGGTTAACTTCATTTACTATAACACAACCCCTGCGTTCTTGACACTTTATTCAATCAGATAAGCATTTACTTTTTAAATTTTTTTAAAGATTTATTTTTTTAAATTTATTTCTCTCCCCTTCCTGACTTTCCCTCCCCCCCACCACCCCATTGTCTGCTCTCTGTATCCATTCACTGTGTGTTCTTTGTCCACTTGCATTCTTATCAGTGGCACTGGGCATCTGTGTCTCCTTTTGTTGCATCATCTTGCTGCGTCAGCTCTCCGTGTGTGTGGCACCACTCCTGGGCAGGCTGCACTTTTCTTGTGCAGGGTGGCTCTCCTTATGGGGTGCACTCCTTGCGCGTGGGCTCCACTATGTGGGGGACACCTCTTTGTGGCACAGCACTCCTTGCATGCATCAGCACTGTGCATGGGCCAGCTCACCACATGGGTCAGGTGGCCCTGAGTTTGAACCCTGGACCTCCCATGTGGTAGGCAGATGCTCTATCAGTTGAGCCAAATCCGCTTCCCAGACAAGCATTTATTGAGCATCACTTGAATGCCTAACACTGTGTTAAGTACTGTAGGAGCAACAGTTCTAAGATTTTATTTTATTTTTTTTTCGGTACTGGGGCCAAGGATTGAACCCAGCTCAACCACTGAGCCACATCAGCTCTCCTGAGTTGGTTTTTTCATTTGTTTTGGTTGTTTGTTTTTTATGAGGCACCAGGAACTGAAACCAGGACCTACCATATGGGAAGCGAGATGTGGCTTGAGCCACATCTGCCTCCCTCTGAGATTTTTGAATTTCATAGACTTGACAATTTTTAAAAAGTAATGACACTATCATAAAGTTAACAATTATTTTATATTTTGCCAAAAAAGCACTCATAAAACAATACAGTTTCCATCTATTTTCATATTATTTTTCACTCTAGCCTGGTGGAAAATTTATGCAGACTCCCATTTGGGAACCACTGTGTTGTGCAGTACCCAAAATTAATATAAACCATATTCCCAAGTCTCTTTCTTCTGACATATTGAACAATGACTAATGGTGATATTCCTCTCAATACAATTCCAAATTACTTTTACAAGAAGTTTTAGATTAACTCAGTGCTAAGTACCAAGTCAGTCTTTCTTGTTTCTAGACTTATCTGTATGGGACCCATTATCACCAACAACATAATTTGACATAATTTTAAAGGAAGTTTTCATAATCAAGTACAGGGGTTTTTGAAAGCTTACATTTTCTTAAGCCATAGAATCCTTCCTTCAAATGAAACCTTACCCAGAAAGACCAACATGTAAAAATAGATCAAAGAGAGCTGTTCTGATTGAAGCAGTTTGCTTGGTCCCCCTGCCCTTCGTTCCCATGCTCAGTAGCCCTCAAGGCACCTCCACACAACCCCAGGACTCCACAGCACAGTCTTGAATAGCTACTGATCTAACAGAGTCACAGACTCAAAGAATTTCCAAGTCAGAGGATAACTTAGAGACTATCACAAATTACAGAATGTCAGAGAGGAAAGAACTTTAGATCTCAACTAGTGTGCCCCTCACATTTCACAGGAAAATTGAGGCCCAGAAAGGGTACAAAATATCTCCCTACCCCATCCCTATGGCCCTTCATTGCTACTTAGACCCATGACCAAAAATCAGGGCTTCTTTGTCACAGCTTGATGATTTACCTCCTTAATATCAGTCTCTTGGAGGCACGATGTGTAGTGAAAATAGTATAACCATGCAGAAGAGGGGTTATTTAAAGCAGGGAAAATATCCAGCAGAAAATACAAAGTAGGTAAAAGGAAAGAAAAAAGAAATGAACAAGTGGAGCTTAATTATTTACTGGTTCCTCCTAAGTTAAAAAAGAACAGGAGCTGAATCACTGACTACAAGAAGCTTACAATTTAGTTAGAGAAAAAAAGTGATATGCATAAGGACTGTTTACTACTTCTGTGATGTTCTAAGAAAGCAACTCCAAGTAATGAAAAAAAGTCATCAAAATCTTGATAAGGAATTTGGAATGTATGCAGTTCCCTGAGGAAAACTTGCTATATAACCACAGGGAGTTAAAAACTAAAGCTTAGACCATAATCTGAAAAATCAAGTTTATCAAAGTTGCCTGATTGCAAAAGTTTCATTTACTTTGGGAGGGAACACTTACTGCTTCACAAGCCATAGAGCTGGGTCAGGGCACACCAACCTCATCAATCAAATCAATCAAATATTATTATGTGAGCACCACAAATATGAACCATGAACACAGATAAATGAGTCCTGGGAACACACAGCGTAGGCAACTTTTATACCAGTATGGCATTTGTTCACCCTGAACTCATACAATCAGTGGACAATAGATAATAAATTCTCTCCTCTCCTCTCTCTCTCCATTCCTTTTTCCTTCCCTTTCAAACTTTAACTTGCTTATATATACATATCTATATGTATATACACACACATACACATATTATATTTATGTATATACATTCATTAATTAGAAATTCACCATTTTTCTTAGTCTTTAACAGTAGTTTGCATTCAACTATCTACTCACATAAGACAATGACATTCCTATAAATGTCATTATATTTAGAACCATTAGAAAGTGGTTCTAAAGAAGAAAGCTCTAGAACTGGGAAAGCAGAAGCAGACTTTTCTAATTATGTCAGTTTATTTTTTACTATTATAAACCACCATAATGATATTAAAGAAGTTTTTGTAGGAGGTTAAATTATTTACTCCAGAAAAATGTTTTTAATCTTAATCCCATTCCTGTGGGTATGAACCCATTATAAATAGGACCTTTTGGACATGCTGTTTTTAGTTGAAGTGTGGCTAGCTGAATCGGGATAGTCTTAATCCTGTTACCGGAGGTCTTAAAAGGAGATGAACCCAGAAGCTAGAGGAGTGAAATCAAGGCAGAAGAGATGGAAGGGGAAGTCAGCAGAACACGAAAGAGAAAGGAGAGCACAATACCATGCATTAGGAAAGCTGAAGAATGCCTTGATTTCTACTTATGGCCTCTGAAACCCTGAACCAATGAATTCCTGTTGCGTATGCCAACCCATTGTACAGCGTTGGTCACAGCAGACTGGAAAACTAAGACATTTTTTCAAATAGGATAAATAATCTGATTCATCTTTATCTTTCTGCCATTATATAACTTCCCATTTGTCCATATTCTCATCTAATCTGTGCTTATAATGTTTATATATTTTAAAGTAATTGAAATTATGATGTGCCATGTAGTTCTGCAATCTGTTTTGATTACTTTGTGCGTTGGAAGCTTTTGTCTCTGTTGCTACATAGTCTTCTTTGCCGGGGGCCTTTAAAATCAAAGTCAACTGCACACCTAGAAGAACTAGAAAAAGAACAGCAAACTAAACCTGAACTAAGTCGAAGGAAAGAAATAGTAAAAGATCAAAGCAGAAATAAATGAAATCGAGAACAAAAAAATAATAAAATCAATAAAATCAAAAGTTGGTTCTTTGAGAAGATTAACAAAATTGACATACCCTTAGCTAGACTGACAAAGAAAAAAAGAGAGACAACACAAATAAATAATATCAGAAATGAGAGGATGAACATTACCACTGACCCTGCAGAAATAGAGAGATCGTAAGAGGACATGATGAACAACTGTATGCCAAAAAACTAGACAATGTAGAGGAGATGGACAAATTCCTTGAAACACACAAACCACCTACACTGACCCTAGAAGAAATAGAAGACTTCAACAAACCAATCACAAGTGAAGAGATTGAAACAGTCATCAAAAACATCCCAAAGATGAAAAGCCCAGAATCAGATGGCTTCACAGGTGAATTTAACCAATCATTCAAAGACAATCTAAAACCAATCTTGCTAAAGCTCTTCCAAAAAATTGAACAGGAAAAAATGCTACCAAACTCATTCTATGAAGCTAACATCACCCAAATACTAAAACCAGATAAAATATATAACAACAAAAGTAAATTACAGACTGATATCTCTAATGAAGATAGATGCAAAAATCCTCAACAAAATACTTGCAAACAAAATTCAAAAACACATTAAAAGAATAATATACCACTATTAAGTGAGTTTTATCCCAGATACGAAAGGGTGGTTTAACACAAGAACATCAACTAGCGTAATAAACCACATTGATAAATTGTAGAAGAAAAATCACATGATCATCTCAATTGATGCAGAAAAGGCATTTGACAAAATACATCACCCTTTTGTAATAAAAACACTCCAGGAGATAGACTAGAAGGAAGCTTTTCAACATGGTAAAGTGCATATAGGAAAAACCTACAGCTATTAATAGCATTGTACTCAATAGTGAAAGACTAAAAGTTTTCCTGCTGAGATAAGGAACAAGACAAGGATGCCCACTGTCACCATTGTTATTCAATATTTGGCTAGAGGTTTTAGCTAGAGCAATTACACTAGATAAAGAAATAAAAGGCACCCAAAAAGGAAAGAAAGAAATAAAACTTTCACTATTCACCGATGATACGATCTAATATCTAGAATCTCCAGAAAAATCCACAACTAACCTACTATAATCGAACTAATAGATGAGTTTAGCAAAGTGGCAGGATACAATTTAATATGCAAAAACCAACAGTGTTTCTATACACTACTGATGTGCAATCTGAGGAGGAAATTTCATTTATGATAGCAACTAACAATCAATATTTAGGAATAAACCATAAAACATTATTTAAAGAAACCGAAGAAGACTTAAATAAATGGAAGGACATTCTGTGTTCAAAACTAAATATTGTTAAGATGTCAATTCTGCCAAAATTGATTTACAGATTCAATGGAATCCCAATAAAAATTGTAACAGTCCCTTTTGCAGAAGTGGGGAAACCAAAGATCTTAAAAAAGAAGAAAGACATTGGAGGATTTTCACTTCCAGACTTTAAAGCATATTACCTAGCTACAGTGGTAAGAACAGCATGGTACTGGCATAAAGACAGACATATTGACCAATGGAATTGAATTGAGAACTCAGAAATAGACACATCTACAGTCAAGTGATTTTTGACAAGGCTGTCAAGCCCTCCCAGCTAAGCCAGAAGAGTCTATTGAACAAATGGTGTTAGGAGAGCTGGATAGCAATATCTGAAAGAAAGAAAGAGAGAAGAATCCAACCTCACATCTTATACAAAAATTAACTCAAAATGAATTAAGGAACTAAACAAAAGAACAACAACCATAAAACTCATAGAAGAAAATTCAGGAAAACATCTTCAAGATCTTGTAGTAAGCAGTAGTTTCTTAAACCTTATACCCAAAGCACAGGCAACAAAGGAAAAAAATAGATAAATGGGGCCTCCTCAAAATTAAACACTTTTGGGGAGTAAATGTGGCTCAGGTGGTTAAGCATTTCCTTTCCACATGGGAGGTCCTGGATTCGGTTCCTGGTGCCTCCTGAAAACAAACAAACAAAAACAACAACAACAACAAGCAAACAAATGAAAAAAAAACACAAATTAGGGGAGCCAATGTGGCTTAGTGGTTGAGTGCTGGCTTCCCACACACAAGACCAGATCTCTGGCCCTGGTACCTCAAAAATAAAATAAAATAAAACATTTTTGCACCTCAAATGGCTTTGTCAAAATGGTGAAAAGGCAGCTAATACAATGGGTGAAAATATTTGGCAATCACATATCTGGTAAGGATTAATATCCATTATATCCAAAGGATGATACAACTCAACAATCAAAACAGACTACCTAATTAAAAAATGGGTAAAAGACTTGAAAAGAGAATTGTACAAAGAACTACAAATGGTGAAGAAACATGAAAAAAATGTTCGACATCACTAGAGATTAGGGAAATGCAAATCAAAACTACAATGAGATACTGCATTAGTCAGTCAAAGGGGTGCTGATGCAAAATACCAGAAATTGGTTGGTTTTTAAGAAGGGTATTTATTTGGGGTAGGAGCTTACAGATAGCAGGCCATAAGCATGTTACTTCCCTCACCAAAGTTTATTTTCATGTGTTAGAGCAAGATGGCTGCCAACATCTGCAAGGGTTCAGGCTTCCTGGGCTCTTCTCTTCCAGGGTCTTGCTTTTCTCTGGGTTCAAGTTTCCTCTCTTCCCAGGGCTTGCTTCTGTTTCCTTTGTGAGCTTACTCCCTGGGGCTCCAGCTTAAGGCTTTAGCATCAAACTCCAACATCAAAACTCCAATATCAAAAACCTTCAACTCTGTCCTTTGCCATGTCTTTTATCTGTGAGTGGGGACTCAATGCCCTAATGACATGGCCCAAGCAAAGCCCTAATTATAACTTAATCATGCCCAGGTACAGACCACATTACAAACATAATCCAGTATCTATTTTTTGAATTCATAACCGTATCAAACTGCTATGCTCCACCCTCTGAATTCCAAAAAGACATTACAATATTTGAAAAAACTTAAATCAGTAATAATGCAAGTACTAAATCATATCACAGTCAATTTAAAGAAATAGTTTCTCTTGGGGCAAAGCCCTGTCTGCTATAGACCTCTGAAACTTACAAAACGATTTAACTGTTTCCAATACATAAATGGACAGAAAAAGGATAAACATTTTCATTACAATAAGGAGAAATTAGGAGGGAAACATGAGTTATGGGTCCAGAACAGTTCAGTAAACCTGCAGGGCATCCTCCATTCAATTTCAAAGTCTGAGAGTCATTCTTAAGAAGATGATTTCTTCTCCTTTGGGCCTTCTGGGAACCCACCCTTTCCACATGCTTGTCCAACGGCCATTTTCTTGGTCCCACCTTCATCAAGCATCTGGGTGTCAACCAAGCTTCAGATCTCATGTTCCAAGAGTGTTGGCGTGATTGCCACACCTTACCCAATATTTGGATTAGCGTCTTAACCCTCCTTGTACAGTGACTTGAAGACAATATTCCCCCTAACCCTTGGCAAACAGGTTCAATCCACTCAGAGCAATGAGTTGATCACCTGGCCTTCCCTATTCCATGGGGGACAGGTCCACCCCTCTAAGACCTATGCGGTGCTGACCTTAATTGCCATACCCTTGGGGAATGTGGTCCACCCTCTCTGCATCCTGGGGTGGCAAAACTCCTAAAACATCAGGTGGAAACATCCACCCTCTTCAACTGCTGGTGCAAACTCACCCTCTCTGTATACATGGGTGGGTTACTCTCTTGGCTGAAGGTGATGTCCTAATTCCAGATCTCAGCTTCCATGGTTTTCTCCTTCAGTCTCTCTATCCATGTGCCCTTTAGTCCAAGCTGACAGTGATTTTGTTCATACAGTTCTCTCAAAAACCTTGTTGGTTTAGCATGCAAGAAGCAGGGGTCCAAGCCATCAGATAGTAAGACTTTCCGCAAGTCTTTCTGACATAACTGCATCTTCAATCCTCATTTACAAGTTCCAAGTTTAGTTAAGTCTTTCAATGGGGCACTTTCATCTGGGAGCTTGCTTTCCAGAGGCTTGGAATTTCCAGAATAAGTTTCTGTTTTCTTTGTGCCCAAAAGTTCAGTCCTCAGTTTATCTCTGTCTTCTAGCATTTTGTTATAAGCTGCAAGAAGAAGCTAAGCCACATTCTCTGGGTTTACTTTGGACATTTCTTCAGCTAAATGCCCAAGCTCACCATTTTAAAATTCTGCCTTCCACACAACATCAGGAGTTAATCTTGTTAAGTTCTCTGCAACTTTAAAACACAGATCACCTTTCCTCAAATTTCCGACAATAGTTTCATCATTTACTTCTAAGGCATCATATGAAGTCTCTTTAGCATCTATATTGCTATCAATAGTCTCTTCAAAGCAGTCTAGGCTTTTTCCATGAAGCATTTAACAATTCCTCCAAAAATTACCCTTACCTATTTATAAAACTGTTTCAGCACTTCAGTAATTGAAAAAGCACTTCCCCACTCCTCAGTACCAAATTCTGTATTAATCCAATATCTATTTTTGGAATTCATAATCAAATCAAACTGCTACAGGTATCATTTCACACCTATTAGACAGGCCACTATTAAAAAGTCAGAAAACTGTAAATGTTGGAGAGGATGTGGAGAGATAGGTATGCTTATTCACCATCAGTGGGAATGTAGAATGGTACAGCCACTGTGGAGGACTGTTTGTCAGACCTGGCATTACCAGTACTAGGCATATACCCAGAAGAACTGGGAGCAGAGATATGAACAGACATCTGCACACCAATGTTCATAGCAGCATTATTTATGATTGCCAAATCTGGAAACAAGCTAGGTGTCCATCAACTGATGAATGGGTAAACAAATTGTGGAGTATACATATGGAGCAGTAAGAAGAAATGAAGTCATGAAGCATACGACAGCATGGATGAACCTGGAGGACATTATGTTGAATGAAGCAAGTTAGGCACAAAAGGACAAATCCTGAAGGATTACGCTATTATGAACTAAATATATTGTGTAAACTCATTGGTTAATAATTAGAATATAGGTTACCAGAAAATAGAATGGGGGTAGAGAATGGAAAGCTGGGGTTTAACCTGTGCATAATTAGTAAAAACATTGCTTGTAAATCTTTGGAAATGAATAGAAATGGTTAAAGCAAACCATGGTGTTTGTAACTATCAGTTCTATTGAAAGGGTATGACAGTGCTTGAAAGGGCAATTCCAAGGTCATGTATATTACTAGAAGGAAAGCTACAAACTAACGTGGGACTGTATAAAATCATAAAACCTCATGTAAAACACAAATATGGGTGATATTGCATATATAAGATTGTTTGTACAAACTAAATACAAATATAGTAGAGAGAAGGAAAAGGAATAGCTGCTATGTGAGGCAGGTGAGGAATAGTTTGAGAGGTGATGAGTTTTGTTCATTTTTTTCTTTATTATTATTACTGGCATAATGAAAGTGCTCTGGGAATGAAAGAGGAGATGAATGTACAAATATGTGTTTACACTGAATACCACTGATTGTACTCTTTGGATAGATTTCTGCTTTATTAATATATATCACTAAGATTGATTTTTTTAAAAAGTCAATGTGTAAGAAGAGATGTAAGTACTCGAATGCTAGTCACATTGAGTGGGAGCAAGATTCTTTCTCTTTTGAGTACCTCTACATTCAAATATAAGGAAATATAACATTGAGGTTTACAAAGTATTTTTTAAAATTAGCCATCTGAATAAAAACAAAAATTTGAACCCATTGAATGGATAATTTAACTCAAAGGTGACATGTTTCCTTTTTAAAGCAATGGAATAACTCTGAATTAGCTTTCCATAAGACGTACAACCTATATGATATCTGTCTGGGAACATCTGAACCATTAGATCTTAATCTACCTTTTTGATACGGTGGTCTGTCTTTTAAAAACGAAGTACTTACCTAATCTTCTCTAAAAGGAATTAATCACTTAGCACAATGACTTTGCTTCCTTTATTTGTATTTCTTTTATACACTTTAATTTAAAATACCAGGCTGAATAAATTAAAGTATATTATTTATTTTTATTTTTTTATTATTTTTTTAGTAAAATTTTTTATCCCCCCTTTGCAGCTTTTTGTGTGCTGTCTGCTCTCTGTGTCCGTTTGCTATGCATTCTTCTGTGGCTGTATTTATTTATTTTATTTCCCCTTCCCCCTTGCAGCTTGCTTGCTGTCTGCTCTCTGTGTTTATTCACTGTGGGTTTTTCTGTGTTCTCAGTTGTCTCCCTTCTTTGTGTGTGTATGTGTGTGTGTATGTGACCTTGCTAAGTCTGCTCACCACGGTGTCTATGGGCTGGGCAACGCTCTGCATTGTCTGTGGACCAGGAGGTGCCCCACAGCTTGTGGGCAAGCCTGCCTTTACAAGGAGGCACCAGGACACGAACAAAGGGCCTCCCATATAGTAGACAGGAGCTCATCTGATTGAGCCACAGCCACTTCCCCAAAGTATATTATTTAAATTTAACAGATTTGTTTAAAAAGATAGAAATTTTTGTCTGGTTCATTTTAGTTTCCTTCATAATTTATAGTACAGTATTGTACAAATAGTATATGCTTTATGAAAGTTTGTTTCTTTGAATTGAACTTTGTGTTCATTTCTGACTCAGGAGGCTATAGACCATGGGGCTTTTCTATAATTTGGTTGGAATTCGACATGAGCTTTTGCCCATTCATTTAGAGTATGAAGAACATGGGTTATATACTACCCACATCAGGAAAATAATTCCAGATGAGGTAAGGCCCCCTGTTATATCCTCTCAGAAGACTCCTTCCCTCATAGCACTTATTCCAGTCTGTAATTATCTATTTGTGTGGGTTATCATTAATGTGCATCTCTCTCATTATCTCTAAAGACCATGAGAGCAGAGATCAGGTCTATTTCTGTACTATTTTATCCTCAGACGTTGGCACAGTTTCTGGTCTGTAGTGGATATTCAAGAGGCAGCTGAACAAATTAACGAAGTTCAAGAGAAAGCAGAAGTTAAGCTGGGTTTTGAAGACAGGTGGGAGATTTGAAGGAAAAAGAATAGCAGCTATTTAAGGCAGGCGAGGAATAGAGAGATTGAGAGGTGATGAGTTTTGTTTGTTTTTTGTTTATTATTACTATTAGCATAATGAACATGCTTTAGGAATGAATGGGGTGATGAATGCACAAATATGAGAAAAGGACACCAATCAGGATACGATCTGAACTGGAAGTATGTTGGAGAAACACTGGGGAAGATCCTTAAGGGGTTACACCTCTAGCTGGGCTCTCGTGACTCGGTAGCAGGTATGCATGCAGCAGGAGTTCCTTCCAGAAATGGGTTTGTGTTTTTATCTGACATGATTTTTAAGAAACATCAAGGAGCCTAATACTACTGAACAGTCATGAATATGGGAGTCTCTTTCTTAGACACTAAAAGACTTACGTTGCCTTCATTATGCAAGAAGAGGAAATTTCTGTGAAGCACATAATTAGGCAATGTTTCTGAAAATGGCAGGTTATTTTGTCCCCTTGCCCCAGAAAAAGAAAAGTATCTACCCAGGCTTTCCAATAGGACATGACTAAATTGGTTAAACTCTTTTGCAGTTCAGATGGCTGTGGTCCTTAATCAAGTAATCTTAGCCACTTTTCCAATATTCTACAAAGTTCAGTATTCACCACAGACATTTTAGATGTTTCAAACATGTACAGCTGTTTAATCTTAGGTGATTTGGTTGTCATGTTTCTTATCCTGTTTGTTACAGGAATAGTTGGATCTGCACTTTCCAACTTCTCTGAGATGATGTTAGAATAAATGAAATAGTAATAAAAAAAAACTTTCCTCGTGTCTCCTTCTTTCCTTCTTCCCCTTTCCTTTATCTTGCCAATTCCCTAGAGTTTATATCTAATTCTCCACACATTTCAGAACATTTGGTGTTTGTCCAATATCCTAAACTGGTGTAGTTATTTTGCACATAAACAGTTTGGTATATGTGTATGTGTGTATATATATAATTTTAAACTTTTGTTCAAAAGATATGGCTGCTCCCAGTCGGGCTCAGGCTTGTTTATTTTGAGTGTGTTATGTTTAGGTGATATCTGTCTCAAATTCCTTTCACATGCTGTGGGAAGTAAAAAATGGCAGTAGGTTTGGATATATATATATATATATATATATGATATATTTTTAATATCTAATCTTTTATTTTCATTGTAGCTTTGACAGAAATGCATTTTTCAAATCCTCACCTCTTAAGGGTGGCCAACTGAGAGCAGAGGAAAAAATACCTTCAGGAGAAAGCATCCCAAAATGCATAGATGACCTTATCATTTTGAGATAGACAGACTGGTCCAGTATTCCTTCTTTGTTTGATTTCTATTAAAGCCACTAAGAATGGATTCAGTGGACTGTACTTCCTGTCCATCTTCCTGGAGATGTAAACCCTGGTGGCATCAGAATCATATGAATAGGTCTGTGTGTACTGATAAGCAATTATCACTGGGGTAAAAAGAAGAAAGATAAGGTCTAGGCCTATCACAGGGCAAAGGCATTAAGATTTATTTCCAGTGTTATCAGGAGAGCTTTTCTACCCATACAAAGCTCCTTCTGGGAGGAAAAAGGGAAGAGAAAGCATAAGAGGAGATTATATTTCTTTCAAACATTTGCCAATCAAAACAAGAAGCTCTGAATGCAAAATTGAAGCGCAAATGCAAAATCAATTTTAAATGAGGGGGAAAAGCCACAGAAAACATGGACCTTCCGAGGATTAAAAAGGAGAAATCCTTACCTAAGATTTGAAAAAAAATGTCCTTACCAGAGATCAAAACAGAGAGGGGCTATGAGAGGAAGGAATAGTGCAGAAATTGCTTTTACAAATGATTTGGGATTGAAATAATTTATACAGCTTGTATTCAGCCATTGAGAGCAAGCTAGAAAATTTATAGAACTGTATAAAATGGCTTGCATTAGGTCGGAACCATGAAAAATAGAACACAAGCTCAACTCCAGGGACACAGCAAGATTTTTTAAATTAGGAAATCCAAGTTGTCCTTGGGATGCAATTTTAATTATGAAGTTGATGCTGATGCATATTAATTCCAAACAAACCATTTTAACCACTGTATCTTTTGCCTCAATAGGTCTTCAATGGTTTCTCAAGGGCAGATGAAAATTGTGTTAGGAAACACTTCCTACTGTGCATTCTTTCTTATGGGCATCCTGTCTGAGATGGAAATATCGTGGAATCAACCAGCTCAGAGCTAATGAGCAGACTGAAGAATGTTAAAATGATTTATCATACATCAGTCTCCATGGTTCTATGTGTCAGAAATGCCTTTCACTAAAACTGAGCAGCAGTGCCCAACACATACTTATGCTTGAACAAATCCACATGTGCTAAACTAGTCTCATTCATTCACTCATTCATTCATACAACAAATACTACTGAGAACCTAATACATGTTAAGCACTGGGCTAAGTACTGTAGATAAGGAAGTGAATTAACATACAAAGGCAACACTCACCCCACCCCATTGTGACTTAATGTATAGTGATCTTGCCTTAGTCTGCAAGTTTGTACTTAAATTCTTTTTAAAGTCAAAGAACTCTTTCAAACAAAATCACTTATGAAGAATAAAGTAAAAGATTTATTCAGAGAGAAAACAGATGTGGCTCAACTGGTAGAGCATCTGCCTACCATACAGGAAGTCCAGGGTTCAAATTCAGGGCCTCCTGGTCCGTGTGGTGAGCTGGCCCATGCGCGCTACTGCCACGTGCAAGGAGTGCCATGCCACGCAGAGATGGGTCCCTCATAGGGATGCCCCATGTGCAAGGAGTGGCCCTGCAAGGAGAGCCACCCTGCACGAAAAGTGCAGCCTATCCAGGAGTGGCGCCGCACACACAGAGAGCTGACACAGCAAGATGACGCAACAAAAAAAGGGACACAGTTTCCCGGTGCTGCCATACAGAGAATGAACACAAGAGAGCAGACAATGGGGGGGGGGGGGGGCGGGGGAGGAGGGGAAATAAATAAAAAAATACAATAAAACTTAAAAAAAAAGTAGGAGCTTAGATAGAAAGGAGTTTAGAGTCAGGTCATCAGGTCCAATTCCTTAACTTTAGGAAGAAAGAAAGTAAAATCTAGACTCATTGTACATAGCTCCACAGTATGTTTTACAACAAGGCCTAAAACTCAGGAAATGGTAATATGTACAATAATAGCTGAAACCTAAGAGACTCCTTTTCAGAAGAATTAAATATAATAGCATGGTAGAAGAGGGGGCAGGAAAGGCAAAAAGACAGAGCCATGCATTACAAAAGCAGAAAAATTATATAGTACCAAATACAGTCTTTAGATTACTACTCCAAAAATAAGCAGTAAATCTGATGGTGAAACTTTCATTTTAATTATTTTCTTTACACAAAGATAACCCCTTTTATCTTTTTTTCTGGAATGCTGAGATGGGTCTATTGAAAGTTAAAATGAAATTACCCTAGTGGATCCTCTCTTAGTCACTAAATGCCATTATGAATGAACAAAATGTTGGAGAAAAGGAGAAGGAAATGATTTCTATCATTTTTACAAATAACTTACAAAACATAAGGCTCACACCTGTTAAGTGCCCATACACTTGAAAGTGGCCATCCCGAGAGCTGTACAGCAGTCCATGGCTTCCTAAGTATTATCAAACTTTATTTTCATAACAACATTTTGAGGGTTGGATGGGCAGCCCTGCCAATTTCTAACCTACTGATGAGAAAGACTTAAGAGACTTGGTCAAAGTCACAACAGAAATCAAGATTGTAGACCAGATTTTCTGACTCCTGGCTTGGTCTTTGTGGCAGTTTGATATAATTATGAATTTCAAAAATAGATATTGGATTATGTTTGTAATCTGGCCTATTACTGGGCATGATTGAGTTATGATTAGGCTTTGAATGGGCCATATCAATAGGGCTTTGAGTCCCTAATTTGGTTGCCATACCAAAGGCATGTCAAAGGACAGAGTTGGAGTTTTTGATGTGAGGGTTTCTGATGTTGGGGTTTGGATGTTGGAGCTTGATGCTGAATACTTAAGCTGGAGCCCTGGGAAGTAAGCACAAAGAGGAAAGAGAAGCCAGCCACAGAAAGAAAGGAAACTTGAACCCAGAGAAAAGCAGGCCCCAGGAACGTAGGAACCCAGGAAGCCTGAACCTTTGCAGATGTCACCAGCCGTCTTACTCCAAATAGACTTTGGTGAGGGAAGTGACTTATGCTTTATGGCCTGGTATCTGTAAGCTCCTACCCCAAATAAAGACCCTTTTATAATGCCCAGTAGATTTCTGGTATTTTGCATCAGCAGCCCTTTGGCTGACTAATATAGTCTTCTTTCCTTTTTATCAAGGTGTTGCTCACCAATCACTTAAAGTCCAGAAAGCTCAGCAGAAATTACTCTTTCTCTGCTCATAATATTTATGCAGCATCTTTCACAGTGCTGGTTGGAGCAGGTGCTCAGTGCATGTTTGTGCAATATTGTGGGTTGAATTGCATCCCTCAAAAAAGACACGTTTAAGTCCTAAATCCCCTACCCCATGAATGTGACCTTATTTAGAAATAGGGTCTTTGAAGATATGATTAGTTCAGATGGGGCTAAACTGGATGAGGGTGGGCCCTAACCCAATATGACTGGGGGAAATTTGGACACAGAAATAGACACAGGGACACAGGGAAAAGTACAATGTAAAGAAGGAGAAGGCAGAGAGTGGAGTGACAGTAAAGAGGAATAAAGTAATGACAGGAACTACAACATGGATGAACCTTGAAAACATAATGCCAAGTGAAAGAAACCAGTCACAAAAGACCACATATTGCTTGACATCATACATATGAAGTATCCAGAATAGGAAAATCCATAGAGGCAGAAAGTAGATCAGTGCTTACCAGAGCCTGGAGTGTTGGGGAGTAGGGAGGTGATAGCTAAAAAGTGCAGGATTTCTTTTGGGGGTGATAAAAATGTTCTGAAATTTATTGTGGTGATGTTTGTACATCTCTGTGAATATACTAAAACTACTGAAACATTTACTTAAATATATATATATATTCAAAGTTAACAGCACTGAAATATATTTGAATGTGGTTAACAGGGACAATTTTATGTTGTGTATAAGTTCCTTGAATGAAAATTTAAAAAAAAAAGTCATACTCATAGGACTGTACAACCCAGTGAATCCTAGAGTAAACCATGTACTACAGCCAATAGTACAATTATAGAAATGTTCTTTCATCAATTACAGCAAATGTACCACACTAATGAAGGGTGTTAATAATAGGGTAGTATAGGTGAACTCTGTATTTCCATTCTTTTTTTTTTTTAAGGCAATACTGGGGATTGAACCCAGGACCTTGTATATGGGAAGCAGAGTTTAGATCAGCAGCAAGGAACAGGATTTTTGTGGCATGAAATAAATGTCAACTACTGGCACCAGAATTTCTCTTATGGAGGAACAATGATTTATTAAGGACAATTCCCTTATAGGTTCTTTGGGAGTAGAATGTGAAGCCCTAGAACCACAAAGATCTGGAAGAAAGGAATCATAGACTGGGCAAATTCTTTAGTATTAGATAGGAGCAGGAATTTGGGAGTATATAGATGCAGAGAAAGGAGTAAGAAAGCCTGACAACTATCTGTGTGTCCAGGAGTACTTGAGTCTTGTGATCATTAAGTTCACGAGTCACTTTGGCTAGGCTATTGTGTCAGTTGTTTGCTCAAACAAGCACTAGCCTGATTATACTATAAGAGTATTTCATGGATTTAAATAATTAGTCAGTTGATCGTATCTAAAGCTGATTAGATCTACAATCAACAAAGGAAGTTATCTTCAGCAGGGAGAGACTTCTCAACCTATCAGTTGAAGGCCTGTAAGGGAAAACTGATGATTTTGGCAGTCAGAAAGAATTTCTCTCTCTACCTCAGCCAGCCAGCTTCTTATGAGGAATTTAAGGAAACCTTCAGTGGAGTCCCCAGTTTGCAGCCTGCTCTACAGAATTAGGACTTGCCAGTTCCCATGGTTGTGTAAGCCAATTCTTATATGTAAATGCTAAGATTTATTATATATTTATTTTTATATATGTCTCTGGAGAACCCAAACACAGGTCTCATGTCTCATCCAGCAATCCCAAGCTTCTCAAGGATAGTCACACAATGTGGGTCTCTTTTATGACCAGAGGATTATGAAATGCATTTCTTTTTCTAGAGTCGACTGGAACACGGTGACTATCTTCTTTCAAGCCAGTCTCGTGTCAATATCCCCCTGTTTTTATGTGAGTTATGTCAGAACTTCATAAAGGGTAATTGGAATAAGCTTATCACAGTGCAAAATAAAGCATATTCCTCCTCGCTCTTCTTTTTGCCCATTGTAGGGTGGTGGTGGGTAGGAGTGGAGGAAAAGGGCAATTCTGAAATGCATGTGTGAGTTCACACAGCTGTTAAGTCATCTGTGGGAGGATATGAAGGTGGGGATGAATTTGTGTCATGTTGACTTAATGCCCTTCCCATTCCTAAGAGAAAGGAGAATTTTAGAAAAGTTGGTTCCTTACTTCTCAGCTGTGATGAAAAGAAAGGGTTTTTTGTTCTTCATGATTTACTACCAAAGGGTAAAAACGATGGAGGATTTGTTCATCAGATTTGGGGTTCCAGCTTTCTATGTTCTGGCTTTCTCTGTTACATTCACTAAGGCCCATTCAAGGGCAGTGAAAGGAGTACGATGCTGAATGATATACTCTCATGTGATTTACTCAGCCTGATCCTGGGTTCACAAAATAATCCCTTCAAGGCACCAGGTTTTCCTTTTTATCACCCACCTCTCTTGCTGTCACCTCCATACTTCCTGTCCCAATCACTTTACTCCATAGGCCATTCCTCAATAAACAGACCAGAGTTATTTTAGTTGGGTCTTAAATGATTTCCAGTATGATCTTTTGCTTATAGCTTCTACATGCCTGGGCAATACAATAATATTCTCAAGGAACCCACGTCCTCCTGTTAGCAAGATCTCCATTCAAACACACAAACACTACTATCTATGTTTTTAAAAAATAGCATCTTCTCTAAGTTCCTGTTGTTTTCCCGTGATTCTCAGTCATTGGCAAGCATCAGAACCACCAGGTTTTTGGGCTCCATCACCAGAAGTTATGGAGTGGGGACTGCCTGAGGATTTTCCTTTCTGCTAAATTTCTAGGTAATGATAATATCACTGGTCTGGGGTGAGCACATTGAGAACTACTGCTTTAAAGATTTTAAATCTCTAAAATCCTGTGATTATAATTTAGCATAGAATACCACTGATTCCTTTCTGAGCACTGGTTTCTTATCCTAATCACATTTTTAGAGATGGTGACAGATAAGACTTTTTTTTTTTTTGAGGTACCAGGGCCTGGGATTGAACCCAGAACCTCATATATAGGAAGCCAGCGCTCAACCACTGAGCCCCATCAGCATCAGTTCCTCTGACTTGGTTCTTTCATTTGTTTGCTTGTTTTTTGTTTTTGTTTTTAGAAGGCATCAGGACCTGAACCTGAGACCTTCCATGTGGGAAGCAGGTGCTCAACCACTTGCACCATATCCACTCCCCAGACAAGGCATTTTGACATACAGTTTCCCCTATGTCTACCTCCCATTTCTGATATTTTTTCCCTTCCCTTCCTTTCCCTTCTCTTCCCTCCTTCCTTCCATTTTTCTTTCCTTTCCCTCCCTCTCTCCCCCCTCTCTATTTCTTTCTTTTTGACTCTTCACTTTTATTCTCCATTTCTCCTACCCCAAGCCTGAGTCAAGTGAAGGACTGCCCATATTCCAGATAACTGAAATGAGTAACAGTAGTGGAGTGAGACAGAACCACCAAGGAAAAGCTAATCTGCTCATCTACTGTTCTCAGGGAAAGCCATTCCTTCCTCTAGCCTACTTACTCAGGAATCAATCATTCAATCAGTCATCCCAACATCCTGCAAATATTTAGCTTCACTTTTTAATCAGCATTTCCAAAAACTGTCATGTCCACTTGTCCAGAGGAATGTGGAGAAAGTGAGTAGAGAATGAGAAGAGGTGGACAGTAGCTCCATCTTTAGTTTCTTCACGTCTGTGCTGGCTTTTCATTTTGAAGGTTGAGCTTTGCTCTAGAGTAGGGTTCTATCTCGCTAACAAGAAGTTGAGGCTTCCCACAAATAAGGGATTTCTGATTATTCTTTCCTGTACCTAGACTTTCCATTTGGAGTTGGAAATCATTACGTTCAAGGTTATTTATTACCTTTGTCTTCTTGGCACAGCAAATTGGGAGGTGATAGGGTTTTTCCTAGTCTTCTGATTGTTAAGTAAAAGATTTTTAACTAAAGAATAGGGCAGTCATTGCCCTTATTTCCTTTTCAATTCTTTCTTCAACCCCAAGAAAGAACTGAAACTAGTTACATTGCTAAGGTGAAGAGGAAAATGTTCTAGTATTCTGCTTTGGTATTTCTGAAGTGAAGGTCACATGTCAACCACAATTTTTAGCATGTGCAACCTTCTTACCACTACTGCATAAGATGTGGTTACTACCAAGAAATTTTAACAGATTAATCTACAGGCCTTATTAAGTCATTTTTAGAAACACATGAGCACAGTTGGTGTGCTTGAACATTTGGAAAATTAAATTATTCTTTAAAATTATCCTACTGAGCTGGAAAAAAATAAAGAACATTTACTAAAGGGGGGGAAAGCAGTGAAAATTCCAATGACTAATGGTTTTTAATTATAATTGCATAATAGTCTCTTGATACAAGTGATACTCATGGTTTTGATTATTCCTGCCACTGATCTATTAGGACACTCCATACATGTGCAGACAACTTGGCTAGAGCAAGGAAGAATATCAGAATATTTTCTAACTGTACTCAAGTGCCTTGAATTGGATCAACTCAATGGCACTCTTAACCATTTTCATTTTAGCAAATGCTGAGAGGATGAGAAATGATAAGCAGCTTCCAAGTGATACAGTAGATAACAGTTTTATCCCGGGATAAAAAGAAGTAATATATAACAAATGTAACAGTTTATGGAAATATTTTAATTTTTAATCTTGATAATTATGAAAAGAGCTTCTACAAGCATTTGTGTTCTGTTTTTTATGTGAATAGAAGGTTTTGTTTCTCTGGGTTTAGTACTGCATTTTTAGATCGTGTGGTAATCATATGTTGAGAGAGTCTGACTTCAAAGAGTCCACATGATATAATTTTGTCTGTGATGGTAGTTATAAGAATCTAGGTTTATGTTACCACACATGGAATTATATGCAAAAAAAATGTACACTACTGCATGTAAATTAAACATTTAAGAATATGATAATTTGGCAGATTCTGCAGATGATATGCAGCAGGTTCATAAGTTGCATTCATTTCTTTAAAATTATTCCACAGGACATCAAGATGCCTCTAGTACTTCAAAAGCAAAAGTTAAAAAAATACATAGTGAACAAAAATCCCTGAAATGAGCAATAACTTCCAAAGGGCAAAGTTATGGATACATTATGTCAGGGAACATATTTGAACTAAAATGCAAAAGAGTCCTTCCATGCTATCCTCAGTCCCTATTTAAGGCCCTAAAACAAAAGAGAAATATATCATTGGGAGTAGTGCTAGGATAAGCAACAGAATAAGAAGTCCCTCTTACTCGAATCTGATGTTATTTATTTCATTTTCTAATTCTCCCATCAAGAGTTAGGTCAAAGAATTTCCATTAAGTAGGAATTAAGAAAAGGATTCACTTTTGCACAGGGAGTCCACAAATTTCCTGCCCTCCAATGGCGAATTATTAAAAATTTTAATTATAAAATGCATAGGACTAGCACACTATGGACAATAAAGTGTTGGAAGATTTTAATTAAATTAGAAGTTTTACTGCCATACCCCAGGAAGCAAATCATTGATTACTTTGAGCTTCAAAGTTTCAAATAATGCAAGTGAACTACTAATCTTTTCCTCTATCTCTAAAATTATAAATGTTTTAAGATTCTGTGACTGGGTGTAGATGTGGCTTAAGCAGTTGAGCACCTGCTTCCCAAATGGGACGTCCTGGGTTTGGTCCTGGTGCTTCCTAAAAACAAAACAAAAACGAAAAAACCAACTCAGGGGAGATTATATGCCTCAGTGGTTGAGTGGCAGCTACCCACATATGAGGTCCTGGGTTCAATCCCCAGCCCAGGTATCTCTAAAAAAAAAATTTTTTTTTCTGGCAAATTTAGTCTGTGCTACTTGTAATGTGAATAATTTCCAAAGCCCTCATTTTATTAAGAAACCAGATCTTAGTAAAAATCTGAGACCATGTCCATGAAAGGGCAGGGATGCCAAAGAGAATAGTCCTACTTTTAATAAACAGAATAAGTCAGAATATGCCTTTTGGGAAATAACAACAATCCTAAAAACTGGAGCCATCTGGGTCCCTTCTCTGCTTTCAAGAGGAGCATCACTCTGTGATGGTTTGATGAAATTAATCCAGCTTATTTTAGGCTAATGATGAGTTGTGAGATGAGATGTGAAGCCATGATAAAAATTCATTCAGTCAACTCATTTATTCATCTAATAAACATATACTGAGTACAAATACATTCCACAAACTGTGCTGAATGTTTGGGATTCAATAAAGAGCAAGAGGCTTGGATTCTGACTGTACAACAGAGGAGGCAAAATAACAAAACAAATAACTAATTAGAAACTGTTAAAACCATTACAATGGAAAAGCAAGAAGAATCATAACAGGACATACCAGGGGATATATTAGAGGATGATCTCTATACTCTATTCTGAAAGTCAAAGATGCTTCCTTGGGGAAGTGGCATTTTAATTTTAATTTTGTGACCAATGACTTGCATTTCCTGATTCCAATTTCCCTTTTCTTCCTTTCTCTGTCTAATATCTATGAGTAACAATCTAAGGGAAAATGTTTTAGGTTCAAAATGGAACCTAAAATTGAATTAAAACCTGTCGGTAGATACACTGGCAAGGGTCTTTGGTGGGACTCTGAGCAGAGGCCTGACATTATCCTCAAGATTTCTGAGAAAGCTTCCATTGCTCCCAAATATTTAGGCCAGACTATCTGAGGTACAACATAAGTTTCAATCATTCTTAACCCTTAGACTAGTCACATGCGCTGAAAGAAGAGTGTTAATCATAGATTATCATCTAGGAGTAGGACAGAAAACATGATCTGTATCTGATAATAGGATGTTTCCAATTAGAAGCAGAAGCTCATATTGAGAAATACCTTTTTACAATATAGGAGACCTACATTCCTTAGTGTTATTTAGCATGGTATATCTTTTCCCTTTCCCTTTAACCTTATCTGAGTCTTTTTATTTAAAGTCAGTTTCATATAGACAACCTATAGCTGGGTCTTCTTTTTTTAATCCTCTTCAATAATCTTTGTCTTATAATTGGCATATTTAGGTCAGTGATGTAGTTGGACCTATAACTACCACGTTTTTAACTGTTTATTTGTTGCATTTCTTCTTGATTTCTTTATTACCCCTTCCTTTTCTGTCTTCTTTGGATTTAATTGAGCATTTTACATGATTCCTTTAATCTGCTCTCTTAAGGTTTAATTATGCTTTATTTAAAGATTAGTATTTGTGCTAAAATTTGCAATATAAATTTTTAACAAATCTAAGTCCACCTTCAAATATTGCTTCACATGTAGTGCATGTATTTGTAACAGAGTATCCTCAATTCCTCCCATTTGTCCATTATGATATGAATGTCATTTATTCACTTATCCATGTCCTATAATCACCCAATACATTGTTACTATTATTACTTCCAACAGTTAGCTTTTAGATCAAATAAGAATAAGAAAAATAATATTATTTTATCTTCATTTATTCCTTCTCCTATGTCTTTTTTTCATGGTTTAGATCCATTTTTCTGACTTAGCTCATTTTCCTTCTCCCTGAAGAACTTCTCTTCACATTTCTCACAGGGCATGTCTGTTGGTAATGAACTCCCTCCATTTTTGTTTGTCTGAGAAAGTCTTTATTTCTCCTTTACTTTTGAAGCATTATTTCACTGGATATAGAATTCTACATTGGTGTGTTTTTTTTTCCCCCCAACATTTTAAATATTTTATACCTTCTCTTCTTTGTAGGATGGTTCCTGACAAGAAGTCCTAAGTAATTATTATCCTTGATTCTCTATAATTTTTCCCTCAGGCTTCTTTCAAGATTTTCACTTTGTTTTTCTGCAATTTGAATATGATATCCCTACATGTCTATTTTCTAGTATTTATCCTGCTTGGGTGCACTTTGAGATTCCTTTATCTGTGGTTTGGTATTATTAATTTTGGAAAAGTCTCAGTCATTATTCCTTCTAATATTTCTTCTTCTCTTTTCTCTTTCATATCCTTCTGGTATTCCAATTGTGTGCAAGTTATATTTTGGTAATTATCCACAATTCTTGGGTATTCTGTTCTTTTTTTTCTTTGCATTTCAGTTTTGGAAGTTTGTATTGACCATCTCCAAGCTCACCGATTCTTTCCTCAGCCATGTTCAGTCTACTAACGACCCCATCAAAGGCATTCTTCAGTTCTGTTACAGTGTTTTTGATTTCTAATATTTCCACTTGATACTTTCTCAGAATTTCCATAGCTCTGCTTACACTGCTTATGTATTAGCACGTTTTCTACATTTTCCATCAGAACCTTTAACACATTTAACAGAGTTATTTTAAATTCCCTGCCTGATAATTCTAAAACCTGTGTCATATCTCAGCTGGTTCTGGTAATGGCTTTGTCTCTTCAAACTCTCTTTTTACTTGCCTGTTAGCATGCCTTACAACTTTTTGTTGAAAGATACCAATGAAGTATAATAGGAACTGAGGTAATTAGGCCTTTACCTATTGGTTTTATGTTTATCTGTGTTATTGTCACCTGCAGAGACAGATGGATCCCCATCCAAATGGAGACCAAAGGGGATACCATCCACTTAAACACACACACACAAACAGGGCATGAAAGTTAATTACTCAAGTAATTGAGGTCTCTGGGAAAAGCATGATGTGGAGTCGATGTGGCTCAAGTGATTGAGAACCAGCTTCCTACATGGGAGGTCCTGGGTTAGGTTCCCAGTGCCTCCTAAAAACAAACAAAAAGCAAACAAACCAAAAAAACAACTCAGGGGAGCCAGTGTGGCTCAGTGGTTGAGTGCTGGATTCCCACATGGTATCTCAAAATAAAAATAAAAGAAGAGAAAAAAGCATGGCAGTCCTTTCAAGCAGGTCTGAAATGGCTTGAGAGATCAAAGAGAGGAGACTGACTTGGGTTTTTATTGTGGTTGGGTGCAGCTGGAGTGCGAGTTCCCACATGTGGACAAGGGCTTGCAATGTTTAAATCTACCACCAGCTCCAAATGAATGAGCACCCAAGCTTTCTCATTAGCTTGACCAGATATGGAGAGCAGGGGAAAGAGGGAGGAGTGAAGTTTAAAACCTATCAGCAGTCAAATATCATTACAATCTGGCTAGGAGTTGGTCCCTGTTTAAAGTGTGCTATAACTGCAGGTACCAGAAGCTTCAAATTCCTCTTATATCCTTACTTTAGGGTTCTCCTTAAATACAGTCTGTAGTTTGGCAGCAGTCTCACCTGTAATCCACTGTAATTAAACTGGAGCCCTCCAGGTATGGTGATAAGGTTTGGGGGGAGGGGTGGTATTCTATAATCTAGGGATTAAATCTCAGTCTTTTAGTGGGCATGTATGCCTGGATTAACTTTCCCAAGTATTCCTTGTCTTTCCCACCCCCCAGGGGACAAGAAGTCTAGAGCGTATTGAAGTTAGAGGAAGGAACTTTCCCCCAGTATAAAGTCTTTTTCACTTGAGGGTAGGCCTTTGTTATGAAGAATGCTGTGGGCGTATTTCACAATGGTTACTCTTCCTTTCCCTGTGCCAGAGCCAAGAGAGGATCTTCCTTGGCTCTTTACTGTGACAGCCTGGAGGGTTTCCTGGTGGTAACGCCCATGAAAGTGTAGGAGTTTCCATATAACTGTGGCCTCTGGAAGGTTCTTACTCTGAAGTTAGTCCATACTCCAATCTCCAACATTTCATTAAAATTACCATTTAAGTTTTCCCATTAGTTTATGACTCCAGCAGCTTTCTGCTCTAAGTAAGCAGATCTTGGCTGTGACTCTGAATGAAATTGTTTTTCCAGGTTTGGGGATGACAGTTTGCCTTGACACCTCAGTTAAGAGCTGGCTCTGCTTTACTGGTGGGGTGAGGAAAAGTCAAGTTTGAGCTCATCAATTACAACCTCCCTGTGATGCCATCCTGTGACTCTGCCCAGCCTAGTTTATGGGGTACATCTAGACATGTCCCCAGAATTCCTTTCACCCTGCTGTGGCCTTGACCAAAGAGGCCCACCAGCAGAGAACCTTTTCAGATCTTTCACTAATCTCCAGCCTCATACTCTGGGATGGCCAGAGCTTCCCTTGGCAGTTCCTCCATCTTTACTGTGACACTTGCCCACTTAGTTTGACCACTGATATTTGAAAGCAACAAGTGTGTCTCCTTGCTCCACTGCCTTGTAATGGATGCCCTCATAATTCTGGGGAGCTGAGTGGTGAATGTGAACTTGAGTTTGGGAGAGGAGGCTTATGCAAGGCAGCCAGCTTCCCTAGTATGGAATGCAAGGTGGCATCTAGGAAGGGGGACTTGAGAAGCATCTCCCAAGCCTTGATAATTAAATCATGTCCTTACTAAAGGGGAGGAGTTGGGTGGCTATAGAACCTGGTAATGATTCTGGCACCGCACCAGCAGCCTGCTGTACTCATTTGTTTGCTGCCTCGCATCACAGTGAGATCATTGTTTATTATGGCTCAAAGGCTGTAATCATTTCACATAATGTGAGGATTTTTTTCACTCAATTACTTTCATGCTTTGGGCTGATGAGGATAATAACCACGTGTTGATTACTGGTATCTTGACAGATGATGCTCAAAAAATGCAGGTCACAGCTCCTTCTTTCCTTTTTGTCCCTGTAAACATTAAAGGTTGTGATTTGAAATCTCAGTCAGTCACCACTTTCACATCCCAAGGTTTCTGACAACGAGAAGACCAGGACAAAATATTTCTTTCAGGGGCCCCCAATTCCTGTAGTCTGACCTATGGGATAATTTATGCTGATTTGTTTTAAAGAGACAGTCATACATAATTCATGTCCTGTGCATTGTGGCTTTTGGCCATTGAAATTACTATCTCTCTTTTGGCAGTGCTTGCAGGAACTAGCTACAATAAACATTTCATACCTCAGTGGACACTCTTTTCTCAGCTAATAGGAGCCTGACTTAAATGGAGACTCCATCATGAGAGGAGCATATTTAATGGTGAATTTGGCTGAGCATTTTTTTTCTGTTAAAGCATAAAATGAACTTATTATCAGTATCAATAGTTGGTTTTTCTCTAAAGGAGTCAAGGTGTGAATGGGCATGAAAGGAAAATTAAATTGAAACTCTTGGTGGTTTCATGGTTGGAGGCCAGTTTAAAACTCAAACTCTAATAATTGCCTTTGAACTAGCCAGGAGAATTGTAGGGTCAGAAAGCATGCAGATTTGATGGGGGGGCTGGGAGGGGGACATCAGAGCTGGGCTTCTGACCTAGAGGGCAAAGGACCTAACAGACTGGACGCTTCTGTAAGTATGGGGCCACTGCTGAAGATGGTTGAATTTATATCCATGCAGAAACAGTGGTATTACATATAATCTACACAAGCAGAGACAAGGTGGTTTTTTAAAAAAATGCAAATCTGACCAAAGTGCTCCTCTCCTCAGAATCATTCAGTGATGGCCAGGGGGCCTCTGTGATCATAAGGTTTCTACTTATGCTTTATCCTCATCATGCTTTCAAGCTTTCAGTTGTCCTTCCTCTTGTGCTCTAGCCAGTTTTCTTCAGGTCTCCACAACAGCATACTTTCACCTGGGAAACTTGCTCTGCTTCAGGACTTAGATGCCATTTCTTCAGGGATAAGTTCCCCTGTTAAATGTGCTAAGAACACTTTTTGCTACAGTGATTATAAGATTATTTGTGTAATTTTTGATGTTTGTGTCCTCCCACTATACTGTATCATCTCACCTGACAGATGTGTGCTCCTTGTACAAAATAAGCCCTTTAAAATGGTGATTAAATGAGTGAATGAATTTGAGCGCTGTGCCTTTCAAACTTTTTGTTCATCTGAGTACCCTGGATGACTTGTTAAACCACAGACGGTGAGATTCCATCCTGAGAATTTCTGATTCAGCGAGGTAGGGCCTGAGAATCTGCAGTTCTAGAGAGTTCCCAGATGGTACTGGAATTACAATGTGAGAATCAGAGAATAAAAGGAAGAATCCCACTATTACATTCTTACCATGGGAACCACAATTCAGAAGACTCTAGATCCATCCCTTTAATTAATCTTCTCTGAGTCCTTAGATAAGTCCTTTTTTATTTTTCACTGCAAGCTCTGCCAATAAATCCTGTTGATTCTTCTTTTGAGATATACCCTGCATTTCCCCATTCCTTCTCCTCTATCATGTTTCTATTATATTAAGACAGATATTATAAGTTTATATTTAGACTACCATAATCACATCTTAGTCATTCTCTTAGTCCCCTTTCTCTACCTCCTTGGATCCCTCTTTTACTTTATTGCCAGTTTTAAGTCCCTCAGAGACCATTTTGACCATGCATATCCTATTCTAAAATCTTGCTAGAGATATCAGCATTCAAGGCTTTTCATAGCCTGGACCTACTGCTATGTATGCTGCCAACCTGCCTCCAATTCAGCATGAGATGCCTCATAGCTTATTATATCTACATAATTGTCCATCTTTCCTGAGGGGCTGTTGGTCACATTGGGGCAATTAGCATATTTGTTTGCCTAACATAAACTTGGTCCATAATTGTTGCATAATATAACTGTAATATAACTTTACTAAGTGGATGAAAGTCAATGAATACCCTAGATTTTTCTGTTCTATGCAATAATAACAGTAACCCTAGCAAATACTTAAACAGAGGTTACTATATATTTTATACATCTCAATTTATTTATTCCTTACAATGAGCACCCCCATTTTACAGATAAGGAAATTGAGGCATATGGAGGTTAAATAACTTGTCCAAGGTTTCAGAAGTGGGGGGTCTGCATATTCAAACCCAGTGATTTGGTTGTAGGAATTCATAATGTTACGTAGCTGCTAAGCTAATGGAAGAGTGGCCCAAATGACATAAGCATGACTTTAAAGCATTCAGAATCTGCTGTGTTTGTACTAGTTTATTGTGCTATACATTATTACATACAAAAAATAATTTGTTGAGTACCTGTTATATATAGGGAGGCATAACTGATACTAGGGAAGCAAGCATTAATGGAATATACATACTAGATGGGAGGCAGTCATGTATATTCCATTAATGCTTGCTTCCCTAGTATCAGTTATGCCTCCCTGTATATAACAGACATAGCAGAACAGGGAGTTGAGGTGGCACAAGAGAGTGATCGCCTCTCTCCCACTCCGGAAGGTCCCAGGATCGGTTCCTGGAGCTACCTAATGAGAATACAAGCAGACACCGGAGAACACATGGCAAATGGGCACAGAGAGCAGACAATGGGGGGAATGGAGGTAAGGAGAAATAAATTTAAAAAAATCTTCAAAACAATATATAAATCCCCATTATAAAAGTCAACCCATTTATGGTATTTTTGGCAAACTGCAACAGTGACAAATACATACTGACTCTTTAATAAATAAGAGCTATCATTTTGTCCCTGCTCTTGAGGAGCTTTCTATATAGTTCAGGAGGTATGAGGTGATAGTGATATTCCAGGATTAGAAATTTAGCTACTAAAAGCAATATATCCAAATACATTTATATATTTCAATATATCCAAAATGAGATACCATTTATGTCCAGTGCTGGCCCCAAAAGCTCTACAGAAATAATGAGTAACATCTAACTAAAGAGGTACTCAAACTTGGAAGTCATAAAAATATTCATACCAATGAGTTTACATTTGAACATATTTGGAAGGTTCGTGTGGGCAAGTTTCTGACACAGCCTTTTAATAACGAGGCAGGTACAATATAGTCATATCAAGTCTACACTTTATCCATTCTCATCTTTCACTTTCTCAGCATTTCAAGCTATTCTGCCTGCTGTAGCACTGGAGTTATATCATGAGGAGATTATAGGATAGTATGGACATTTTTCTCTCTATATATTATATCTGTTTATATAAAATGTATATACATAACACACAAAGAAGTCCATATCTATACATATAATCATTGAAAGTAACATCTGTATATACATATATGCACATTTATTTGTATATATGTATATATATACACACATACACATATACACATATTTATTATCATCCAAAATTTACCTCTTCTGGGCCTATGGGATCAATTTAATCCTGGTACAGCAGGCCCCAAAGCAACCACCAAACACTGCACAGACAAGTACTTATTAGGTGCTTACTACATAAACTCACAGAAACTTCCAGAAATAGGACCGGCAGGCCAACATGAGAGTAAGTATATAAAGGGCCCTCTATGTGGAGAAACTCCTAAGAAGAAATTAGTTTAATTCATATTTTGTTTGATGGGTTTAAAAGGTCCAAGACCTCTTTAAGAATTCAAGTGATAATACAATAGAACAGAGATTTTCAAACTTTAGTGCATATTACTATTACTAGAGACTTATAAAAATGTAAGGTTGGACACGCTGAATTATCATTTCTTGAAGGTGGGATCCAGGAATCTGAATTTTACCAAGCATCCCAACAGTTCTGCTGCCTTTGATCTGTGGCCAACACACTGAGGAACACTAAAGTGTAAATTAAAACCAGGCAGGGTACTGCTCAGAGCTACTCAGAAGACAGAAAGGAGAAAGATACAAGGCTTATGGATCTCTTTGGTGGGAGAGACTTTTAAGCCACTTGGAACTGAGGGCAGATGGGGAAATTTAACCCTCCAAGTGCCAGCAGGAGGAGCTATGAAAGGAACCATAACTATAAAACAAAGAACAATGCAAAATAAGATTGTCAGAAGATATGAAAAGTGATCTGAAATAGACTATAATAAGAGGTGAACTTTAAAAGCATACAGTAAGATAGTCAAAGCTAATAAATGATTAGGAAATAGGTACTAGACTGTTACTTAGATTTCTGTTTCTTTTAAACCTTCTCTGAAAGGTTATTTCCTATTTAAAAGTAGAAATGTATTTTTCCTGTTATCTAAGTAAGCTTTTATTTTCACACATACACATGCACACAAATAGATGTTTATATAAGTTTCACATCAATTTAATCACTGGGTAATGGGAACTATTGGCTGTTTTAGAGACTACGGATAAATTTCATGGGGTGCTATGAGGATTAAATAAAATAATGTGTGAGAAGCTCTTAGTACAGTTGCTGGCATGTAGAAATGGTTCATCAAGTTGTATTTATTTTTATTAATATGGATGTATTTCCTTGTGGTTGGATCATGGTTATAGGTCATCTAGCAAAACTTAAAGGTACAATATTTCCCATAGTCTCTAGAGAGGTAACAAGGTTTGGTGTGAAGGAAAGGACAAATCTCATGTGATAAGAACAGGAAAATGAATCTGGAACCTCAGAAATCAGAGAGGATGACGCAAGGCCACTAGAGATCAGATTACAGAGGTAAACATTATCCCCAGGGAAGTGCTATTCTGACCTGTGAGCTCCTCTGGATATATACTTCAGGCTATAACTAGCTATCACTGTGGTTGCCAGTGAATCCAAAATGATGATAGGTTTAAACTTGGACATGGATGGTTTGTGTTCAACACCAACTGGGACAGGGGAAAACACTTTCCATGGGTGAGACTATTTTTGGGATTCTGAAACAAAGAAGCATAAAGCTAAGTGGATATTTACTTTTATTCTAATTTCTCTTTATCACATAATATTGAATTTTAATTCATTAATAAAGTTGATATTTATATACTGACTAAGAGCTATAACATACTAAACTCCTAGATTCACTGGTATTGAAGCAAGAAGCTCAAATAGTCATATGAAACTTCTAAGAAACATAGAGTTTACTGTCCTATGATTAGGATGAAACAAAAGGGTATAGAGATACATCATCTCTCTATGGGATAAATATTTGGCAAAGGCAAATATACAAAATGACTTGGAGCTGGGAAATAATGAAAGCATTAATAGTCACCATGCACTAAGTATCACAGCAGATAATGAGCAGCAGTACTGGGCCCTGGTATCATAGTGATCCTGTCGTGATACATGCACCTTCACTTCAGTCACAAGGTGCGCCACTCAGACATGTTCTCAGAAGGTAACAATATTACTTGAATTGTGATTCTAACATGTTCTGACCCTATCACACATTATACCTTAAAAAACCCCGACGAACTAGAATGTAATTTTGGAAGGCAGAATAAGCAATAGCAAGAAGCAACTGGTACTAGTCCAATAATGATGGGGGAAATAGAAAAACCGTAAAAGGTAAACATGGATTCAAAATACTGTGAAGCCATTTAGGTTATAATTTCCAGACATTATAAACTCAAGTTTTTCTTTTATAAATGTGAAAACAAATCAAAGCAATGGTCCATTGCATTGTCTTACTTGCAAATAACACATACGTCCTATGTACCCTCAGAGACTCTGATTCCTATATCTTTGGGTACTGGTAGGAACTCAGCTCAGGGTTAGTAATAATACCCCTCAATTTAATTAAATACACTTTTAATAAGTACCTTCTATGAGGTAGGCACTCTTGTAGAGGCTGGGGACATTGAGGTGAACAAAAGACAAAATTTCCTGACCTCCTGGAGCTTACATTTTAGTGGGGGGAGGAAGAAGATGAAAAATAAGTCAGCAAAATATAGCCTGTTGAATAGTCACAAATATGATGAAGAAAAAATAAAGCAGAGAAAGAGGAAAGGTGAGTACCAGGTGGGAGGCTGCAATTTGAAAAGGGCAGTGCTTGGGTTTCATGGCTGGAAAATCAAATAACATGCAATGGGTTGGCTTAAACAATAGGAATTTCTTGGCTCCAAAATCAAGGTGTCATCAAGGTGTTAACTTTCTCCCAGAAGACCTCTGATTGGGGGCTGGCTGCCTGCAATTCTTGGTCTTTGGGAAGTATCCTTTTCTGTCACATTGCAATGCACATGGAAGTCTTTCCTGGCTTCTCTTCTGGGTTCTGTCGACTTCCAGCTTCTGGTTGCTCCTGCCATGGCTGTCTATGTGTCTGGATTTCATTCTGCTTATAAAGGACTCTGTAACAGGATTAACACCCAGCCTGATTCAGTTGGGTCATACCTAAACTGAAGTAACCTCATCGAAAGGTCCTATGTACAAAGGGTTCATACCCACAGGGGTGCAGATTAAGATGGAGAACGTGTTTTTTCTGTGGGTACACAGCTCCAAGTCATCACAGGCAGTTAAGGAAAGCCTCACTATGAAATGACCCTGAGCAAAGATCTACAGGAGGTCAGGAGGCAGCTATGGCATTATTCGAAGGTAGAATGTTCCTGAGAGGAGGAACAGCAGATGCACAGGTTCCCAGATGGAGGAGAACCAGGCATGTTTGAGAATCAGCAAAGAGGCAGCATGAGCAGGAAAGCTCCAGGATATGAGGTCAGAGAAAGGAGTCAAATCCTATCGGCCTATAGAGGTCATTTGACTCGGTCTTAGATAAGAAATCACTGGAGCATGTGTTAGATTGAATTCTATATCCCTATTTAGATATGTTCTTAATCTTTATCCACATTCCTTCGGAGTATGAATCCACTGTAAATAGGACCTCTTAAAGATATTATTTTTACGTAAGGTGTGGTCCAACTGAACGAGGCCTTAGGAAGACCGGAAGTCACAGAAGCCAGAAGGGAGAGTACATTGCCATGTGACGGGAGGCAGAAATGTAAGGCAAGGAACCCCAAGAATTGTCAGCAGCCAGCAGCAGAATGTGACAGTCTCCGGGGAAAAAGCAAGCCTTGCTGGTATCTTGATTTTCACTTCTAGCCTTAAAACTGAACCAATAAATTCCTGGTAAGCCAACACACTGTATGGTATTTATGATAGCAGCTCTGGCAAACTAAGAGGGTTTGTCTAGTTTCACATTTTTAAAATCACAAGAGATTGTAAGGAGACAAGGGAAGAAACAAGGAGTTTTTAAAGGCTATTAAAACAATCTGGATGAAAGAGGATGGTGGCTTGCTCCAAGGTGTGGAGGTGAAGGTAGCAAGAAGTGGGCAGATTCTGGAATATATGCTGAGGGAGAGCTGATATGCAGTTAAGAAGAAAGGACTTAAGTTTGATGCCAAGCCTTTCGTCTGAGCTACCAAAAGACAGAAGTCAGTATACGTGTTTCAACAATGCAGGTGGGAGTGCATTGTATCTCTCAAAATATATTTCTATTCAGACTGGATATCATAAGACAAAAATTGAATCCTAAAGGGCTTCTCATTCAGACAAATAGAAAACTGTCAAAGAACTTTCTCAATTCCTAAAAATGTTGACTGGAAGAGATACTGCTCTTCTTCAAAATGAGGCCCTTTCTTTCCCTTTAGCAGTTAATGAGTCTTTCTTCTTGGTATTGAATTACAGTTCTCATCATGGAAATTAAAAATCAATTTCTCAATTTTTTACACACCAGTTTATTCTACACAGTACAGATCAATTTATCTTTTTGTTCAGATGGATATAAAATATCATCTGATCATCCTTTAATCCCCTCTTCACACCTCTGTGCTGCCCGGGGCCTTCAGCCTCTGCTTCAACATTCATGAATGGAAAACTTGTCATCTTCTGAGAAGAAAGAACAGAATGAAACCTTGTGGGCCTTTCTAAATGGGGACCATATCTTACCCACCTTTGGCTTGCCAAAGCCTAGCACAGGGCCTGGCAGGTAGGATGCACTCAATGAATGCTTTTTGATAAAATATTTAATTTGAAAGATCTGAGTAAAATTATTTGTTTTCATAAGATAGAGAGGCTCCACTATATATTCAGGAACAATGACTTAATAAAGTTGAACCTAATTGAGGTCCTCAGGGAGCAGGATTTAATGAAAAGATAAGAATGACTCCTAATTAGTATATTAATCATTTGCATGTGATTGGATGCTCGAAAGCATTTTGTTCTATTAAGTCGCTTAAATATTTCACTGCAACCATGTTACCCTATTTAATTTGCTTAGCAAACATTGCATTCTTAGCTGGTACAAAGGTAAACTTCAGCTCACCCTCCTGCCCTGCCCTGATTAACACAAAGCCTGAATCCCATATTTACTTTTACCCCTTTGATAAACTGCTGAACTCCCTAGGACGTACTTCACGGTGCATGTGAGAGAGCAAGATGAGCAAGGGAAAGCGGGAAAGAGAGAGAGAATTACTTGCATACCTTTTCAATTCTGAAATTTGATTCTATGATAATATAATGGAATTTGGTTTAATGAGGCTGAATATAGATACTATTAGGCCAAGTTCTTTCCAAACCCAAGCTTCTTCTTAGTCATAAATGAGTCTTTAAAATGAAAGAAGCAATATTCCTAGAGACCGAGACCCTATAGAGGATATAAATTCTCTGTATTCTCAATCAGCAGTGGGCTTGTGTTAGGTTCTAGAGACCCTGAATAAAATGGAACTATTCCCACCATGTTTTTCTTTGTTGTATACAGCTCCAGTCTTTATAAATTGAGCAGTTTGCTTACGCTTCTGCCCACTACCTTAGAACAGTGTAGTGGCTGGTGAATTCTGGTGTGATCAGATTGCTCTCCCATTTACTAGCTTGTGCCCTTAATTACTTAACCTCTCAAAAATTAAGTTTCCTTGTCTGTACAATGGGGACAATTAGGTATCTGCCACACTGTTGCTGTTGGGTATGGGATGAGTTGAGACAATTAGGGCCTACTCTGTCCGGGTTAGCTAGGATTCTTGTTTGTCCAGGGCAGATTGGGTGTATGTGAGAGAACTCTGCCAGCTCCTTTCATCATCAAATTGCAGCAATCACTCCAGAACACACACTCATCTATCAAAGGAAAACAAATCATTACAGAGAGATATTAGCGATTCTATTCTTAAACTGTTGGGCAAAACACACTTCACCATAATCCTCTGAATCCTCTTTAAAATACCTGCAATCTGGCGTGTTATTCTGGCAGCCAACTGCGTGGAAAGCAAGCAGTACCTATTAAAAGTTGTTTGGAGATTAGGACTCAGAGAACAGCTGGGTACCTTTGTTGCTGGCAGGCTGCTGACTCAAAGAGAAAAAAAAAAGCCTCGCTGCGATGAAGAGAGAGAAAAACCGCAGAGTTGGGGAGGGGGGGAAATAAAAACAGCTTTGGCCTTTGAAAATGGATTGCTCTGCTGTCCTGTCACGAAGGAGGTGTGTGGGCATTCACAAATGCACACAGGACCTAATCCAATTCTTTAAAATAAAATAAAATAAAACCCCAGGTCCAGGTGTGTGGGCTCTTTTCTCTTGGTACTTTGATTGAGGAGGCATTTGTTCCTCTATTTATATTATGAAAGTGTACACACTGCCCGCTCTGCCTTGCTACCCAACCCCGTCTTCAGCCTCCAGGCTGCAGAAATCATGCTGACCACAGAAGGGTTCCCCCCAGACAAGCAGAGGGCAGCACTGCCCTTGGCAACAATTAAATAGGAGTCACATAACTAACTGCTCATTCCTTGTGGTTCTAGACGTTCAACTCTTTGGGTATCTAATTAGAGCTTATGGACAGCCAGGTAGCAGAAATACTTTCTGTCTCAGTGCCTTTGGGCACTCCCATTCAGTCCTTACAGCAGCTTAGATGGATTTCTTCAGTCCCTTTAACAGATGAAGTCAGTGAGACCTGTGTGGTCAAGTAATCCTCCGATGTCACAGAACTGGTTGGTGACAGACTTGGGATCCTGGAATGAGAGTCCATAATAACCCTCTACAGAACATACACTGACATAGAAAAATCCTGCCAGACACCCCTATCCATGCTTCTATGACTCAACGAAGAACACCGAGCCATCTAAAAGTTCTGCGCTGGTTTAGCTGAGTCATGGCAGACTCCTTCAGTGCTGCCACACAGGGTAACAAGTGTATCTAGCAAAAGGGATGCAATTTTAAAATGAGGTCTTCTACCAGGCTTCTGTCCTTTGTCAGAGAAAGAGATGTAGCCTGAAAGTTTTAGAGAGAGTTTCCTAATTAGTGTCATCCTTTCTCTGATTATTCATCCAAATGAAATTCCTGCTGCTTATAATTATAATGAAGAATGTGTTAGTAAACTAAAAAAATACAGCATAAACAGAAGGCAGTAATATTGCGATTAATCATACAAAACCTGCACCATTCTGCACTTGCTGCCAAGATGCCCTTCGTTGTCTATGTGAGGATAAGTGTGTCTTCCACTCCCTTTGCACATACCCACTGCGCCTGACACATGTGTGTTACCAAATAGAACTTCATTCATTCTTTCAAGAAATGCTCATGGAGATCCTTGCACGTGCTCAGGACTATGCTCATTACATTCTGGTAGTTGAAAGAATTTCAGGGATGAAGGAAAGTTAGGGATGGGGCAAGTACTCTAGGAGAGTGTGGGTGACTCTGAGGCAATTTTAGGAGCTAGGAGCAGAGGTCTTTAATAGCAGCCCTGAAGAGGTTCTTGCCCACCACCACTGTCTCCCCATTCTGCATTCTGAAAGCCGTGCAGGAGGGACCCTGCCTGGCAGCTTCAGCTGGTGCTGGGGAGAGGTAGAGTAGTAGGGGTATCGATTGCCATTTACAGTTTAAAAAGTCTTCTGGAAAGTATATACACCAACATGTCAATTAGGTAGTTTCATCTTGAACTGATTTTTTTCTCCTACTTTTTATATTTGGAGGGTGGATTACTATTTTAAAGGCCAAAACCAAAAAACAATTATCTTAAAATTTTTTCAGTGTTTCCATTGTTTCTTACTGGCCATTCCACTCTGGGATTAAAACTGCTCTTACTGAGCTCATCTTCTCTGTAAACTAGTCAGAGCTGTGAGAAAAATAACTAGCATCATCTGCCAAATTTATTAGGAAGATAACAGAAGACTTTGCTGAGTTTAGTTAGAGCTTGGCATGAATTCAGCCAAAGTCATGTGCTTAGTCTCTTTGAAGGGCATTTGTTTGGCAGATAATGATTTCACCACGGCCCCAGTTCATCGCTTTCCTCTGGGGCCTTATGGGTTCTATTCTTGTAAACACAACTCCAAATATCACTCTCTAAGCAGGAGCAGTTCATTTTTATGAACATCTGTAGATCTTCCTCCTAAGAGATGCCTGACTGAAGCTTCATTTGCTCTGGGGTCTCAGGCTCTCTCTACCCAGTCTGGGAGACACTTCTTAAATGCATCAGCTTCATTTTGCCCTTTGCTCTACCTTGAACCTCTGAGGTGTTTGTTTCCAGAGGCCAGGGCTTGTTGGGGCATTCAGTTGCCTGCCGGCCAGCTGCTGCTCTGCTCCCTAGTGTGCATCTTGGAACAACACAGCTCCTTTGCTGGTTTTTGAATAGGGAGAGGGGCAGCTGTGAAGGGCAGAAGAAAGCTGATTATTCTTTTTTTTTTTTTCTTTTGGAAATTCTGCTTTGGGATCCTGTTCCTACTTAGAATGTTTCCCCAGAAGCCCATTCCATTTAGCGCCCTTGTTAGGGAGTATTTTCTGTCAATTTTCCAAAATGTATATTTTGCAGGTAGTTATTTAGTCAGAGGTTTTGCTTATATCCTAGTTAGGAAAGCTCAGTCTCTCTTTTCTTTTTATTTCAGGAGCTCCGAACTTTAGCAACTTATAAAGAGCGCAAAGTACCCTTTTGTGTGATACTTGAAGAATAGGACTCTGCAAATCACACTAGAAAACAATGATACTATCCCTTGTCTGTAGAACAAACTATGAAACCTTAACCCCTTTTGGCTTGGAATCCAAGGATTAATCCTGGGAAACAAGTTCTCAGAGATGTTAGTGAAGGGCTATTTTTCTCTTATGTGTTCAAAACTACATTTAATCTAATTGTTACTAGCTCTTATTTCCTCTAACTTGTTTGGTTTCCATCTTTTGAAGCAGAACCAAACCATCATTTTGGGTGGATTGGTTAGGAATTGCTCATAAGTATTTGTTGCAGATTTCATGTATAAGGTCAACTGCAGCTGGCTATGAGCATTGTATAGGTGTATAGGTGAGTTTAATCCATCACTGCTGTCCCTCCTCATTCCACAGTTATGGCAAATCACAGAGTGAACAGTGTCGATGCAACTCCTTAACTAATGTGTCTGTTTTGGTATTCAGATTCTTTTTTTAAAAGAAGCAAAAATTATGTACTATCGTACAGCATCTGTACACTAGTAAATTCAACCCTCAAGGTCTTTGATATAATGGTCTGGAGTTTCTTTAATTTTCCTGGTTCTTGCCAGTATACTGCTACTCAGTTGATATGTGTTCTTTCTCTTTTTTATGATTTATGCTTTAGAAGGATTTGTATAGGCAAAATGGATAAAGCCATAAATTTTCTTTTAGGACACATTTTAAGTGACATCGCTTTGAATTCAGAACCTGTGTTCTCTCTTACTGTGGATATCAATGCCTTTCTCAAAATAATCCAATAAATAATTTCAAGGGCAGTGTTTCATTTATGAAGGCCTTTCACAGTTAATATGACTACCTCATGAAAATTATAATAGTGCTTCTGGCATACTACTATATATAATAGAATTGAATGTTAGAGAGTGACTATGAACTGAAATAGTGGTATTTCTAATATTCAACATAATGATAATTATGCAAAAACTGTATTGTCCATTATAGATTCATATAATTTATAAATATTATACAGGATTGTCTTCATTCTTGACTTTCCCCTTAAAAACTAGGTATATTTCATGGGTAACATTATTTTTAAAATTTTAATAATTTCTTAGGCCAACAGATTTGAAGTGAAATCCATTATTTCAAGCATATAGCACAGTAGAACTGATATAACTGATATCACAATATTAGTCTGTATATTGAAAATGTATTATTACTTATTGTCAGATGACAGGGATTTATATGGATATAAACACTTATCCCATGACTTTTGCTATCCTCTTGTTTTGAATTTTTATTATTTAAATAAGAAAGAAATGAAAATAGCATAAGTTAAATAACATACACATAAACACACAGATAATAGTAATTTCATTCTGATTTATCATGTAGTTGACCTGATGTGATCATTCAATATGTGTCATTTTTGAAGATTGATTATTGTTGAAATGACACCAAAATATAGGAAAATCATTTATTTATTTATTAAAGTGCTTTAAGACTTAGGGCACTTCACTATCAAGTGTCAGAAAAAAGTTCAAGAATTTAATTGAGTCCCAAAGGGGTTTTCCATTGGCAAGGCAGCAATTCCATTATATTATAAGCCAAATTATCACATATTAAGCAAGACTATTTTGTCTTGTCCTCATTCTTATAGGGGAAGAGGAAAATTTTTGGAAGGGAAAATAGACAAAGACCATGTAGAAATGATGTGCTGTTCCTAGGTAGATAATCTTCTTTTTAGCAATTAGCTAATTAGTTATTCATTCTAATCCAAAGCAAGAGGAGGCTTGGGCCCCATCCCACCGTCCATCCATGGGTAATGAAAGGGGTCATGAGAGCAGAATGGAATCATGTAACATCTAGAGTAGGGCTGACTTCAGCTGAGTAGCCAGACTTTTTAGTGGCTCCTGGTTAGTCAAACCATGGTGGCCAGCAAAACCAGCAAGATTGACGTTATCAATCTAGTTCTAGTAAACCTATGGCCAAGGATATTATTCTTCTCTCTAGTTAGCAGAATTTGTAATTGATGGGGGCAATAATCTTTTGACAAAAAAAAATGGTTTTCATTTAAAAAGCATCTAAAGATAAAAGTGCTTCTTTGGGAAAGCTGCAGAGAATGACAATTGAAAATAGAAGACTTTAGCCTAAAGATTGGTACAGCCTGAACCAATCCAAAATGATTCCTAAGTGCATAATTGTATGGAGGAAAGTGTCTCCCTTTCAATGTCATGAATGAAAAAAAAAATGCAGATTAACATGTGTACAAGATAAAAGAGAGTAACTTAGTGGAGAAAAATTCAGAAGTGTGAGTAGACAAAATATTTGAAGACATAGAAAATAATGACTAGTTTAGTCTGGACAAGGAGACCTAAAGAAAATTTAGACCAGGGAATTAGAACACTGTTAATCTCTGCAAATGAAGAATTTGTTTTAAATGAAAAAGGTATGATGCTTATTGAACTTAGTTATAATAAGGGTTTATGCAAACATCTTGACATATCTGTGTCACTCACACATGCTGCTTTTTTGCTTATTTCGATGAATTTCTGTTTTTAGGGTTCTAAGCTCAAGCACTCCATTCAAACGGTATTAATGTAGGAAAAATGAGTCTGGGTGGAATCAAATGACAGTCTAGAATGGAGCTTCAGGGTCTGGAGGCAATTCTGAGTTGGATCACTCTTTACACAAACACTAGTTTTGCAACAGCCTTCTCTGACTTAAATCTATTTTCTTAAACAGGGCACACGAGATCCTCATGGCCCCTGCCCACCTCTACAGCAACATCTCTTGCCATTCCTCTACCCAAACTTTATATTCCAGCAGACTAAATTCCTTGCTATTTCATGACATAGCATACTACTTACTTTTCTTGGAATTGCTTTCTTCTGCTTGTTTGCCTGGTAGTTCCTAGTCATCGTTCAACAATTCAGCTTAGCTTTAAAGTCCTCTAGAAAGTCTTCCCTGAGCTCCCAAACAGTCTTTACTCCTTCCTTTGCAACAGCTTTTCTCATAAATTTTTGTTTGGACTATGCTTATTTCTTCTGAAGTCTGGGAACACTTTGAGAGTGAAATCTGTGATTTATTCATCTTTGTGCCATAGTTGCTGGCAAATGCTTATATTGTCATGGCCGTGGCTCAGTGAATCACCATCGAATCAGTGAATGGATGAATCAGAATCCAGGAACTCAAAAATTCATCACAATGGCACCTACAATTCTAACAACTTTTTATGCCATATTTGTAGGACTTCTTTTCTTTTTTTAAATAAAAACATATATTTCTCAAATGTGCTGGATATGTATAAATTTTTTTTTGAAATCATATTATATGTTACACAATATATTTGGTTCATAGTAATGCAATCAAAGAGTATTTGTCCTTTTGTGTTTGGCATGCTTTGCTCAACATAATGTCCTCCAGCTTCATCCATGTTGTCATATGCTTCATGAATTCATTTCTTCTGACAGCTGAATAATATTTCATTGTGTGAATACACCACAGTTTGTTTATCCATTCATCAGTTGATGGACACATGGGTTGTTTCCAACTTTTGGCAAATTGTGAATAATGCTGCTATGAACAATGGTGTGCAGATGTCTATGTCACTGCTCTCAGTTCTTCTGGATGTATACCCTACAGTGGTATAGCAGGATCACATGGGAAGTCTATATTCAACTTCTTCAGGAACCGCCAGTCATCTACAATGCCTGTACCATCTTGCATTCCCACCAACAGTGAATAAGTGGTCCTGTCTCTCCACATCCTCACCAACACTGGAGTTCTCTGTCTTTTCAATAGTGGCCATTTTGATAGGTGCAAAGGGATACCTCACTGTAGTTTTGATTTGCATTTCCCTAAATTTAGTGATGTTGAGCATTTTTTTTCCTGTGTTTTTCAGCCATTTGTATTTCTTATTTGGACAAATGACTATTTAAATCTTTTGCTCATTTTTAAATTGGGTTGTTTGTCTTTTTATTGTTGAGTTGTAATATCTCTTCATATATCCTGAATATTCAACCCTTACTAGACATGTGATAGTCAAATATTTTCTCCTTTTGTGTCTGACATGACTTTTCAAACTTTTAAACTTTTGTCAAAGTTCTGTGAGGTGCAAAATGTTTAATTTTGAGGAGGTCGCATTTATCTATTTTTCCTTTTGTTGTGTGTGCTTTGGGTGTAAGGTCCAAGAGACCACCACCTACTCAAGGTCTTGAAGATCTTTCCCTACATTTTCTTTTAGTAGTTTTATGGTTCTGGCTTTTATATTTAGGTCTTTGATCCATTTTGAGTTTATTCTTAAGTAGGGAGTGAGATAGGTGTTCTCTTTCATTCTTTTGGTTATAGATATCCAGCTCTCCATGCACCTTTTGTTGAAGAGACTGTTTTGTACTGTTAACATGGTAGATTTGTCAAAATCCAGTTGATCATATAGGCAAGGGTTTATTTCTGGATTCTCAATTCTATTCCACTGATCAATGTGTCTATTTTTATGCCAGTACCATGTTGTTTTGACCGCTGTAGCTATGTAATATGTTTAAAGGTCAGGCAGTGAAATTCCTCCCATATTGCTCTTCTTTTTTAGAATGTTTTCTTTTGCTATTCGGTTGCATTTTCCCTTCCAAATGAATTTGGTAATTGCTTTTTCTAATTCTGTAAGGTAGGTTATTGGAATTTTGATTGGTGTTGTAATGAACCTATAAATCAGTTTGGGTAAGATTGATATCTTCATGATATTTAGTTTTCCAATCCATGAACATGGAATGTCTTTCCATTTGTTTAGGTCTTTTAAAATTTCTTTTAGCACTGTTTTGTAATTTTTGGCATATAGATACTGTATTCCTTTATTTAAGTTAATTCTTAGGTATTTGAGTCTATCTGATGCTATCGTAAATGGAATTTTTCCCCGATTTCCTCCTCAGATTGTTCAGTACTAGTGTACAGAAACATTACTGATTTTTGTGTGTTTATCTTGTATCCTGCCACTTTGCTGAACTCATTTATTAGCTCAACAAGCTTTGTCATGGATACAACAGAATTTTCTAAATACAGGATCATGTCATCTGCAAACAATGTGAGGTTTACTTCCTCTTTTCATATTTGGATGATTTTAAATTTTTTTTTCTTATCTAATTGCCCTAGCTAGAACGTCTAGTACAATATTGAATAACAATGGTGACAGTGGGTATCCTTGTCTTGTTCTGGATCTTAGAGGGAAAATTTTCAACCTTTCCCCATTGAGTACAATGTTGGCTGTGGGTTTTTCATATATACTTTTTATCAGATTGAGGAATTTTCCTTCTATTTCTATCTTTTTAAGTGTTTTTCTCAAAAAAGGATGCTGGATTTTGCTGAATGCATTTTCTGCATCAATTGAGATAATCATGTGTTTTTATCCCTTCAATTGGTTAATGTGGTGTATTACACTGATTGATTTTCTTATGTTGAACCAACCTTGTATACCAGGAATAAATCCCACTGGTTGTGATGTGTAAGTGTTTTGATATACCATTGGATTGGATTTTCAAGTATTTTGTTGAGAATTTTGGCATCTATGTTCATTAGAGAGATTGTTCTGTAATTTTCTCTTCTTGTAGTGTCTTTATCTGGCTTTGGTATTAGGGTGATGTTGCTTCATAAAATGTGCTGGGTAATTTCCCCCCTTTCTTCAATTCTTTGGAAGAGTTTAAACAGAATTTGTGTTAATTCTTTTTGAAATGCTTGGTAGAATTCACTTGTGAAGCTATCTGGTCCTGGACTTTTCTTTGTCGGGAGATTTTTTTCTCTCCCCTTTTCCCCCTGCCCCCCCTCTTGTCTGCTCTCTGTGTCCATTTGCTATGTGTTCTTCTGTGACCACTTCTATCCTTATCAGTGGAACCGGGAATCTGTGTTTCTTTTTGTTGCATCATCTTGTTGTGTCAGCTCTCCGTGCATGCAGCGCCATTCTTGGGCAAGTTAAACTTTCTTTCACGCTGGGCGACTCTCCTTATGGGGTGCACTCCTTGTGCATGGGGCTCCTCTACACAGGGGACACCCCTGTGTGACAGGGCAATCCTTGTGCGCATCAGTACTGCACATGGGCTAGCTCCACATGGGTCAAGGAGGCCCGGGGTTTGAACCTCGGGCCTCCCATGTGGTAGGTGGGTGCCCTATCCATTGGGGAAAGTCCACTTACCTGTCAGGAGATTTTTGATGACAGATTCAATCTCTTTAAATGTGATTGGTTTGCTAAGTTCTTGTATTTCTTGTAGCATCACTGTAGGTTGTTTGTGCATTTCTAGGAATTTATCCAGTTCATCTAGATAGTTTAATTTGTTGGCATATAGTTTCTCATAATATTCACTTATGATTCTTTTTATTTCTGTGGGGTCAGTTGTAACTCCCCCCTTCTATTTCTGATTATATTTATTTGCATATTCTCTCTTTTTTCATTGTTAGTCTAGGTAAGGGTTTGGCAATTTATTGATCTTCTCAAGGAACCAGCTTTTGGTTTTGTTGATTTTCTCTATTTTGCTCTCAATTTTGTTTATTTCTGCTCTAATCTTTATTATTTCTTTCCTCTTGCTTTCTTTGGGTTTGCTTTGCTGTCCTTTTTCTAGTTTCTCAGCTAAATCTTTGAGTTTAGCTCTTTCTTCATTTTTAATATAGGTGTTTAGGGCTATATAGTTCCCTCTCAAGACTGGCTTTGCTATATCCCATAATTTTTGATAAGTTGTGTTCTTGCTTTTGTCTCAGTATATTTACCAACTTCACTTGCAATTTCTTCTTTGACCCACTGATTATTTAGAAATGTGCTGTTCAGCTTCACCATGTTTGTGAATTTCCCTCTTTCCTGTCTATTATTGATGTCCAGTTTTATTCCATCATGATCTGAGAAGGTGCTGTGTATAATTTCAATCTTTTTAAATTTATTGAGAACTGCGTTGTGTGCTAATATATAGTGTTTCTTGAAGAAAGATCCATGGGTACTTGAGAAGAATGTATAACCCACTGAATTTGGATGTAGTGTTCTGTATATGTCTGTTAGGTCTAACTCATTTATCATATTGTCCAAGTTCTCTGTCTCTTTGTTGATCTTCTGTCTAGGTGTTCTATCTAATGATGTGAGTGGGTTGGTAAAGTCTCCAAGTGTTATTGTAGAGATGTCTTTTTCTTCCTTCAGTTTTGCAGTTTGCCTCATGTATTTTGTGTTACCCTGGTTAACTGCATAGATATTTTTGACTGTTATATCTTCCTGGTGATTGTCCCTTTTATGAATATATAATGGCCTTCTGTATCTCTGAAAACTTTTTGCATTTAAAGCTTGTTTGTCTGATATTAGTATAGCTACCCCTGTTCTTTTTTGGTTATTATTTGCATGAAGTATTTTTTACTAGTCTTTCATTTTCAGCTTGTTTGTATCTCTGGTTCTAAGGTGAGTTTTTTGTAACCAGGATATGGATGGTGCATGTTTTTTAAATTTTTATTTTTACCCATTCTGTCAGCCTGTATCTTTTCATTGGGGAGTTTAATTCATTCACATTCAATTATATTACTGTAAATGCATTACTATTTCCAACATTTTTTCCTTTGGTTTTCATATGTCATATCATATTTTTGTCTGTGGTTTTACTCTTTTGGTTATTCTTTCTCTATCCTTTCTTTTATACTCTCCTCCAGGCCTCTCTATTCTGTCTTTTTATTTCAGGTTCTTAGTTTCTTTTAATATTTCCTGCAAAGGTGGATTCTTTTTGCAACATTCTTAGTCTCCATTTGTGAATATTTAATACTCACCTTCATTTTTTAAAAAGATTTATTTATTTCTCTCCCCTTCCTCCTCTGCCCCCAGTTGTCTGCTCTCTGTGTCCACTCCCTGTGTGTTCCTCTATGACCACTTCTATCCTTATCAGTGGCACCGGGAATCTGTGTCTCCTTTTGTTGTGCCATCTTGTTGTGTCAGCTCTCTGTGTGTGCGGCACCATTCTTGGACAGGTTGCACTTTCCTTCACCCTGGGAGGCTCTCCTCATGGGGCGCACTCCCTGTGCATGGGACCCCCCCACGTGGGGGACACCCCTGCGTGGCATGGCACTCCCTGCGCACATCAGCACCGCACATGAGCCAGCTCCACATGGGTCAAGGAGGCCCAGGGTTTGAACCACGGACCTCCCATATGTTAGGTGGACGCCCTATCCATTGGGCCAAGTTCGCTTCCCCTCATCTTCATTTTTGAAGGACAATTTTGCTGGATAAAGAATTCTCGGCTGGCAGTTTTTCTCTTTAAGTATCCTAATTGTATCATACCAGTGTCTTCTTGCCTCCATGGTGTCTGAAGAGAAATCTGCACTAAGTCTTACTGGGTGTATCTTTTATGTGATGGTTTGCTTCTCCTTTGGTACTCTCAGAATCTTCTCTTTATCCTTAAAATTTGACAATCTGAGTAGTATATGTCTTGGAGTAGGTCTATTCAGAATTATTCTGATTGGGGTATGTTGTACTTCTTGGATATGTAAGTTCATTTCTTTTGTGAGAGTTGGGGAATTTTCAGCTATCATTTTCTCAAATACTCTTTCTGCCCCTTTTTCTTTCTCTTCTCCTTCTGGAAATCCCATGACATGTATGTTGTTGCATTTTGTGTTGTCATCCAACTCTCTGAGCCCCTGCTCAATTTTTCCATTCTTTTCTCTCTCTGTTCTTTCCTTTCTTCAATTTCAGGTATTCTGCCTTTAGTATCACTCATTCTTTCTTCTTTCACTTTGAGTCTGCTGTTGTTTGCCTCTACTGTGTTTTTTATTTCACCTATTGTCTTTCATTCCCATGAACTCTGTTACTTTTCTGTTTAAGATTTCAAATTCTTCTTTGTGCTCACTCAATGTCTTCTGGATGTTGTTTACTTCTTTAGTCATATTGTCTTTCGACTCAATTTGATTTTGGAAAATTTGTGTGCATCTCGCTAATTGGTACTCTCAAATCCTGCATCTCTTCTGGGGCTTTAATATATTCCTTTTCTTGGACCATGCCTTCCATTTTTTTACCATGGTTCATAATTTTTTGCTGATGTCTAGGCATCTGATTGGGATGTAGTTTACTTAGATGCTTGAGTTCTTTCTTTTTTGTAGGGATTTAGTAGCATGAGGCTGTGTGTCACCACTGCTCCAGATGTGGACTGTTAGGATTGTCCCTGCTAGTTGCTCAAACCTGGGTTCTGGAGCCAGTAATTGGTTGCTGACCTACTTCCTAGGGCCTTGAGGAGGGAGACTATGAAGGCTGGAAAAAGCCTTTCTTACCTAATTTTCTCATGCGCGTTTCCTTGGTCTGCCAGTAGATGGTACTCTTTGGTGGCTCTCAGTTCAATGCTTGGTTGGAGTATATTTGTTGCAACAAAGGACAGATCAACATGATAGAACTTCCTGCCAGGAGGCTAAGAGCCTTTTAACTCAAACTTTCTCAGAGACAGCTCTCCAGCTTTCTCTGGCAGTACCCTCCCTTTTCCTGGGTAGGGAATATTTCCAGTCCCTTCTGAGTCCTCAACAATCAGCCCAAGTTAGTAAAGAAGGAGATTCAGAGTGTCTTATCTCTTTAGACCCCAGCTGGCTCCCAAGACAAACAATGGCAGGGCCCCAACCAGCCTGGAAGGTCTCCTGGGAAAAAGCAGACCAAATTTGTGAGTCAAAAACTGAGTCAGCCTTGAGTGGTGTTACCTCTCTCTCCCTGCTCCTGGAGAGGTGCATCCTCAACAATCAGTCCCAGCTAGAAGAAAGGGAGATTGAGAGGGTGGATTTCTCCAGTCCTGGGCTGGCTTCCAGGGCAAACGATGGTGTGGTCCCACCTGGCCTGGAAGGTCTGGTGGGACAGAGCAGACCAAATTTATGGGTCAGAAGCTGAGTCAGCCTTAGGCTGTGTCTCTCTCTCTCCCCTTCCCTGGGGGATCCCTGGTGCCCCCTTTGTGTATAGCCACAGCCCCAGAGGCCTGAGAATTTTAAAGTGTATTCTGTGTGGGGAAGGGTGCAGACAGCCACACGAGCTGGTTTCAACTCACAGTTGCATTGCTGCATTCCCCTCCTTTGTCCCTTTCTTCTCTGAGTGGTATGCAGCCTTTGCCTGGTGCCAGGCACTGCTATTTGGTCCTTTATATCAACTAACTCATTTATAGTCTCATAATAACACTGTGAGTTTGTCATTATTAATATTCCTCTTTCATATTAGGAAACTGAAGCATAGAGGGGTTAGGTAAGTTTCCCAAGATTACACAGCCAGTAAGAAGTTGAGCTAGGATTCAAACCATAATAGTAAGTTTCAGAGCTGAGCTCTATCCACCATGCTATACTAACTTGCGCTGAGAATATTTATGTGTGTAGGCTCTCTTAGGTAATTCTGAAAAATGAGCCTGTAACTTCATTTTCTGGGATGATAAGAGACATTTTAACCTGAACAATCCAACATTTATAATGGATTTAATCTGGGACCATGCCAGGACAGACATTTATCATGTTTCACTTAAGTAACTATTCATTAAGTGACTGGGGAAAAGAACACCACTACGAGACCAGAAGCGGCTATAAATGAGAAAATAAAGGATGTAGGAAACCATGAATCTACTGGGAATGTACATTATAGAAAATTTCAAGTTGTGCTCATGCTCATATTCAAATATTTAAAAAGCACTTCTTACAACATTATAACATATGTAGCAGACCAAAGCAAAGTTGAGATCAAAGAAAAGTACTCCAACAACAGAAAAAATGTAATATTTTAAAAATGCAGGTCTTTCACTTGCAGTTTCTAACACCGTTTTTGATATTCACAAACCACAACAGTGTTCTTAAAAGCCTGTTTTTCATATTCCCTTTCTTTAGACCTTGTGCTTGTTTACTCCCTAGCATTTCTCTCCAAATTTCTTCTGATTTTCCTTTTCTAGATCCATTTTTATTCTTGATTCTGTACTAAGAAATCCCAAAGAAGGAATTTGGTGTGGAAGATCATCCTCAGAGGGCAGGGAAGGGTAAGAAATTTGGGTAAAGTCAGAATACTTTCAGTAGGCAAGAGAAAGAAGACCTCTATATATTCACAATTGTTATTCTTCTCACAAAATTGAAAAGCAAGTGTAAGCTGCCTCTGGGGATCCTCAAACTGCATGTTCATAAACTATAATTTGCTACAAAATCTTTTTCAAAGGGATAAAGCTGTACCCTCAAGTTCAAGAAATTAGGCAAACAACAGAAAAGATCAATAAATTAGACTATATACTGTTAAGAAAGTACATAGTTCTACATATAAAATGTCTACATATACAATTTAAGTACAAAAATAATCTGAGAAGATATGCCAAAAATATTAAAAAGTATCCATAGTTTCTACTGAATAAATCAAATAAACTAAATTGAAGCCCAACATCTTTATAGTTAAATGACATGATAAAACAATCCAGAAAATAAATTCAAATGATCAATAATCAAACAAAATTATCACTATCACTTGTGAAAAAATGATTATGCTTAACTTCTTAACCTATTATTAGCTGAGATTTTCAAAAAGAGAAGGGCCAATGTGATATAATGGGGACAAATACTACTTATCAAAGTTCAATTTTTTTCCCACTTCCTGAAAAACAGTTTGGAATTTTTATCAAGAGCCCTAAAATGTTCATATTCTTTAGCCCAAAAAGTCATATTTTAGGTGCTTATCCTAAAGAAATAATTAGGGATGTAAGCAATGAATTAAATTCAAAGATGTTCTTCAGGGTGTTATTTAAAGTAGAGAAGAAATGAAACCAAATATCCTGTTGAGTGGTTATTGGCTGAAGCCAAATCTATGCATGGGTGGTAGAAATGAGTCAACTAAAATATTTGGCAGTGTCAATTACCCATGGCATATTAATACTCTCCCACTGGTAACTTTAAGCCTCTTGAGGGTAGAAATACTATCTCATTCCTCTCAGTGTCTGGGTAGTGACAGAGGGCATGGTACATACTGGGTAAGGAATACATGTTGAATGAATGGATACATGAATGAATGGAATCCAGAAGGACTCAGATTATAAAAACCACTTGTGTAGGTGTCTCCCTGTCACAAATTAGTGTTGAATCTTTTTCTGGTGTATCCAACAAACCTATTACACTTGGAGACAGGCTCTCAATAATCAGGTGTAATTAGCATAACTTTTGAAACAAGAGAAAGTATACTTTGTTTGTTTGTTCTTGAGGTACTGGGGGCCAGGGATTGAGTCTGGCACCTTGTATGCAGAGAGCTGGTGCTTAACCACTGAGCCACCTCGGCTTGCCTGAGCTGGTTTTAATCATTTGTTTTGCCTGTTTTTGCTTTTTCAGGAAGCTTGGGGAACCAAACCTGGGACCTCCCATGTGGGAGTTGGGTGCTTGACTGCTTGACCCACATTCACTTTCCTGAAAGTATATAATTTGATGTGTTTTTAAAATAATAAGTGTCTTGATACAGACTATATAATTTTTCACATGAGTTATATCCATGCTTACCCTTTCTATCCTATGAAAAAGGCAGAATTAGATTGCAAATAATATGGCTTTTTTTGACCCAGCATAAATCCACATCCTGAAGTATTAAAGAAAACAACGCATTTGGTATGGCACATTAGATTTCTCCCTGTTATATTTGTGTCTAAAGATATCCCTTATTACAGTAATGAAGGTGATAATTTTGTTGAAGATCAATCCCTTTGTGGTACTCTAATCAGGTAAGTGGCCCTTCTACCACTGACCATATCGAGAGTTTATGAAGCCCCAGTGAAACTTTGCTAAGTTATTTTACAGACTACTTAGATTTCTCCCTTAGTAGTATAAAGGGATTATAATGCAGTATGACTGATGATTTTCATGTGGGTATAATATGAGAAAACATATTTTTGCATACATTTTAACTTATAAGAGAGGCACAATTAAAGGTGAGGTGGGGTGGGGAAAGAAAAGAAAACGTACCAGAGAAAATGCCATGTAGACTGACTCGAAGGGTGTGTGTCGGCGGTGCGGGTGTGTTCGTGTGTATGTGTGTGTAATAGGATGAGTAGGACACAAGAGAATGGAGTCTTTTAGGATCCCACTGAGTTCATTTCAACCTTTATAGCCCAGCAGGTAAACAGCTTTACATGTGGGTGCTCCTGATGTTGCCCACAGAGAAGGAAGGCATGAGGGTTTGTGAGACTTTATGTGGTATATATTTTGAGTGAAGGCTCACTCAGTCATGACAAGTCTCAATTCCTCATGCCATTTGACCATACAACAGATGTGGTCTTTAAATAGTCTCCCAATTAAAAGACTTTTGTCCCTTAGTAGACATAATGCCAGTGCGCCACTTATCTATGTTGGAGAACATCCACTTCTGCTGTCATTCGTCTTGGAGAGTGCCTGAACCACCCCCTTGGGCCTTCTGTTAGGCTGTCAGCACCATGTGGTCCCGATGGGCTGAGCATGCCCCCTCCACACTGCTGCCTCTCCTAAAAGCAGGCATTTATTACAATGTGTGCCAAGCCAGGGCCCAGGTGCGCATCAGCATGAGCTAAGATAGGCTCTTTTATTGTGGTCCTGGGAGATTTTTCAAAACCATTTTGCTTCACTCAGTGCATTTAGAGTATAAATCAAATGTTGAATGATTGCCACTCCCTTCCTACTATGTTTTTCTTTCTTTCTTTTCTTTCTTTGTTTTTGTTGTTGTTAGGAAAATGGATTGACTCATTGAAAATTAGCTATATGGGGGAGCAGATGTGGCACAAGTGGTTGAACTCCTGCCTCCCACATGGGAAGTCCTGGGTTTGGTTCCGGGTGCCTCCTGAAAAAACAAATATGAACAACAAGCAAAAACAAATGAAAAACAAATGAAAAACCAACTCAGGGAAGTCGATGTGGCTCAGTGGTCCAGTGCCAGGTTCCCACATACAAGGTCAAGGGTTTGATCCTCAGTCCCCAGTATTCTGTCCCCCCCCCCAGAAAAAAAGTTAGCTGGTCCCTTCACTTCCCCCAAAGAATTTGTGCAATTGCAGCAAAGACAAATTACTAATAATATGTCTTGAACAATGTAGCTTGCGGTTTGACTGGGAATCGTTTATTAAAAAAAATGAACCTGGATTTCAAAACTTGCTGAACTGGAAGTTACCTAGCAATCATCTAATGCAACTTTCTTTCCAATTTTAAAAGTTGTTCAGAGACTGAGGCCTTTTTTGGCAGGAATCTTACTACCTCACGCATAGATCATTTTTAATTGTCAAAAGGCTTTTCTTCATGGTTAGGAAAATCTTCCTTTCTTCTTGATGAGTTCATGGCAGTTTCCCTTCCTATTATGACATGGTAAATAAACCAGAGACTTATGATAATTCTGTTCATTCACTATTTACTAATGCTGCCTACCTCAAATACTGCTGCTATTGGCTATAACATACTGAGTGCCTAGTATTCGATAGCTGCTTTGCTGAAACTGTCTCTAAACCTTAAACAAAAGTCCAAAGAAGTTTTATTATTCCCATTTTACTGATCGCGAAACTGAAGATCAGAGACTTTAACCAACTTTTCTCAAGACACACAGACTGGCTAGTGTAGCTTTGAACTGAGGTGTGTCTGGCTGCAAAATTCATGCTTTTTTTTTCACTATAAGACACACTCTGCTACTTTCCTGATGTACTGCCCACAACATATCAGGCACGGAGCTAGGTACTGGGATGTCTACAGTTCAGATTCTGCCCTACTTGGTGGGAGGGATAGTTACAGGCTGACAATATCTACGGCAGGGATGACTTCACCAATGCTATCAGCATTTCCTCCATAAAACCCAGAGTCTAAATGCAATGAGGCTAATAAATAGGTACCACTGGGTGGGGGTTATATAGGGACCTCATAAAAAAATAAATAAAACTTCATTAGGTTGGATAATAAAAAAAATCTTCGAATAGTACTTTTAAATGGGTGAGTTGTATGATATGTGAACTATATCTCAATAAAGCTATTAAAATGTTTAAAAAAAGGTACCACTGTAGTAGTCTTAAAAATGGTTCCCCCCAAAATATCCCAAACCAGCTCTGTCTGAATCTAATATCGATTTTCCTTCTACTGCACCCCATTGGCTCTGTTTCCTCAGAATTCAGGGGTAGAGGAGCCCCGTGCATGCTCACAAAAAGCTGCCAGAATTCTGGGACTTGGGTCCATGAGTTCATAGCAGAGGACAGTGGAGGGAAGGACAGGCTGTTGTTTAAATATTCAAAGTGTGCTGAATAGCTGCATTTGCCTGGAACTACTTCTCATTTATGTCATTTGTGTATGAAATCTACCCTGAATTATCCGTCCCTGATAGGTGTATGTGGGTGTGTGTTTCTGTGTAAAAGGGGCGGGGGCAAGGAGAGAAAGAGAGAGAGAGCTCTAGAGAGAAAAGAGAGAGAAGAGAGACTGAGGGGAGGAGAAAGGAATTGAATACAGTGGAAGGAAATATAAGATTGTTATTTTTTATTCAGTGAAATGAAGGATTAAGATTTTATTTTTTTAAATCTCGGTTCTGACTAGGCAAGATTTTCCATTCATTGATGAGAAAAGAGAATCACAGCAGAAGATGATTTAGAATTGCTCAAAGAGAATCACTTGGTAGAGGTGATTGGGGCCCACAGAATTAAGACATGTATTTAGGGCCACACAAATAGTTAGTCTCACATTATAATTTACATATTTTTTCCTTTTCCATGGCACTTTACCCTATAAGATACACGTTTATAGTTACAATTCTTGCAATTCAGCAAAATGTACAACTTCCTAATGTTTAGTACAAGTAGTATAAACATAAGGCATCAGCCACAAGTAAAAAGTTTTCTTCTTCCAAAATCAATGAACCACTTTAGCACCGTCTTGTTTACAGTAACAGAGTCAATGAGGTTCAGTAAAAAGATAATAGACGTTGAGCTCAGTCAAAGCTGGTTTGGAAGCTTAGCTTTGTGACTTCCTAGCTGCATGACTTCAGATAAGTTGCTGAACTCTAAAATTTCACTTTCCTCGTCTGTAAAATGGGAATAATAAAATCTAACTCTACATGGTTCTTAGGATTTAATTAAATAAAATGTGTGAAGCACCCAATTTAGTGCTGATATAAATGTTAGTTCCTATCTAAACCCAGTAAGATGAAGGGTTACAATGAGTCAGGTTCTGGGTACTCTAAACTTCCATTTTTGTCATTTGCTTTCAATTTCAAAACTCTGAAGCATTTCCTAATAGCAGTCATTCATGAATGAACCAGAGTAGAAAATTCATGGCATTAATTCCTGTTATTCTCCATCACCACCTGCCTATCTGCCCTTTGCCCCATTTCATTCTGCCTTGTAGAAATCAATCTGCCCCATGTTGAACTGTCATATTGTAAATCTTCAGTGTTAGGGCTTTGGAAGAAGATATGAAAAAGTTACTTCTATACACTGGGAGTATAATTATGAGTTATGTCTTTGACTATTACATGAATATATTTAATGACATTGTCCTGCTTTCTTTGAACATTACAGAGAAGCTGTAGTACAGCAAGTGACATAACCAAAGTCCACCATCTCTAATACTGAGTCCTGGCATTAACTTGCATATGGTATGAAAGAAAATGCTACAACTAAAGGGAATTTTTTCCTACACTTTATATTTTGTCATGTGTCTTATTGAAACATTCACAACTTTAATCTATTTTTCAGTGCTGTATCTTGATTTCTGAATCCCACTAGAATCTCAAGATGATAATGTACTTGCTTCCCTCATGTTCTGCAATAAATAATCTCACAATTTTTGTTCTCCCTTGACTTCTCCACATAAATTATTTGTCCCTTTTCTTCTCTCTCCCCTTTAACAAATTTTAAGAATATGAGTGAAAATTTGGAATAACATTGAGAGGGGAAGCGTATTGAATAAAACATTGCCATCTCTCATTTCTGAGGCACTAGTCTTGCCTGATGTATGGCTCAGTAGCGTGGGGGAGGGAGGAGAAAAGGAAAGAATGGAAACATTTCTATAGAAAACAATACATCTTGGGGGTCTAATACAATACGACTTTAACACACTTCATGGATCCAACAAAACAGTGCCCAGATTGCGTGCACTGTGAGGCACCCTGCCTGCCCAAACCCCTGGTGTTAATGAGACACTCCGTGGGACAGCCTGGCTTCACCAATGAGACAGGTAGAAGATGTCAGCTGTGCCTCTTGGGCATTTGAAACTGGCACTTATTTTCCCCTGCCTGCTAGGAGAAATACTTCCCTAGATACACGATAGAACTGCAGCACAAAGTCAGATAATGAGACTTTGGCAAGACCTGTTTCAGAGAACCATTGTACTCACTAGCTGTGTTGACTGCATGCCCTCAACACACATACACACGCACACACACACACATCACTCAAGAGAACTGAATTTTTTTTACTCCACAATGAGAAATTTGTTTGTTTCACTTGCCAAGTATCCTAAAAGGAATTTGTCAAGTAATATAGAGTATGTAAAGGAAATGTGGTGGTTGCTGTAATGATTAAGGTGAGGGCTTTGGGAGATTGGTAGGACTAGAAACAAAAGCATTCAAATGTGTGTTTATATAATAACACTAGGAAAAGAATACTTCCTTGTTCAGAATGCAGAAAGCATTGAGGATCATGTTTTAGTTTTACCCCATTTTAATAAAAAAACTTCTCTTTAAGGAAAGTTTCAAACATATACAAAATAATGTGTTAATGAACTCCTATTTACCCATCATCCATCTTCAACAATGACCAAATTATGGCCAAATTTGCTGTCTAATGCCCTCAACCCTCCCTTCTCAATCCTTCATGCTTATATTAAATTGAAATCCTGATATGATTTTATCTATAAAATTTCAGTGTATCTCTGTAAGAACTCTTGAAAAAACTATGTTATCTAAAAAGCAAGCAAAACAAAACTGGTAATTCTTTATCATTAAGTATCCATTCAGTCAGTGTTCTTTTCCCCAACTGACTTTTTAAACATTTTTTAATAGGATGCTTGAATCAAGATCCAACCAAAGTCATTACATTGCAATTGATTGTTGATATGTTTTAAAGTTTTCTTTTAATCTGTAAATTTTCTCCATTTGGTTTGATGTGGTCTTTGAATTCTATGGTCCAGGCCCTTGTGCTAGGAATTGTAACTATGCCTTTGAAACAACCTGAGACAGCTTAAATGTCCAAATGTAGAAGAATTGTTAAATGAACCACTGGGAACATACATTTGGTTAAATATTATGCATGATGTTGTAGAAAGAATTCTCTCTGTTACACCTATGGAAAGTTATTTTTGAACTTTAGTGTATGTTTTATAAAATGGGAACAATAATACTCAAGGATTAAATAAATTAAAGTACAATATATCTCTTATCACAGTTTTCAGCATATAATACCACAGCATGTAATGGTGTTTTAAATGCTATTTTAACATGTAAACATTTTAAAAAAATTAAATGGACTTATTTTATTTCCTCCTTAAATCATGTTTAATTGCAGCTGGACAATGAGATTCATTACTCCAGGGAATGAGAGGTTGGGTGCTGCCTCAGATACCATGGATCAACTTTAAGTCTTAAAACTGAACAAACAGAAACAATCCAAGTCTCATTTGTAGAAGAAGAGTGAGAGGTTCTAACTTTCAAAGTTCCTCTTTGCTCATATTAAGAGCTAAGCCTAATAAAATTATTTTTTGCCTTGTTTCATTTTTTGTTAAGAGCACAGAAAAGACAGCATATGCAGTATGATAGTTCTAACCACTGAGGATGAATAAAGGGCTATTCTATCCATGCTGGCCCAGGAGATAGTGCAAACAAGAAGGAAGAAGAATTAGGGGAAGTAGGAGGAAGCACATGTGTCTTGATCTCTTCTCTCAGGCACAGGTTTTAGGGAATGAAGAGACTACTTTATAGGCTGAGGGGAAAGCTGACAACAGCGGGAATATTTCCCTCTCTCTAACTGGAAGGATCCTACATTCTACTCAGGATCACATCCGAAGCACTGTGGGAGTGAGTGATAGCACAAAACTGGCTGATGGAGATGGCTGGAAAGATGAACATAAAACAGTTCCCTGACTTGCTTCAAATCAAGCATGTATAAGCAGGGGCCCCAACATCACCGTGGCCTGGGAAAGAGGATGTGAGACTCTGAGAAGGACAGTGAAACAGCAGAAACTAGGGGTTGGAATAAAAGAAAACCCAAGAATATCCAATACTCCAAAAGACATTTACCTGCCTACTCTCAACAACCCCCAAAATAAAAAAAAAAAAACAAAAATGAAAAAACAAAACAAAAAACACCCAGATTGCATCTTGTAAAGAAGCTGAACACATACGTAAAGGACACTCAGTCATCCAAGGAATTATTTAACCCAATAATTCCTTGAGAGAGAGAATTGAAGTTTAGTTTAATATTTAACAGAGAAACCATTTAAACTGAAAGAGACTAAGGCATCATTAGTTGTCATGTTTATGTTTGACCACTACCTAGTAGGATGAAGACTCATGATAAAGATCAGTCTAGCTCTAGTAATTAAACAACAGCAACTATGTTCTCTTTGTACATGAGTGTACCATGTAATTTGATTCCTCAATATACAATGATAATGAAACAATGCAGCATTCAGAATTTTATGCAATATGTAATTATAACTATGTAAAAACAAAGTTATAGAAAATGCAAGAAAAGTTCAAAAGTTGTTATAGAAAATATAAACAGCAGCTGTGTTTGGTTTGGGGTCTAAGGGCCTGTCTTCTACACTTCTCTGATTTATTTAATCATAATGCTTTGGTATCATAATGGAAAATATTTTTAAACCTGGAGACTTTACCAAATTAAATACATTGTATTTTATAAGCAATGATTGAGCACTAATGTTTCATAGGCATCATGTTTAAGCACTGTGGAAGAAACAAAAATGGATGAGACATGGCCCCTAGGCCAAAGAAACTGATGAGTAAGAAGCAAGGGGAGTCAACCTCTGCTGTGCCCTAGTTGTGAGAAATTAAATGTAAAGTTCTTCCCATCTATTCCAACCCACCTCTAAAGGATTTCACTTCAGTTTGAACAAAACAAAAGAATAAAACTGGGATGAGAACCCAGGTTTTCCTTCATTTACTCATCTATATTTTGGGGGGGAAATGTAGACATCATAGTAAGAGAGTGAACCATGCCTTCACTAGTAGACAGCTTGGTGACCAATCATTTGTTGGGATTCCTGAAGTTCAGATACAAGATGTCACAGTTCACATCATGAAGTCATTTATTGGATGAAGTCACTTTAGAATGAGTTCTCTGTTATCTCAACAATTAATTTTCTTTAGATGCAGAACACAAATGACTGTGCTGTTGTAAATACATACTGCATGACAAATAATAATAAGATTTAAGCTTTAGCATTGTAAGGATCTTAGAGTTCTCAGTAGTTCTTAAACTCTAGCACACCTCAGCATCACCTGGACAGCTTGAGAAATCAGAGATTGCTGGGCTCCACCCTCAGTTTCTGTGTTTGCAGTCTGGGATGGCATCCACAGATGTGCGTTTCTAACAAGTTCCCAGGTGATGCTACCGCTACTGGTCCTGGACGTGCGCCTACACTAAGAACCACGATTCTAGATCAACTTCCTTTGCCATTCAGCAATCCTTTCTCTGTAACCTCTGGTCTCTGCTCAAACACTTCAAGGAATGAGGCACTCACTAAATTGCAAAGAAGCCAGTTTCACTGGAGCCAAAATCTATCTCCTTAAAACTTCTGTTCACCATAGGCAATTCCCTCCTGCTCATATCAATTCTTCAGTTGTCTTCTTTTAACCAAGCTACAAATTCTCATCTCTCAACTCTTTATTCCACATAACTTCTCTTTACCTACCTTGTTATGGTCTCCTAAAGAAAGTCCCAGCCATAAAAGCTACTCTTGAAATGTGGGTCTGAGAACACAGCGTCCTACATGTTGATCCACTGGGAATCTCTCCTTCCAAATCCTGACCCAGAACATCTATTAATGCAGACATGAATTTTATTACTTTTGTTTAAAGCAATCATTTCCCTTTATTGCTTCATTCTGTAGAAAATCTCTACTAAACAGTTCAGGTCTTTTTGTTCTAAACTGATATTGGCCTTCCTCTTCTTACCCAGGTGAGAGATTGAGCTTACCAAAAGAATTTTGTTTTTATACTGGCTAAATTTCATTATCCTTGTAGCTCATCAGCTTAATAAGTACAGGACGGTGCTTAAGAGCACAGCCTCTGAAGTCAGAAAGTCCTCAGTGCAAATCGTAGCTCACCCTGTGGCCTTGGACAACTTACTTGACCTACCTCAGTTTCCTCATAGGCATTATGGTGATAGTAACAGTAGCCAAAGAATATGTATAAAGTACTTAGCATAATGCCTGGTGCATACTATATGCTTTGTAAATGGTTACAATCATTATTTTATTAAAATCAACCTCAAGCACATAGGTTTATACTGTACAAAACAACAGCAGAACTTTTCAAAGAAAACTACAAATCTTAGTTGGAAGATTATGAAGATTAAAATAAATGGAGGGGTATAATTTATGCCTAAATGAGACCAAAAATCATAAATCTATCTGCTCACCCCAAGGAAGTTTAGAGCTACATCACAATTTCAATCAATTATGCCAACACGATTTTTAGAAATTCAACAAATTTGCACAAAAAATGTGAGAGTGGGCGAGACTTTAAAGACAACTGGAACAGAACAAGAAAAAAGAAAGGGAAACTAGCCATATTAGATACTAAGCTTATAATAAAACAGTAGGACTTATAATTGTGTTATCAGCATAAACACAGAAACTTATATCAACATAAATAGTGGAAAATGTATGTAAAAATTTGTCAGTTTTCTCAAAGAGTGGGTAAGGAGACTTTTTTTAAAAATAAGTGGAATTAGAATAAATCATAGAAATTTAGGAAATGTTTTAGAGCCACACATTACACATATAACAACCTGTTGAAGAAACTTAAAGGAACACATTGTCACAAATGAATATATAGAATTTCAAGCCTCTACTAACTGAAAAATAATGTAATTAAAATTTCATATGACAACTAATTGAGAAAAATGTTATTAAAAATGTTAGACACAACATTTATAATATATGAAGAGTTCAATCAAACTCAGAAGGAAAACAATATACTGTGAATAAAAAAGATGTACATTTTTTCAATCCATTAATTCTACTCTCTGTAATTCCTCCTAATGAAATATGTATGTACAGGAATGATTATGGCAGTGATCCCAAAAGACTGGAAAAAGCATAAATGACCAACAGTGTAAGAATAGATTTAATAAAACCAACTCACTGAAATAGTATATGCTCAATAAAATGGTAATCATGAATATTAATAGAAAATCCAAAATATCATGATAAATGAAAATAGCAATATATATATATACAATTTGCATTTTGTATTTTATATACTCCCAGGATGTATTCCATCTTATGAGTGTAACAGAATGAAATGCATGAGCACATAAAATGTAAAACACAAAAGACACAAATAGTAATATTAGAGGTAGGGATATCATTGATTTTTTTTTTTTTTTTTTTTAGGTACTGGAGTGGAGGATTGAGCCCAGGACCTTGTGTGTGGGAAGCTGGTGCTCAACCACTGAGCCACTTAGACTCCCATCATTTGATTTTTACATCATTATTTACGAATTATTCTTTTAGAGTTTTGTATTTTCTTTACAGCATAAATTAAGGAATTTGGAATTCCAATTCTGTCATATAACTTAGTCATCTTTTCTGATTTTGTGTTTGAAATTTTGATAAGTGTATACAATGTCTTTATTCAAGACAGCACCATAAAACACGGCAGCACCAAGTGCTCTGTGGTCTACTGTCATCCTTGCACTCACCCAGCAAATGTTTATTGGGTTGTTACTTGGCTACTCTATTCTGGATGTACAAGAAGAACACATTATGTCTCTGCCCTAGTGCTCTAGTGGGCAAGACAGACATACAGGCATCTAAAGTGTTCATTAAATGATAATGTGGCAAGTACAGTTCTGGAGTTATGCTAGGATAATTTAGAAACACTTAGGAAGTATCTACTCCAAAACAGGAGGTAAAACAGTTTCTACATCTGAATTCTACAGGATGAGTAGAATTAGCTGGGCAAAAAGACAAGTGGCTGGGGGAAAGACAATGCATGCAGAGGATTGGTATGAAGGTGAGAAAAAGAATGTCAGGTGACCTTGACAGAGTGGAAAATGCCAGGACATCAGGTTTGTGTTTAAATCCTGTTTCTACCACCTATTTTTAGGATAATGCAAACCATTTCCTCATCTATAAAATGTGAGTAATTCCACCTACACTGCAAATTGATGTAAGGATTATATTACATCATATGTGTGGTAGAGGTACTATAATGTCAGACAAATAGTGGCTCTCAACCAACGGAGACTACTTCTTCTATTTCAAGGACTTCAGTGCTATTGGAACAAAAGGTACAAGTCAGAATGATGTGGGGGATAAGAGGGAATCAGATCTTGGAGGGCCTCTTTCTCAGGCCAGAGAGTTTGGATTCCATCTTATATGTCATTGGAAGCTCTGAGGTTTTTAATCAGGAGAGCCACATGGTCACATTTACTTGTCAGATGGTCACTAAAGCTGACTTATGGCTGCATTTAATGGGACTAACACTGGCAGCAAGGAGACCAATTGACGGGATTCTCAAACAGTCCTGGAGAGGATGGTAAAGGCCTGAAATAGGAAGGGGAATGAAGGGACATTTTGAGAAATATACAGCAGGTAAAAGAGGTCAGGCTCTGTGATTATTTAGAGGTGAGAAAAAGAGGAGAGTGAGGTGTCATGAGTAACCAGCTTTCTAGTATGGGTGACTAAGTAGATATAGGTGTAACAACTGAAATGATAAATGGAAAGAAGGAACAGACTGGGGGGAGAGAGGGGGAGACAATGAGTTACTGAGTACCTGTCATGTGCCATGCACTCTGCTGAATTCTGAGGTTATAAAGATGAATGACACGTGGACCCTATATGTAAGGAGCCCACATTCTGGTAGGAAAAATATTTTTTAAAAAAGAAAAGAAAATACAGTTTGGTTATATAAACTCAACTATGTGAATTCTTAACAGAAAACATTTGATATTTAATCATGAGAAAATAACCAAACAAACACCAACTACAGGATATTCTGAAAGAAAACCTGGACTCTTCAAATGCATTAATGTCATGAAAGATCAAAAACATGAGGGGAGGGCTGTTCAATATTGAAGGATACTAAAGAGACATAACAACTAAATATAATGTATGATCATTGATTGGATCTTAATTCCCCTCCAAGATAACAGTAAAAAGGACATTACTACACTAACGGGGAAATTTTAGTATGGAGTATAAATAAAATAACATTATCATATAACTGTTAATTGTCTTAGGTGTACTGATGCTATTGTGGTTATTGAGAAGAGAGTCCTGGATAATCAGGCATCGATGCTGAAATATTAAAATAGATGGGGCCTTAGTGTGCCACAGGGCTGCCATTGCAAAGTACCAGAAATGGGTTGGCTTTCATAATAGGAATTTTAGTAGGAGTAAAAGCTTATAGTTCTGAGGCTGTGAAATATCCAAATTAAGGCACCAGCAGAGACATTTTCTCAGGGTCCTGCCACGTGGCAAAGCAAGATGGTCTCTGATCTCTGCCAAGGTATCTGCTTTTCCTTCCAGAATCTACTGTCTGCCGGAGCTCAGCTGTAGGCAACCAGACATAAGACTTGTCTCTTCAGACTTGAGCTGCTCTGTGGACCCAGGCCTTTGGGAGCTTTGCGCTTAAGCTTTGGCTGCTAGTGATCCTCGAGTCCTCTCTCATATGGCAGCTTACTTTCTCTGTACCTCTCTCTGTCTCCATTTGTATCCGACTCAGCAAAAGGGCACAGACCAAAGCTGGCTCACACATCACTGACGAGTCCAATCCAAAGAAATCTAATCAAGTGACCTAAAGTGAATCTAATGCCATCAAATATTACCTGACTCACAAGAATAGATTAGTTAAAGAACGTAGTCTTTTTTGGGATTCACCAAATTAAAACTGTCACAGATAGGGTGACATCAAATCTACAAGCTATTTATAAATATATATGCTATTTCAAATATTTATATATTTTATATATGTATGTATTATGAATATATGGAAGAAGGAGACATGTGGGCGTGGCAAAATGCTCAAATTTGATGAATTTAAATGAAGGATATTTGTATATTCTTTGTATTACTCTTTCAAATAATTACAGATTTGATTTTTTTTTCCGAATAAAATATTGGTAAAATACAGTGTGGTACATGCTGTGATGGAGGTGGGTTCAACTTTCTATCATACTAGTAATTATTCCAACAGTTGATTTTGAGGCAGAAGTCATAGCCTGGCTTCATGAAGACAAATAAAACAAATAGGCTTTATTTTTCAAATAATGTCTGTCTACCATAATTAACCATAAAATCTAGATAAGGAAAAGAAACCTAAGAGCCTCATTTAATTTATGTAAGGAGTCATAGACTACCCTCAACAGACAGAAATTCTGTGATCTGCCCCAAACTAGATTCCAAAGATTCTGGGTATAAATTGAAGATTTAATTAATATTTTTAGCTAACCATTTTATCTAAAATCTTCTCCATCCTTTCAGAATAGTTCTAGCTGTATTGGTTAGGTGAGTCTTGTTCCATTGTATTGAAGAAACAAACACTGTTGATGTCATACTATACCACAATCAGTCATGAGAAAGGATAGATTTAGACACGTTACTGGGGCAAGTTCATAAGACATATGATAATCCTTAGTCTCCTGCTGAACAGTTTACCCATTTTCAGTGTCTCTCCACAAGCATCCTACATTCTTACATCTTGTCATCTGAGCAGATTTTCCCATCCCCCATTAATTCTGGAAACAATCCTATCAACTTCCATTTATTGAGTATTCCCATATACCAATAATATAGCTTATTGACTATTCATTTATCCCCCAACATATTTATTTAAGTGAATACTATGTACTAAGCACTATTCTAGGTACTAGAGATACAGCAGGGAACAAAACAGATATAGATCCCTGCCTCGTGGAGCTTATTGAAACCTAATGATCACATTCTAACTTTTTCTGTGATCTCATCCAATCTTCGCAATAACCCTGAAAGGGAAGTTCAGTGAGATTTCAACCCTTGCCTTGTGTTACAGCTGGTTTCTAATCACACTCTTTCAAGTTCTAAAGCACACATCTTTCTACTGAATCATGCTGCCTCTTTTCAAGAATTTGCACAACTCTCAAGGTCATGTGGTTAAACAGGGATTTGATGAAGAACAAAGGAACACTTCATAGAACCTAAATCAAAAAAATAGGATGCATTGCCTAAGAATATGAAGAGCGCTTGCGACTGAGAGTTTGCACAGTAAAATGTTGGAGTTTCTTTCACCTAACAATAAAAATAAGAATATTCAAAATCGCAATTGCCCTGGGCACTGTAAGCTTGGCCTCAAATTCCAAGCATCCTCTCTCTCATTATACAGTTCAGTTGTCTCCTGTACTGTGCTCAGTGTTCTTATCACTTTGATATGCTATGGAGCTTTGAAACAGCAGTGGGTGGTTTGGGACCAGCTAGTGTTTCAGATTTAAATTTTAATTCATTAAAGAAGCACACAGTTCTCTGTAGTGAATTCAGCAACAAAATTATGAATTTTGAAAAAGAAAACCCAATATATTCCTGTGGCAACTTGATCTTTGACAAACTAAGAAAGTGCAGCAAATCTGAGAGTTGCTTAATAATGAAAACAACACTAATCTTGGAGAACGGAAATTTAAAGTGCTAATACCAGCAATTAGAAGTAATGACTAGTTTATTAGGCTATCATTTGAACAATGTTATTTCCACTTCAGCACAAAGCACATTGCTCACACCTCTTGCATAGGAGGCAGGATCCTCTGTGGGGAATTTGGGGGTTTCAAAGAAGCTAAAGGGCACAGTTCTGGGATTTCTGGTCTTTGCTATTGAGCACATCATTTCCCAGAGATATGTCAGAGGTGGCTCCAGCACCATTTGCCAGAGGAGGCAGAATGCTGTCCAGGCAGTTCTTTACCACTGGAAGCAGCAGAAACACCTAATATTAGAGCATGGATCTCTCATGTAATTTGTGGCAACGACCCTCACGGCTGGGACCACAGGTCTAAGGGTTAGGAAAAAACTATGCTCTTCATGCCTAAGCTTTCTGGCAGGTAGGATCTTGTGATTTTATGGATAATGAATTGAAGGAGGTGAAAGGACTTTCTTAAGCAATCAAGTCTACTACCTGAGAGAGAAGGGACATCCACTAATTACCAAATGCACGACATTTATCATGAAAGGGTTTCCCCTCAGGGAAGTTATCAATTATTTAGATATTTTATGTGACAGTTTTTTTGGCCTGCAATATATAATTGATATTATTGTGACAGTATCACAATAACTAGTTGATATTAGTATTGTGTATGTATACAAATAAAAATATATCCCCAAATAAGTGCAATTTGATAGATATTTGTTGAGCATCTACTCTGTGCTTGGTATACGATTCTAGAGAGTGGGGATAAAAAGGTGACTTAATGCAGATATACTTTTCTCCTCATGAAGCTTATAGTCCAGAAAGGAATACAGATCAGTAAGTAGGCAAGAGTGTGTGAAAAACCCTATGAAATGGGAAGCATGAGGTGCAATGGGAATCATCGGAAGGCTTCTTAACTTGACTTAGGGTCAGGAAAGATTTAACATAGCAAATGACGTCTGTATGGAGTACGTGACATCTTCACTGAATCTTGGAGAATAAAGAGGAATTAGGAGATGGGCAGGTAGAGAGAGTGGTGCAGGCAGTGGGAACAAAATGGGCAAAGGAATGGAGGGAGAATATGGCAAACTGCTAGTAGTTTAGTACGACTGGATCTTAGGTTGCACGGGAGAGAGAGGTAAGAGACAAGACTGGAGTGTTAAGCAGATTCAAGAGCAATGAAGACTGCAGAGCAAACATTAATTTTGTGAACATACCTTTTCTAAAAATATTGTAATCGTAGACAATTTAATAAATGGTAATTATCTATATTTTAACAAAAATTAAAAGTATAGAAACTGAATCTGGTAAAACTTTTAAAGAATTATTACTTCCAACTTTAAGAATCTAAAGCTGTAACTGATGGTGCTAATTTCTTTCCTGGGATATCATAGCTTCCTATGGTTCAGGTAGTATACTTCCAATCAAGGGATTGTGGCTAGTGTTAGGGGTTGCAAACTTTGGACTTCTCAAATCCCAAACTGTGAGACAATAAATTCCTGGTGTTTAATCCAATCACTCTGTGGTACTTTGTTGTAGCAACCCTGGCAAATTAAGATATGGCTTTATTGAAATATAATTCATGTATCATACAATTCATCCATTTAAAGCATACAATTCAATGGATTGTATGACATGTGCAACCATCATCACAGTCAATTTTAGAATAAACCTCAAAAAACCCCATATCCTTTAGCTAGTAATTCCCTATCCATCCACTCCCAACTTTAAACAACCACTAATGTTCTTTCTATCTCTGTAGATTTTCCTGTTCTAGATAGTTCATAGGAATGTAATCAGAGATGTGGTATTTCATGACTAGTTTCTTTCACATAATATAATGTTTTCAAGTTTCATCCATGCTATAACATGTATCAGTATTTCATTCCTTTTTTTATGGCTGGATAACATTCGTTTTATGGATATACCACATTTCATTTATCCATTTTTCAGTTGATAGACATTTGGATTGTTTAGACTTTTTGGCTATTATAAATAATGTTGCTATAAATATTTCTGTACATGTTTTTTTTCATGAACATATTGTCCCATTTCTCTTGGGCATATACCTGGGAGTGAAACTGCTGAATCATATGGTAACTACATTTTTAATCTTTTGAGGAACTGCCAGATTTTTTTCCAAAGCAGTTGAACCATTTAATATCTCCGCTAGCATCATATGAGGGTTTATATTTCTCCATATCCTGAAGAATGCTTGTCACCATCTGATTTTTTAAAATTCTAGCCACCTGGTAGATCTGAAGTGCTATCTCATTGTGATTCTGATTTGTATTTCCCTGGTGAGTAACGAAGTTGAGCATCTTTTCATGTGCTTCTTGGTATCTGGGGAGTTTTAAAATAAAATGGTGTCCCTTTCTCACTGTGAGATTCTGATTTAATGGGCCTTTATTAGGACTGGACATCGGTACTTTTGAAAAACAGGGATGCAAATGCTAATGGCAGAAAAGAATATTAGCTACTCCCATTCTCAGGGCTGGAACATACAATGCTTGCCACTGGGGACTACGGCACATGATTATTTTTTTCCCCACAACTAGCCACGGAACAGATACTCAATAAAATAAAAACAACTATTGATTAATAACAGCTGTAGCAGTTTGATATGGTTATGAATTCCAAAAATAGATATTGATCTGGTATGTTAGTAATCTGGTCTGTACCTGGGTGTGATTAAGTTATGATTAGGGCTTTGATTGGTCCATGTCATTAGGGTGTTGACAAGGGGTGGGGACTCACAGATAAAAGGCATGGCAAGGGACAGAGTTAAGGGTTTTTGATGTTAGAGATTGATGCTGAAGCCTTAAGCTGGAGCCCCAGGAAGTAAGCACACTGAGGAAAGAGAAGCAAACCCCAGGAAGGAAGGAACCCTGAACCCAGAGAAGCAAGACTCTGGAAGGGAGGAACCCAGGTAGCCTGCACTCTGGCAGACATTGGCAGCCATCTTGCTCAAACATGTGAAAATAAACTTTGGTTGGGGAAGTAATTTATGCTTTATGGCCTGTATCTGTAAGCTCCTACCCCAAATAAATACCCTTTCTAAAAGCCAACCAATTTCTGGTATTTTGCATCAGCACCCCTTTGGCTGACTAATACAACAGCTAAGGAAGGAAGACAAGGTAGTATGTTATCAGTGTCTATTATCAGTTAGCAGTTGTTGAGGATCTAGTATATGCACTTCTATATTCCCAGCATTTAGCACAATATGTGTCACTTGTAGAAACACAATAAATATACGTTGAATAAATGAATTAGTCTCCATTTTAAAGATAAGGAAAATGAAGCTCAAAGAGGTAGTTTCTTATCTAGAGTCACATAGTTATGTGATTAAAGATCAGGCAGGGAAGCAGACTTGGCCCAATGGATAGGGCGTCCACCTACCACATGGGAAGCCCACAGTTCAAACCCCGAGCCTCCTTGACCTGTGTGGAGCTGGCCCATGTGCAGTGCTGATGCACACAAGGAGTGCCCTGCCACGCAGGCGTGTCCCCAGCATAGGGGAGTCCCACACGCAAGAAGTGCACCCCATAAAGAGAGCTGCCCAGCATGAAAGAAAGTGCAGCCTGCCCAAGAATGGCGCTGCACACATGGAGAGCTGACACAACAAGATGACGCAACAAAAAGAAACACAGTTCCCTGGTGCCTCTGATAAGGATAGAAGCGGCCACAGAAGAACACACAGTGAATGGACACAGAGAGCAGACAAGGCCGGGGGGGATAAAAAAAAAAAGACCAGGCAGATCATTCCCAAAAGGTTCTTTTACAGCACACATGCTGCTGTCATGATCTGTTGTCAACACTCATAAATGCCTTCCCTATAGGAACCATGGGAAATGTCTGACCCACCTGTTAGTTTTTTGAAAACTTTCTCCCCTCCACTAGCCAAAGCTACTACTCAAAAATGTTCAATCAACTTATTAGACTGGCTGCTATTAAAAAGTTTGAAAACTTTAAATGTTGGAGAGATTTTGTAGAGATAGGAACACTTATTATAACTGTTGGTGGGAATGTACAATGGTGCAGCCAATGTGGAGGACTGTTTGGCAGTTCCTAAGGAAGTTGAATGTAGGCTTGCCATGGGACCCAGGAATATCATTACTAGGTATATACCCAGAAGAACTGATAGACAAGACATGAACAGACATCTTCACACCAATGTTCATAGCGGCATTATTCACAATTGCCAAAAGTTTGAAACAACCCAGGTGTCCATCAACTGATGAATGGATAAACAAATTGTGGTATATACACATGATGGAATATTATTCAGTGGTAAGAAGAAATGAAGTCCTGAATGATATTGCAGGGACAGATGCAGGACATTATATATTCTGTAATAACCCACTGAATGGACTGGGAGATTGTGTAAACTACAATGTAAACTATAATCCATGTGGTGTAGCAGCACTGCGAAATGTATTCATCAAATGCAATGAATGTGCCACACCTCTGAAAGAGGTTGTTGATGTGGGAGGAGTGGGGGGGATGAAGAGTAGGGTATATGGGAACCTTATAATTTTTAATGTAACATTTTGTGTGATCTATGTATCTTTTAAAAAAAGACAAAAAAAAAAAGAAGAAGAAATGAAGTCATGAAGCATATGACAACATGGATGAACCTGGAGGACATTATATTGAGTGAAGCAAGCCAGATACAAAAGGACAAATACTGTACAATTGTGCTATTATGAACTAAATATATTGTGTAAACTCATGGAGTTAATAACTAGAATATAGGTCACCAGAAAATAGAAAGAGGGTAGAGAATGGAAAGCTAAGGGTTAATCTGGGCAGAATTGTTAAAGAGGTAGTTTGTAAATCTTTGGAAATGAATAGAAATGGTTAAAGCATATCATGGTGTTTTGTAACTAGCAATGCTATTGAAAGGGTATGACAGTGGTTGAAAGGGAAAGTCTAACGTCATGTATATTACTAGAAGGAAAGTAAAAACTGTAACATGGGATTGTATAAGATAATAAAACCTAATGTAAAACACAAATATAGGGGATATGGCAATATAAGACTTTCTTACAAAATATTAATATAATTATACTAGAGGGAAGGAAAAAGAATAGCAGCTATGCATGTCGAGGGAAGCATTCAGAGATTGAGAGGTAATGAGTTTTTAAAAAAATATTATTATTACTACTGGAATAATGAAAGTGCTCTAAGAAGTGAGGTCAGCATTAGCCCACCTTCTCTCACTGACCAGCACTTGCTGCAGAAGGGAAGCAGGTGGAAACTAGCTGACAGAAGCAAAGGACTGGAAATGGTTTATTTGATAGAATGGAGTTGTGGGTAGTTGTAAGGTGGGGGTGTCCAGTCAGAGAGGGCCACTGAAGATCTTTATGCAGTGCACATCAGGGTAGGAAGACAGAGATGTTAACCACAAGAAAAGAAAGTATGCCAGATAGATGCATGGAGGATCTAGAACCTTCTCTCATCTTCTTTCCCTTTCTTTCATTCATTGAACTAGGAGGAACTGTGGTTGGACCTTAGTCTTCTCTTGTGCCTGCAGTTTTATTTGGCCATTTTTAGTGATTTTACTTAGGGGTTATAGATGGTATCCTTTTCATGTGCTTATTGGCCTCTAGGGACCTCTTAAACTAAATCATGCCCAGGTCTAACCTTAAGATTTGGATTTAGTAGTAGCTGATCTATGAGATAAACATTTGATAAGACTTGCCTTGGTCTCCACATCATGCTATTGCTACACACATACATACACATAGCTTTCTTCCTATCTATACTCTCCCCAAAATAGCATGGATTATAGGTTTAGGAAATTAAAATAGATGTTATTTTTATTGGATGAAGTTTGAAGTTCCATAGTCTATATTTTTAGAATCAAAACTTGAAAGTTCTAGATCATTCTCTTCTTTGCCTATCTCAAAAGTAAAATAAAATAAACAAAACAAGGAACTGGGGTTATGCTGTGTTTCTCTTTCTTTTGGTAGAGAGGTACCCCTCCTGATTCATAGTAAATAATGGTAAATAAATAAAACTATTTATTTTAAAATAAAAACAAATACATCATATTGATAATATGTAAGGATACAAAGTCATATATAGAGATGATTATTTTCCAGGTTATAATTTCCAAGGACTTAAAATTTCCAATATTTTCATCAATACACTATTAAAAATGACCTCTCCTTTCCCCTAAAATGTGACTTTCCCTCAGATGGGCTTTACCAAAACTTAATTTTCTTTCTGATAAAAACAAACACACAAACCTACAATAAAATATATAGCTTCCTAGAGGGAAAGTAGATTTTAATAAAGAATTTCTGGAAATGTTGGTATGCTTTACTTACAAAAAGCATTTTGTAGCAAATTTTTGAAAATGTTTTTTACTTTAGATTTATCTTCATGCAAGAATTGGCTTAATTTCTTATATTCTTGCATACTTAATTCCTTATAAATGAGGTAGAGGCCCCAAATTCTTCTCCTTTTGCCAGTAATTGCTATGGTCTTCTCCTGTGTTTTTAAATAGCTTACTATTAATAACTGTCTTGATAAAGTAGGTATAGGTAGCGGGGGAAAGGGCTGCCCTGATGAGTTATTAACAAGTTCCAGCCATGGACCCTAAATGGCCAGGCCATTTTAGGCATTGTCAACCTCTGTTATATTAATATTCTATCTCTTTTGGAGTAACAGTATTTGCAGAAAGTCTACTTGCACAAAGCATGAGATCTTTTTTTTTTTTTGCTTTATTTTTTTTGTCTTTATTTTTTTAATATTTCATTCAAAAAATATGAGGTCCCCATATACCCCCCACCCCCTCACCCCACTCCTCCCCCTGTAGCAACAATCTCCTCCGTTATCATGAGACATTCATTGCATTGCATTTGGTGAATACATCTCTGAGCACCACTGCACCTCATGGTCAATGGTCCACATCATAGCCCTCACTCTCCCACAATCCACCCAGTGGGCCATGGGAGGACATACAATGTCCGGTAACTGTCCCTGCAGCACCACCCAGGACAACTCCAAGTCCCGAAAATGCCCCCACATCACATCTCTTCCTCCCACTCCCAACCCTCAGCAGCCACCATGGCCACGTTCTCCACACCAATGCCACATTTTCTTCTATTACTAATCACAATAGTTTATGAATAGAATATCAGTAAGTCCACTCTAATCTATACTCTATTCCTCCATCCTGTGGACCTTGGAATGGTTGTGTCCACTCCACATCTCTATCAAGAGGGGGCTTAGATTCCACATGGATGCTGGATGCAATCCTCCTGCTTTCAGTTGTGGGCACTTATGGAAATGGATTAAGGCCCGGTTTTAGTTAAGTTGTGAAGTACTTTTGAGACTGTCATTGAAGCTTCCACATTGAATTGGAAGGCTGGGGTTTCAATCTGTTTTCTTATAATTTTTTTTTTAAAGATTTATTTATTTTTTATTTAATTCCCCTCCCCTCCCCCGGTTGTCTGTTTTCTGTGTCTTTTTGCTGCATCTTGTTTCTTTGTCCGCTTCTGTTGTCGTCAGCGGCACGGGACATGTGGGCGGCACCACTCCTCGGCAGGCTGCACTTTCTTTTGCGCTGGGCAGCTCTCCTTACGGGGCGCACTCCTTGCGCGTGGGGCTCCCCTACGCAGGGGACAGCCCTGCATGGCAGGGAACGCCTTGCGCGTATCAGCACTGCGCATGGGCCAGCTCCACACGGGTCAAGGAGGCCCGGGGTTTGAACTGTGGACCTCCCATGTGGTAGACGGACGCCGTAACCACTGGGCCAAAGTCCGTTTCCCTGTTTTCTTATAATTTTTAATCTCTATCATAGACTTGCATAGTAGACTTGCTTTTGAGCTTAAGATAAGTTTTAAAGAAGGAATAAAACTAAGGAAATTCTTTTTTGACAACACCATCTGCTATGTTATTTAAAACTTTTAATTATCTTTTTAAAAGATATGTACTCAAAATTCAGTTTCTCTTAAAATTTCAATAACTATCTATAACCCTATTGAATTCTATGGATATAATTGATTTTTATAAAGTAAAAGTAAGTCTTCTTGCTTCTTCTATGTGGTACTGATTTCAGAACAATTACAAGGCAAATGTAAAAACCTGTATTTTTGACTAGTCTCAGTGCCCTTTCCCTGGGGAAATTACCCTTCCCACATTATTTAATATATGAGCCCACTTTGTTTGTTTTGCTTCATCTGGCCCCTTCACACTGCAGGGTTGCCCAGTGATTTGCGTACTACCCAAGCCTGACTGGAATATTTTGCCCTGGCATAGAGAACGGGCCTAGCCAATAAACCTGTGTAAGGAATGATCAGGGAAAATGCACTTTGAGATCCATAGTACTAAGAATGATCTTGGAGATGCCACCAGCCATTCTGCTGGTATATGGAGCAGAAACTCAGGGCCAAGAGATGGAAAGCTGGAGGCCTATTAACGGCACTTGGACACCAGTATCCCACAGTCCACGAATTCAGAACCAACCAGTAAATTCACTTTGTGGCTTAAGCTTATTTGAGTAGTATTTCTGTCACCTGTAACTGTCAAGGATCCTGACCTACACAGAGAGAAGCTGAAGTGCTGGCACTGTTTTGTAATGAAGTGCCATTGTTTCCTTGACATAAGAAAACCCACGTGGCCCAGGCTTTTTTTAATAGAAAGGAAAGAAAGCATTATGACCTTAGATTAAACATGCTACATAATTTTTATAGACATAGTATAATGGATTTTAAGAAAATATCTTGATTTATGTTCATCTCAGAAGCGCTTTCCATAGATGATCCTATGTAAAATTACTGCAGAACACGATGAAATAAAATAAAAATCTACATGATTTCATAATGCTTGTTATTCTAAGTTTGAAGCTTCAGCTATTACATGCATGAATGTGTTAACAAATATATTTCATGCTTAACTCATTTGGGAATCACTAAGTTATGGAAGGTTAAAGTATTTTTTACTGCAGGAAATCTAGCACCTTCTTAACTCTCCAACTAAAGCTCTCTCTTCTTTCCGTTTTACAAGGTAGTATGGTGGAGGATAAACAGCACAGGGGTATGAATACCAGTTCCTCCATTTATTTGCTGCTTCTTAGGTTTGTCACCTCATAGGTTTTCAGTGAAAATCAGATAGATTCTTCTCTCTGTCTGGCTACTCTCCCCCACTTCTTTGTGTTGTTAATTTCTACTTATTCTTCAAGAAACAGCTCAAGCATTACCTAATGTTCTCTTTGCTCCTGTGGATTTTTACATCACACCACAACTTTCCTTTTATTTATTGATAAACCCTATTAAATTCTGAGCTCCTTTAAAGCCAAAAACATGATTTGATCATTTTTGTATCCCTGGAGACAAACACAGCCTGACATTAGTAAGTTCTCAATAAGTAGTTGTGCCAAATGGAATGTTATCCCCCTTAGCTGCTTATGTTGATAGTAAAAGGACCAATGGGTCAAAAATATTTCATGCATCATCACGCATGCCAAAAGAAAATAGAACTTCTATACTTGTTTTTATAATTAAGAAAACTTTAATATTTTTGGATATATAACATAATTACTATCATTCATATGTGAACCATATTATATAATGTACCTAAGGTATTTCTAGACAAGAGAAGGAGTGCTATAATGTACAGGTATAAAAATGGTGACCTAAATCATGCCTTCTTTTCCAACATACTTCAGTTGCTTAAGAAAATTTTTAGTTTTTATTACTGGACTCAAACTAAACAAACATCACAAAATAGATAAATAGCTTTTAAAAATTCCCTGCAAGCAACATAGTTGGAAGATAAAGCAAAAAATGCAAATTATATAAGAATAAATGAACAATAAGAAAATTATAGAACTGACTTTCCTCTAAATCCTAATATAAACTTTCAGCCAATTTATAAAGCAAATACTGTTAACAGTCTAATCAGAAGAAAACCATAAAAACTCCCTACTTACAAAGAAAATATGAGGTATGGAGAGAAATCTACTCTTATAAGTAAAAAGTTAATTAGCTGGGATTAGCTGATGGTGGGATAAAGACTTTACAATTTTGAAGACATTGAAAATGCATAGCTTAGTCCAACTCAGACTAACCTATTATTAAAATATGTATTTGCTTTTTACTGTCAATAATTCTACATTTACATGATTTATAAAAAGTTGGTTGGCATGCTCATAAATAAATTCAGAGTTTAATTAAATTCTGAATTAAAAAATACAGGGTTTTCAACTTAAGTAATACCAAATATGCTATTGGCTAATAGATATGTCTGCCAGTAATCAGACAATGCAGTTAGACAGAACTCTGCCATAAGTTTACAACAACCAGGGAATGCCATATAACTGTGGGTATTCTTAAATGTGAACACAGAATAGATGATGAAAGAACTACTAGACTTACTGGAACTCAACCATAGACTTTGGAAATCAATTTTTTTTTGGAACAAGAACAACTTTTATGAGAGCATGCAATCATAGAACACATTGGTATAAACAAACTCAGTGATTAAGAGTGTATTGGAAAGGCCCTATACCCATTAGGTTGACTTCATCTTAAATTCAGCTCAGTAAAATTATAAGGCTAGCGATGTCATTAGAGAGAAATTATTGTAGTGGAAGGAGATTGGATGAGTATTCCAAGTAGGGCATTGGCCAGAGCCAATTTCATTGCCTTAATTATATGCAAATGTAAGATAGAGGTATGATAAGGTAAAGGGAAGGCTCTGTATCTAAAAAAAGTTGGGTTCAAATCACAGATTTGTTTCTTACTATTAGGAACTATGGAAAATTCACTGATCTTGTCAGTTTCTTCACCTATAAAGTGTAAATAAAAATCCTCATCTCATAAATTTCAGGAAAGCTTTCAATGATTACTATTACAAAATTAAAATACATAGTATGCTACATTGTAGAGAACCAGACAAAATGAAAAATCCCAATATCACTACTTAACCAAAAGGTTATATTTAGGTTTTACCATAAGCACCTCCTAGGAATTAGAGTTAAACAGTTGCATTTCAAATTAAAGTACAAAGAATTTCTTCAAACTTTCTTGGTAAGATAAAATTCCATCAGGACTGATTTTATTATAATTATCAACTAACTGCTCATTAGAAAACATAAATTTGCCCTTAATTGCACTACACATATAATGAATATAGTAGCTAAAACTTGCTCTTTTACTATGTGCTGGGAACTCTTCCAAGTGTCTCACATGTTATTTATACATTTAATCAACCATAAGCTAAATAATTTTATTATCACCATATTACAGATGAGAGAAATGTGCACTGAGAGTGTAAGTGAAAGGCCAAGTTTGCACAGCTAGGAAGTAGTAGACCTGAGGATTTGAACCCAAACAGTCTGACTCCTGATCCTGACCTAATTACCTGTATACACCTCTGCCTCCAGGAAATGTTACCTTTCTGTGAGCCTGGGAGGGACATCTGTGAGCTGTTAAGCCTACATATATGTACGTGCTGAAGATGTGCAACAGAACGTAAACATTGTACCACACCTGAAAGGAGATTAAATATTGAGAGCAAATTGTCAAGTTAAGGTTAGGCATTCTTAAAATGGAATTCTAAGGGGAAATGCTTAATTGAATTTTCTGCCTGAGGGGAAAATCTGGCCTGAGCTCAAATATATTGACCTTCTAATCTATTTTTGGAAATATGCTCCTTCCTCTGTAGGGCTTACATACATGCTGTTGCTGTTCCTTTGTCTGGAACACTCTGGAACACAATCCCCAGCTTCCTTCAGGTGTTAATTTGAATCCTACCTCCTGAGAAAGGCTTTTCCTCACCTCCCTTCTGCAGGTTAGGGTAGAAATCAGTTACCTACTCCTGTGACACCTTTATTCATGGAATAACTAACACACTTAAAATTATTTGTTATGGCTGCCTTTTCCATTTCTTCTTTCCTGCTAGAGGATTAAATCCTGATTTTTCTGGCTATCTGCTTTGTACCACATGTCTAACACTGAGCCTGGTATCTAAGAGGTTCCCAAAATGAAGGAATAAAAGATTTCCAAGGCCTGACTGGTGCATGTGGGGGAAACCATACTGGTAGTGAGGCTCCCAATGAATGATGGAGATAATGACCAGGGCGTCTAATGGCCCAGGATCCAGGTACATAAATAGCAGACCCTTCCCACAGGGTCTCCTTTACAGTCACTAATTCCAGGAACGTAGAATCCCATCTCTCAAACACTAGACCATTTTTTTTTCTCTCAAGTTTCCTAAGAACACAAACAATCAAACAAATGACAACACGAAACAGTATAGTAAAGTGAATAAGCACATGGCTTTGGAGTCAGGCTGCTTAGATTGGAATCCTGGCTCTCCATAACCTTCCCAAGCCTCAGGTTTCACACCTGCAAAATGGGCACTGTCCATGTGGTGCAGCAGTCCTCCAGAATGTATCGCCAGGTGCAGTGGATGTGCCACAATGATGCAAGAGGTTGTTGATGTGGGAGGGGTGGGGTGGATGGGGTGGGGGGTATATGGGGACCTTGTATTTTTTTAATGTAACCTTTAAAAGAAAATAAAGAAGAAAAAATGGGCATAATAAACCAACTTACTTTTTAAGGGTTGTTATAAGAATTGAAATGTAATGAGAAAATCCATACAAAACATTTTTCATAGTGCCTAGAAATATTGCTGCTGATAACTGGGGATTGTGTGTGTGTGTATATATATATATATATATATATACACACACAAACACATACACACACATTCAGTCTCAAATCAGTAGGAATAAAATGGACTTGTTCTCTGATATGGACAGTATTCTACCATATGGCTAAAAGAACTTTAGGACCGATGATTGAGCTCAGATATTTAAGCATTGCATAACAGATGGAGAAAAGAACCTGAGACTAGAAAAGGGAAGAGAGTGTCTGCAAAGAGATTCAGATCTGAAGGTGATATACTTTGCCAGAGTGCCATGGAATGCAATGTAGTCGCCACCAGCATCACTCCCCGTTGCCACAGGATTGGTGACTGCTTTTGTATTGGAGTTGTGTATGCTCTCCTCTTTTCCTATCAGAACCCTTTTTTGAGGAGTCAGCATTTTCCATTTCAGAGCCAAGCATCAGTATCCATCAGGTTCTAGCACTGCATGTCCTAGTATATATGTATTTCTAAATATAATTTTTAGAATAATAGCTTTAGTGAGATATAATTCACCCATTTAAAGTGTACAAGTCAATTGTTTTTAGGACATTCATAGAGTTGTGCAACCATCACCACAATCAATTTTCATCATACCCCTTCAAAATATTCTGTAGGCATTAGCAGAAACTGCCTTCCACCTCTACCCTAGTCAAGCACGGATGTACTTTCTGTTTCTATATATTTGCCTATGCTGGACATTTTGTTTCCCTAATATATTTTCTTTGCCACATTTACTCCTAGCCCTACACAGAGAAATTCTCCCTGGCTTCAGGAGGATGTGCCAACCCTGCTGTGACATTTTTCTAGCTCAGACATAAGAAAAGTATAGGACCAAGGCGAAATGACTTCAACAGTATGCTAGTTTCTGGATTAATATAGAAGTTGCAGAACACAGCTAGGGTAATTTATACCATTTTTGTTTGTGTGTGCAGACATGGAGGAATGTAACAAAATATCATCCATCACTAGACATTTTTCATTGTTGTTTTTAAACCTTATATGTGTTTGTAAATGCTTACAACCTCACAAAGGTTTTTCTGGAACATTGTTACATTTTTACCCAGTCATTTATTCACACAACAATCCTGTAGCAGAAAGTAGGACAGTATTATTATCCCCATTTTAGAGAGAAGAAAATGAGACTCAGAGAGGTAAAGTGAGTTGCCCAAAATCATACAACCGATACATGGAAGAAATAAGAATTAAGTTCAGGTCTTTCTACTTCATTATATACACTTGCCATCATGTTACACTGTCTACCTTCAAACACCCACGTCTTTCTATTATAAAGACTCTCTACAGCAGCTAATTCCATAAAAACAATTTATACTATTCAAAGACCATTTCCCTAAGTTACTTATTATTATAGTTCAGATATGCAGATATTGCAGGTATGAGTTCAAACCTCACTTTAAAATCTCTTTCCTAATTTGCTGCTTTCCCCAATTGTCCCAAATGTAGAGGGGCTTAGATGTTTGAGCTCTAGAATTTACCATTCTCCTATTTCATGTCACAATACACAATACTCTCTTCTGGTTACTAAATCCCAATGGGCTTGTTGCAAAAAAAAAAAAAACCCATATAAGAATAAAAAAATAATGTGCAATCACTGTACTCAAAAATCCTTGAGCAAGAAATTCAGTAGGGGGAAGAAAAGAACAATGAGAGATGAACTGGCTGATTACAAGGTCAGCCCCCATCATCGGCACCAGTGGCAAAACATCAGAGAAATGTCTAATCACCTTACCAATCATTGTGGTCTCTTGCAGTGTTTAGTATAGTGTGTTTCAGGTTAGATTGCAGCTTTCCTAGCTTTTAAGTGCCTTCAGGGTGGAGGCATTGACATTTCCATGAGGTACACATTTAACCCGGGGCGGGAATCATCTTCTGCAGTAAACAGGACTGCCTACATGCAGGTTGGGTTTCCTAAATCCACTGGCACAAGTCCTCTGTGAGCAGAAACGAGGTCAACCCAGCATTGAAGAATCAGCCGGGCTCGTCTTGGTACAGTAACCTAATAAACTCCAACTGCGAAAGGCACCACCGATGCTGAGAAACCCGGCTGTTCATAGTAACAGGACTTTCTCCAATAGGTTGGTGAGAAATTCAAGTGGTCTTGTCTGCTGGTAATATCCGGGGCACTACCTCATCCATTTAATTAACCCCCAGAGAGCTAGTCAAGGAGCTGCTCTGATTACAAAATAATGGGTCCATCAGGCACAATTAGTACTCAAGTGAAACATGGCAGTTTGCATGAAAACATTCAAGTAAACAATTCCAGGTCCTGAAAGGGGCTGGCTTCCTAATTAACCCTTAGAGGGCTAATCTGTTTGCATGATCATAACCTAACCTGATGCCTTTGCCAATTGGCATGTTGGGGAAGTAGTTTTTGCCTCAGATCATCCTAAGCATGGCACTGGCAAGTGGAAATGACTAATCCCTGAAGACTTACACCGCAGAACACCTTGAAAACACACTGGGTTCAGTGAACATATTAAATAGCAATTTGCTAAGATATTCATAGATATATTATGGAGAATAGGTCCTAGAAAGTGTCTTAGAAAAATTCAATTTCTTGGAAGCACTGCATTCCTGCCCTTGTTACTCGAGGGCAAGAAATGTTTTCTTTTGGCTTGATAGCTCTTCAGAGTCTAGTAGAGTGCCCTGTGTGTAGTTAGTACACAGCCTAAATTCAGGGTGTGAGATGCTTTGGAGGAGGATTGGGAAGAATGAAACTGCTGATGCTTCTGGTCTCCAAATAAAAAAGAAACTAATCACTCTTTGAGATTATTTTTAATATTTTTGTTCTATATTCTGATGAGACTTGTGTTTTCTGTGTTCATCACTGGATTCCCTTTGAACAGTGTCTGGTACAATGGTGGAACCTCACCAAATACAGGTAGAACAAGAGAAAAAACTACCTGAAAGAAGGCCATTGTGAATTGAGGAATGGAGGCAGCAACTGTCCAAAAGCACATATTTAAGAGTTTTATGGTAAAAGGGCAATGATGTACATTTAATAAATTGTGGCTGAGTCTTTATACCATTAAAATATATTTATCTTCTAAATGTCCAAGATAGGCAGAGTCAAGAGACTTGTAAATAAATAAGAAAAATTCCTCTATTTCGCCTCAGATTTTAAGATGCTTTTTTTGGGGGGGGGGGGGGTAGGGTGGGAAAGTGCATTGGATGCATTATGGGGTGATGGTAAAATGTAGTATTCTGGAACCATAGACCCAGGGTGTGAATCTAGACTTTTGCCAGATTTTTGTTATGTCACATAGCACACATATTTAATCTGTCTAAACCATAATTTCCTCACCTGAAAAGGTAGTTAATACCACCTACCTTTACCTCCATGAAAAGTGCTCAGCAATTGTTAGGAATAATGATGATGATGATGATGATGATGATGATGATTGATGATTGGTGATGATGATAAATAATTGATTCTGATAGAAAGTTTGGTGGCAGTTCACAAAATAAACACAGCAACATTCAATTGTTCAGAGGTACAGGAAGGAATGCTGACTCAGTTGTATGTGTGCACACACACACATTCATGCACATACAGACAATGTTCTTGATATATATTTTGACAACATACCAAAATACGATCTAGTCACAGAGGTTCTTTTGCGGTTAAAATCAGCACATCAGAAGGTGTCCTGCTCAAGGATGCAGCAGTCTGATTTGTTCTAAAAGTCTTCAAAAGGGCTGACCCAGAACCTTATCACATTAATTTACCTTGTCTTTAAGCAAATGAAAGCTCTTGAGCAGATAACACAGGTAGAACCTGTACTTTTGCCATGATTTCAAATATCTGATCAGCTGACACATATCATACTCCTTGTTTTATCTGTCATCAGGAGAAATAAAATGGTTGTAAAACAGTGGTTGACCTATGTTTCTTTTGGGCAAAGGAACCCTGAGATCCTGGCTTTTATTTGCTTGCTTAGCATGATTATTTACCATTTATATACAAGGGTGGCACCACAGCAATCACGGTAAGAGGCCATGATCTCATGCTTAGAGGAAAAACTTCTCATCTGGGCTCCTTCTGGTCCTGAAATTGTATCATGACTTCAGCCCCTTTGAGGCTTTCTAGGTGGAAACCTTCGCTGGGAGAATAGGAATGCTCCTGAGACCTGAGCCAGGTCCCATTCCACAGTAGCTTCAAGAGTACTGGGCTTAGGCTTCTCTTGTTGAACTGTCATTGAATGATAAAGAAAGAAGAAATTGAGTTCACTCCATAAAAAAATACCCTTTTTCCCCGCAAGGCTGACTTAACAAGATCTTTAAAAACACAGAAGCAGTTTTTAAGTAACCCATCTGGCCTCTGAATACCAAATTTGCTTCAAATTCCTGGGAGTCAGGCAAGGCTGTCCATATAATCTGAACTATAATGTGTTATTCATGTTTCTCTGAGGTCATTGATGTCTTTGTTTGCTACTCTTACTATTCTTCAAAATAACGGTGCTTATTGAAGCAATTTCTCCTTAACTTCTGCCATGTGCCTATTTGCAGAATATATTCAAAAGTCTATTTTAAAATTCTACACCTTATCACCATCCTTCCTCCAGAGATTTAAATACAATCTAGACCTCTCTACCCATCTTGTTCTTTCCTTAATAAGTAGTGCTGCAGATGTGGAATATGAACCCCAGTCTTAATTTTTGTCAGCTTTCAAAGTTTCAAAATATGCAAGATCACATACCTTTCTGATATTTATGAATGTAAAACATTTTTACCTTAACACATAGGTCACTGAAAAATCTTTGTATGGATTAAACATCAACAGTTCAGGTATCCTGCCATTTTGATCTCTAGGGAACCATTGTTTAATTTCACCTTGAAAATAAATTGTCAATAAGCATATTACACATTTACCAAAACTTAGAGGTAGTAGGAAGTCTCAGAATATTCAGATATTACCTTTATTGGATTGAATATAATAATAAAGGAAATCAGGCCTCACTGAAAATAAAAATGATGGTGTTTGAAAACCATTGAGCTCAGAACTTTGTGCTTTAATGGAAAGAGTTCCGTATCTGGAGTTATTAATGTGTTGGGAGCCCATTTCTTCCACTGGTAAGCAGCATGACCCTGAACAATTCACTTTGCCTTCGTGGGGCTCAGTTTCTTCCCTGTAAACATTGTTGTGTAGACTAAATAAATTAATGCTCTCAAGAAATTCCAGGACGCTAGGAATTTCTAGGTCATAAGTAAATCTTGGGTAGTGATGTTGATTTTCAGAAACAAAGGATGTAACAGACCCATAGACTTTAATGGCAAGATACTGCTTATAATAGCTCAGAATTTATTGGGGTTTACCAATTTACAGACCATTTGTTAACATATAAACTTCTCTGATAATCACAACAACCATAGGAAGTAGATATATTGGGCATTTTAACTCTCATCTTATAAATAAGGCAATAGAGGATCAGAAAGCCACCCACCGAGACCTCTTTCTTTTAATGCAAAGGTTAATTCTTTCCATTTTGTCTTCAACTTAGAAGTAAGGCTGATCTTAGGAAATATGTTCAGCAAAGTTGCAGTGCAGTGCTTTCAAGCATCAATTAATTCCCTGGAATGGCTGAAGTGTCTGCAGTCTGAGTGCTCTGTCTAACTCTTGATTAGATCCCCAAATTGCTCAGATTTCATGAAATCATATTTCTTCCTTCTCATTCATTTATTGAATAGTAATATACGTAGAGTTCTAATAAGTTTTACCTTTTTAGCAGGGAACAAAGAAGTCCTTTCCCAAACACATCTAATTTAATTGATCTTCAGAACAATTCTGCAAAATAAGTAAAGCAGAAATTCTAATTTCTGTCTGATATATAAGAAAACTGATTCTCAGGGAGGGACAGTCAACTTTCAAACTTGACTTTTCAATCCAGGACTTTTAACTAATTGGCAAATCCATTACTCCAAATGTAACACATCAAGGTACTGTGAAGGATTCAAAGACATTATTCATTAATTCACTTATTCATTCATACAAAATATTTGTAAATAGCCTGCTATAAGCCTACTATAAATACTGGGAATACAGCAATGAACACACACACACACAAAGACACACACTGTCTTTGAGAAGTTTATATTCCATGTGTTTTACTCTTAAACAGAAAATTTAGAAAGACATGTATAAACACACACACAAACATGTACAAGGAAGTACAGGATAAAAAGCCATCAAAGAGCAGATGCAGGAAAATGCTACATTACTTCAAAGGACATGCAGGCCATTTTTGGTAGAAAAAAAAAATGGGGAAAATATTCCTAGAGGGAGAAGAGCTTGAGGTGGAGTTTGTAGAACAGATAAAATGAATATGTAAGCAAGCAAGAAAAAGGCAAATTGACTGTCAGTTCCCCAAGGTAAGGTATTTTGTTTTGTTTTGTTTTTCTATTAATGATACCCCAAGTGCTTAGAATCGTGTCTGGCACATAGTCAGACTTTGTATTTATGACTTAGCAATTGATAATTCTAAGTAGCATATTGCTATGAATGAAATCCTGTAAGAGGGGAGATAAAGTTCAAAGTGTGTCTATAAGAGGGATTATGGGAAAAGCAGGTTGGTTAATGCTTTTAAATTAAAGACCAAAAAGCAAACTATTCTTGTATAGAAAGTATCTCAAAAATACCTCTATTTTCTTATATTTAAGCAGGACTTATCCTAGTGACTGTTCAGTATTTCATTCCATGGCTCATATTTTGATATTTTTTCTGAATGCCTTTCTCATACCACTCCAAAATGGAATTTGGTTCCCAGAGTTTCTGGCCCTTTAATCCCACTAGATTTTCTAGTGAGAGAATGTGTTTTCTCTACCTTGGGGAGCATGTAATAGTAGCCACCCTTTCATGCCAAGGGTACCTGATGTTGGGCTGGTGGAGAGGGCCAGAGACATCCAAATAATGAGGCCTCTTCACTTCTACATGTATTGGTTTTTCCTAGGGGGAGTTCTATCACCAGAAGTTACCAATGAGGCAGTGTAATTGTTTTAACTGTCAAAATGGCCAGATGCTGGTGAGAGTGACAGGGCACTGCAAAGATAGGCAACAGAGAAGGGACACTGATGAATACGACTCAGGCATAGTGGCAGAAGCAGGATTGGGCAGGGCAGCATAGCATGATCAGGAGAGATGGGCTAATGTAATTCTGCTCTCCTACATGTCACACTGCTCTCTAATCAGCCTGCCCAGATCACTTGAACCTGTGGAGGTACCCAGCCTCCTCCCACTAAATAAAGGTCATTTCCTTATTTAGGGTCATTACCTTAAATAGAGCTTTGAGAACCTATTGCTACCAGCCATTTTATAAGCATAGCTATGTAGGTGCATCGCTCCCTCAATTCCAGTATATCACCTTGCCAACTGAGTCATTGGGAAGACTAAATTTCCCCTAGAGTCAGTTGGAGTTATCCCTATTAAATAAGGTTGCAGTAAGTTGGGCTTCTTCCATCAAAAGGGCTTTTTTTCTATTGATTATAAAACGTTATCTGAATTTTAAACTTACATATGACCACATGACTTACACAAAAAGAAACAAAACAAAAAACAAAAAACTAAACAAGCAAAAAACCTGGTGACTATTTAAGCTTCTTTAATTATCCTACATTACAGTCTTAAGACCCAAGATAGATTATCCAGCTACCAGGTTACTATAGGCAGAGCTTAAGAACTGCTTCTGATTAAAAAAAAAATCATCGGCTCCCAGGAATCCCTTGTCTCCTTGAACAATGAAGTTCCCATGGAAGCTGGACCAGTTTGTGTAACTTTCCCAGGACCGTTCCAGATTGGTCTCTTTCGGAAGATTTAGAGGCAGATTTTTCAAAATTCTCTACAGCACCTTTCTCACTGTCATCCCACCCCATATTTAATAAGTGACATTTGCAGGTATAACACAGGCCAAAAAGTATATGCAAGGTAACTTCTCCAGTCCTATTAACTCAATAAATCATACATAAGCAAATGGTAGGGAGTGACATTGACATATAGATACAGCCTTGATTCCACTCCAATTCATATAAAATAGTAAATGATTTGCAAACTTTAGTACTTTAACATTTGAAGTAACAAGTTATTCTGACAAACTTTACGAGAAGTTATATACTTGGTGTTGTATGACAATGGACCAGAACTACTGTTCTAAAATAGATCAGAAAAGTTGGGATGGTTTACATGTCCAGCCAGCCCGCTTTTTCTGTGTCCTGAGTTATTTTTTTGCTACAGAATTTCTTGACTCTTAGTAGGATACTTTTCAGGAGGGTCCAAGAAAAGCCCATCCGTCTGATGATGTGCAAACCCAGGTAAGGAGAGTCTTAGATAAAGCCACCATGAAATCAGAGTCACTATTTGCAAACTGAGTACCAACACAGTTATCTTGTAGAATCATCTAAGAGTGGTGCCACACTATCTGCATCGATGCGGGGGCATTTAGAAATTTGAAGAATGGATAGTCCATGCATTTTTCAGGCTTATTTGAAATCCTACTGCTCTTGGGGCTTTGGGGTAGGATGTGAGGAATGTACACTCAGCTATACATTTCAAGCTCAACAACTCTTGCCAAATATGTTTCCAGCCATATTTCTAATAACCATATAACACAATATGGAGTAGGTTATGTTTTTTCACATTTTTCTTTATAACCTTTTAATACGGAAACTGCCACAATCCGATCTTTATACTCTAAAACTGTTGGCACCTTTTTATTCTCTTTGCTATTTTTTTCCTCCTCATCGCTACCTTTTCTTCACAGATTTCTCTAGAGCTCATCACCCTCTGAACTTTTTTTACACATTTATAATCAGACAAATGCATTTGTGTACAGTACCACTGTGATATAATATATATATTACATATACACACACAAATACATCATATGTACATATATACACACATCATATAGAGTGTGAGCTATGATGTGGACCATTGACCATGAGGTGCAGCAGTGCTCAGAGATGTATTCATCAAATGCAATGAATGTCTCATGATGATTGAGGAGGTTGTTGTTATGGGGGGAGGGTTGGGATGAGGGGGGTGGGGGGCATATGGGTACCTCATATTTTTTGAATGTAACATTAAAAAAATAAAGACCAAAAAAAATAGAGGATTAAAGATAGGCTATCAGTAAAATGCCTATATGAGTTTGAACCATTCAGTTCTTAATGTATTTGTGTGCTGATGTATGCTATAAAACTCTTCAGAAAATGTATATTTAGTAGTCTGGGGTGAAACACAGATTTTGTTGGGATAAGAAATACCAATACTGTATTTATCCTTCCCCTACATTTCAGTACTTATCTGCAAATACCATCTCTTCCATTCACCAACAAAAAACATGATTTATTCCAGATGAGTAATAAGGAATGCTGACTCAATTTTCCTATTTGTGTGATTTCTGAAAGGAGGACTAGCACAAGATTTGTATTTATTGGCACAGTTGTTATCCTGCACACACAGTGAGCACAGTCTGGAAGTTCTACTTCCCCCTTCTGCATTCTAAGACTCACCCTCCCTGAGAAAATACAGCTGAAGGCATACCTTGTAACCTTCTTCTTCAAGGGTGTTCCCATGAGGTGGCCATGCAGGTGAATATTACGTAGTGTTTTCACTCGCTTGACTCAGAATATTCCTCATCGCTGAGACTCAGCAAAACCAAAGCCGTCAAAATCCCAACCATATAACTTACTTGGTGAAGTGACTGCTCAGTAAAGAAATGAATCCTGACAACACGAGGTAAGACTTCACCTAGACTACCCTGTCAGGCCAAAAGGTTTAGTGCAATTTCTTTGGAGTGAAGAATCATATGTGCCTTCCCAGTAGGACTTCAAATATTCCATTTCCTGACTTGAGCGTTTAAACAATAACCACTTGGTAAATGAAGCAGAAACTCTCCCTCTGGATTTTTCTTTTTTTCATTCATAGGAAGTGAGGGAGGAACACAGAAAATAGCTTCTGTTCATTTCATCTCTACCTCCACCAGTACTAAATACCCCGGAGACTCCCTCGAACTTTATTGCTGAGGGATCAGTTTGCTGTCAGGACCTGCTCTGTTTCACAATGCATGTGGGGTTAGGCCACTGAAAGAACAGAAAGGGCAGCAGGCTTTGAGAACCTACCAGCACTCTTGGTGCTTTCAACACTGGAAGCACAGTGTTAGCACAAAGTGACACCTAGGGTTTCCTCCCTGGCCCACATCTGAATTCTGTTCAGCCCAAGCTCTAAGTGATCATGAACTGATTTGGTATTTACTTCACCTCCCTTGGTTCTTGTTCCGACCTCTTAGTGCACATCTGTCTCCTGATTCATTGTCCTGGACTTAGCTGAACAGGACCTCAGCAGAAAACAACCAGATTAGAGGTTCTTAAACAGGGGCCCAAGGGCTCCTTGGAAAGATTTCAGGGGGTCAATGAGCTTGATTTGAAAAATATCAATTTATTATCTTTCTTTTCTTGACCTCTAACTGTAATCCAGCACTTCCTTTACTCATGAATGTATGCAATAAATAAATTACAGTAGTATTCATTTTACCTGACAGGCAAAGGGGCCCGTGGAAAAAAAAGGTTAAGAACTCTTGAACTAGAGGATGTGTACAGCAGACCCCATCTCCAATGCTCCTCCTGACCTCCCACTGGGTTTCCTAAAGTTTTATCAGCATTTGATGGAGAGGAATGCACATATATATCAAATCTTTTTCCCAGTTCTATTCAAAGACCACGTTTTATTAGCTGGGCCACCTCACACTAGTCAACAAACCTCCTCAAGTCTGTTTCCTTATCTGTTAAATGAAGATGTAAATAACTGGTCTACCTCAGTTTTGCTTTGGGAATAAGTGATTTCCTATGTATGAAAGAGCATCATAAACTGTAAAGTACTGTTTATATAGTTAAAAAAATAAAAGGAAACCTTTCTAGTTAGTTCTCTGCTGTCCTATCTGACTCCCAGTTTCCCTATGATATAACAGTGGGAATTACTCCTTTAAGTGGATAGATAGATAGATAGATAGATAGATAGATAGATAATTTAGGAAACTTTTCCATTTTAACCATTTTTAAGTATAAAATTCAGTGGTATTAATTATACTCACAAGATTGTGCTACTATCACCACCATCCATTAACAAAACTTTCAAGATTGTAAACAGAAACTGTTTGCTCATTAAGCAATAACTCTCTATAACTCAAACCCCCAGTTCCTGGTAACCTGTAATCTATTTTCTATCTCTATGAATTTGCTTATTCTAGATATTTTATATAAGTGGAATCATACAAAATTTGTCCTTTTGTGTCTAGCTTATTTTGTTCAACATGATTTCAAGGCTTATACATTTTATTCAGTCATAAAATGGAATCCATTAAGTCTTGATAGCTTCATAGACAGATCAGTCATTGCAGAAACTTTAAAAAAATTGTACTGTGTTCATATATATAGAAAATATAATACAAATAAATTGGTTAAGTTTCTTCATAGTTAGAGTCCAATTTTAAAAATCATTTTTCAACTCAGATTTCTTGATCTCTGTGTTTTTCCACTCAGTCTTTTCCTCTGTGTCATCAGTATTGATGATGGAGTGTTTCTGAAAAGAATACTCCACTATTGTTTCCAGGATTTCCTTCCAAAATCTTACAAGTTTCCCAAATGTTTGTCTTGATCACATCTGAAGGTATCAATGTAACTTTTCCGGAGAGACCACTGGGACTCACATTCTTTCCTTAAATGATTTTTGACTGAACCATTAAGGGAATCCTATTTTTTATGTACTCCTGCCACTAGGAATACTAATTACTTATTAAGCATGTTCACAATCACAGAATGACAACTGCATCACAACTGCTGTCTGGCTGACAACATTGAAAAATGCCTTCAATTGATTTCAGAGAATATAAAATGTAAAAAGCATGTACTTTAGAATTGATGACTATTTCATTAGTTTGCTACTTCAGTATCCAAATAATATAATCACATTTACCTTTTAATGACTTCTAGGACATGGCAAGAGTTTACCATACCCAGCATTCACACCAGACAATGTCAGAGTCCTTTATTTCACTTTCATTTTTTTGACCATCTACCATAGGCCACATACTTTGCTGGGCACTGGAGTTAGTGGAAGAGGAAAGACAGGGCCCCTGCCTTCAAGAATATCATAACTTGTAACATGTACTGCTGCGTATTGAAGAGGACAGTTAAATTATATACCAGTGTGGTTATAGAGACTTACTGCAGGAAAACCTCTTAGAGGTCAATTGATCCAAGTATCAAAACTGACCAATGAAGAAACAAGCCTGAGGAGATTAGTGCCTTACGGAAGGCCAGGAACATGCTAATTCATGATACCCAATGTATTGCATGTTGATTTTTCCCTGGAACTTTTTAGATACCTGTTTTAGTGAAAAAGATGAACACTGTTGACTTTAATAAACTAAAAGAAGATTTGTGATGCACTCATTTTATTTTGATGTTTTGTTTTATGTTAGGGTAAATAATAAAGGTGGGTAATGAGCAATATAATCAGTAAGAAAATTAATCCTTTTTCCTGTTCTTTGAAATATGTCGTTTTCTTTTTTAATTTTAAATTATGGGAAAATTATATTTATGAAATTATATGTATACTGTATTATATATACAATGCAAAATATACTAGAAGAGGGAACTGATGTGGCTCAGTGGTTGAAAACCAGCTTCCCACATGCAAGGTCCCAGTTTCACTTCCCAGTCCTAGTACCTCAAAATAAAAAGTGCTAGAACACTCACATTAAGAAATAGAATATTTCATATAACACTGAAGTCTCTTGTGAGGTCTTTCGCTTCTCTCCCACTCAGAGATCATCAGCTTTCAGAATTTTGTATCATTCCCTGGTATTTCTTCATAGTTCCAAATATACGAAGCCTGAAGATTTTCTTAGGTTTGCATAGTTTTAAATTTTTCATCGGAATATCAAACTGCATGTATTATTCCGCAACACTTTTCCTGCTCAGCATGTTTATGAGATTCATTCTGATACAAGTAGCTGTAGTCCATTCATTTAACTGCTGTTTAGTAATCACTGAACTAAAATTTACTCAGCCTCCTAGTGATGGACATTTGGTTTATTTCCAGTTTTTTACTACTACAATCAGTGCTGCACATATATTCTCTTATACATGTGCAGGACTTTTTCTAGGACATATAGCTAGGAAACAATGGTTGGATTATTAAGTATGTCCATCAGTAACTCTATTGGATAATTTACATACCCACAGGAAGTATAAGAAAGTTCTCCTTTCTCTGCAGCCTCAAGAAGACTTGTTATAATTATCCCCTAAAAACTTGCCAGTAAGGTGGGTATAAAACAATACCTCATTGGGGTATTAATTTGTATTTCCTTGATTTAAAATTAGGTTCAATATATTTCTGTCTATTAATTAGCCTATTGAGTTTCCCCTTCTTTACAATGCCTGTTTATTCTTTGTCTTTTTTCCCCCCAGTTATTAATAGTTTGCTTGCCTTTTTCTTATTGACTTGAAGAAGTTCTTTCCATATCATGAATACTAATTCCTTTTTGGTTTTATATGTTGCAAATCTCTTCTACCATTTTGTGCCTGCTCTTCTCATTTCTAAATGTCTTTTGATGAATAGATGATAATCGTAAGTAGTGAAATTCGTCAATTTTTCCTTTTTGATTTCTGCTTTTTGTGTCATGTGTATGAGTGTGTGTGTGGTAGTTTGAGGGAACTATCCAATTTTATATATTTTTTTCCACATGGGAAAACCATTGGTCTAGTACTCTCTTAAATGGCTCATCTTTTCCCTAAATCTGTAATACCATGTCTGTTATATTATTCCACAGACTATTTGTCTATTCTTGCACCAGTGTGTCATCTCATAATTACTATTGTTTTTTAATCAATCTTGATATCTCATTTTATTCTTCGTGAATTGATTTTTTATAGTCCTTTGCTTTTCTGAATTCATTTTAGAATTATCATGGGATTTCAACTGAAAAGGTATTTCATTGATTATATCTTTTCTCATTCCTATTTTTCCTCTATTGGTTTGGTATTTATATACACTAGTTGTTGGCTGATACCCTTGAAGTGTGAACTTGCACACTTAATAAAGTCTAAAGTTAGTATCTTTAGCCTCCTCACAAAGTGCAAAATTTCTTTGAAAAGTTTAATTCTCACCACTACCGGGCATACATTTTACTCTTTTCAATATTTTACCTTAAGTTCTTTTATTTTGCTTTTAGTCTTACAAATTAGATGGTACTATATATTTTTGTGGTTTTATTTTTTAAGAAAAAGTTTAAATCTACCAACATACATGTCATTCTCTTTGTTCACTTTCCTTTTGTCATGTCAGACTTTTCTCTGGGTTCAGTTTTTTATATTCTTTATTAAGTGAAAGACTTTTGTTGATAAACGTCAGTTTAAAAATTTTTTTTTTAATTTCGTGGTCTTTATTTCATACTGGTTCTTGAAAAAATATGTTTCAATGGGCTTAATTATCTTTATTTGACAGTTTTCTTTTGTAGCATATTAAAGATCCACTCCACTGTCTTCTGGCTTCCACATTAGCCGTTGATAAGTTGCCTGTCAAACTCATTGCTGAGGCTTTATAGATGAGTCAGCTTTTCTCTCTGGCTGCTTTTTCTTTTTTTCTTCTTTCTTCTTCTTCTTTTTTTTTTTTTTTTTTTTTGAGGTTCCAGGGGCCAGAGATTGAACGTGGAACCTCATAAGTGGGAGCTAGGACTCAACCACTGAGCCACATCAGCTCCCTGGAGTTGTTTTTGTTTGTTTGTTTTGCTTGTTGTTTGTTTTTATTTTTCCTAGGAGTTACCAGGAACTAAACCCAGGACCTCCATATGTGAAGCAGGTGCTCAACTGCTCGAGCCACATCCTCTCTCTCTGGCTGCTTTTAAGATTTTCTTTGTCATTCTTCCATTTCATTTTGATTTTTCTAGATATGTATGTGTTTTTAGTTTCCTTTTGATATTTCTTTGTTCTCCTTCCATCAGAGAATACAGACTTCCCATTAATTCCAAATTATTCTCAGTCCTTATCTCTTTAGACAGTTTGTCTATCTCATTCTTTCTATTAACTCTTCTTGAGAACTCTGGTTAGACTTATGCTATATATTATCATTCCATATCCTTTCTCTCAAAATATCTTATTTTCCATCTCTGCCTCTTGTACTATGTTTTGAGTAATTCCTTTATATCTATCTTCCAGATAGCTAATTTTTTATTTCCTTCTGTATTTAACCTGTTGTTTAAAGCACCATTTAATTTTTAAATTAAGATTACTGCTATTTATAGATGTCTTAATTTTTAAAAAATCTTGCTGGTTATTTAAAAATCTTCCACATAATTTTAATATATCTTCTTCCAGTTTTTTAAAGGTGAATAAAATGGATGATATTGGTGGTCTTTTAGCTTTTTTAACCTATTTAAAGATTATTATTTTAAAATTTTATAATAATTACATTATTGGATGCTTTCTAGTTTTTTCCCATATGTCAACATTTTTAAATTTCAATGGAAAGAATTTTTCATTGTGATCTAGACTTGGACCATTTTACAAAGTGCCAAGTCTGGTCTGAAATGTCAAATATTTTCAAATTAGCCAGTTAACCATAATGCAAGGTCTATCAACTTCAATGATATGAAGTTTGCTTGCATTATAATAAGGTATGGATGCCAGTGTTGGACGAAGCCTTGACATACAAAGAATCTATGTCAGAAACATTTAATAATTGCAAAAGTCAACTAAACACAAAAAGTCTGGGGTTTCTATATTTTGATTTTTTAAAATACTTTGTTGATCTTCATGGGTTTTGTGATTTTTATTTGTGGGTTCATACTCACTGAAACCTTATTTGTGGAAATTTTGTGAGGTCTGAGTAAATGGTGGTTCATCTATAGAAAATTTGTATTTGTTTTTTGGCATGTACCTAGGGTCATAGCCAATATTAAGCCTCTCTCAATTTTAAATTTGTAGAGTTTTGGACTATGTAGAGGCTTAGAATATTTAGAAGACATTTTTCTTTAACCCAGACCCAACACCTAGACGGAAAAAAGTTTTCTTCTAATTTTCCCCAGGAGATAAATTTTTCATAATTTAAATCATTCATCTTCCCAGCTTGTTTGGGCCTTGGCCTTTGCTTCCTAAACCCCATGAATATTCAATAAAATTAATGTTTTTTATGATCATGTATCCACAGATACACTTGGGGTAACCACCAATTTTAGAACTTATTTCTCTGAATTCTTATTCACATTTTGGTTTTGATCTTAATAATATCTTTTACTTTCTTAGAAAACCACCTAACATCATGGGCTATCTAGTTATATAGCCAGAAATAGAAGCCTGATAGTTATTTCATGCAAATTATGATCGTTCTTAGTAGCATCTGAATATCATGCTTCGACCATTTGGCGGATGCATACTTCACAGTACCAGAAAGTTGTGATATGTAACAGGAGGGAGATCCATGATGAAATGATGATTTTCAGGTCCTTGATCCTCATCTGCTCAAAATTTTTGTTAATACTTAGGTAAGAGAAATTCATTAAATTTCTAGGTGTCAAGAAGCCGGAAAGAACACTAGTAGAATCAGGTATCAGAAAAAATCTCCACGGCCTAGAAAGATGAAGTGCAATAAAGATAACTAGAAGGTCTAACACGTGAATATAAGCATGGCTTATTGAATAAATTTAACATATTACATGTAAAAAATACCAAGGCATTAAGAAGATGTATTCAATGTGAAAAGCTGATGATAAATTGCACCAATTCTACTGAACACACCCAAGGAGCCTAGAAAGGACTTGTTTAGCAGAAGCCAACCACCCTAATAACATTGTAGGCCATTTCTTTTTTTACTTTGGGTCTCCCACACTCTCTTCTATATTACTATTAAAAAACTAACAATGTTATCTTACATTTCTTATACTACTTTATGATTTTAAATCTCTTGCTCTTATTCACGCCCCTCCCCCTCTCCCATACACAGAGAGAGAGAGCCAGATAGCCACAGACACATGCATTTTTGGTTTGGTTTAGAGCAAAGTAAGCATAATAATTTTTCAGAACTCCTCTGCTGCATATAATAGCTCTTATCTATTTGTTGATATCTGAAATTCTTTTTATCAAGGATAGAAGTCAACATCCTGCTGTCAGTTTGCCCCAAGTTTCTTCAAATGTCTTTCTTTTCTTTAAAAATACGTATTCCCCATGTGTCTCATTCCGTTCCAAGGTATTATATACCATCTTTTTAATGAAAACTCCCAAATTTACCTCTCCATCTCTGATATCCTCACTGAGCTGCAGACTCACATATGCTGCATCCTGCATCCTTGACATCTTCATTTGGACGTGATATCAAATGTAACATTACTCCAAACATATTTTCTTCTAACCTGTTACCCTTCAGTATGCTACAACTCAGTAAATAGCATCATCCTCTACCCAGCCGCTCATGTCTGAAAGGTCAGATGTCACTCTTGATGTCTGTCTTCCCCTTTTTACCCACCCACTTTCAAGCCTGTCAGCTCTACCTCCCAAATAATTCTCGATTATAACTAAATCTCTCCACTTCCACTGTGAGACCCTAGTCTAAGCTAACGATATCTCTGAAAATTTCACAAAAGTCTTCCATCTGACTCTTGGAATCCACTTGTGCTCCCTATAAAGTATTCTCCAAATAGTAGTAAAATTATCTTTCAAAACACATGCTAGATTTTCTCATGTCTCTACTTAAAAGTTCTCTAATGGTTTTTCATTGCAATAAAAATAATATCTAAATTTCTACAATGATCTATGAGCCCCTATATAATTTGGCCTGGTGTAATTTCTTTAGCTTCTTTGTTCACTAAATCAGACCACACCAGCTTTCTTTCAGTTCTTTGAACATTCCAAGCTCATTCCTGCTTTAGAGACTATGAATTTTTCTTGTCCCTCTTCCTGGAATTTAGTGTTCCCAGATTTTCAAGTGACTAGTTTCTTCTGGTTATCTGTATCTTAGTTCAAACATTACCTCCTCAATGAGGCTCCTCCTCAATGAGGGCTCCTCCTACAACTAAATCTATCAGAGTCACTATCAGAGTATCCTTTTTGACTGTCTTCAAAGCAAGCATCACTATGTGATAATTACCTTGTTTATTTGTTTATTGCCCATCTCTCCCTCACAAGAGTAAACACAGGAAATAGGGCACTATCTGTAATTGCTCATACTAATATCTAGAAGAGAGCATGGCATATAGCAGACAATAAATATTTGTTGAATGAATGGACTCTGGAAGTTACTGAAATAAGTCTTAAAATTCAGGTACTTAAATTTTAGCAAGAATGCAGTGCAATTAAAGCAAGAAATATAAATATAAAGCAGATATTTGCCAGATTCAATGAGGGAAGTTTATGAAGAGAACACGGAAGATTTGGAAATTTGAAATGAAAAAGGCATGTGTGTGTATGGATGGCAGGAATGGGATGGTATATAAGTGTGCATATGTGTGTATATGTGTGTGGGATACATACTCATTGTTTTTTTCTCAGAGCTTTCTTCCTACTGGATTCATTAATTGAGAACAACACTATAGAGCAGGGTTTCTCAAATTCAGCATTATTGATATTTAGGGTTGGATAATTTTTTGTTGTGGGGACTTTCCTGGACATTGTAGGGCATTTAGCAGCATTCCCAGCCTTTACCCACTAGATGCTAGTAGAACCTTCCCAGTTGTGGCAAACCAAAATATCTTCAGTCATTCCCAAATGTCCCCAGAGGGGAAGGGAAGCACATTCATCCCTAGTTGATATTCACTGCTGTAAAGGAATTTTTTCACATTCATATTTAATTTCCATCTAGTTAATGTACAAATTTATTTGGAAGAAATCACCTCTTATAATGAACTATTGAAAAATCTTCAGAAAAGGAAATAAAGGAGAAAAAATATGATTTAATTTTACAATTGGCTATGGCTTTTATGGTGGTATATAATGTTTATTTGTACCTAATTGTAACTTTTAAGCTTTAAACAAGAAAGGTATTTTATTCAGTTACAATTCATGGTATCTTCTAATACAAAACTTGGACAGACATTATGACATTCCAGACAGAGTGAGTTATAGAGAGACAGAGGGCTCTTTTGAATCTCAGCTCTGCTGCTTATTAGCTGTGTAGCCTTGGATGAGTTATTTAATGGAAGTGAATATCAGTTTCCTCATCTGTGCAAAGGAAATGCAATACCTATATTTTTGAGTTGTTGTAAAGATTAAATGAAGTAATGCATGAAAATGACCTGGCTGATGGTCTAGTCCAAGATACACTGTCCTTGAATTGTGGCATTTTTTTTCTACAGTAATTGAGCTTTCTCTTTTAATGCCATGCAGAAGAAGCTAATGCAAATGTATAAAATGACACAGAAAATATACAGTGGAAAGCACTAAGGGAATGTCTCTATTATTTCCATGCAAATAAAATTTGACAGGAGTCAAGAATCAATTAAGGTACTTCTTTCAGATTATACATTGGAGTTCTTGATCGTAGAAGCCTTCTTAATTAGATCTGATCTTTATGCTTGACACATGCTGTCACACTCTCAATTTTTTATTTAATAATTTCATTTAGTTGAGATATGCTTTCTTGCCTGAAGTAGGGAAGGATGATCCTATGTCACCTTGGTTTTTGATGCATATCAAAGGCAAATAAAACCGAAAATCGCCTTCTGAATCTTTATTATAATAGATGAAATTTTAGAGCTATCACCTTCAATTATTGATTCCAAAAATCTCATCTCAAATTAGTAAAAAATCCCTAAATCATATGAGTAAAATATGATAACCAGTCTGCACCCAAACTCAGTACCAAACATTTATTATGATCACCAAGTATCAGATTAAAAAACAGACAACTTGATTGTCTGATTAAGTGTCAAATCGCTAGAGCTATCTTATCATGGAAATGAGTCACTTCTTAAAATAAAACATCCTTACGTGACCATGGCCTCTAGCTATAAATCATGGGCATAACATTTGGTTAAGACTTTGCAATGAAACATCTTGAAAATGGCAGCAGATAAATGGGAAAATAATAGAGCTTTCGAAAGCTTTAAATTGGGCTTTCAAAGCCTCTATTATTTAGTTTCTCTAATCTGAGTTTTACTATTGAATTTTTTTAAACTAAATTCTATTCTCCCCTTCAAAATGGAGGATACAGAAACTCCAATTAAAGACAAGAAACACTTTCCTCTACTTTTTTCTCTCTCTTCCTCCTCCCTCTCTCATTCTTTTTCTTATTCTCAATTTTTCCGACTCTTACGGTGTGCTCTTTGTCTGACTTGTCCTACCTGTTTCATCATCTTTTATTCAGGAACATTAAAATAAAAATTCTAGATCCCCTTTTATTAACAGCAGTTGTGCAGCCCTATAAGGCCTGTGTTTCTGGGTTCCAGTTTTCCCTCTGGCAACATCGTAACGGCTCACACTTGTTACCTATTTCCTCCACTCCCAGATATATTTTGGTGCTCCTTCCTCTGTGTTACCATAGTACCTGTGCTCACCTTTGTCTTAGCAATGAAGATTCTTCCTTGCCTGTTCTCCAATAAACTGAAAGCACCTCTCAGCACTACCTTCAAGATTCGGATCACACTTTGAGGCTCACGCTTTCTAAACATCATGTCTATGGAAAAGATTCCCAAATGGAGCTCCCTTTTGGTGAGCACAAGGACATCCCTTTCCTGTAGGCAGGTAGTATGAGTACTGGCTCAAGGAAAGCCCCATGGGGCTCTGTAATCTCTGGCCTCTACCGGTGTTCCTTTTTTGACTGTGTAGAGCATGGCTTCCATTAGGTACTTTTGTTTTAATTATAAAAAGACTCTCCTATGTGATCAGATTATGCAAAAGGCACCACTTTCTCCTCATAACAGGTGAACTATTATACCTTGCCTGTTATCAACTTGGCATAAATGCTATCCTCTACTAAAAATCTCCTTTGCATCACAGAGGGAAGGTCAGGTATTACTCTTCCTGGAATCCCTTTGTCTTTATGGTTCTGTTTCAGAGTTGATCACTGTAAAGATTAAATGAGATAACACATGAGAAATGCCAGGTATGTTGTCTGCCACAGAATAAGTATGTAATCAATAAGAGGTCTTGGGAAATGGACCTTGGCCCAGTGGTTAGGGCGTCCGTCTACCACATGGGAGCTCCGCGGTTCAAGCCCCGGGCCTCCTTGACCCGTGTGGAGCTGGCTCATGCGCAGTGCTGATGCGCGCAAGGAGTGCTGTGCTACACAGGGGTGTCCCCCGCGTAGGGGAGCCCCACGTGCAAGGAGTGCACCCATAAGGAGAGCCGCCCAGCGCGAAGGAGGGAGCAGCCTGCCGAGGAATGGCGCCGCCCACACTTACCCTGCCGCTGACGACAACAGAAGCGGACAAAGAAACAAGACGCAGCAAAAAGATACAGAAAACAGACAACCAGGGCAGGGGAGGGGAATTAAATAAATAAAAAAATAAATAAATCTTTAATAAAAAAAAAAGAGGTCTTTTTTCCCTGTCTCTCTTTCTCAACCATGGGACTGATGTCACATTAAGGAACATATAGATCAAATCTAATGATTTTCTAACCTTGAGAAGGCCATCAGATATATTCATTAATCAATAGCAATGATTTTTTCTTGAGATGTCTTAACTATAAAAACAGAAAAACCTAGAATTGACCCAGTACAAGTCAAACTGAGGAAAGAATAAAAAACAGTTAATATGACAGTGTGTTGGAAATTCATATAATAAAGAGTACTTGTACTCTGTGTGCCACATCAAGATTAAGATCCAGTTTTTAATTAACTAATAATGATTCTGCTGTCATTTTACTGTGTTATGCATATCTTCCTAGGCCTTTCTGGACCTTAGAGCAAAATCTGATGAAATATTAATGAAAAGAGAAATGGTGCTTCTGAAAAGCAGGAGTAGCCATGAAAATGGCTATATACACAGCCATCACAGTGGACTGTCTTAAAGAATTTGTTACAGTATCGTTTGGACTGTGTTATGTTATTTCTAAGAGAATCTTTTTTGTTAATAACAAAGTCATTCTAATTAAACTCTTTTCTCTGACTTTTAAAAGGAATTTAAAAATATCATGTACTCAGAATTTATTAAACCCCTTAGGTGCTCAACCCTCACCTTCCTGCTCAGGTGACAGCAGGAAGGATAGACAGTAAGTAAAATTTTAAAAATAAAACAAACAGGATATATCTCCATCCCAAAGAAATAGCTAAATAAATGTCATTCACCCATGCTGAAGTGAAGGAAGGAAATTACCAGGTGATAGGCACCTAGAATGTCTGTATGTGTCAGGTACTTACCAATATTATTAATTTTTTATTTTCTCAGATTAACTGTGGTAGCTTACTGAAAACCTCTGAGGTAGGTATTCTTATTCTCATTTAGCACTTGAAGAAACTAAGGCTTATTTTGTCCAGGGTTACATACTAGTAGGTTAAAGAGCTAAAATCTAAATACTCTTCATTTATACTACAGTATTTTGCATTCAACTAGGCAAATGAAAATGCAACCCTCCTAATTAATTGTGTAATGCCAAGGATATGGCCCTGCACATAGGAAATGTTTCACACAACACTCCTGGACATTGCTGAGTTCTTTGGACTTGGGAGTCTTCATAGATAATTCTCCAGGAATGAAGAACACGGGAAATTGGGATGGACCTGGACTGGCTGAGGGCCTCTAATAATGAAGGATTGAAAGGATTTGGCACACTGGGCCTTGGACTCAAGGGTATAGCTACCATTGACTGAGTAAACATATTAGACACTCTCTGAGCATTTTATATACAACATCTAATTTAATCTTCAAACCCTTCCATTGCGCTATGAATTATTATTAATCTCATTTTACAGTTGGGAACTTGGAGACTTAAAAAGGTCAAATGGTTTGCTCAGTGCTTCACCAGGTCTAGCTGACCCTGAAGTTCATGTTCATGAATACTATACTGCATCTTACAATTAAACATTTTGCTGTATTCTACAATATAAAATACTTGCAAAACATGAATTTGAGTGATTTGAGAGATAAAACTTATGCCCAGCAAAGTCTTATTTTCATCTGTAATTCCCAGACTATGGAAGGCAATCGGAAGAGAAGGGCACTTTCTAAATGACCCTTTCCTGATGTCTTCAAACCCTTTGGTGTATACAAGTATAGACAAGGTGTGTCTTTGACATATCAGCCTTTTCTGGATCTGCACTGCATCTTGGTGTCTTTTCTGAGGGTCTCTGAGGCACGAAAGCTATAATAATTTGACCTTAACCTGGGTAATGCAGCAGAATAGGATTATTTGTCTAGCATTGATGAAAAGCATTTCTGATAAAACAGAATATTTAGGAACAACAAAAAAATTGGAGGCCAGAAATTGGGAAGCAAGATGGACCAAGTTAAGTGACCCTTGATTCCTGCCTTATTATAACCATGGTAAACCTCAGACCTCATTGAAAAAGTTGCACTGTACCAAGGAATGTACTTCAGCTATCCCAGGAAGGAGGGCATGGAAAGAAGATGGATATGCAGTTATCTCATGAAAGCAATCAAGATATCATGTCTGGTACAGATAAAGTACCCAAAATGGAAATGGAAGTCCCTATACACAGCATATGGCCAAAAGGCAAAAAAAAAAAAAAAAAAAAGGGCAAAGTAAAGGGCATCTGGGAGGTATTTTACCAGGCACCAAGACACTCAGAAAAAGTGTACATCCCACTACCCTTAGTCTCTGCAGAAAATGACTACTGCTCCTGGGCAGCCTCCTCTTTTCTAGAAATCTGTTTATATTGTCATTTTATAACACTAGTCCTTGACCCCACCCACCCTGCGGGGTGGCACTGGGTGCAGAACACTTGCTAGGTAAGTCAGGTTCCTGCCCCGGTGTTGCTGCCCCACCCTCAAGTTAGTTTTACAATTAAACTATTTTTCTTGTTAAAAAAAAAAAAGAAGGAAAAAAAGAAAAAGTGTACATTTGTAGAGACAGCTATCCATGTACTGACATGAGGAAATCTCTGAGATTAATTATAGGTGAATAATTATAAGAAACCAATATGAGGTTCAGTGTGTTTGCATTTATATTCAAATAAGAGATTCAAACAGCTATGTAAAAATATTCATATCTGTTCATATATGCATAGACCAACTCTGAAAGTATACATCCTGTCGACATCAGGACAAGGAGCTGGAGAGTAGCAATGGGAAGAAAACTTATTTTTCACTCAACATCCTTTTATTTTGTATCACAAGCATATATTATCTTAACTGAAAAGATATATTATTTTAAGAATAAAAGAAAACATCTGAGTACATATGTGTGCAAAAGCTTCTGAGCTGAAAAAAGAAAACTCTGGGAAATGGTGCATGGTTCCCAAGATTAAGCTGGTTCAGATGCAACAAAGAGGATCAAACTCATAGACTAGAAACAGCAGGAGAAGTCTGTTTCATTGCTCTCCACTCAAAACCATGAATTCTGAGATGTAGTCTTTACAAGATAGGCAGCCAATATAACTAACTTTAAAATGCAGTTTTCCTTCCCAAACACCTCCATTACCTTTTCTCATTTGAAGCAAAGAATACATTTCTGGACATTCCTATGTGTGTAAGTCTAGCTTCATGAGGTCTCAATCTCATTTCTCCTGTCTAATGAAAGGGAAAGAGACTTTAAGCTATTTCAGGCATACTTTATATCAAAGTTGAAAACTCTGATTTTATATATGCCACAACTTGAGCTTGGTGGTGATTTCTTAAAGAAAAAAACTATATCCCAAATGGTATCATGTACAATGCAGCAAACCCTCAATGAGGGGAGAGCGTATACTTGAGTTCTAGTCTCAAGTTGGCCACATATATATGAGATTTTATTGGAGTTCTGTAATCAGTTTTCATGTCATCTACCTCAAGCTATAATTTTACTGAAGGGAAAATTATAAGGAAAATTTAGGTAGTATTATTTGCTAGCTTGTGTATAAAAATGTCTTCCTCTCCCTGTATCCATGGCCCTTGCAATAGGACTTTGAAGCTCTTTCTATTAAGAGACCAACTCTATTTTCCCAACCCCTGGATCTGGGCTGGCCTTGTGTCTTGATTTGGCAAACAGCATGAAGTGACAGTTACGAGCATAGGTTTAACATGGTCTTGCATGATTCTGCTCACTCTTTTCCACCTCTGCACAAGAATAAATCTGGGCTAGTCTTCTAAACAATAAGAGAACATCTGCAGGAGAGTCAAATGATTCAAGTCGAGGTCATCCCAGATATTAAGCAAAATGAAATGGCAGCCTGCACTGGGCATCACTGTGAGGGACTCTGTGGTGTTTTGAAGCTGTCAGTACCCCCGGAAAGACATATTATTAAATTTAATTCATTTCTGTGGGTGTGGATCCATTGTAAGTAGGACTCTTTGGCAAGACTACTTCAGTTAAGGTGTGACACACCTAATTCATGATGGGCCTTAATCCTCTTACTGGATTCCTTTATAAACAGAATGAATACAGACACAGGGAGAGAAAGAAACAGAGCAAGAAGGTGACATGAACAAAATCTGGAAGAGACAAGCAGAAGCTGCCGTGTGCCTTGCCATGTGACAGAGGAGCCAAGGATCTGCAGCAGCCAGTGATTGAGAAGAAAACATTGCCTTGATGATGCCTTGATTTGGACATTTTCTCAGCCTCAAACCTGTAAGCTAATAAATTCACATTGTCTAAACGTAACTCATTTCGTGGTGTTTCTTTTAAGCAGACTAGGATAGTAAAACAGACCCCTTTCTGAGAAAGGATTTTTCCAGAAGACAAAAACAAAACAAAACAATTGATCTGCATTGTTTCTTTTTCTTGGAATGCACCCTACAGAACTGTAGATAAGCAACACCTGATAATAAACCAGTTTTGGTCCATTAGAAATAATTTATCAGAATGGACAAGCATTCCATACGTATCAATGTATATCTGGTCCCCACTTTGTAAAATCTTCCTATGGAAAATGGAAACTTAATGTTAGCCAACTGGAACATATCCTCACTTTCTTCTTCATTGCCCTATATCAGTTTCCTTTTTCCACGCCCTAGGTGGAGCTCCTTTCCACATGCAGTTTGGATGCTGCCAAATTCATGAATTGCAAACTGCACAAATAAGCTCCCACAAATAAAATCTAGTCTAATATTTTATTTTAATGTAGATCAGAAGCACCCAGCCCACCAGGTGACTGCAGATACATCAGAAAGCTTAGAAATGAGAGAAGCCAAGATCATTTGAGCCCAGGTCAGATCATCAGAATTGCCATGCTGCCCTTTGGGCTCATGAACTATAATAACTGATTGGAGTTTTAAGTCACTTAGTTGGGAGTGGTTTGTTATGCAGGATTTTTGTGGCAAAATATAACTCACATAGGACACAAACAGTATATTTTAAAACTTTATGTGCTTTACTAATATGTATTCTAATCACTGTTTCTACTAAAGGAAGAAAAGAGGTACCTCTAAACAGAAATATAAGTAGAATACTTTTATGAGAAAACTATTTTTCTTCTGGGTACCCTTAGTTTGAGGACCTAACTATGAATTAGGATAAAACTTTTCCAATCACAGGCAATCTTTGTGTGGTCTGGGGGAACTTTTCCTGGAATAACCATGGAATAGATCCCTGTATGCACTCAAGCACAGGCGTACGTCAAAACTATCCAACATCCGTCTTAGTTTTACCCCTTGAACCTTCACTAACAGCACTGAGCCAAATATACTGAGGACCCTTACCTAGTTTCTGAGACAATCTCATCTGAAATAGCATGTCACTGCGGCTAGAATTTAGTTCCTCATTTCCAGACATGTGACACAAGTAGCTCATCCACAGTTCTAGCCTTCAATTTGTCCTATCCCTATGTTTTCTCCACTGTTAGCAAGGACAAGACTTCAACAGTAGTGGAAGGAACACTTTGGTTGTAACATCTCCAACTAAAATTATGACTCATTCCAGAATAACGAGCATCTGTCTATGCAATGCCCAGCAAAGTAATTAAAGCAACAGATTTTTCAGTGCAAGTCCTCTGTCATTTACTAGTTTTGGATAAGAGATTAATTTGAATAACAGTTTTCCTGGCTGTGTAAAATGTGGTTAATAATGCCTCTTTCATAGGGTTTGTGTGTTTGCGGGATAGAGTATAGGTAAATATATATGTAATATAACTAAGGGCTAAATACATGGCATCTGTGATGATGCCTGGAGTTCAGACATGCTTTAGGCAGCATGCTTGACCTAGGATGCACGTTTTGTCCTTGGCTGGGGCTCCTATGCCTTTTTGATCCTGGCCTTCTTCACCAAGTTATCCTGATAGAATAAAGATTTTAAAACCAAGTTCTATCTTTACAAGCACCATTGTGATAGTATTTCATCTGGCTCCTCCTCTCCCCTCACACCTTGGAGCCTATGGATGAAATCCTGACATATTCCAGTCCAAATTCCCTGAGTATTAGACACAAATATATAGTGTGCCACATAGGGATAATCTCTGAAACAGAGCCCTTAGTGTGTTTAAGATCTGAATTGAAAAAATTGAAAGATGGTTTTTACTCCCCAAGATTCTTTCTGTACTTGTATGAGCAATAAGAGGAATATCATATCCTTTAATGCCAGTGAACATTCTATAGCATGGAGTCATAAATATAGTTATCATTAATTGGGCCCTTATGTTCCAGACATTGAACTAAATGCTTTATATGCATTTTGGCTTTTAATTCTTATCACAACCTTTTGAGTTAAGTGCTATCACCATTTCCATTTTATGGTAGTGATAAGTAATACCAAGAAAGGCTAAGTAGCTTGCATAGGGTCACAGAGTTAGTAAGTGGTAGAAGCAAGATTTAAGCCCAGGTAGTCAGACTTCCAAGCACATGCTTGTTATCTCCCTGCTGGTTACCCTAGCTGCAGTGTGCCATGGGATGGGACTTTGCCTTTACGAGAATTCTAAGACTAGTTCTAAGGCTCTGCCGCCGCGTAAGAGCTAGGAATGTAAGAAGCAATTTATACAGTGCTTTTCCTCAAGAATGAAAGGACTCATTTCCTTGTCACAGAGCTGCAGATACCTCTGCGGAAAAAATCTCTGGTCATTACCAGAAGCATTAGTGGCAATCTCACACAAGAAGCAAAGGTTTCTTTGTTCTGATAATGACAAAGATGGGCACTTGGATGAGACAGGCTATGACACTGCAATGAAACTTGCTTTCAGCATACCAACATCTCAGGGTTATTGCGAGATTTAAAGGAAGGAATTCACAGACTGTATGCAGGGCAGTAATTAGCACATAGTAGGGACTCATTAAACACCAATTTCTTTCAACCCTCACTTTTGTCAAAACTTTCAATTTTTTCCCAATTAGATATTAATGTCAGTCATTGTGACACTTTTTCAACACTCAAGAAAATCTTTTGTTCCTGAAAAGTGGCATTTTAACAAACCCTTCTTCTAGTCTGAAAATGTAGTATGCTGCTAGCCTAAATAATCCATTGCCATTAGAGCATTGTTTTTATAATTTCAACCAAGAGCAATGCTGTTGGCACAATGAGCCATGAGAAAGCTGGAGCTACTAACTGTACTCTGGGAAGATCGTGAGGATATTGCCTTTCTCAAAAGCTAAATGGTTTTTATTCAGCCCTCAACAACCATGCATAGCTTTGAAGTGGCCGGAGCCACTTTTTAGGAGCTTGTAATGAAGGCACATGCCTGAGGAAAAGAACACGACTATACCACTTGCTACATTATTCAAAAGTCTGAGTCCTCCAATACATCTTGGATCTGGCACCCAGCAGATTTTCTGGTATATAGAAGATACTCAGTAAGTGTGATCTGAACAAGCAACTCTTTGAAAAGGCCAAGTAGTCAAGTATTATTCATTCATTAGAATGAAATATCTCCCAAAAAACATTTTTTTTTTCCCCCCAGAAAATTTGGTTTAATGGGTGTGACCTATTTAGGGAAGGAAATTACTGTGAGATACATAATTTACTGCCAATTAAGAGTAAATCAATTAAAAGACCACATAAATAAGATGTTTGAGAGAATGTTTACTATTGCCCAAATGAATACATCTTGGCTGTTGCTCACCTTTTTATAAGCAACAGGAAGTCACAAGTAGTTCTTCATCTATATGTCTATAAGGTACTTTCCCAACACCCCTGTATTAGTCAGCTAAATGGATGCTGATGCAAAATACCAGAAATCAGTTAGCTTTTATAAAGGGAATTTATTTGGGGTAGAAGCTTACAGTTATCAGGCCATAAAGCATAAATTAATTCCCTCACCAAAGTCTGTTGCCACATGTTGGAGCAAGATGGCTGCTGATGCCTGCAAGGGTTCAGGCTTCCTGGGGTCCTCTCTTCCCAGGGCTTGTTTCTTTCCTGGCTCAGCTCCTCTGCTCCTCTGTGTGCTTACCTTCTGGGCTGCAGCCCAAAATGCCAACTAACTCTTATGCCATGTCCTACTGATATGGCCCAAACAAAGCCCTAATCATAATTTAATCATGCCCAGAGAAAAATACAAGTTTATAAACATAATCCAATATTTCTTTTTGGAATTCATAAACCATATCAAACTGCTACACCCTTCAAACCTAGAATCTCCCAAAGTGAATTCAGTGTTATGACATAGCTTATATTTTAAGGCAGACCATCTTGAACATATCCTCTAAATTTGGTAGAAATCTGTCAAGCCATATTTTGCATGATGTAGCAATAAAGTGAGAAAAAATAATAAATATTTCATTTTATTTATATGTTTTAGCCTAGGGAATTCTGTTCTGACAATATGAGAGTGATTCTGCATTTGGTAACTTATGGGAAGATCCTGCATGTGCTAAAGGTGGATATTGAATTTCTTTTCATTGAGAACATTTTAATATACTTAATTAAGCTACAAATTAGAAGTAATGCTCAATTTTCATGCTTTTCATTAATAACGCTTAGTTGAAAATATGCTGAAAATTGGGACTTCCCTGTAACTTACTTCTTCACATATTATCAGACCTTCAAAGTTAATTATGAAGTTTTTACAAGGAAGCAATAGCAGAAATCCTTTTTTTAAAAAAAATTAAGGCTGTGCCCCAGGTGGCTTCTGGGCAGGAATAGTAGATTGGACATAGGTGGATTATAATTGCATAAAATCCATTTCAGAAGTAATTAGGAGGCCATTAGACATATGTAGACTAATAACATCATAACAAAATATTTTAAATTTTTAATAACAATCTAATTAGAATTCCACAATTAAAAGTTTATCATTTACTTTATGTCTGAACTCAGAAATTTTCCATTCAGATTTTGAAAGAAATTAAATATCTTAATTCTCCTCAAGATATGGTAGCACCTCAGTGTGATCTACAAAATCCATCCAGGAAAAATAAATATTATTAGCATAAGAATATATCCAATCCCCAGCTAGTCCACAACAAGGGAAATCCTCTGCTCTAGTAACAACCCAAGTAGAATTAGGCTGAGCTTAAAAATGGTGGGATTTGACAAGACAGGGGTGAGATATGCTGGAAATTTAGTTTAAGGATGTAACGTCCATAAACTGGCTTTGTTCAATGCTTCTCTTTCTTTCTTCCCTTCATTTTTCCTTAAAATGTATTTTTAAAAAAATTTTATAGCATTCTACATTTCCTTCTCACTGTGTATTTCCTAAATTTCCCCACTAGGTTGGCTTGCAATTGCTCATTTTTGTCATCTTGGATAGTGTCTCCATGATGGATTACATACTTCCACTAAGCATTTAACACTTCCTGATGTAATGTAGTTATAGCTTTAGACCCTGGGTTCTTCATCCTCAGTATACCGGATGATTTCCATGCTATTATAGTAATTATATGTAGGGATGCTGGTCACTGACAAAGGCACATATAGACTGGGAAAGTCAGAAATTCCTGGCTCCATAAGGAGATGTTTAGAGTACCAACTGGTAAGTGTTATACATTATAAGATCCTAAAATTTATAAAAGGCAAGTGTTTTAGGCAGGACACACCAAGAGGAACAGCCAAAGCTTGCATCTGTCTTGACAAGGGCCCATAATTTATTTGGGTTATATAATATTTTGATGATGGGATGGTGCTGAAATGGGAGAGAATAGTGAAACTGTTCATATGGTGGATGGGAGGGAGTGGTCAACCTTTATAAAACTCAAGTGAAGGGTATTTCTTTAGGCTGGCTTTAAAGCATTCTGTTTCATGCTACAATAGTGATGGTGGGCATTAAGAAGTTAAAAACAAGCACTAGGAACTGCAAGTCACATTGACTCTGAATTCAAAACATTATGCTTAAACCATAGAAAGACCCTACATACCAGGTAGAGCAATTTAGCAATGATGATAGTATTAGTGGTTAAATAGAATAGCCAAGGATTCTCCAAGGCCCCATTTAGGTGATTTTTTTTTAGTATCTTGCTATGTCTACTTATGCAAAGGTAAAAATTCCTACCATATGTTCTTGAACTAAGAATATCAATTGAACAAAGTGTCCAGTGATGATTTTAAAATGGCTATTTGGATGATTAAAAATATCAGTAACCAAAAAATTTTATTTTGAAAAACATTTCTGTGATTTTTCTGGCCTTTCTTTTTTGATTGTTTGTTTCGTATTAGCATGAAGGTCGGTGTAAATGCTATGAGGATAACAGAAGAAAGTTAGGCTTCATCTTTTCCCTTATTCTCTACATATAATTGATGAACAAGACTTGTCGATTTAGCTTCTTGGTATACATAGATATTGCCTATTCTTTCCATCTTAATCACTACTTAGCCTGGCCCAAGCCATCACCATATCTCATCTGGACTACCACAATACCCTCTATCACCTCATGTTTATTTTCGCTCCACTCTCCATAACAACCAGGATAAACTTAAAATGCAAATATTGTCCTATTCATATCTTACTTAAAACTCTAAAAACCCTAACTATTGCTCTTGAGAAATTGAGTCATATTGATAAAGTGGCCTTTGAGGCCAGGAATTATCTGATCCCTAGCAAACCTACCTTTCTGACTTCATCTTCCACCACTCTCCTTCTAAGATGTTCCAGCTGTGCTTACTCTATTGTCTAACTAAGACTGTTTTTTCATGCTGTTCCCACTGTTTGGAATAGTTTTTCCCTCTTTCTTTACACAGCCAACTACTGTACATTTTTCAAGTGTGACTCTAACTATCACTTCTACAAATAACATGTCCTTGCCCCCAGAATCCACCATACCCCTGGTCTCATGGCTCCTTGTATTTCTCCTTTTAGCATTTAACACAAATAAATAATATTATTTGTGGAAGAACTTGTTTGAGTCTGTTTTCCATTAGACTCTGCACTCCTGGGGACAAGGACTGTATTATTCACTGCTATATGTCTTACATTGTACCTAAAACATGTTAGGAGTTTAGTACCTAAAACACGTTAGGAGTTTAACAATTATTGATGAATAAGGGAACGGAAAAAATCAATAAAAGGTGCCTTATGAGAGCCTCTCCCACTATATTACCAGCTGGACCCCCTGTATAAAGAAACAAAAGACTCTTACTGTGGGCAATTACTGCGTGCTCTGCACTAGATTAACAAAGATAAATGTGATTGTTTTTGTTTTTAAAGAGTTAACTCCTAGTTTAGTGCAGAATAGGCAGATAAGACATACTTTAATGTAGTAAATACTACCACAGAGGTTTGAACAATATTGAGCACAGAGAAATGAACCCATGCAGAATAAGAACATAAAAGCTCATTCTTATGTAAGATTAACATGCAATTACATTTGAGTCTCTAAAAGAAAATTGACACAGTATTCAGGAGAGGACAAGTCTAGTTGGCCAACACTAATGACCAAGCTGATTTGTGACCATTAATGGTGTTTATATATTATAAAGAAATAGGACACAATGGAAAGTGAGACTGTAGTTGCCCTTTTCATCTTAGGAAATGTCACCAGTCACCATCTCCCAACTTTCACCATGACCTGTCATCCCCTAAACTTCAATACCTATATTCTTAGGGCTGAGGACTCCTTTCAGAATTAAGTTTTTTTTTTTATTTAGTTTTGCTTTTGGGTTTCTTTCTACACCCTAAAAATACATTTTGATAACATATTTTGTTGTGTCATTGCATCAGTCAATATATGAGTGAGAGAAGAGATGGAGTGGGGGTGGAGATAAGAGAGACCTAGGTTAGGATTTAGCTCCCATGAATACCTTCTACAATGATACAATTTTGTCGATTTGGGAAGGGGAGTAATATATTTACATGATTTTTTTTAATGATAAAAGGAAGCTTCAGAAGGTATTGTGAAACTAGTACCTTGAAAGAAGGAAAACAAGAAAATGATGCTGTTTTGATATATCCTGGCTCCTCTCCAACCAACACCAGTTTTGCTTCCTCTCCCCATCTCCAGACAATTCTTGCCTATTGTTAGACCTTGATTATGCCACTAGTAGTGCCCATACTAGACAGATCTCTTGAGTACAAAGCCATAGTTTTCAACTGTTGTTTAATAAGTCATGAATTTGCTAAAGGCTATATATTTCTACCAACAGAGCAACTGAATGTTAGTTTACAAAATTAAAGTAAGACAGCACTTCAAAATAAACTACAAACATGATTTTTAACAAGGTCATTTCAAGGCTATTGCTAAAGGGAGGAAAAGGCTTCTAATTGCTTGCTATTGTAAATGCTGCACAGCTTAATATCTCACAGTGTGAGGAGTAAATTAGAACAACTTTTCATTGACAAAGATTAAACTTTTTCATCATTCCTAAATTCCTGGAGATTTCCCCCACTGCTTCTAAGTGTTTTAAGCTTTTCAATTAAATCTCCTGGGTAGTGGATGCAAGAATGCCCACTGACAAGGGAATATTTGTCTCTAGGAGAATTAAACTCTTTCAACAGCAGTTTGTCTTGGTTACTCCTGTATATGCCACATCTCTCAGAAATGGTACCTTGTCAGCCACACTGCTAAGAGCCAAATGCAGGTCACATTTCCCTCCACCAGAACTGAACTAATGATAAATTTATTTCTGGGTAAGAAAGACTTTGCGAAAGTCAGGAAGTCAGGAACAGTCAACCTTGATAACTCACTTGTTTTCCCTGGGATAATTTATTTTGACATTTAGAAGTATGCACCATGAATACTAACCCTAGTGAACATGCCACTGTAGACTGGTATGACAAATATAACCCTCTGCCTTCCAATTTTCCATCAGTTTTGCCTCCAACTCACCTTGATCCCTCCCACTGAGTATTTTGAATGCTTTAGTGGGCTGCCACAGAGACCATGCTGGAATCACTACTGTTTTGGTCTGTCCCTGGGCTGAAGCAGTCAATTAAAATCAGCTTAGAAGAAGCCCTGGGAAAGGTTGCATTTTTTTTTTCCTTTAAAATATCTCTGGTGGGACTAAGGGAAAAGATAGCTTTCAATTTTAAACAGAATATATTCTTGAATGAGAGATCAAAACAGCCATGTGGGAAACTGGTAGCTTGGAAGGCTCTGGTAGAAATTACAATAATATTTTTAAATTCAAGTATTCATTCTGATCGAAAAACACTAACCAGAGAAGGGGATCCCTAGTTGCCAGGAATGAGGCACAAGATGAATTCATTTAAGAGATCTTTATTTTTTAAAGCTCAAACTTGCTTTAAGCAAGAGAACATTTGCAGGATATTACAGATGGGAAAAGAGGGCAAACAGATCAGTAATTTTATTTTAAATATGCTGTATGTGTTTAATTAGTTTCAAAACAAGGATGAGTGTGAGAGATTGCAGCTGGGAAGGCAAAGGGGTTATTTATTTTTTTTTTAATTGAGCAGCTAAAAAATAAGCTCAATTCAGATTTGATAGGAGCTTAAGAACCATATCATCAGTGATAAACTGGGCATCCCAGACTGTAGATATCTGACTTTGATACCATCTTATCACTCATAAGCATGAAAAATGCTCACTATTTTGCTTTCCAAGCATTTATTCACAATAGCGTGTACATACTATGGCTACCTAAAAAAATTGGGATGCCAGAGAAATTAGGTGGCCATATGTCTTTCCCCTGAAGCCTAGCAGCCCAGCACTTACTGAAGAACTAAGCTTTGGAAACTGGAGAACTTTAGAAGCAACACATTTCAGGGTAATGATTCTGAGTCTCTCTGCCTGAGGAGACAAGTTGGTGTGTTCATCCCGAAAGAGCCATAGTGAATTCTAGAGACTTTTTAGCTTGCCTTACTAAATTTCCCACTGAGTTCATGTTAAAATATGTCTATGACCAAATTTACATAAGCCCTGAGCTCAGGAAGCTTTAGTGATACACCCCTTCTATAAATTTGAGGTTCTTGAATATGAAGGCATGTGGCCTATCAAAGTATAACTTAAGATTCCTGAACCTTCATGGAAAGTGCAAAAGCATAATAAGAAAAGTAAAGAAAAATGCATGTGCATTTATGTACTGTGGTTGACTGCAAACATGGTAAATTTTTTGAAATTTCTCCCATCAAGATGTAGAGTCTATTTTCCCCTCACTTGAATTTGGCTGGACTTTGACTTGGTTTAGCTAATGGAATATGTTGTAAATGAGGCTGTGCAATTTCCAAACCAGGGCCCCATGAGGCTTTGCATGCTTCTATTTAATATCTTGGAATAAGCTCATGCTAGTTGGTAGATGATGAGAGATGCTTGGTTTAGTTGTTCTTATTGCACACATCACCTACAAAGCCAGCAACCTCCAGAAGCAGAGCTGCATAACTGAGCAGCAGCTGATCTTAGATGTATGAGTAAGTCCAACTAAGTCCAGCCGAAGAATCATCCAGCTAAATCTAACCAAGATTGTTGACCTGTAGACTCATGAACCTACTTTATAATGGCTGTTTTAAATCACTAAGTTGTGCAGTGGTTTGCTATACAGTGAAAGATAACTCACATATATACACATAGGCAATGACTGACAAAGCTGTCATTGACATATTGTACTTAGAGTTACTCTTGTAGCTCTAGTTTGGATACCAATAGAGGTGATGTAAAGTTAAAACACTATTTTTCCTTGCTCTGGGAAAAATGAAGTAGATTTTACTTCTCTGACAATATATTGACAAGTGCCACTCATTTTGGTTAACTTGAATTACTTTTCCTTTGATTCCAGGGTCTTATCAAAGAAATGACCATTTCTTTCCATTACCCATTATCACAAAGGGGAAAAGTTCTTCTGAAATAATTCTGCTGAGCACAAAAAGTCTGCTGCTTCTATTATACACAGTAAAAGCAAGGAGAGCATTGTCTCTCTGTCTTATACCTCTCTCTGTCCCTCCTGGATTATAAGAAGGATAGCAAGAGCAAGCCCAAGATCAAAAGCTACCTAAACTGCATTTGAAGAGTGAGTTTTTGCTTTCTCCTGATCCAAGGATTTTCCCTCAAGCAATGATGACAGGTGAGACGCACAGATGTGGAAGTGTGCTTGTCCTAGCTTGATTAGTAGAGAAGCAATGGGCCTGAATTTCTGAGAACCACCTCGGACACACAGATCAAGTTAACTCTTTTATGCATATCTCAAATTCTTTCCTTGACCTCGTTTTTGGTATGAAGGAGAAATTGCATTCAAATACTTTCCCCAGACCTTTTCCCAATAAAGAGCACATTCAGGGTATTATCTCTAATGACCATTTTACTTGTAGGTTTTTAAAATTAAATGTCACCCTAGCTTACCCACTCTTATTTTCCAATTAATGCAAACCATCTGCAGTTTTTGCTCTACCTCATCCCAGAAAGGCTTATACATTTCTTCCTGAATTTACCATACTTCCACTCCTCTAATTCAACCTAGTTAACCTTGATACTTTTTTTTCTTTGCCAGTCTAATTAACACTTCTCATTCAAAAGAACTGTTGCTCAATTTTCATTTTAGAAATATGTTTTTCATAATTAGAAAATAAAATACAGTATGGTGAAAACAATTGGTGGACTCCTCTCTCCCCCCCCAAAAAAAAAATTAAATATGCAATTATATTGCATGTATTAAATATGCAATAAATGTGGCACTCACTATAAAACAGAAAATGTTTTCATTTAGGCATTGATCCACCTGTCCTACACACATCGTCTGAAGCATGGCAATCTAGAATCAACTCATCATTTCAACCTGATTGCAATTAGATTTAGGAAATCAGATTGGCACATTTTATTCTCTGGGTATGCTGTAAAGGATGTCTAGAGAGAAGGTAAGAATATGCATGAACAGCTGAAGACAAAAATACTCTACTTCTGTTTTCCCTCTCAAGAAATGTTCTGAAACATCAGGGGGAAGTTTTTCTTGCATTGATGAGAAGTGAGATTAGGTGGAAGTACTCAGAAAATGTGCTCCCCAGTGAAATGCTCATACAATATAAGTTCTTCTCTTTGTTCAGCAAATACTCTCTGATTTCCCTTCTGTGCCAGGAGTATCATGATGAACAAGACGAAGTAGTTCTCTAATGAAGCTTACATTCTAGTCTGGGGAGATAAATATTAATAATAAAAACCAAAGAGATAAATAAATGATCAAGCAAAACAACAAATAGTGGTAACTGCTATCCAGGGAATTAGATAGTGCTACTAAACCAGGAAAAAATGAAGAGATGAAACCCCACACAATTTTAAAATAGAATGTTTAGAAGATTTGCCTTGTTTTCATCCATGTTGGGCACAAACACAGGAATTGTTCAAGCCTGATAGTGGTTTTTACTACATTTCAAAATTATCAATTGCCATTTCTCCACCCCCCAGTGAATACTACAAGAAAAGAAAAAGTCTGAGGAAGAGGAAAACTCCTTATTTCACCTAATTCCTTACCTAGAAATTTACTCCAGAGGCTACATGGCTGTAGAGCTATGTACACATTCCTAATTCATGCTCTTGTCTCACCTGCATCTGCCTTCAGGTATCTTCCAAGCCCGTCTCTCCCTCCCTTCCTCCTTCTCTTCCTGCCTCTGCTTCTGCACCTCCTTCTCTTCTCCCTGTTTCCTTCTCCCCTTATTCTTCTTTCCTCTCCTTTACTCTCTCCTCCCTCCCTCTCAAAGTACATAAATGTATTCTGAAACCCAACAGTTCTGTTTATTAGCTTTGTAGCCTTCTCAAATTACTTAAACCGTGGAAACTTTAGTTTACTTATCTGCAAATTGGAAATAAGAAAAGTTATATCACAGGGCTGTTGGAAGGATTAAACAAAATAGCACAAATAAAAGTGCCTTGCCCATGGTGAAGGAACAGTTTTCAATTTCCTTCATGTTTCCTTCTTCATCTTAGTCCTGTTTCTAGTGCTTATGCCACTCCTCACTAGCCATGCAAAAGGATGAGCTTCCTCTTGGTATTCCCATGTGTATCAGAAATGCTGCATGCATCCCCTCCTTGATTTCCTTAACTCCTCACCCTGGGTAAATTTTTAGCTGCTGTGTTGTTTTCCCAAACCCAAACATATTTCCCTGACATCCCAACCCTGAGAACTCCCTTTAATATATGTTCTCATAATGCCATATTCCTCTCATCTGTAGCAAATAACATATTTGTGCCTTTACATTTATTTTTATGGTTGTTTGGGATTTTCTCCTCAGTAGTCAGACCTCTATAAAGGCAGGAATCATATTTTCTCTATATTATATCCCTAGCATCTGCCACAGCGCTTAGCATTTAAAGGTACAAATATACTTTAAAGAAATTTTTTTAAAAATTTCATTTAAAACATTTTCTTCAGTATTATCATTTTAAATTTCATATTCTGGAATATATTCTGACCTTAGGAAAGTTACTTAGCCTTATATTTCAAGTTCTTCATCTTTAAATCATGGAGTTGGATTTAAAAATCTCTAAGATTTCTTCTCCCTCTAAAAAAAATCCCTGAATCTCTCTACTTGGCAGATTTCTGAGCCACTCCAGCCCATCTATTTCAATAATTTTTGCTGCTGACTCCTAATAGTTGATTATTTTCTTCCAATAGTTATAGGACAGAGTGTTTCTTAGTGGCAATTTGAAAACCATATTAAGCTAAACCTTTTCCAAGCCACCGAGAGGAAGAAGCAAGAAGGACCAGTGCCAATTCACCAATACAGATGGAAACCTCTGAGCTCATCCATGCTTCATTTCTAGAAGCAGGGTGTGAATTTTTTTCTTTTAAGATACAAAATGCCCCTTATGCCTGACCATTCTTGAAAACAGATGAGTCATCAACACTTAAAATTCAGAGCTACTAAAACCTCCTCTACACCTATCCCTTCTAAGAAAAAGGCAGTTCATTTCAGAGACCCACTTCATGTTTCAGGACATAGAATTGCAAGTCCTAAAATGTAGCCTGTAAAGGTTTATCCAAAGGAAACAAAGATATGAGAATAACAGCAGGGCATGCTCATTGATGCTCAGACACAAATGTGTGCAAAAGCCAGTGGCACTGTAAGAACCTTGTTCAAATGGGTAAAGATGTAGGCCTCGGGAAACGGACTTTGGCCCAGTGGTTAGGGCGTCCGTCTACCATATGGGAGGTCCGCGGTTCAAACCCCGGGCCTCCTTGACCCGTGTGGAGCTGGCCATGCGCAGTGCTGATGCGCGCAAGGAGTGCCGTGCCACGCAAGGGTGTCCCCCGCGTGGGAGAGCCCCACGCGCAAGGAGTGCGCCCGTGAGGAGAGCCGCCCAGCGTGAAAAGAAAGAGCAGCCTGCCCAGGAACGGCGCCGCCCACACTTCCCGTGCCGCTGATGACAACAGAAGCGGACAAAGAAACAAGACCCAGCAAATGGACACCAAGAACAGACAACCAGGGGAGGGGGGGAAATTAAATAAATAAATAAATCTTTAAAAAAAAAAAAAAAAAAAAAAAAAAAGATGTAGGCCTCATAACTTCCTCTGAAGGAGCCTTCCCTTTTGCACTCCATTCTGAAAGTTCTCTCACAGTCACAATATCCTGGGACTCAATACCAAATGCCATCTTTTTGAAAGGGAACGCAGACTCCGAGTTCCCTTTAAAGTCACAATTAGGTCATTTCCCGTATGAAAAAACTTGGGAGAAGGGGTGTAAGCTAATGTTCTTCTCAGATAAAATTACCTTTAAAGAGCCTTTGGGCAGCCAAGTGTGGTAGAACTATTAAATAGCAATGTCACTCCTGATGCAGTGATTTAATGCTCTGGTACACTTCCATGTAAGGAAGCTGCAGTGGAAAATTCCCTCTCCTGACAATGGCCGTTGGTCTTTTATACTCACCCCATGGCAGTTTCATCTCACTTAGAAAGGACTGCAAGTAGTATCAAACCCATCAGGAAGAGGGGAGAGTAAGCAGCATTCGAATCCCATACAGGTGTGTAGCTTTCTGAGCACGTGGCCTCTTAGTGTTGCCCACATTATTTACCCTGTTAGCCTTGTTAGAAATAAGAGGCAGGAGTACAGACTCCACTTGGGCTGATTAGTTCCTGGCAATAAGGGTCCCAAGGATGAAAACTAACAGTTACTGGGTACTGAAGTGTCAAGCACCATTCTGAGCAGATATTCCAATCTGATAGTCAACTCTGTGAGATAAATAATTTACCCACATTTTGCGGATAAGGAAACATAATCTCAGAATGGTAAAACAATTTGCTGAAGTTCACACATATGGATCAGCCTGAAAGCCATCCCATGTCTATTTGAGATATAAGCCTGTGTTTTACCGTCTACATCATGCTACAAAAAAAAGAGAAGAAAAATCAGGGATCAAGTATTTATGCTTATATGTGCTTACTAGAATTACTTAGGAAAAAATGGCTCTAGGGAACTTTAAACACTGGCCAGCCATCTCATTAACTTATATTCATATTTTAGGAAGGGAATAATCAGAGTGAATGTTGTTAGTTCAGGGTAATTGTTCATCTAGTCATTCAACAAATTTTTACCCTTTCTTTATGGAGCTCAAAATCTACTAGGAAGAGGAAGCAGGAAAAAAGTAATTGTAAGGCAATCAACATAATTTAATAATTTAATAAAATAATATGTAAAGTATCTTGCCTGTATTAATTTTTCAATAAAATGTATTAACTTCCTTTATTAAAAATAGGAAATAAGCAGAAAAAGGCTCTTGGGGGCTCATAGAATTAAAGGGTAAATTATTTCTGGAGGAATCATGATTTATGCAGCTGATAAAAAAGTCACATTTTAAAGAATGAATAAGTTTATTAATAAGACCAGATTGATGAGTATAATGGTAACATGAATTGAGAGACACAAGAATAAAGACATGAAGCATGAAAGTGTCCAGAGAGTGCAGGAGTATAGATTGATTTTGGAGAAGTAATGTGAAAATATTGCATGTCTTATTTCTCTAAATGAATAGCTGATTTTATCTAGATTGATTTGAAACTACTTGGAAACTAGATAATACATATAAAATAAAACATCAAGTTCTCTCTAGATTTTCAGAAATTTTAATGATGTTTTTTCATCAAAATTAATTTATAAGTATGCTGTTAGCTTAATAAAGACAAGACAGATCTTCTAACAGTGCAATAATATATTCAATGAGTTCTGGGGTGCAAGTAGAAGAAAGACTGACATAGGAAATCTGAAAGCTGGAGAGTTGGCATGATAAAAAGATGGTTCACTGTGGCTTTTGGGAGTGTTAGCCACTGATATGTGATCCTCACAGAAGAAGGAAATATGGGTATAGTCTAATTGTAGTATATATACACAGGTGCATGTCCATTTAATATCGCAATGAAAATTAACTGTATGCTTCATAACTGATAATTACTTTTATTGATTGCTTTGGAGATTTACTAAAATGTATTATGAAAGGTCCTTACTAATGTATGGAGTATACATCTAGTAAAGGACAAGTGATTATCATATAATAAATACATTGCAAGATAGAAAATGATTCATGCCACAGTGATACAGCAATGGATTCTTGGACCTTAATTAGGACCTTAGTGGCAAAAGAGCCATCTTCTATTTAATAGTACAAGAAAAATAATTGTGAATGATGTGACATCTTCTATAGAACTTGACGTTACATATTTATGGTAAGAGTTCTGAAATGAATTGTATAATTTCCCCTTAGCCCTGAATATTTAGCAGCTTGGTTTCAAAAAAAAATCTTGGTTGAATCATTTTTCTTTAGAAATAAAGTAAAAATAGTGTCTTACTTATGTTTTAGTGGTTTTTGTTGTTGTTGTTGTTTGTTTTAGAGGTTCACTTCTCCTAGTCTGTGATAATGGAAGAATACAAAATCTGAGTCTTGTAAAGGAACTACACTGAGCCAAAGTAGTTCAGGACCCAGGACAGCAGCCACGGAGTCCAAGGACCTTGTGAAGGCACACGACCCAGAAATCACTGAATCTTACAAAGCTAAAATTAGTGGTTTGGGGAGATAAATATATCAGATACTTCAGTTTATAGATGAGAAAAATGAAACACAATAACCATAATAGAAACATAACATAAGCTCACTCAGTCATAGCAGAAACATTTATCATGCAGATATCTTTATTCCCAGTCGGCTTCTATTCCATTTATATTCTATGCCATTCAAAAGTTCTATACATTTTGTCAAAACCTATAAAATTGTACAGTGCAGAATGTAAATCATAATGTAAACTACAGACCATGGTTAATAGCAGTACTTCAATATGTGTTCATCAACTGTAAAAAAAAATTCACGACACTAATCAAAGAGATCGTTAATGGGGAAAAGTGTGGGAGTGAGAGGGGATGGAGTATATGGGAATCCATGTTTCCATATTTTCAATGTAACATTTATGTAATCTAAAGCTTCTTTAATAATAAAAAAAAAGACAAAAAGGCTCTACATCAACTCTTTGAAGGCAAGAACCATATTTGGGTGAAGTTGTTATGTCCATAGCCTAAGCCTTTGTACATATTATGCAATTGGTAATAATGTATTAACTAAGCAAACTGTATTCCTAACACTGAGTGCATTAAATTCTTTTGGAATGAATCCAAAGGATTAACTGAAAAATCCTACATGATCAACTCACAGTTCCCAATTCATTATCAGTCAGTCTACCTGGACCTATCTTGGAATTCCAGTGTGGAAGCATTAACAACTCTCTAGTAAAAATGAGGTCTTGGGCTGTTGGATCAGGGAACTTGAGACCTATGCTAAAGCCTGTGCTTAGGGATTCAGATTCCACCTGAGTTTGTTCACATTAGCTTCTCTGTATCCATAAGATACAATCACCAGCTGACTTAACTCTTGCAAGGGAAATTTAAGGGCTTATAGATAGGTTCATGTGATGATTTGAAGCTGTATGTACCCCAGAAAAACATGTTCTTAAAGTTAATCCATTCTGTGGGTGTGGACCCATTGTAAGTAAGAAGTTTCTATGAGGCTCCTTCAGTTAAGGTGTGACCCTCCTCATTCAGGATGTCTTAATCCTCTTACAGGTGTCCTTTATAAAGGGAATGAATACACACAGAGAGAAAGTCACTGGAGCAAGAAGCTGAAATCATGAGAATTCAGAAGAGAAGGGAGAGTCCAGCAGATGCTACCACATGCCGTCCCATGTGGTAGAGGAGCCAAAGATTGCTGGCAGGCTGTTTTCAGGAAGAAAGCATTGCCTTGATGATGCCTTGATTTGGACATTTTCCCGAACTCTAACTGCAAGCAAATAAATTCCCTTTGTTTAAGCCAAATCTATTTCTTGGTATTGCTTTATGCATCCTAGGAAAGTTAGAAAGTTCACTAAAATAATCTTACCTTTTACTGGAAAATCACCTCAAAATATACTTTTAGTCATAATGAAGTAGATAAAAGCCTGGGCTCTAGAACCAAGCTGTCTGGGATTAATCATTGCTGTAATACTTAATAGATATATAACTCTGGGTAGGTTCAAATAATGTAAGTCTTGATTTCTTCATCTTTAAAATGGGCACAAAATATATAATGCACAGGGATACAGAGATGATTAAATAGGAGTATCTAAATAAAGCAGTTAACAGTATACCTGGCTCAGAGTAAACACCCAAGTAATAGCTGCAATTATTAATTTTATCATACCTCATACCTGATATCTAATTCTTCCATCTAAGAATGGAGTTATCCATTACAGATTTAATAATTTTAGAGGTATGTTGATGTGTAATCTGGATTTCTTTCTAGGTAAAAGTTATAGAGGGCTTGGTTAATTAAAAGTTTAAAAAATATGTATCAATTTGTCTCTAGTAAATTTAAAAGCTGTCACCTCTATTACTCCCACTCTTAAAAGGATGAGTAAATGCACTGTGGACAACTAAAAATTTCCAGATTTCTAATAAAATTTGAAACAATCCAACCTCAATTCATATATGTTATAAATCAAACAGCTAGTTAAGATACTGTATTTCCTTCTAAGGTGGAACAAATGTTTAAAAATACAGTTTAATTTTGAAAGCTTTGACCTATACTTAAATTTCAGTTGGGAGTGCCTCCTTTAAAGGTAATATAGCAATTTAACAAGTAAATTTCTTCTAAAACAAACTAGAAGAGAAAGGATTGATGCTAATGGAACTGAGGAAGGAATTAAATAGACCATAAAAGCCTAGGCTGCTATCCTGAGCACAAAAAGATGTGGAAAACTAATCCAAGGTAATTCAGTTCATCACAAAAACACATTGTCCGATTGGAGGCACTGTGAATAATACCTTAACGCCTGTCACAATAGATAGGAATGGTCTTTTTAGAAAAAAATCTTTTATTCTGAGGCAACCTCTTTGTGGAACTTTATTTGTATAACTAACAGTCTGAACGAGGGAGCTCTTGTGAGGACTTGTGCACCACTGTTATTGTTGCCAGGGAAACTGGGTCTTAATTTCTAGTGGCTGAATGCCAAAGAAAACAGGCCACAGAGAGAGGGAAAAAACTTGGTAACACTGAATTTGTTGGAAATTGTCATTGTTAAGGGGTCCTTTCTGGGGGCCTAAAACTTAAATTAGAACTAAAAGTCTCCCCTTCCTCTCTTTACCCCGCTGGATTCAAGTGTTCTACCAAACAGCAGTTTGATTTTCAGTTGTACAGTAAAATTGTGATTATAATTCACAGCACTATTAGATTCAAAATGAAAAATAAAACCTAATAATGAGTGTAAGCCCTTGTTCAATTCCAGTGGAACCAACACATAATCATCCTTCCACAGTTCAAACCATCTTATGGGGAAAATCCTGCTGTTGCAATTTACAAGATTCTTCTTGCCCAGATCAGAGCTCTTTCTGTGTGTGCTTTGGGTGGTATAGTTTAATGGATCAGGACAGTGAGTGCTTTATGTGGAATAAAAGAAAAATTTAGAAGAAAATCTGTCTGGATTTACAAAACAAACAAACAAACAAACAAACAAACAAAAAAACACCCCTCCCATCATCGTACTAGGTAAGATTCATTCTGTATCACTTAGAATCAGTCTGCTTCAACCTGAGAAAGGTTTTGGTTATATTTCCCTCAAAATTTGATTTTAGGTACACTGACAGCAGAGTTTGGGTTCTTGGTTTCCTAAGACAAAATAAAATTCGAGACTGTAAACTCATACCAAAAAGAAATGTTCTAAAAAATATAGAAAAAAAACAAAACAAAACAGGAATAAAGGAAAAAGAAAAAAATGGAGACAAATGTTAGGGAGAGAGAATGTGTACATGCTGCCTCTCAATATGGAGGCTTTCTTCTAGCAGCATATAGATTCCTTGACATTTTACTTAGCTGTAACTAAACTGAGAGTACCTTTTAAATATTGGAAAAGAACTTTGATTGAAGCATTGCCAAACAAGTTCTTGTAGGATTTTTGCTTTTTTTCCCTGCTCTTACAGAGGAATTTAACCTCCTCGAAGTTTAAATTCTTTATCTTTGATTATCCTTACTTCTTGCTGTATCCTGTTTTTCTTTTTCATTTGGTAGCACTCCCATGGAACCTTCAGGAAAACAAAAGAACCTGGTCCTTTTTGTGTTTGCAGCTACTGCAGCCAGCAGATAGGCAATCTAAATGAAATCAGCTGGGCTGCCTGGCAGAAAGCCATAAAAGACAGTAAGACAATGGACTCTAAAATATGTCCCTTACAAGAATGTTCCTTGGAGAAAAACCCAAAGTTTTATGAAATATATCTTTGAAAAGACTGTTTTATTTAAGGGGGAGAAAGCTTTTCAAAAGACTAGTGAATAAAGAAAAAACTGGGCACTTAAAAAATCCAATTTCTCATCATTACTCCACTAGAATATGAATCAGTGATAGTAAGCATGAAGACTTCAGAACTGCTGAATTATATATTCAAACTTTGTGCTATTAAAAATAAATATCTTCAAAACATAATATTTAACACTTTAAAATTCCTAAGAATTGAAAATTTCATGTTGCCAAATATAAATGCCGTGATCTTCATTTTATATGTGGAAGAAAATAAGATCAAAAAATGAATTGACTTACTGGAAAAAGCAGAGTGGAAGGAAATATAATTTCTGCCTTCATGAAATTAGCAAATGTTACTTCTCTTTACTTAGTTTAATTTCCTGACTTCAATGTCTTCAGGTATCTTGAGATAGTATGAGCCTCCCTGGCGCTGAGGGATTACTACCATGTACCAGCTGATGAAGTAACTAGAAAATGACCTTGAACAAAAGGTTCAACTTGGACCAGCAGAATATCTCTGTCTACATATAATAACAGGAGTTAAAAATGCTTTTTGAACTAAATCAAGGGGGAAATGGAAAGGACAAATGAGTTTGTATGGCTATGAGTCTCTAAAAAAGAGCCGGGAGGTTATCAGAGGGGTTGCCCTTATGCACACCTGAACAGAGTCCCAGAGACAGATAAAGTAGATACAACCCCACGTATTGGTTCTTTTGAGGGCTACAGAGACCCACAGGTTTTATGGTCATGGCAGATGGAGTTCAGTGCCATGTCAGTCAGCCCTTCTTTGGAGTTGGTGTTTCTGTGTGATGGAGCTGGACTCAGATATGATCTCTTTTCACAAGCCTTTCCTGTTACTTCACCAGAATTGTAGTTGGTGCTGGGGTTTAATATATACCCAGGGGATCTGAATCTCTGGACTGACCATATGATAGCCAGGCCCTGGGCCTCAACAGACTTCAGCTCCTACACTCTGGATTATTGGATTTACCCCACTCAGCTAACATGGAGTTGAAGAAGGTCAACCACCACACCATGGAGCCAAGAGTGCCTACAACTGAAAGCAGGAGGATTGCACCCAGCATCCATGTGGAATCTAAGCTCCCTCTTGACATAGATGTGGAATGGACACAACCAATCCAAGGTCCACAGGATGGAGGAATAGAATATGGATTAGAGTGGATTTACTGATATTCTACTCATGAACTATTGTGATTAGTAATCGAAGAAAATGTGGCATTGGTGTGGAAAAAGTGGCCATGGTGGCTGCTGGGCGTGGGGAATGGGAGGAAGAAATGAGATGTGGAGGCGTTGTCAGGAGTTGGAGTTGTTCTGGGTGGCACTGCAGGGACAATTACCAGACATTGTAGGTCCTCCCATGGCCCACTGGATGGAACATGGGAGAGTGTGGGCTATGATGTGGACCATTGACCATGAGGTACAGCGATGCTCAGAGATGTATTCACCAAATGCAATTAATGTCTCATGATGATGGAGGAGAATGTTGCTATAGGGGGAGTAGTGGAGTGAGGGGGGTGGGTGGTATATGGGGACCTCATATTTTTTGAATGTAATATTAAAAAAATGAATAAAGACAAAAAAAATCCAAAAAGAAAACAAAACACTAGTGTATGCTTTCTGAGTGTCCATTTTTGGGTATAGATAATAAGTTTGAGAAGCCATAAAATTACTGTTCAGGAAAGGTAGACCCAAGCTTTATGATTGTACTATTAACAATACAATCTTTTTTTAGTATTATTAAAATGTGTGAAGAACTCAGAGTTAGACAAGGCTGTATTCACAAAAATCAGGATTGAAAGAAGGAAGATAAAAAGTGTTTGGTACTATGTGCCAGATAAATCCAAAATTTCATAAACACATCTTATTGGATAGGAGTCAGTATTAATATTTTGTATATAAGAAAACAGAGATTCAGAAAGGTTCTCTAACCTGCGCAGAGTCATACTGGTCCATATGGAATTAGAACTTGATGTGTTTGTTTCCTAAACCCTTAATTCTTTTTTCCTGCCATGCTACAGAAGAGTGGCTCTATGGGTTCCAAAATGAGCAATGTGCAATCTTACCTTCTGCTGTATTTCTTCTGGGAGTAAAGAGCAAGCCATCCCAGAATGACGTGGACTTAGCCTTTTCCTTGAAATTTCCATTTCCGTAACATCACAGTGTCAACAGAACCACATGCTACATTTTATAATTTGCATATTTTATTTCAGGTACTGTTGAGAGTTCTATTACATTTCTAACCATAGTGATTCTTTCCTTCCATGAAATTGGTTGGCAGGAGCTGTATAGAATACATGCAAACTGTTGTCTGTTTTCTAATATTAGGCATAGGAATATCTAATATGTCAGAATAGATGTATAACATGCAAAGAATCTCTTCTTTATTTCCTTAGTTTTAATCTTTGGGCAAAATTTCCAACATTTGATGGATTTTGAGTTGCTTGTCAGTATTTTCCTCTCAATCTTGTGCTCACTTATTCCTTTTTGGAATCAAAGTTGAACCATATATTTGGAGAAGCTTGAATACTGTTGAGTAGAGTAAAGGAATCACTTCAGAGCTACCAGGTTTTTAAAAATATAACTAAGAATTACAATACTTCTCCTTGCTCCAAGGAGGTGATTGGTAAAATCATATTCAGGCTTCAGAAAAGAAATTAATTTAATGAAGGAAACACCTAAACTTAACAGAGTACTTAGATTAATTGGCTATGTAAAATTCAGGGCAATCTGGATATGATTCCGGCATTGATTTGGCTAATCAGTCTGCCCAGCAATGTCTTGTTCCTCTCTGTTTCACTTTTTCCTAGCCACAGGTATCTCCCGTCTTCATTCTTAGGAATGAAAGAAGTTTTACCAGATAAAGGGACCTAGCTTCAGTCAAGAGTACTCTCATCTACATAATCGTCATGGCATAGAGTATGGTGTCTAGCACACATTTGGCATTCAAAAAATGCTTTTGCAATTGACCTTCTGACTATAAAACATGTGAGTCCTTCTATAAAAGAGTGACTAGTAATCTTAAATTCCCCAAACCTGAAATTAAAAAAATAATTTCCAATTCTTGGTATGGTAAGAACTCAATTTTATGGTATATTCCTTTTCTTGGCCTATTTTTGGCAATGGAAATGTAATTTCCACTGTGATACAGATGTTATTTGAAGCTAGCATATTATTGTGGACTCTCTCCAGGCTTGGCTTTAAGGACAAGTGCCCCATTTCTTGAAGTATTTGCTTGGCAATGCCCTTAAGGATGCTATATAGCTAAGCAGACATTTGCCTTGGTCAAAGTGACTGTTCTAACCTCATCTAGTCTGGAAATCTTATCCCACACTATTACTCTAAAAACTATATGTTTAAAGCTAACCTGGTAAAAACATGCAGGAAGTTTAGGAACAATAACTAAAATAAGACTTGGGGGCAACTTGTCTACTTCTTTTATAGAAATAGATGATTGCACTTTGTTTTCCATCATTTGTAATTTGAAAATCAAACAGTTGTAAAGAAAGGAAATTTTTCTTGAGCAGACATATTACATTTATAATAGTACATATTATACCATCTGTATACACTCATGTTAAAAAACAATAAAAGACCTCAGAGACAAACTATATTTATCTTGTTCCTTTCTTTTTTTGAACAGTTCACACATATGGTCCAGATATGATTTTTGAGTCAACAGAACTAAAATTTCTTTTCCCCAGTGAGTTAAAATCCAGATCTCATTGGTAATACCCCATTGGCTAGCTGAGAAATGGGATCACTACCCAGGCAGCTGCTAGCATTCATTAGCAATGTGCTGGGACACAGACCAGCTGTTGGAGAGATGGGGAGCAACTACAGAGAAGGAAAAAAAACTGGAACAAAAGGAAAACTCATGCCTTTCCTCTATGGTCTTCTCCCTGGCCTTTCGCTTCATTCAAGGAGGCAACAGTGAATTAATATAGCCTTACCAGTGATGCTATAAGGGGTGGCAGCTTAAAAGATTATGGCATGAGAGATTGAGAGGTGAAGAATTTTCTTGTTTGTCTATTTTTGTTTATTATTATTGAAATAATAAAAATGCTCTAAAAATGATTGAAGCAATGAGTGCACAACTATGTGATTATGTCACATACAATTGATTGAACACTTCGATGAACTGTATGCTTTATTAATATGTAACAATAAAATTGATTTGTTAAAAAATTTTTAAAAAGTTAAAAAAAAGATTGAGAAGCAGATGTGACTCAAGTGACTACGGTCCTGCTTACCACATAGGTGGTCCCAGGTTTGGTTCCTAATGCCTCCTAAAGAAGACAAGCAAGACAGTGAGCTGATGTGACAGGCTTGTGTGGTGAGCTGATGCAACAAGAGACACAAGTAGGAAAACATAATGAGATACAAAGCAGGGAGCAGAGGGGGCTCAAGTGATTAGGCACTTTCCTTCCACATGGGAGGTCCCAAGTTCAGTTCCTGGTACCTCCCAAAAAGGAAGACGAGCACACAATGAACAGACACAGCAAGTGCAAACAATGAGGGAGTGGGGATAAATAAATATATAAAATAAAATCTTTAAAAAAAATTTAAAAAAGGATTATGACATGTTATGTCAGAAAACAGAGGACTGTATATTATACATACTGAATGTTCAGTATGAAAGATAGATATTCACATAAAAAGAAGGTTGGATGCCAGCAATCACCTGAATGACAGTTCAAATCTCTTAGTGTAAGAGAAAATTATACTTCTGGTAGAATATCCAGAACTCTGAAGCCAGAGAAAACAAAGTCAGGTATATAAAATTTTCAGCAAAAATATTGGCAAGAGTAAAGAAAGAAAAATAAAATGCATGTTTGCATGGGCTAGTTGGCTAATTAACTTTTGGATTACTGAAGGGAAACTGTGGCAACAAATTTCTGAAGACCTTTCAAAAGTCCAAGAATTATGATAATCTATTGGCATAAAGGGAAATAAGGAGAATGTGGTTACTGCCAAAATGAAAGATTATTACAGATCTAAGACATCTATTTATTTACCTCAGCAGCTTAAATTTACAAATGTATTTGTTTCAGAGAATACCATAATTATAACTGCTAATATGTAACATATATGAAAGTTCCTTTGAGCACATTTATTGGTTGAGTAATTTAATGATACTCTGAAAATATAGTACAGTAGAAATGTCTGTCCAAATGCTGACGCTGGACTGTTATGGTTCCCCTTATATTTTGCGGAGCAAAATTAGGCTTGGCCTCATAAATGTATGCTTAACCACAGAGCTTTCTCAGTCTTATCCTTGGGATTGAAGAGCTTCAGTTCCAGTTCATTAATGTGCAAGTAGAATTCCAAACACAGAACTCTGGGGAAATAAGAAAAAAAGGACTGGGAAAGAAAATTATGTGATCTTCTTCTTTGTGGAGATGAGAATAGGCCTAACCCATGAAAGGACATGGTGACATTAATGAAACACTTTAACATTGCCTAAGGCTGATTGATCACTAAGAACAAAGCAGTTACTCCCAAATACAATTCCAGAGGTTACATTTTTTCATTTCCCAAATGACTCAAATTACAAGTACTCTTACCCCATTATTTGTGATAAATATTCCCCAGAGATATATTGAGTAGCCACCAAACTCTGCTGTACCCCATACCAAAAGGATCCTAAATTCAGATCACTCAAATTAATCTTATCATGCTTGATTTAAAATAAGAAGTAGCTCTGTAATGATAAAAAGAAAAATTCTGATGACTAGAAAATTTCTCTCCTTTCAATTCATGGTGTTAATCCTCTAAGTCACTGTTTTAACCAAAGTATGTGATATTCCTTATTCTATCTTGTATTTTGGTGAATGACTTACAATTAAACTTTATTTCTAAAGGGTCAAAATTCCAGATACCTATAGTTTTATGGGTTTTGGCCACCATAAAATATAAAACCTAGACCAATTACTGAATAATCCCATCTGCCATGGTATTTGAAGAAGATTCAATCAGAAGGATATGACCAAAAAATGGTGGCAATACTGGGCAGAAGAAACCATGCTGATTGACCACTAAGACTAAGAAAAGGCACTGAATAACTGAGAGAAGTTTATGGGGTTCTACTGTAAAAGAGAGAGTCTCCCTAAATGAAGTAGTGATTCTATGCCTTTATTTTTTATTTTTTTTAATATTTATTTTATTATTATTATTTTTTAATTACATTAAATCACATCTCTGTGAAAACTGCTACATGATTTCCCAACTGTGAATGATGTTTGAGATGGTTTGACTTAAACTACAGGCCATTAGGCAGAGATGAAATTCACTTGGGGTACTCTGGTGGTACCTCAAAGTAAGAGACTGTCACACAATTAGAGGCTTCTGATTCTCAGTTGGGAGAGACTTAGCATATGTATTAGCAAGTCACAGAACAAATAAATGGTAATTTTAAACGTAAATGACAAATCAAATGTACCAGCAGTGGCACTCCTAATTTCAGGTGTTAAGTATGTGTGTCTGACGATAGCTCTTCAACTGGAGAAGCCCAGTGGTGAGAAATAAGAGCACAGTTCTGTCTGATTTGTTCTGCAAAGTTGGCCACTCAGGATTCCTTTCCTTCCATGTAGGTATATGCTGCTTCTCACATGTAGAAGTAAGGATTAACATCCCTTCCTTTGAATCTGGGTAGGCACTGTACCTGCTTTGGCCAAGAGAATACAGCACATGTGAAACTTGGCAACCCAGGCCTTAAGAGGCCTTGTAGTGTCTGCTTTCACACTTGGAAGGCAGTTTCTATGAAAGCATAACTATAATCTTGAGAAAAGAGAAGTCCTGGAGGATGAGAGACTGTACCAGCCCCAGCCAAGCTACCCTAGCCAACACTACATTAAGCAAAATATAGTGGTATATAGGAAATTCTATTTAGTGCCTTGTCATTTTTGCCCTGCCCTGGGCCTAACTGCAAATAGCAAGGCATACAACTCCATATGGTTTGGATGATATGGGCTGTCCTTAGCTTCCTTGAGTGGCCCTTGCTGCTGCTTCTCTGAACAGCCCTTGTCCCTTCTGTGTCTTTTTTTTTGAAGTGCCAGGGCCAGGGATTGAACCAGGGATCTCATATTTTGGAAGCCGGTGTTCAACCACTGAGCCACATCGGCTCCCTTGAGTTGGTTTATTTTATTTGTTTGTTTGTTTTGTATTTGTTTGCTTGTTGTTTGTTTTTGTTTTTAGGAAGAACTAGGGACCAAACCTGGGACCTCCCACGTGGGAAGCAGGTGCTCCATTGCTTGAGTCACATCCTCTCCCTCTTCTGTCCTTTGCTGCATAATTTACTAACAAGGCATGTCTCTCCCCATGGCTTGGATGATAAGCACTGCCCTCAGCTTCTCTAAATGGTCCTTGTCACTTTGGTTTTTCATATCATACAGCTTAAAACTGCCAGTCAGCAGTACCCATGGAAATCCTTACTCCTCCCCTCTGGGTTGAGATCTTGGGACACAAATGAACTCTCCACCCCATTCTTCCACAAACTTAGCAGGAGCCTAGTTTGTAAGTCCCAGCCCCTCCACTGCTCTCATTCTCCCCTCTCCACCTCAGGCTTTTTGATCTAAAAATGCATTCTCAGTTAGCTGGCCATCAGTGTTTGTGCTTCATCACCTAAAAAACTTACACATGACGTCGAAAACAAAGAGATGAACCAGTCCCATGGAGCACTGCTCAAATTGCAGAATTATAGAAAATGATGGATATTGTTTTTCTAAGCCACTAAGTTTTAGAGTAGTTCATTAAACAGCAATAGATACCTGGAAAGGATTCCAAAACTCAGGTTATATCTACTGCATGATGCTGACTCCCCTGGTTATCTATACTACCTTAACAATTGCTATGATAAGGAAACGTTTGACTGAATCAAAGGGGTGTTCATCACATGTCAATGCAAAAGAATAAATAAGAGAGCTCCTGATATTTTAAGCAAAAGTGCTTTGAGTACTTATATACAATGCCTGGCACTGTTTTGAGTCATTTAACCTCACAATATCCCTGTGAGATAGGTATTATTTTTAATCCCTGTTTCACAGGTGAGGAAAGTGAGGCATAAAGATGACAAATACTTGGCAGCTAAAAAGTTGTAGAAACAGGAACAAAACCAGGCAGTAAGATTTCAGAGCCTTGCTCTTAATGCCTGAACTAAACTGCCTGGATCTTCTTGTCACTGACATTTATATCTAGCCAACAGAAATAAGTAGCTGTATAAGAGTTCTACTTTTATAACTAAAATGTTTATTGCTTGATTTAGAAAAGTTGGACTCTTTATTACCTTAAAGAATTTTCCTTGGAGAGTAGATGTAGACAGCGCACAAAAGAGCAGTGTTTTTTCATAATTTCTAACAAATATTCCATAAGAATGCAAGATGTTGGTGGGGGGTGATATATGGGAATCTTGTATGGTATGCATGATTGTTCTGTAAACTCATAACGTCTCTAATTGAAAAAAAAAAGGTGATTACTGGTCAGAATGCCACAAATATGAGAATGGGGGCAGAGAAGGGGAAAGAAGTTGCTTTATGCAGGATCACATAAAGCACTAAAGAATAGGGAATGCAAAGGCTGGCAGTTCATGAAGTGTCCTCTGCTTATGGTGGACCCTTTCCCAAGTTCTTTGTCATATCCAAGAGCAATTCCTTGACATGGACATAAAACTGGTATCTCCATATTTGACTTTTGCTATGATTTTTCTGATTCAATGCTGAGTTTGGTGTCAGCATTGGGTATGTGTAATGACTTTCCACTACAAACTCCATGATTTTGGGAAGTTGCTTTACCTCTCTGACCCACATAGACAAAATGGAGACAATAGTGTTTAGCTTATAGAGCTGTGTGAGGATTATATGAGATCACATATGAATGTGTGCACTTGAGTATGTGAGTGCATGAATGTGTCTACATATATCACAATACCTGGAAAAGAGTAAGCTCCCTGTGAAAAGTAGTTGTTATTGTTATTATTAATCATTATTATTATTTTTGAGGGGTTGCTCATGTTTATATTGTTTTGAACCAAAATTAGAGGTAATGCATTAGAAGAAGTCTGAAAGAAAGATTTCTAGACTGGAAGAGTGTGAGGAAACCTGGAAAGTCAAGAGAGGAGTTCAGTCATGTAGCCTTTTCATTGAGTGTCCATTTAAAAATCAAATCAGATTTCTGCTATCCAGAATCTCCACATGTAAAATACCTTAGGCAGTACATCAGTAAATATTTTGGAAAGCTTTGGTCAGATGTCACTTTTGCTTAATAGAGTCATAGGATGGCAGATGAAACAGTACCCAGAGAGAACATCTAGCTCAACCTCTTCATTTCATAGGTGAAGAAAGGTCTTAAGAGAGAAAGTGATGAACAAAGAAACCCAGTTTGTGAGTGACAGAATTGATACCAGAAAGGTTTCCAGATTTCTCAATCAAGGCATTTTCTGTCAAAAACTGAAGCTCCTCCTGGGTGAGGAAAACAAATCTTGAAATACTTCTAGTTGTCACTGATGATAATTGCTGTTGCCCAGCTTAAAAGTTGTCATAAAAATACCAAACACATATGAATAAATCAAATTTCTTAGTTTTTCTGTTATGTATATAGGAGGCAAATATCAGTCCCATCTAATTCCTCTCACTTCTGTTTTTCTTAGTTCCTGACTCACAACAACACATAGAGCCAGTTTCAAAACCAAATCTGAATTAAGGAAAAAATATTTGTAAAGCTTAGGTAAAGGTAGGCAAGAGCTTTACAGCTGCAATTCATTCACCCTGGACATGGTGCTCCAAAGCTGACTATTGGATTCTTGAATTTGCCCTTTCTACTATTCTGACTTGGGCTAGACCAGGGCTGACAGCGAACTCTGGTGAAGCCAACTCTCACCCATCCACAGGATAAACCAGATGACAGAGCTCCGAGGTCTCTTCCAATATACTCATATTTACAGTTCTACAAATTGAGATTCTACTTTGCTCCCCAAGTGTGTCAGTTTGAGATTATTTATGAATCCCCAAAAAGAGATCATGTTTGTACACTGGCCTGTTCCTGTGGGTATGATACCCTTTGATTTTATTAGATTCAGCTGAGATGTCTTTGATTAAATTATAACAAGATTATGGCTTCTATTTGACCACGTAAGTGGGGCATTACTCAGGGTTGAGTCTCTGCCCCCTTGGTGGGCTGATATAAATGGACACTCACTCAAGATGACACATAGGAAATGAGAGGAAGACACAGAAGAGGAGGGAACTTTGTTAGTTTTGATCTTGGAGCCTCAGAGGAAATTAGTCATTCGCTGATAGTTTGAAGCTCTAGAGAACAGAGAAGCTGAGCAGCTAATAAGGCCTGGAAAGAAACGAGCTGCATTCCAGACTGATATAGGAAGCCCTGAGAGACAAGTCCTATGCCAGTCTACAGCTGAGATGGGAAGAAGCTGGGCCCACAGATCCTTAAGAGGAAGAAGGAAGGAGAGACCAGGCAGAGATTGCCCACCATCTTGCTTCAATATGTGGCAGCTGATTTTGGTGAGAAAGTACCTCTTAAGGTACCTTGAGCTGGACTTTTTAGGGCCTTGTAATTGTAAGCTTTTACCCCAAATTAATACCCTTTATAAAAGCCAACAGATTTCTGGTACTTTGCATCAGTACCCCTTTGGCTGACTAATACACCAAGTTTTGTTCTTTTTCATTTGGTGATTGAGTACTCCTACAGCTCTGAAGAAGCTGGTGGCCCTATCTTGCTCTTCCCAGTTTGCTGACTTCTAACATGGCATCTGCACACTCATCACACAAAGAGAAATTTCCAGAAGTAGACCCTTGGACAGCTGGAATACCTCATGGTTGGATCTTGCACATCATCTGCAACTATCCACTTTATTGTTTCCTGTCAAACCTCAGCCACAACTATGATTGGAGATGCCAATTCTCCTTGCATATGGTGAACAGCATATCCAATCATACTCTCCAGCCAGTCTGCATAATAGGACAGATCCTGCCCAGGTTAATATATCTGGGACTATTTCTCTGACTACTTCCAAAGTCACTTGACTTGTTTCCTGTATGAAAATAGCTATGACCCATCAATTATCTGAATGAGGGCAATATGGGGAAAAAAAGAAAAACTTGAAAACATGTAATGAATAGGGAAAATGTACTTTTCTTTTTATAGAATGAGAAATAACTCTTAAAAAAATCTGTGACTTGACCCAGAACATATCCATCTTTTTAGAAAAATAACTTATGTACCAGTAGACTTCTTTATCAGTTTGATTTTTTTTTACCAAAAATGCAAGAAGCTACGGAGCCTCTTGAGACTACTTCATATGTTTCAGGGATCCATGAATATATTTATTGATTTTCAGATAAATTCCTGGGATTTTGTCAATTCTGACATTGATTCCCATGTGCAATAGAGGACTTTTCTAGATTTAAGAGTTGTTTCTCTGTTTTAACTGCTGGTTTGAACTCCATACCCTCTAAAATAGATCTTAAGACTCTTCATCAGATGTTTGAAACTTGCTGCTTATTTTTTGATTCAACTGTATTTGTTCTGCTATGACAGTATTACTTTTGGATTCAAGAAGGTCAGTCACCCATAAGTCTGATATTCAACTCTCCCTTCAGCTATGAGGCTGTCGAGGGTATTATAACTTTCATATGGGCCTAGCTGTTGAGGGATGGTGCCAGACTTCCTAAACTTTATTTTTCTTCCTTGCCTAAATTCTAGTTAAGTTTTATGAAACTCTCACCATGTAACCACTAACAATTATTTGACCTCTGTCAAAGCTGTCTGTAAAACTTGAACATTTTTTCTGTCCCAAGGAATTTACAATCTAGCTGGAGAGACAGGTCACATGCACATGCAGATATAACCAATATTATGAGTAAGTATATTATATGTCATTAATAAATACAATAATAACTGTAGATGCCAAAGTATGGAAATTAGAGGGATTGGGGAGTCATTTTAATGCTAGAATGGTCAGAATTTGGCGTAAGAGAGAAGAGTAAGAAGTCATACTTATTGACAAATACACTGAATGTGCAGAGTTGGAAAAAGTTAAGATAGATTCTGAGATGTAGTCTGGTTTGAATACAGAAAGGTTATGTACACATTCCTAAAACAGGCATTTGAGGGCTTCCAAAGTAGGAGTTCACATCTTCATTTGTTTCAGTTTAGTCTCCTGATTTATATGTTGTATGACAGCCAAACTGCAATGCTTGGAATTCCCCAAGCATGCCTATGTTTCCCCATTTCTGCCTCTGCTGACAATTTTTCCTTCTCTTCCACCATACGCTCAAACCTACGTCTCCTCATAATGAAGACTGAAAAAACAAATATATTTGATCTCTGTTGCTAACTCTGAAAAGTAGGCAGAGTTTCTTAGGGGTAATTCTGGAAAAGTTTATAAAGTTACTTTTAGTTATGGAAAAAGAAAATAAGACCACAATTGATTAGTAATGTTAACCAAGGTACAACTTGGGGAATGGTGATAAAAATGCCATATGTTTTGCCAACACTATTGAAGGCCTACAGAAAACACCCAGTTGGGTTATAAAGCTCTTTGAAGTCCTCTTAATCAGATGGACTTTATCTTCCTTGGAATCCCCACTGCATTTTCTATTTTTATTAAAAAAAGCAGTTCTATTGAAATATATTCACATACCATACAATCCATCCATGGTGTACAATCAATGACTTTTAGTATAATTATGGAGTTACACAATCATCACCACATCAATTTTAGAACATTTTCATTACTCTTAAAAGAAAAACCCCATATCCCTTCATGGTTAACTCTCAATCCCTCTATCCTTCCCCAGAACTACATAACCACTAATCTAATTCTGTCTCTATAGATTTATCTATACTTACATTTTATGTAATGAAATCATACCATATATAGTACTTTGTGTCTGATTTCTTTCCATTAGCATAATGCTTTTGTTAATATCACAATTTTTTAAATAGAGAAGCTACAAGTTTTATGTCACAACTTATTTTATTTTACATGCTTGCACTTGGCATATGATTGGCAATAGACTTAAGCTCCTTAACAGTAAAGATGGTACCTCATTCATCTTTTTTATCTCCTCAAAATGCAAAGCAGAATAAGCATATGCTTAGTAAATATTTCATGAATTTAATATAAAGTAGGGAAGAAGAAGAATCTAAGGCTGAAAAAGTAAATTGCAGATGAATTATAGAAAGATATATAATAGAGTTCAGTGGGTAATTGTGGTACAATGGTTTCATGTATATTGGTTTTATCCCTATAATAATCAGACGCTGGGGGACAGCAGACTTTAATACATTCTCACTCATAGATTCTAATAATAATAGGTTGCTGGCCCACCATCTAGGATTTGAGGAAAGTTCTTCAGTTGGGAAGAAACAAAGTTTCCAAAACTTGTCAATGTATCCCACCACCAAGGGACTTTTGGGGAAGGAAGGTATTATTGCCTAAAGAAGGAAAGATATATTTAGGGTGAAAACTTGAGTTTAAAAAAGCCTTTTTTTTAAAAGATTTATTTTTTATTTATTTCTTTCCCCTTCCCTCTCCCCCAGTCATCTGTTCTCTGTGTCCATTTGCTGTGTGTTCTTTTTGTCCGCTTCTGTTGTCAGCGGCACGGGAATCTGTGCTTCTTTCTGTTGCGTCATCTTGCTGCGTCAACTCTCCGTGTGGGTGGCGCCATTCTCAGGGAGGCTGCACTTTTTTTCGCACTGGGTGGCTCTCCTTACAGGGCACACTCCTTGCGAATGGGGCTCCCCGATGCGGGGGGGCACCCCTGCCTGGTGCGGCACTCCTTGTGCGCATCAGCACTGCGCATGGGCCAGCTCCACACGGGTCAAGGAGGCCCAGGGTTTGAACCACAGACCTCCCATGTAGTAGACGGATGCCCTAACCACTGGGCCAAATCCCTCAGTATGTTGTGGTAGAAAAAGCATAGATTTGGAGAATCAAGATTTGAAATCTAAGATCAGATCTCAGCACTACCACTCAAGGGTATGCCCTTAGGCAAGTTACTTCTCTGAAAGAATTATACCTAGGGCCAAAAAATTCAAACCTGAGTATACAGCCTAATTTTAGTAAGTCATTTTAGTAATCTTATATCTTTATATCTTGCAGATGCCCATAGGATCTTTTCCTTTGTTATACCTGCAGGTCAACTATGTTTCTGCTGGCCCTGATTTTCTTTTTTAGTTTAAAATATATTTTCTTTATTTTTTGTGTAAATCCATAATTTCAATCTATATTTTATAAATTTGGATAACATTTCCTGTTCTCATGAATGCTTTTTATTGAAGATCTTCAATATATGGAACAAACTCCTTCACACCCTCTCCCCATGGGGAAGGCACCCCTCCCCCCACATTGCCTCCTGTTGCCCAAGCACATCATTTACTCTCGCCTTTGCTTCTGGCAGAAAAATCCTTCCAAACTCTGTGTCAACTTTCTCTGCTCCTTTAAAGGCTCTGCTTGTCACTTCCTTGGGGATGTCATTTCCTTTTGCAAAATTTCTTGTTACCATAAACTGTTTCCTATATAACTTTGATTATCTCATGTGAAGTTTTGTTTGGATCATCTGTCTCTGGAGATTGGAAAGACACTGTTTCTTTCCTGCATGGTCCCCCCAGTATAAGTGAGTATAGAATTTTTCTCATTCTTACATTTCTTGGGGAACTGGTATAGGCTTTGAGCACATGCAATGAATATTTGTTGATTGACTACATGAATGAATTATGAGTTATTCTGTTAATTTAAAAGGAAAATATCATATGCTTTTTACAGAAGGGAAAGTTCAGCATCCAAAGCTATTTGCCTTATGGTAACCAGGCTTGTCTTCTTCATCCTTGAGGAAATTTTCTTTTATATTTCTATATAGAACTTTCTAAAGTTCTTTTATAGTTTTGAGTGTAAACACATTTTTAAATGCTTAGAAACACTAACTTAATTTAGTTAGATTTATAGTCTTGACATACAATTTAGTGCTTGATGGTAAGATGTCATATAATAGTTCTCTCCATCCTTCCTTGTAGAGCCTCATCTTCTAAGTTTGGCTGTAAGTTCCCTAAGGGCCATGCTATGGAGGGCACAATCTTGAAATTCCCCATGGGATCTAGGTTGAAGCTACGAAATGTCATACATGTTCAGTAGATTAGAAAACTTTGCAATCAGTTCCAGGTTTTGGAGTATTTTATATGGGCTTTTGAAAAATAGCTGTTTTATGATTCCATCTTATTGCCTGAGGTAGGAAAGATGAGAATCATGATGGCTGAGAAATTTCATCTGGAGTGGAAAAGCCTCCAGACGCTTCCCTAGACCTCAGTTTACTCTCTGTATTCCTGCCTCACTGTGAACATTCATGTGATGTTAATCTTGGGTGCCTCACCTAGGATGCAAATGTTAAGGGAATACAGCCCTTTCCTTTTATGGCTGTTTGCCTACTGACTTCTGCATTCTTCAAAGAAATTTTTGACACTTTCTCATTTTGTCTTCTATCAACTACACTTGAAGACTTGCACACTAACAGAATATCCCTTCCTGCTTTATTCCAGGCCAGAGACATCCCCATTATCCTGCCTGGCTCCAATGATTATTCCTGTTTTGGCTAGATTGCTGGAAAGCTCTTCTCAGTTAAATCTTACCTCCTTAAATTTCCTCTAGTTTTCTTTTCTTTTTCTTTGTCATCCAAAAGTTAGAGAAAGAAATTCAACATGCTAATGCTACAGAACTTCTTCTTTCCTTCTCATCACTACTTTACCTTATTTTTGAAATCACTAATAAATATAGTTTTACAAAATGGAAGCAGTATAATAATATGGAATTTTCCTTCAAACTTAACTTGAGTCATTTGTGAAGAACCACCTTGACTTTTGGTTTATTAGATTGATTGAATTATTGTAAGCATCCCTCAAAATCTTTATAGAAATATATGGATTATAAATATATAAATTGAATTATACCCATTCATCAAGCTATTGGAGGATTAAATGAAATAATGTTAAAATAATAACATTCAGAGAACTTCGTAAATATGATACCCCCCTGCCCTGTATTTACCTTATCATCAAATGCATGATTTAAAGAGACTCTGAGACAAGAAAGCAGATGCCAGGAGTTATGGCTGTCAGAATTATAATCATTTGAGGAACTTCAACTAGGCATAACTTTCATCTCATTGGCCAGTTCTTTAAATTTCCGGAAGATATGCATGCTTTGCCAGGTATAAATTCTCAGGCAGAACTTAAAAGAAATTATCTAGCAACTGCTTTATACATTTTCATCCCTTATGTCACAGCTCATAACTTTAATAAACCAGGTTTTTCACATGCAATAAAAATACAGGTGCTTTTGGTTTTCATGTTTTGATTCAGAGAAAGGACTGAGTTAAAGTCTGTTGCTCCATGAAGTGGAACGTATTTTGTGTCATTAAGGTCCTAGAGCATTTTACACCCTTCCATAGGATGATATACTTTCCAAGGGGAAAACAAAGCTGACCTTGACCTGTTTGCTTTCAATGGGCACTTATGTGAATAGCAACAGCAGTCACTATGTCCCAAACTGAGACATCACATCAATGTGAGCACAGACACTTCTGTCAATCAAAAGATAATCTCCACATTCATGAAGAAAACTCAGTGAGCTGTAGGTAAGACTTTCTGCCCAGACACTTTTTAACATAAATACCCTAAGTATAAGCAACTTAAATGTCACAGAAATACAGAGAAAAACAGAAAGAGCCGTTTGCCTCATTATATTAAACCACAAAGCAGCTGACATTTCTTATGGAGAGGATTATTTGAACAAAATCGTTCAAGAAAGTTAAGATTGTCCTATTCACTAGTAACCTTTGAAGAGATTAAGATGAAAGAACAAAAACGGATATGAAAGATTAAGAAATATGTTATTTCTTCAGTACATATATTACTAAGTACCATTTATATCAATAATGCATAGATAGTATGTAACTATGATTAATTACATATTTAAACCTTTTGGGGTAATCTATTACTTTGGGTTTATCATCATAAAATTGAAAATAATTACATATTTTCCATATTAAATGTCTCCTCTATATTTATATTTATGGACCTATGTTTTTTAGATTCTCTCAAACATTAAATAGGGCTGTCAGTTAAAAGAAAGACATATGAGCTCTGAGAGGAGATCTAGACTAGAGACAAAACTGAAGTTAGCAACATACAGATTTAAGTTAAAAACATACAGTTTTAAAAATTATATCCAAGATATTAAAAACAATATTTGCCAGGTAAATTTGCACTCTGAGAGTGAACTTTTGAAGTATTAATTTTTTGAGAACACTGAGCTGGAGATCAGTATATTAAGAGAAAAACTGAACACTGATGGGCAGTTTGGAGACATGGGTCATGGAACTCAGATTTCTTTTATGTGGAATGATGCTCTCTACCTACCCCAATGCCATTCCTCCTCAATCTTCTTTGCTGGTTCCTCTGCTTTCCCTCATCTTTAAGTGTTAGTGTCTTTTACAGATTGGCCTTAGGCCTTTTATTTTCATTAAACTCTTCCTAAATATAATCTCACCAAATCCCATGTTTTAAATGCCATCTGTAATTTATTGATGTCCAAATTTATATCTCCAGTTCAGAAATGTCATTTTCATTCCAGACATGACATTTCCTCTCAGATGTCTTATAATGTTTTCCAAACTACTAACATGCCGTGTTCAAAAATAACTCAGTAAATGGCACCACCATCCACCCTATTCTTAAAAATCTAAAAAGATAGAAGGGTTTCCTGGATTACCTTTCTTCCTTACACACAATTCCCAATCCACAAAACTCTATACATTCTACCTTGAAACCATATCACAAATCCATTCACTAATCATCTCTTCTGCCATACTATAGTCTAAGACACTAGCATTGTAACCTGGACTATTGGAGTAGCTTTTCATTCTTATTTCTACTCTTGTCCCCTAACAATCCATTTTCCACTTAGAAGACATAGTGATCATTATAGAAGAAGAAGAAATCAGTATGAACATAATTATGGATCTCTTTCATGATTACAACTTATTTTTTTGAAAAAACTACTATTCCTTTTAGAAACCATTAAGCACGAGGAGAATAAAAAAAAAAACCAAATGTATATAAAACAGCAGAAATGCTCAACTTAAATATCCAGCAAGATTAGGAAAAGGGGAAGCTGAATTACAGATTATATGGTCCTGCTATTAAATGCTGATAAGAGCTGGTTGAGCCACCTGTGAAGGCAGGAAACTAAATGGGAAATGCTTAGAGAACCAGAGGTGGCAGATCCCAGAAAGAGCAATACAGATACACTACTTAAGTATGAGGGACCCTGATTTGGACTGAATCATGTCCCCCACAAAGACATGTTCAAGACCTAACCCCTGATCCTATGGACATGAACTCATTTGTAAATAGAATCTTAAAAGATCCTAAAATGAGGTCAAACTGAATCAGTGGGCCTTAATCCAGCATACCTGGAGTTCCTATAAGAAAAAGAAATTTGGACTTGGTAGGAGGACAAAGAAGGAGACAGATGGCCATGTGATGGAGGGAGAGATTGAGTTTGTATTGCCACCAAGCTACCACAGAACACTACATACTTTGGAGAAAGCATGTGCTGCTGAAACCTTGATTTTTGACTTCCAGCCTTCAAAACTGTGAGAAAATAATCCCTGCTCTTTAAGTCAACCAGTCTGTGATATTCATAACAGCAACCCTAGCAAACTAAAAGAGATCCCCTGAAATATAACAGCTAAACCTGAAACTGGAGCTACTGAAAACAGGGCTGAGTTCTAACAAGGCTGCAGTTAGAGTCACCAAGATGATGTGCAAGTAGTAGTGGCATATCAAAGACAAAGTGTCCAAAACACATCCTACAATTGAAGGATTGCCTACAACAACAGGGGATGCTTTCCTTCATGATAGGGGCTGGTGAAGGAACAGGAAACAGGGTTATGCAGTGCTGGCAGGAGAACACCTTACTACTGGACACTACTTATACCTTCTACTGGATACTTTAGGCTTAGAGGGTCAAAAGAAAGCTGGCTAGCTACACAGATAACTCAGAGATTCCACACAGGAAGGAAACAGTCTACGTCTAGGAATAAGAAGAGGGAGTCCTTGAGCTGCAAGTATGGCACCACCACCTAGGAACCTCCAGCAAATGGCTGACTGTGAAATCTAATCCATTCAAACTCAAGTAACAAAACAGTCCTGGGCACAACATGATTGCAAATATTCAATATAAAAAAGATGGTAAGGAGCAGTAAAAATATACCAGTTGGTGAAAACATCCTCAAAAAAATCACAACTATGCATAGAAAAGTTGTACCAAACATTTCACCATTGGCTTAAATAAATACATGAAATAATTGCCATGAATGAAGACACTATACCTGAATTATAAGAATACAAGGAAGAGATATTCAGACAACAAAAGATGAAGCATAAGCAGGCAGAATTCAGGAAGAAGATGGACGAAAAAGTAAAATCATTAAAGAGAGAAGACAAGATTAAAAGGAGCACATAGAGTAAACACAGTTAGAACACAAGAAAATGAAATCAGAGGACAGAAATGAGGAAAGTGAGCAAAACAAAACCTTCTCATAATGTTTTATTTATGAATCCAAAAAGAAAATCCTGTCACATCACTTCCAGTTTTCAAATCCTTTGGTGTGTAGCCTCCAATGAATTTTAGAAGGAAATTCAAACTCCGCAATGAATTTTAGAAGGAAATTCAAACTCCTGCTTTACTGGCACCACTTTGCTTTCCAAACTCAACTTTTGCTCTCCCTCACTCAGCATACTGCAGCCACATTGATTTCCTTTCTGTTTACATAGCTGTTCCCTCAACTTCAAATACAGTTGTCACAGAACATCCCACAGCTAGGTCTCAGTATATTGTTATAAAGAGGCCTTCTCTCTATTCCCTCCACCACATATGAGCTTTTTACTGGTAACTCTCTTCCATCATGCTGTTTATTTCCTTAATGGCCCTTACCTCAAACTCATTGATCTTATCCCTTATATTGTTTACTTATATATTATTTTTTTCCCTTCATTTTTTAGCACAGCACCTAGCACACCATCAGCCTTTATTAAAGTCTGATGTCTGGAGGAAGGAAAAATAAATTATTTCTAGTATTTCTTCTCGTTCTACCATCCTAGCACCTACATCTAGCACTTCATTTGTAAAGTCTGACAGAATCCACCAAAAACATGTAACAAACTTTAGGTCTTTGTATAACCTGAAGTATATCAAGCTAGTCATAGCATCATTGATTATGGGATCTTAAAAATTATTTTAGGGTATTGGTGGTGGTGGCGGTGTTTAATACTATCACACAATGATCAGGTCCACTGCTGATGGGTATGGAGACTTTGGGTAAATTAGGAACAAAGCAACCCTTCCTCCAGGCAAATACAGCCCCAAACAGCTCCCCTTGCCTGTTTGTAGGGTACTGCCTGTACTGCCATGTTCCAATTCCAATACTGGGTTTTCAATTGTCATCTGGTAGAGGACACATGTTGTGTATCACTCACCAAGCTAGGATGAGGATCACTCCACATTTTCCAATTAATAACAGAGGAACTGTACTGTTCTATTACTGTAGGGCAAGGATACGCAGGAGCCCCGAATCTCCTTCTGCTTTCAGGCTCTGATTAGGACTTTTTACCCTGAACTTTAACATGACCTGTCTAAGGGAAGCTTTAGAGAGAGCAGCTTCAGAGTTGTTTTACCCTCATTGTTTTCGGACTGTTGTACATTTAGAGGCCCCTCTCCACACCATAGAATATGCCTATATCCTGTATATATTGTATTTATTCAAATGCAATGCTTAAATTTATATTTATTGATCTTTATTTAGGAAAACCTCAGTTTCTTTGAGTAGTTGCTGAAATATGGAGCAAAAGATGGCCTAGAATGTCTGAGGCTGAGATGCCTAATTTTCCTTAATAGGCAGTCTACTAAGTTCCTACTTGATCTGTGTATGCAGAAGACTTCCAGATTGTGTGGACAAAACCCTAACTTGAATTACAGAAACAGAATCACAGCCCCTTAATCAAAACCCAGACTTGGGACAGTTTATGGACCCAGGGCCCCTTGAATGAGGGGAAGGTCAGGTCCCTCCGGGGAAGGATCCTGTTATACCGCCAGACATTTATACTGTTTATCTTCCTCCGAGCTTTCCCCAGAGAGACCTATCACCATTTTTCAGGGTAATTGTGCATTGGGAAAAAGGAAATGATCAGGCATTTCAGGGATTATTAGATGCTGGCTCTAAGTAGACATTAATTCCAGGAGACACAAAATGTCACTAGGCAGAGAAAGGGTTTTATGAAGGTCACATCATCGATAGAGTTTTAGCTCAGATATGTTCACAGTGGGTCCAGTAGGTCTCTGGACGCATTTGGTAGTTATTTCCTCAGTTCCAGAATGCATAATTGGAATAAACATACTCAGTAACTGGCAGAATGCCCCAAATTGGATCACTGACTTGTGGAGTGAGGACTATTATGGTAGGAAAGGCAAGTAGAAGCCACTAAAACTGCCCATACCTAGCAAAATAGTAAATCAAAACAAAACCAGATTCCTGGAGGAATTGCAGAGATCAGTGCCACCATCAGGGATTTGAAGGATGCAGGAGTGTTGATTCCCACACATTCCCATTCGACTCTCCTATTTAGCTTATGCAGAAAACAAATGGATCTTGGAGGATGACAGTAGATTATCATAAACTTAACCAGGTGGTGACTCCAATCACAGCTGCTGTCAGAGTTGTGGTATCACTGCTTGAGCAAATCAACACATCCCCTGATACCTGGTATGCAGGTACTGATCTGGAAAATGCTATTTCCCAATTGCCATTAGTAAGGACCACCAGAAATAGTTTGCTTTCAGCTGGCAAGGGCAACAATATACCTTTTCTGTCCTGCCTCAGGGGTTTATCAACTCTCCAGCCTTATGTCATAATATTGTCTTCAGGGAACTTGATTAACTCTTCTTTCCACAAAATATCACATTGATCCATTATATTGATGATATCATGCTGTGAGTAAGAAGTAGCAAGACTCTAGACTTATTGGTAAGGCATTTGCATGACAGAGGATGGGAGATAAACAAAAATACAGGGGCCTTCCACCTCAGTGAAATTTCTAGGTGTCCTGTGGTGTGGGGTATGTCAATATATCCCTTCTAAAGTGAAGGATAAGCTGTTGCACTGCCCCCTCCTATCACCAAAAAAGAGGCACAATGCTTAGTTGGTTTCTTCAGATTTGGGAGACAACACATTCCTCATTTGAGTGTGCTACTCCTACCCATTTACTGAGTGGCCAGAAAAGCCACTAGTTTTGATTGAGGACCAGAACAAGAGGAGGCTCTGCAACAGATCCAGGCTGCTATGTAAGCTACACTGCCACTTGGGTCATATGATTAGTCAGATCCAATAGTGCTGAAAGTTTTAGGGGCGAATAGAGATGTGGTCTGGAGCCTTTGGCAGGCCCCTATGGGAGAACCACAATGCAGACACTTAGGCTTTTGGAACAAAACCCTGCCATCCTCTGCAGATAACTACTTCCCTTTTGAGAAACAGCTTTTGGCCTGCTGCTGGGGCTTAGTAGAGACTGAACACTTAACCATGGGTCATCAGGTTACCATGAGACCTGATTTTCTATCATGAGCTGAGTGTTGTCTCACCATCTAAACCAGAAAATTGGGCATGCACAGCAGCACTCCTTCAAAAAGTGGAAGTGATATATACAAGATAGGGCTCAAGTGGGTCCAGAAGGCTCAAGTAAGTTTCATGAGGAAGTGGCCCAAATGCCCATGGTCACCACTTCTGCCGTATTACCTTCTCTTTCCCCATCTGTAGCTATGGCTTCTTGGGGAGTTCCTTACAATCAGTTGATTGAGGAAGGGAAAATTTGGGCCTGAATTGGAGATGGCTCTGCATGATATGCAGTAACCATTCAAAAATAGACAACTGTAGCACTGCAGCTCCTTTTGGGGATGTCCATGAAGGACAGTGATGAGGACAAATTTCCCAGGGACAGAACTTTGAGCAGTGCACCTGTTTGTTTATTTTTCTTGGAAGGAGAAATGGCCAGAGGTGCATTTGTACACTGATTCTTGGGCTGTTTCCAAGTTTGGCTGGATGGTCAGGAATTTGGAAGAGCATGATTCATAAATTGGTGACAAAGAGGTCTGGGGACGAGGTATGTAGATAGACCTTTCTGAACAGGCAAAAAGCATGAAAATATTTCTGTCCCTAATGAATGCTTACCAGAGTGTGACCTCAGCAGAAAAAGATTTTAATGAGCAAATGAATAAAAAGACCCCTTCTGTGACTAGCACTCAGCCGCTTTCCCCAGCTACTCCTGGCATTGCCCAATGGGCTCATGAACAATGTGGTCATGTGGTAGGGATGGAGATTATCAATGGGCCCACCAACATGGACTCCCCTCATCAAGGCTGACTTGTCTACAGCCATTGCTGAGTGCCTGATCTGCCAGCAGAAGAAATCCATACACAGGCTCCAATATGGCACCATTCCCTGAGAGGTAATAAGTCTGCTACCTGGTAGCAGGTTGATTATATTGATCCACTTCCATCATAGAAGGGGCAGTGATTTGTTCTAACTGGAATAGACACACACTCTGGATATGGGTTTGCCTTTCCTGCACACCATGCTTCTTCCAAAACTACCAATCATGGACTTATTGCCATGGCATTCCACACAGCATTGCTTCTAATCAAGGAACTCACTTCATAGCAAATGATGTGCAAGAATGGGCACATTCTCATGGAATTCATTGGTCTTACCAAGTTCCCCATCACCCTGAAGCAGCTGGATTGATAGAATGGTAGAATGGCTTTTTGAAGACTCAATTATCATGCCAACTAGGTGGCAATACCTTGCAGGGCTGAAGCAATGTTCTCCAGGAGGCAGTGTATGTTCTAAATCAATGTCCACTCTACGGTACTGTTTCTTCCACAGTCAGGATTCAGGGTTCCAGGAATCAAGGGGTGGAAATGGGACTGACACAACTCACTATTACCCCTATGATTCATGAGGAAAATTTTCGCTTCCCGTCCCCACAACCTTAAGCTCTACTGATCTACTATTCCTGGTTCCAAAAGGAGGAGTGCTTACACCAAGTAACACAACAATAATTCCATTGAACTGGAAGTTAAGGCTGCCACCTGGTCAGTTTGGGGTTCTCATGCCTCTGAAACAGGTAAAGAAGGAAATTACTGCCCTGGCTGGGGTGATTGATCCTGACTATCAAGGGAAAATAGGATTGCACCTACACATTGAAAGTAAAGAAGAGTTTGCTTGGAATACAGATCTCTTAGGGTGTTTCTTAGTACTACCATGCCCTGTGATTAAAGTCAATGGAAAATTGCAACAACCCAATCCAAGAAGGACTAACAATGGCTCAGAATCTTCAGGAATGGAAGAACCACAGCCAGCTGAGTTGCTTGCAGAAGATAAAGGGAACATGGAATGTTAGTAGAAGAAGTTTGTGATAAATACAAATTTCAGCCATCATGTGACCAGCTACAGACACGAGGATTGTAATGGTCATGAATATTTCTTCTCTGTTTAGTTGTATGTTTTTATATATACATAAAATGAATATCTTTGTTTTCTTCTCTAACCTTTTCTTTATCATATGACATAAGGTGTGTTTGTTTCATGCTATAGTATTTAAGGATGTCAATTTAAGAGTGACTCTTACCCAAGGACTTGTACCCTATTCTATAGGGAATTTTTGTGTTTTTTCAGTTGTATGCAGGACAGTATGTTATTTTTTTAATTTAGAATCTTACTATGGCTTAAGGTAATGTGTATGGCTGCCACATTGACAAGGGGTGGACAGTGATGGTTTGGCTAATGTGTCGACTCAGCCAGGTAGTGGTGTCCAGTGTCTTGGTCAAGCAAGCACTGGGCTAAGTGTAATACAAGGGTATTTCATGGACTTTAATCATGAGTGAGTTGATTCCATGGCTGATTATACCTACAATCAACCAAGGAGACTGCTGTCAGCAATAAGTAATGTCTCATCCAATGAGTTGAAGTCCCTAAAAGGGGATGTGATTTCAGCATTCGGAGAGAGAATTCCCAGCCCCAGTTTGGACAGCCAACATCTCCTGGGAACTTATCAAGGACCTTCATTGGAGTCCCTGGTTTGAAGCCTGCCCTGAAGAATTTGGACTTGTGCATCCCCATGGTGGTGTGAGAGTTTTATAAAATCTCATACAATTTAAAGATATCTTCCATCAGTTCTGTTTCCCTAGAGAACCCTGACTAATAGAGCGACTGCCCCTAAAGAGTATAGCAAACCCATAATCAATTTACCTAGAATACTGCTCAGTATCTCTCTCTAGACTCTTCTGAACTTTTTTCATTTGCATTTACTTAAAAAAGCATCTACACTAATTTAGAAAGCCCTATTTTTTAAAAAAAGACGCATTTGAAGATTTAAAATGTGCTTTGTCTACATATATAGGTGGGAGACAAAGAAAGAGATGCTGTTCTAAAAAAAAAATCAATGACAGAGCTAAGAATTACATATTTTTAATTCTGCCCATCTCATCAAATGAAGAATTGATTTTTTTTTTCCTGAGGCCATTTTTCATAGTTGAATCCAAGGCAGGTGAGGTAGTGAGATAATGTTATTTTCTTTCATTGGCTCCAATCTTTGATTTAAGAATTATATAGGCTTGCTTTGAAAACCAGACATTTTTCAATGACTTTGTAAAATAATCATGAAATTTTTGTCTCACTCCCTTTTGTCATGTCCTTGAGCCTCTCTTAAGAATATAATATAAAAGCCTGATGATGTAAATATTAACAAGCACATAAAATAAGTGTTATAATAATAAATCCTAAAGAATTTCTATAGAATAATACAGTCATTCCCATTTTTAATAAATATACATCTATATATCACAAAATTGGAATTTCCACAAAACGGTACTTTCTCCTCCATTTCACAATTGAAAAATCAGGGAGCAAGGAAGGTGAGAAAAATATCACCCCATCTCCAATAGGTACGAGCCATGTCATTTGTCCTTGAAAGGATGAAATATTTCTCCCCTAATGGTCAATTTCACTGAAAGTCTGGCCCTTCACTATCAGTGATCCGCAAAAGGCCTGGCTTCTAGGAGGGAGTGGTCTGTCCAGTCACTCTTGAAGCTATTTTTCAGGTTAGTTAAGTATCAGAAAACTTAGATCCATCCTGCTGAGTGCTTCATTAACTGTCACTGCAGAATGAGTCACGACTGTGCAGTGCAGTGATACAGGGTCTAGACCTTAGCAACAGCTATATTGGCATTTTAGTTACTACGAAAAAAAAGTCACCAGAGGCACAAACTTGGCTTTAAAAAAATCAAAAAGATTTATTTATTTATTTGTTTGTTTATTTCTCTCCCCTCCTCCCCCACCCCGGTTGTCTGTTCTGTGTCTATTTGCTGCGTCTTGTTTCTTTGTCTGCTTCTGTTATTGTCAGTGGCACGGGAATCTGTGTTTCTCTTTGTTGCATCATCTTGTTGTGTCAGCTCTCCGTGTGTGTAGCACCAATCCTGGGCAGGCTGCACTTTCTTTCATGCTGGGCGACTCTCCTTACAGGGCACACTCCTTGCGCATGGGGCTCCCCTGCGTGACAGGGCACTCCTTGCGCGCATCAGCACTGCGCATGGGCCAGCTCCACACGGGTCAAGGAGGCCTGGAGTTTGAACCGCGGACCTCCCATGTGGTAGACGGACGCCCTAACCACTGGGCCAAGTCCGTTTCCCAACCTTGGCTTTTGACAATTTGATTTTGGCAAAAGAAAACTTAGCTGCCAAGAGCTTTCTGGAAGTGGTTAAAACAGGTTACACACACCCTTATATATATACTATATATATGTAACGGACACATGTATAGAGAATAGGGTCTCAGATTATGTGGGTAAGCTATATTCTTCTTCTTAATCTAGTACTTCTTTCTATTTTTCCAATTATACCACTAGCCTGGTATATCAGTGACATATCCTGGATATTCACTGGGGTTAATACACAGGAAGCAAAACTGATAAGAGAAATGTAGATTTTAATTACAGGATATAAAGTGAAGTATTTTCCATGTTTAACAATAGAAAAGCTTAGAATCATCAGCTGGCCCTTTTCATTGAATTTATTTCATCCTACCAGATTTAATGTAAAATGTAAAGAAATTGTACTGCTACTAAGGTTTACAAAAATTGTTTATAAAATAAATTGGTATATCCATATTGACATTATGAAAGATATCACAAAGGAAAAACACTTTAAGGGAAAGTACTATTAATGCTGCAAGTATGACCATAGAAAAATCTATGATTTGGTTTTTGGGGAAAAAGGTAAACTTGGGGCCATTCTGAATCATCCAAAAGGGCTGCTCAACTCATTTATTAATTCCCTTGGATAAAATTTAGTCTTGTGAGTATTAATTGAAAGTATTCATGCTGTGCCATTCAATTCACCTGTACATTCCTCTTAAATTTCTTGAAATGCCTTTAAAATAAAATCATTATTACAGGACAATAGTGTGCATCCAGACATAGGCTATAATTTCAAGTTAAACTTGGTTCCTCTAGCAAAACACATTGCCTTATAAATCTTAATGTTCCATTTAAGAAAATTTAAAAGTCTTAAAGATGTAAAAAAAATTGCACTTAAAACCAAGCACATGTGATAAGACAAAAAAGAAATAAAATTTCTAGGTTATTAGGAAAAGTTCCTTAATATTCTCTACAGACACTGAGGCCTAGGTAAACTACGATAATCTGGTCAAGGGCAACCAGAAACATTTTGCCCCCTAAATGCCCATGAATAGAAAAGTTTAATCTGCCACACAAACTGAGAGGTATTTACTGCATGATACCAGATATGACTAATGAATATGATAGAGTGATTATTTTGTAAATAATTTAATTGTTTGTGACAATGCCCTAAAATATTCTCAGAGGACTTCCCCAAAGGAAAGAAGCCATAGCTCTTACCATGTATTCCTTTGAGTTCACACATACTGAAGTCTAATTTCCTGCCATGCCTTTCTATTTCAGTCTACATTGCTATTTAACACTTCACTCATAAAGTTTCCTCTCACTGCAAGCCATTTTTCATTTGGCAAACTCCTATTCATACCTGGAAATTTAAGTCAAATGAAGTATCTTCTGTGCTGTTCTCTTTAACCCCATAGACAGATTATCACCAACCCCTAAATCTTCCCATGGTGTTTTATTCATGAATTTTCTATACCTCTTTGCAAATTATTTGATAATAATTTTGTTAATATACTGTCTTCTATCCTAAATTGTAGGCTCCACAAGGACAGGGGCCTTCTAATTCATGTATATATTCCTAACACCTATTTTATGACCTGGCATATAATAGGAATTCAAGATTACTTTCTTAAACAAATGGATTGTCTTCTTTGTAATTTTATTTATCCTACAATGATCTTAATGTAATTATTAATCATAGACAGTATAAAGTTAAAGTTGATATTGGAAGCACAACAAATTATCTCGACACAAATCCAGGAATGTTCAAATTAACATTTTGTTGAGCATCCTAATGCAGAAAATTGCCCCAGTTATTCAACATGGATGAGCACAGGAAGATCTTGTTAGATGAGTAGATAAAGGTTAAGTTATTTCTATTATGAAATTATCGGGAGTTGGGGAAGAACAAGCCTTCGTTTACTAATATTTCTGAAATTATGGGCCTGGCCCTCACTTTAGAAGTTTTGTAAGTGTGCCCTTTACCAGTTCTTCTCCTGCTTCCTTTCAGTGGCTCTCAAATGCAGACAGAATTGCCAACCACAGGAGGGGAATTTGCAATTGTGGCATGGGGGTACTGGACGTCACAAGATTAGAGGATGCTAGGGTTGTCCGGCATCCTGTAGAGCTTGGGGTAATCCAACATAAGGAAGAATTGTAATATCCAAAATGATAACAGTACCTCTCTGATATTGTTTTTACTGATTACTATTACTAACTTCTGCAGACTTTGGCACACCATGGAATACATTCCAATCTCCTCATGTTAGTTTTTGCATGTAATGGTATTTTATTGTCAAACACGAGTCTTAGCTAGAATTGCTAACCAAGTGGAACTCTTACTGGAAAGCTCTAGGGAAAATAATAGATATGTTATATTAGCACATTTCAAGTTGTCATGAAACAGAAGGATTTGATGGATGGGTTAGTAATAGGAAGTGGCTTTGCAGCCCAACTTCCTCCATTTCTTGCATATTTTACATAGACTAGCTGTTTCCTTTGGAACTGGCTGAGGTTTCCTTTCTTTCTGTGTGGCAATTAATTGCATAGTTAGCATATATGGATAATGATAAGGTGCTCCAAGAATTCCCTAATAAATTTACCCTCTAAGAGTGAAAACACTAAAACCCTCACATGACATCCATTATGTGCAGCATTTCCTTAAAGTACGTATTTTAAAAACAGAAAGAAATTTAATCATGGGTTTTGTTGTTAATAGATTCAGGTCTGAATCCTAGCTATAAGCTGTGTGGTATTGGGTGAGTTACTTAACATTTCTGACTCTACTTTTCTCTAAAAATATTTTTTTCTTCAAGATTTATTTTATTTCTCTGCCCTGTTCCCTGCTTTCTGTGTCCATTCGTTGTGTGTTCTTGTCTGTCTGCTTGTATTCTCATTAGGTGGTTCTGGGAACTGATCCTGGGACCTTCCGGAGTAGGAGAGAGGCAATTACTCTCTTGCACCACCTCAGTTCCCCTGTTCTGCTACATCTTCTTATTTTCTCTCCTCTGTCTCTTGTTGCATCATCTTGCAATGCCAGCTCTCCTCGTCCGCCAGCACAAATGCGCGGTGCGGCTTTTCCTGCGTGAGGCAGCATTTCCATGCAGGGTGGCTATCTTGTGTGGGGCCGCATTCCTGCATGGGCTAGCATTCTAAGTGGGCCAGCTCCCTGTGTGGACCTGACCAGGAGGCCCTGGGCATTGAACCCTGGACCTCAAAAGTGGTAGACAGGAGCCCAATCGGTTAAGCCACATCTGTTTCCCATCTCTAAAAATCTTATAGGATATTTTGTCAAGGATTAAAAAATATATTAAATTTCATGTACATAGCAAAAAGCCTGGCTTAGAAAATAGTAGATAAGGTGACTAGTGTCAAAAAAGCAAAAACTGGGAAGCGGACTTGGCCCAGTGGTTAGGGCGACTGTCTACCACTTGGGAGGTCCGCGGTTCAAACCCTGGGCCTCCTTGACCCGTGTGGAGCTGGCCCATGCACAGTGCTGATGCGCGCAAGGAGTGCCCAGCCACGCAGGGGTGTCCCCACGTAGGGGAGCCCCATGCGCAAGGAGTGCGCCCCGTAAGGAGAGCTGCCCAGCGCAAAAGAAAGTACAGCCTACCTAAGAATGGCACTGCCCACATGGAGAGCTGACATAACTAGATGACGCAACAAAAAGAAACACAGATTCCCATGCTGCTGACAACACCAGAATGGACAAAGAAGACAACGCAGCAAATAGACTCAGAGAACAGACAACCGGGAGGGAGGGGGAGGGAAAGGGGGGGGAGGAGAAATAAATAAATAAATCTTTAAAAAAAAATAAAAGAAAGCAAAAACTTCATCAATATTTGAAAAAAAGACTGGATTAACCAAAGAGGGAAAAGGGAATCTCACTCTCTTATTGAGTAGCCAGTCAGCACTTACTTAAGGAGAGATTTCTCTGCTCTTTTTTCCTGAAGATTTTAGTTTGATTAGGAGAAATATCCCAAAGTGTTGGTGATTCCATCTGAAAAGTTAATGACACTAACCTTTTAGATCACAAATAAGTCCTTTGATCTAGTTTCCTGCTTGAAAAATAAACTTCTACTTATTTTCTTTTAAAGATTTATTTATTCCTGCCCTCTACCCCTTGTCTGTTCTGTGTCTATTCACTCTGCATTCTTCTGTATCTTCTTGTCTTCTCCTCAGGTGGCACTGGGAAATGATCCTGGGAACTTCTGGAGTGGGAGAGAGATGCTTAATCTCTTGCACTACCCAGTTTCCTAGTCTGCTGTGTCTCTTATTGTCTCTCTTCTGTGTCTCTTTTTGTTATGTCATCTTACTATACCAGCTCTCTGCTCATGCCAGCTTGCTGTGCAGGCCAGCACTCCTGCATGGGCCAGCACTCCTACATGGGCCAGCACTCTGCTCAGGGCACCTTGCTGCATGGGCCAGCACTCTGTGTGGGCCAGTTCTCCACTCAGGCTAGCTTGTTGTGCAGGCTAACTTACCTTCACCAGGAGGCCCTGGGAATAGAACCCAGTATCTCCCATATGGTAGACAGGAGCCCAATTGCTTGAGCCACATCCACTTCCCTACTTATATTTTGACTTTCCATTCTGCTTTTCCTAACTGGACCTGTGATCTAAGAACTGTGGTTCAGCTGGCAGTCTTCATCTTCACTGTGAAGTAATAAACTTCTATCATGGTGTATATGGAGTTTTTGTTACTGAAAATTTACTCTAGCTGATTTCAATCAGATCAATTCCAGATGCATTACCAAAAATTGAATTTCCAGAAATGCAAGCCTAAGGGTGAGATTCTCAAGTAGTAGCTGTCCGTATATCACCTGGAGAGGACATAACTGTCAATCTAACCTTTCTTAGGTTTCACTTTCATTTCCTATAGCTGCAACAACAAGCAGTAAATTAAGGGGAATTCTTAAACTTGGTATCTGTGTTAGGTCCTTTAGCTTTGTGACCTAACAGAATTTTTACAGCAATCCAAATACACTTCATTTATTGAATAGTCCTGGAGAGTCAAAGAAAGCAAAATGGTTAAGTCAAATGTGGATTCTAATGACTGGAAAATGAAGAGCCAGTCAGACACTACAGGCTGAGAAAGGCCAAGTGATATTTTGGCTTTGCTCAGACATTTTGCATCTTGAAACTGATAGTCCCTTTTGCATGGAAGTCTAATAAAATCACATCTCTTCAGTTTCAAGTACAGAGGATCAGAACAGTAAAATAAATTGGTAGGAGCAGGCAAATGAATAAAAAGCCTTAAATTGGTTAAGGAAATAGAGAGATGAACTGGTGAATCAAATTGCTCAACATTTTCAATATGGACTGAGTAATGACTGAAAAGAAGAAGGTTTTCAGTTGGGTTTTATGTACAAAGATAAATACCAAGGAGAAAAAGGAGTTACTTAGCATAGAACAAAAGCACACAAATAGAAGGCCTGGTAATGCAAATGAGAAAATGAAGCTTTAGGGTCAATAACAAGTACATTTTTCTAATCAACAGAAGTGTCTATTAGATTACTTACATTGCTGATAAGAAAAGGAAACAAACAACTCAGACTCCCAAGAGATATTTCAAACCAAATAAAAAACTCAGTAAAACAAGAGGTAATTCTTAAAATTTATTTTCACATAACCTTCTGGGTCGTATTAGCTTTTATAAAAATCTCCGTTTTCACTTCTTGCTGTAGTATATATGCTTAACTTAGAAAGCATAAGCTATTTATACCTTAACTTCCTTAAATCCTTTTTAGAACAAGGTCAATAATAAAGATAAAGGAGTTGGATAGGTTGGTAGATGGATAAATGAACAGAGACATACAGATAAGATGGATGGATGGGTGGATGGATGTCTGGATGGATATGAAGAAATAGATGATGATGATAATGATGAAGATAGAGAGACAATATAACATTAATTTACAACCCTAGCTAAAAATTAATTAATTATTAAATTCCTTTAAGGATTATTTAAGGATCTTTAAGGGTCTTGTATTATTGAAATGCCTGCTATATCCTTTGAACTAGAGGGGGAAAGGCATATATAATTTTGAGTGAGAAAAAGACATACATTTCTTTTTTTAGGACTCTCCAGACATAGGCTTATATTGCCTAGTGCAGTGTTTCTGAAACTTGGCTACAAACCAAATCTCCTGGGAGGCTTATTAAAGATGCAGATTCTCAGGATTGATGCCAAACTACTGAATCAGAAACTTCAGGGGAGGGTCTTGAGAATAAGATATTTTAAAAAGCATTACTGGGACTCTTATGATATCAGAATTTAGCTAACAATGTCCATAATTTCAAGAATAAGAGTTTCAATATGCAAATGTTTTTTGTAAGATTCAATTACAGTATGGCAGAATCTGTATGCTTGGTTCACTTCCCCAAGAATGGGCTAACTGCCTACTAATTCTGTGCTTAAGCCTCTGCTAAGTGCTGGAGGATAAGGGTAGGGCAAGGAGGGTTGGTGATACCAAACAACAACAACAAAAATCAGACTTCTGACTGCAAGCAGTTTACAATCTGGTTTGGCAGACGTAAATAACAAAGGCAAATAATTGAAGCTTATGCACGACAGTATATAATCAAGCATATGGTGAGGAAGGAAGTACAGCAGAAATATATAAAGGAATGAGATTAGTGTGGGGTTGAACTGAATCAGAATTTTAAAGCTGGGTGGACTACTGCACTCAGTCCAGTTGGGAGGATATTTAGCAACAACAACCTTTGAAGATGGGATTTCAATACCCAGACTATTTAAACCTCTAAGAGAAATGAATATAATGAAGAATAGATCACAAACAAGCACGGGATGCTGTCAGATCATCAGGGAGACCCAATTGACCAGAACAATATGACATCTCCTCTTCTTTTTTCTCCATCCTGCACTGAATCTTACAGTGTTCTCTAAACAGAGATCATACAGAAAAATAGGTCATAGAAAGTCCTGGTCTGCTTGACATGGGTACAAGAAGTGAGGTTACCAGAAGTTGAATATATTGGGGGTGGGGTGGGGAGGATGGTGAGGGCTGAGGGAAAATATAGGAGACAGTGATTACTGAGGGGAGTATTTAATACACTCGGTAATTCGTAGTCTAAATGCTGAGGTAGTATGGATGCATTTGTAAACTGTGGGTATTTTAAATAGTTCTTTAATGCTGCAGAAATGAGAAGTAGCCTATAAAATAATGCTTATATATAATTTCTTTCTAAGAAAATCCAATTGCTTCTCAAGATCACTACATTATCTTCTCTTTTTAAAGAATGTATTTTAGAGTAAATTAGATTTAAAATGGAGTGCCTGTACTCTAATATATTTCTAAGATGTACTTCTGATCTATTGTGTATATCTTTTCTCCCTCCTTCCTTACTTCCTTCCCTCCCTCCCCACCTCCTACCCCCTCCCTTCCTTCCTTCCTTCCTCTTTCTCTCTCTCTCACCTGGCTGAATGTAAAAAATGAATAGAGGGTCAAGGAGTTGCCTATCTTATACATTCTTTAAATAGTTTTTATAAAATTTTAAATTTAAAAAGTTCTTTGCTTTACCCCTGCCCCATGAATAGCTTCAGCAGAAGTGATAGAAACTACTTGATTTTCTCCTGGACTCAATACACAAGGACTATTTGATCAGAATTCTTCCCAATAAGGCTCTTGGTGCTCTCAAGCTGTCTGGGCCTAAGGCCCCTTTGCTAACATGCTCTGTGCTAAGGTTAGCCTCATTCTCCATTTCGTTGTTGAAGAAACAGATGGGAAGGGACAAAGTTGTTTGACATTGTCGAAAATGATTTTTAAAAGTTCTGCTATTTGTTTTTAAATGGTGAGTCTTCTCTCACCATTTAACCAGTAACAGCCCTCACTGGTTAGGAACTGTCAGCTCCAGCACAATCAGCCCCCTTCAGATGTAAACATCCACAATCAAGAGCAAGCAGTCATTATTAAACTCTGCCTGGAGAGTCACCAGGGTGGTTGCTGTATCTGGGATCCTCTCGCCAACAATCCCTGCCTCCAGTATGTGTCAGAATTTGGAAAGGAGAAGAGCCACAGTTTCTACATGATCATTCTACTCTGCTACCATGCACAGTAATCTCCTATTTTGTGAAATGGACAAATAAATAATGCTCACTATAGACCACTATAAGCCAGGTACTCTTCTAAGTACTTTGAAAATGTGAACTCATTTAACTACTAGATTCTCACAATAACCTTATGAGGCGGATACTATTATTATCTCCATTTTACAGGTAAAGAAACAGATACAAAAAGGTTAAATGATTTATCCAAAGTTGCTCAGTCAATAAGAGAAATTGGCCCTTCTGCCATGAAACAACAGGCATATTTGATTTCCAGAAATGCAATGTGATTAAAATCAAATTAATATATTCCTGGGATGTTTTTTCACTTTCTATGACAATGTTTTATCTGCCTGTAGAAATGCCAAGCCAAAACTACAACTAATAATGAAGAACCTGAGTCGACTGACAGAGAAAAGGAGTAAACTATATGCAGGTTTAGAATGAAGCAATGTTAAAAACTAGCAAAGGTACTTGTCCAGAGATAGTCAACTAAGGTCAAATTGAAAAAAAAAAAACACAACTCAAGGCATCAAGAGAATGGTAGAACTAGTAAGAAGGTGGTGGTTGCAATTCTGAAAATGTTCACCGATGACCTCTTTTTGATGGGGATGTGGTAGCCCAGACGATCAGAATGTCCTCTAAAACCTTTTTCATTAAATATGAAGAAAATTGCACCCTACTAAAGCAGCAAGAGTTCCTAGGACCCCTCTTTTCCCTGCTTCCCACCCTCTGTTGCCCCACCATTGCCAGGCAGAAAATGAGATAAGCTCTGGGGAGCAAATATCTTGGTATCAATGAATCTATCAAAGACTTAAAGGAAAAGAGAAAAAAGAAAGGTAAAAATTAGAAGCAAAAATTAATAAATTTGGACCAAAACTATAGAGTTTATACTTTCGGAAAATACTAAGAAGGTAAATACACCATAAGCTAACTTAAACTAATAAAAGACAGAAAAATACAAATTTTGATTGTGGGTTGATAAAGGGGAAAGAATCACATCTATAGAGGAAATTAAATGTTTGGAAGCCTAGATAAAATGATTGATTTTTCTAAGAAAACATAAACTAGCAAATTGACTTAAGAAGTGATAAAAATCCTGAACAGGTCAATAGTCATGGAGGATATTAAGAATATTGTCAAAGAAGTATTTCCTGAAATAGTGCCAAATTTAGTTTTCTAACTATTTTTTTCTTAAAGGCACATAATTCTGATGCTATTTAAGATGTTTCAGAATACAGAAAAATAAAGGAAGATTCCTAATTATTTTAGAAAGCCAGAGTAACAGTAATATCAAATCTTGAGAAAGCAAACACACTCAAGTTATCAACCAATTCCACTTATAATCAATGGGAAAAAAACCTAAATAAAATCCAGCAGTATTTTATAAAAATAATTTTTCATGGCCAAGTCAGGTTTATTCTTGAAAAGCAAAGATGTTTCAATATTAGCATATCAATAACCATAATTCACTATTTTAATAGATTGATCAAGAAAGACTGTTTGATACTCTTAACAGAGGTTTAAGAGGCATTTGAGAAAATGCAAAACCTTTTCTTAAAAAAACTTCAGTAAACAAGGATTATCTAATATATTCTTCACTAATAATTTATATTTATATATCCACACATATATATACACACAGACACACACATACATTTCCACACAGACACACACACTCTATATGTATGTATACACACACATATAAATACCAAGGTCAGAGGTCCGTGGTTCAAACCCCAGGCCTCCTTGACCCGTGTGGAGCTGGCCCATGCGCAGTGCTGATGTACGCAAGGAGTGCTGTGCCATGCAGGGGCGTCCCCTGCATAGGGGAGCCCCGCGCACAAGGAGTGCGCCTCATAAGGAAAGCCGCCCAGCGGGAAAGAAAGTGCAGCCTGCCCAGGAATGGCGCCTCCCACACGGAGAGCTGACACAACAAGATGACACAACCAAAAGAAACACAGATTCCTGTGTCGCTGACAACAACAGAAGCGGATAAAGAAGATGCAGCAAATAGACACAGAGAACAGACAACCAGGGCGGCGGCGGGGGGGGGGGGGGGAGAGGGGGGGGAATAAATAAATAAATAAATCTTAAAAAAAAATGCCAAGGTCAATTTGTTTGGACTTATTGGTAATATTTTAGAAGCCTTTAAAATAAAGTCAAGATTAAGATAAGGATATCTTTTATCATCAGTGCTATTTGATATTATTTTAAACGTGCAAGAAGTGTAACTAAACAATCATACTGACTTAATAAATTAAAAAGGCAATATTACAATTGAAGTTGGTATGATATTATAACTATGATACCCAAAACAATGAAATAAAGTGAGTTTAATAACAGAACTTATTAAAGTTTTTGTTTATATTCTAAACAATGAGTAAGAAAATTTAGCTTAAAAATCCTACTTACCATGGCAATAAAATCATAAAAATTCTTGAGAATAAATTTAGTAAGAAATATAGAGGTTAAACAAATTATAAACTTATGAAGATTTGAATAGACAGAAGAATTTCATTCCTGAACCAGGTGGTTCAATATTGTAACAATAGCAATGTCCCCTACATTAACCTAGAATTGAAACACCACCCCTCATAAAAATACCAAAAAAATTATTTTAAAATTGATTTAGAAGAATATACAATAATGCACAGTTACATCTTAAACATAATGAAGGCATAATAATGTCACCAAAACATAGGGTGTATAGTAACTTATAGAATATTATAGTGGCCAAAGAATAAACAGATCAACGGACTAAAAGAGAGAATACCAGAATCAATCCAAGTAAATATGGGTATGTAATGTGTCATAAAGATGACATTCTATTTTAGTAGAAAAATAGCTGTTAACTAAATGATGATGGGATTATTGGTAGCCATTTGGAACAAGTCAAGCTAAATCTTTTTTTTTTTTAAGATTTCTTTCTTTCTTTCTCTCCGCTTCCCAATCCCTCCCCACCTCCCCCCATTGTCTGCTCTCTGTGTCCATTTGCTGTGGGTTCTTCTTTGACTGCTTGCTTGCATTCTTGTTAGCGGCACAGGGAATCTGTGTTTCTTTTTGTTGTGTCATCTTGCTGTATCAGCTCTCGGTGTGTGCAGCACCACTTCTGGGCAGGCTGCACTTTCTTTGTTCAGGGCAGCTCTCCTTGAGGGGCATACTCTTTGCACGTGGGGCTCCTCTATGCGGGGGACACCCCTGTGCGGCACGACACTCCTTGTGCACGGCATCACTGCCCATAGGCCAGCTCACCACACAGGTCAAGAGGCCCTGGGTTTGAACCCTGGACCTCCTTTGTGGTAGGTGGACACTCTATCACCTGAGCCAAATCCGCTTCCCAAGCTAAATCTTTACTTTACTCCTTACACAAAATTCAGTGTAGATCAATATTTAAACATAAAAAAATTAAAATGCAAAAGTACTACAAGAAAATGTAAGTTGACATTTTTATAATTTGGGGTAGGAAATACTAACAATGTGACAAAATCTTAAAGTCATAAAGAATAACACTGATAAATTTAAATAATCAAAAAAATAATAATCAGTAATCAATGTAAACTGACAAGCAACGATTTTGAAAGAAATTAATTTCAGCATAGTTAGAAACCAAAGGAATGAAATCCATAATATACAAGTTCCTAAATATCAGTGGGGAAAAGATGACTAACTCTTCGAATGCTCAAAATTAAAAAAAGGTATGAAAATTTCAATCACACAGCTCACTGTTTAACTATCAGAGAAGCAAAATGCTTTGTCATGTGACAAAAAACTTGTTTCTGAGAGTTTAAATTAGTACAACCATCTAAAAGGCAATTTGGTGATGTCTAGTAAAATAAGAAATACTAACTATTTGACTTAAAATTTCACTTAATGAACATATGCACAAGCACAGAAACATGTATATGTGATGAGTTTCTTGTTATTTTGTTTTCTACTTATGAGGCATTGGAAACAGCCCAAATGCCAAGTGAAGGCTGTACATATATACATTATGGTGTAAATAATTTTGATGGAGATAGATCTATCCATGTGGAAAGAGAAATAATTCCAATACATACATACCTTGTCTATATTATTTATTGCCATGACTCAGAGCCTCAAACATTACCTGACACTTATTGATGTTAAATAAATGCATGCATGTCAAATGAGCAATATATTGTAATATGACAAATGTAAACTGTAAAACAGCACGCAAAGTAAAATTGCATGTCTATAAAAAGTATGTCTCTTTAAAATAAATGACCAAAGTGTTTCCAGAGCTCCTCATTTACCAGAGATTTTTGCTTGCTAATTTGTCAATTTCTATAATTTTCAAATTGTTAATAATGAACAGTCAATTATCTGCGATTAGAATATTTAAATAAAAAAAGAAAAGAACACTCCTCTTTCCCTTTTTTACTGGAGCTGTGCTATTTGCTGTAACCTAAATTTAAATTCCAAGTAATTAAATTAATAATTGGGCAACAGGATATTACAGTACAGGCAAGGTAATTATATATCCCGGGAAGGAGAAAAGAACATGATTAAGGATTTTTCACTAAAGAAAATAAATGTGATTGAGAAAACTCAACTTCATGAATTGAGGTTTACAAAGTACTTTCTCATACGCATTCATTCACTTTATTCTCATATTATTATTTGTACTTAGAGATAAGGAGAGTAATATTTAGAAAGAATAAAGGACTCACAATTAGTAAAGAGGTATCAAGACTTGTACTTGCTTTAATTACTCTAGTTCATTGTGATTATTGACAACCACCAGTCTATAGAAGATACCTCTAGCTGGGGAGATGCTATCTTTTTAAAGGGTGGAGAAAGGCAGGAGAAAGTGAGTTTGGATGTGGAAATCCACATTTCTAACAATTCTATGGCCTGCAATGTATTACTGTGACATTTTGCTTACTTGTAATATTTTTTCACTCATAAAGAAAAGTGGTGACTTTGGATCATAATACATATTAAGGTAATGTTTTACCTACTCAAAATAAAGCTCAGGAAGCAGATGTGGCTTAAGCGATTGAGCTCCGGCCTACCAGATGGGAGGTCTGTGGTTTAGTTCCTGGTGCCTCCTAAAGAAGACAGTGAACTAGCATGACAGGCAGGGGTGACAAGCGGACATAACAAGTTGACACAATCAAAGACACAAGAAGAAAAACATGAGAGACAACAAAGCAAGGAACGGAGGTGGCTCAAGTGTTTAGGTGCCTCCCCCCACACAATGGAGGTCCCAGGTTTGGTTCCCGGCACCTCCTAAAGAAATAAGGAAGAGGAACAGACACAGCAAGTGCAAACAACGAGGGGGTAGGGAGAAATAAATGAATAAATCTTTAACAACCACCACAAAAAATAAATAATAAAGCTCACCCTCTTTCCTATTGGGCCCAATTTCAATTGTAAAGGTTGTAAATCAAAGATGAACACATGTTGATTCAAATGTAAAGAATTTCAGGAAATAAATACAGTGTTTTGTTTTCTTACTATTTGGTCTGCTTGGATAGATACTCATGAGCGAGTTGTTATTTAAAGACACAGGATAGATCATGTATTCATTGTTATGGGGGAAATGAGTATAGTATTTCTGGACATCAAAATTACTTCCTACATGTATTAAATCCCTATGTATTAATGAAAAAAAAAAAGCTTCTGTGATCTAATGAATTATACTGTGCAGTTTATAACCAAAGAGTGTGAATTTTCACTTTGCAACATTCCCATTTAAAATAGTTATGAACTTTCAATATGTGCTACAACTATATTTTCAGAGAGATAACAATCTCATCCTAATAATGCCCTGATATTGTATTACATGGTAGAACACAGTATTAGGCTGGAATGAAAGATAGTTTTTCTCCAATGAAGAAAATGGAAAAAAAACAAAACAAGACACTACAAAACTGTTGTTTCATGTCTTATTTTTAGGAGACATGTTAGAAATAATTTGCTTTACTTTTTACTCACTGTTAGAAGGTAAAAGTGAGAAATGTTGATATATTGCAATTGCTATTGGATTTTAATTCTTCCTTGTGAATTCTAGTGAGAAATTGTCATCATTGGTACTTTATTGGTAGTTTATTTATTAGACAAATATCTCTGAGTGCATTAAGACTCATTAAAGAAAAGATAAGAAAACATGTAAGCCATTGACACATAATAGTTTACAGTTTTGAGGAAACTAGTTTATCTTGCTAAAACAAATTTTCTATTAAAATCTAATTTTATACTCACATTTTCTGCAAATTCAACAATCTGAACATAATCCATTATCTTTTATTCCCATTATCTAAAAATAATGGGAAACAAAAGTCTCTGAGAAGCCACATGCTATAGCAAAGGTCAATCATAGAAAATGATGGCGGAAGCAGGACCTCAGATGTTTTCATTTAGGGTTTCTTCACTTCTTTGCAATTCTAATGCCTTATATTTTCCATATGTTACCTCTTGATTTCCTCTTCATTTTCCACACAATGACAAAATGATCTTTAAATTGCAAAACTGATCATGCTATTTTTTGCTTAAAACCTTTGCACATAGGATATATCCAATATATGTTTGTGGAAATGATTACTTGTAAAAATGCATGCTCAATTAAAATAACAGAAAAAGTATTAGATCATGTGCCAATGTATGAACCTGTTTACAATCCAAGAAAAAATTAGCCCTGGATTTGAGAAAGTATATAGTACAAGATAGTATGTCCAGATGATTACTACTAATTTTAATCCCTCCTTTCTAATGAATTAATCATTAAAATAGAAAAGATCTCTATTTAAACAAGATTCTTAGAGGTGTTAAGGATTCTCTTCTCTCTTTCCAGGTCTAATGAGTTCTTCCTGTCTTCTCCTATTGGTTATAAATTATGTTTTAAGGAGAGCAATAATGTCTAGATATAGGTGATTTCAAGATCCATAGTTTACTCTCTAAACTGGAGGCAAGGCCAGGAAATGTGATTCCCCCAACAGAAACTAAAAGCACTCAATATAACTTGGTGAGAGTAACCAAATTATTTTATGAGGAATAGTTTATAAGTATGCAGTAGATCCTGTTAGCCTTATTAAAGAACCTCCTCTGCCACCATGTACTACGCCTTTTTTACATGTGTTCTCTCATTTGGTCATGGACTTCCTACATTTATCTTAAGACACAAGCATTTTTATCTCAGGTTTGCTAGTGAAGGTTGGAGAGGTTTAACTTCTCCAGTAAAAATAAGATGTCTCTCAAATCTCAGATAGATCAAAATGTAATTAAGATAAGTTTTTTTCTGAGCTATAAAGGGAGAGAATGGATCATTTACATTGACTCTTGGAAAATGAAAATCAGACAGGTATAGTTTATCAGTATTTAGCCAATAATATCCAGAGAAGAATCACTGCCTCAGGTGGACAAAAGCATACCAAATGCTAAACAAATGACCATTTAAATGGAGCAAGGGTGTTTATTCAGGCTGCATGGATAAACTGTAACACCAGCAATGCTGATTATTGTCATGATAATGACAGTACCAGCTATTAGTTTAACTTTCTGAGTACTTTCTAAGTATCAAACATTGGGCTAAGTGTATTACGTCCATTATCTTAAATAATTTCCACAATAACTCTATTAGGCAGTATGCTTATTTGCATTTTTTAGATGAGAAAACTGAAGCTCAGAATGCTTAAAGAATTTCTTAGAGGAACACAAAATTCCGATTAAGGTGCTTGTGATTCCAAACCCTGTGTTCTTGTCCTCTAGCATATGTAGTGCCATCACAACTGTCCAGGTACACCCTCTCCCTGTCTTGTGATTTTATATTCACCCAGCAATCTCTGGGGTATAAATTTGGTTTCCCAAGTACAGGGCTCACCAACACTGGCCTAGATAATGAATATTCAAGTTCTTTGAATGTGACCATCTGTATTGTACTTAAATACATTGGTCTTTTAGTCTACCAACCACCTAGAGTAAGTTTAGTTATTGTGACTCAGTCCCTTAGAGTCTTATTACCCTGGGAGTAAAGGGAAAAATCAGATTCCTGCGACTGCAAGGCTGAGGAACAAAGAGGCTCTGCACCACCAACTCAGGTGGTCTCTTTCTGATAAATGTGGTAGTTTATAAACACAGTGGTTTCCGCACATTCTGCAGACACTTGATTAAAAGCCTTCTAATAAAGTGCCCCATAACCTGGTCCATCAAAAGGAATTTCCTTAAAGGAGATCTTTATATTAAAAGCAGAAAAAAGCACCAATGTGTCAATAAAGAGTTGTTTTAGGCAAGAGAAAAGGTACTAAAGGAAGATTCAGAGAAAGGAGGGCTCTTAAAGTTGATTAGGGAGTGTTGAAGGGAAGCAAAGCAGACTTCGCCTCTCCGCCACCTGCCTTTCCTTCCTTAACTTCTCACATGCCATTCCTTCAGTCTCCTTTTCTCTGTCAGAATTGGATTAAAAGTCCGTCATGGCTCAAAGGATCATGGCCAATAGACAAGGCTGAAGGTGGGAGGGATATTTGTATTCTGAAGGACTATCCTGGCATAGACAAGGGATTGCCCTTCAAATTGTTATTCCTCTTGGAGCTCCTCTACATGGATGCACTGCAATCCCCAAGGACACCCTAAGGATGAGTGTCACAGGTGAAGACTCCACCTGTGCATTGACAAGGCAGCTGAGGAGCCTCCCTTCGCCAAGTACACATCAAGGAGAAATTGGCTAATTCAGACTTTCGCTTCCGCTGTCAATATCTGTAAAAGACTATCTTGAGAAACGTGCCTTTATTTATTTACTTTGTTCCCCATTCCTTTATATTGCTTCCTTTATTTTAGTATACAAATTAATGAAAAGATCAGAGGAAAGACAAAAATAAGAGAACAATAAAACAAAGTTAAAAAGGAAGTCGCACACAGAGATGAACAGGGAAAGGACAGACGTGAATAATTGCTAAAGTCTAGGACAATTCATCATTTTCATACTTCATTTGTTGGGGGGGAGGATAAAAAACTGCCTCATACATATAGGAATAATTATAAATATTTCTTTATTTTGTTAGTTGGATTGTAAGTTAAATATAAAATATTCAATTGGTTTTACGCTGGTCTTTTCAAAAGTGAACTGGGCAATTTTCCCTCATAAATATTATAAATGTTGGAAGTGAATTTACATGGCATAATTAACACACTGAAGCTATGATATGGCACATTTTAAAGTTAGCTGAAATCAGCTTCCTTAAAATACGGTTAGCAGTTCTTTGTTTCAAACAAGTTTTAATGGATATATGTGCTGATTTCGTTTCAGTTTTCTGATATCGCACATTGCTTATTTTCATATTTGGTCATTAGAAAAGAGATTAGATTAAAATCCAAATGAATTTTTAAATTTCATTATAGCCTTCTGGTATTTCCTCGGATTATTCGAAACTCTGATAAACAAGAACCAAATAGTATGTTTTCAGCTTTACTAGATACTTTGCTAACTAAAGCCAATAAAAATTATTTCAAACAAGCTTCAAGTAACTAAAAACATTTGCTGTAACTTCATAGTTCCTCTGCTCTGACTTACCAGATAATCTATTTCCTCACAAGTGTGGAGAATTGAGATATCCTTAACTGAAAAAAAAAATGGTGGCCAATGTCTGGTTAACAAGGTAACCCAGACTCACCGAACATGAGGCCCTGGTTCCTATGGCTGCTTAGGTGATATTGTGATTGCTGGACTGTTGATAAATACAGTTTCCTGGGAATGTGCTAACTTATAAGAGGGAATCTCTAGTAATTGTGAAAAGAAATTAGTGTCTCTGGAACACGATGGTAAACAGGGTCATTGTCTAAGGTGCTACTAGGCAGTGAAGGTTTGCTGAATTGAACGTGTCAGTCCTTCTCTTTTACTGATTGGAGTCTTTTCGACTATAACAGGAATAATGTTCATCTTTTGTGGTCCCTTAAAAGAGGGCTTTAGCTTGTCATGATTATCTGTGAAAGAAACATTTATTAAAAGGAATGATGACCGCTGGACCAATCATTTAAAAATGAATTAAAAGGAAAGAGAGGAATTGAAAAAAATTTTCTGGCAAATTATGTATTGCTTCATTTATGTCCAATAATATGGACAAAATTTCATGCTAATTATTTCTTATCCTTCTGTTTCATATAACAGGCTCCACCCACTAACTTATGTTAGGCTGCTCCATTAAAAAAAAAAACAACTCTGTCCTTTCTGTCCCACCCTTATCTCCTCTTCCGCTATGACTCTTCATGTTTGTGAGTTAATACCCTACCAATGTTCTTTATTAATTCATTCTTCTACATTCTTCATTTTCAGAAAATGTGTAATGATAGCTTCTAAAGAGGGGTAAATTTTTCCTATTTTTTTAGTTCTAGCCTCAGTATCTGGAACAGTTCCTGGCAACACTACACTATAAGTAGTTGCTGGGTGAATGAATGAAGGAAGGAATGAATAAACTAAAAAACTAAGTGTCAGGTACCATATTGGTTACTGTTTCTTGGCTTCATAAGCTAATTAATTATCCCTTTGGAACACCAGGTTTTCACTATCCTCTTGATTCCCTTTCTAACATTTTGGACGTCCATGTTCCTGACTGGTGTTTGGTGTTACCCAATCTTTCAATTTTTATCTCCCCAGTAGTTTAAGATAGGGACTTCCCACATGAGTCCCTTGGCCCATAGAATTTTGTCCTTTGCTTTTATTAGTATAAACTAATAGGTAGGATTTCTCAAGCAAAGGCAGTTGTCCCTAGGCCTCTAGGACCTGTTGGGGGAAAAAAAAGAGGGGGAGAAGCTTATTATAAGAGAGTGTAAAGGCATTTGGAAATAGATGCTAAGAATACATTTAAGAAGAAAAATGTATTGGCCATATACTTTAGAATTATCTATAGTTATTTTGCCAATTAAAGTACAGAAGATGTGAGAGGAACTATAACGATTTTTTCATTCAATGATTAGTGAAAGAAGTATATATTTTAAGCACAGGCTCATTAATAATTATTTAGTACCAGTGTAAGCTAAAAGATAGTATCAGTCTCATTTTTGTAGATGAAAAAATAAGAGACAGAAATTGAGTGGCCTCCTAAGGCTAGAAAGGAAATCAATGATTACAATTCTTTGTGTCCATTTGTAATACAAATCAAATGAGAAGGATTCATGTATAATAGGAGCCAGTTAACCTACGAAGTACTTATATTATCCAGTATGATGCAGAATTCAGTCATCCATGATCTAATATCTTAATCAGATTTTGCGAGAATATTACTAAGTTATACTTGGGAACTTTTTATCTCCAGCTATTTTTACCATTTCATTCCATCACAGTAAAAAAGCAACTGCCTAAATATTTTCCTATTTCTTTCATAATGTTAATATTCCATTCTTTCCAGTTAATTATTTTGCAATGAGAAGTATTAATAATTTTTCCAAAGTGTCACAAGACAATGTTCCTCAAAAAATTTCACTAAAATATCCTTAATAGCAAGGGGGAGTTCATATTTCTGAGAGATTCAGGAAGAATTGAGTGGTTTTCTGTGAGTTCAAAATTCCACTCAAAGTTTCATCTAATATCCTGAAAGTACATGCAAAGTTTGGATTAAATTCTACAAGATAGCCATGTATTGTCTGTACTCTTAGTTACAAACAACAGAACCAATATCAAATTAACTTAGGAAAAAATGAAACATAAGAAAATTCGTACAAGTCGAGGAAGAGCAAGAATGACTCAAGGACAAATTCCGCCAGGGGCCTGAATGACATTAAATATGACCCCTCCCTTCTCTTGTGGCCTGGCCCAATAAAGTTTCAAACTTCCAAACTTACTTACACAACGTTAGTTCCCATATCTTGCATCTTCTATCTTTGGCATGAAGGAGGTAGTCTTTTACCTCAGCGCATAGCTGACAAATGACAGGAAGGGATTCTGATTCATCTGGCTGTCAGGTGTGCACTATACTAACCAACTGGAGCTGTGAAGACAGAGACATGGTGGACTACAGAAGCCCTCTCAGAGCCACATGGTTTCAGTAAAGGAATAAATCTTTCTCCAAGGAAGGCAGAAATACTAGGGAAGCCAAACAACAGCAATAGCTATTCTACTACACTGTATTCATTTTAATATGAAAAATAATAATTTATGTTTTATGGAGTACAATTTGCATTTCAGCAAGATATTGTATTTTTTCTGCAGTATCTGTATTTATATGAGCACCATTCTCTATTCCGGGAGCTGACTGGATGGTGGTAGTCTTGGTGGAGTTCTAGAATCCCAGTTTGTCAAACATGATTATAGAAGCTATTGCTTACATGGAGTTTAATTCAGATATGATTGTTTATGCATATTAGCTCAACAAAAATATGGGGTCGCCTAGTGGTTAAGAGGGTAAACTCTGAGAAGTACTGTCAAGTTTGAATCCTCATTTCACTACTTACCAAGGTGTGTGATCTTGGCAAATGATATCATTTCTATTATTTAGTTTTGTCATCTCTAAACTAGGACTAATAATAGTACCAACTCATAGATTTATTGAACGAGTCAAAGCACATGAAGGTTTGAAAACTTACGTCCACATAAAAACTTGCACTCAAATGTTTATAGTAGTTTATCCATAACTGTCAGAAAGTGGAAGCAAAGAAGATGTCCTTCAACAGGTGAATGGATATCCATATGCAGTACATCCATACAGTGAAGTATTATTCAGAGATAAAAAGAAATGAGCCATCAAGCTGAGAAAAGACATGGAGGAAGTTTGAAATGCATATTGCTAAGTAAAAGAAGCTAGCCTGGAAAAGCTATATAATATATTATTCTAACTGTATGCCATTCTGGAAAAGTATAGAGGCAGTAACAAGACCAGTGGTTATCATGGATTTAGAGATGAGGAGTTGGGGATGACTAGGCAGATCACAGGGGATGGTAGATACATGACACTGTATTTGTCAAAATCCATGGATCTGTATAACACAAAGAGTGAACTCTAATATAAATTATGGACTTCAGTTAATAATAATGTATTAATATTAGTTCAATTGTAACAATTATAGCACACTAGATGCAATATGTTAATAGGAGCAAGTGTGTGGGCATGGGGAGAGAGTGCGAGTGTGGGAACTCTGTAATTTATGATCCATTTTTCTGTAAACCTAAAACTACTCTAAAAAACAAAGTACATTAAAAAAACATATAGGGAGCAGATGTGGCTCAAGCAGTTGAGCACCTGGTTTCAGTCCCCCGTGCTTCCTATAAACAAAAACAAACAACAAGCAAACAAATGAAAAACCAACTCAGGTGAACTGATGTCGCTCAGTAGTTGAGCACTGGCTTCCCACATACAAGGTCCCAGGCTCAATCCCTGGATCTAAAACCACAAACAAAACAAAACAAAAACCCATATAAAGGCATATAACAGTGCCAGAAACATGGTTAGTGCTCAATAAATAGTAACAACTTCTACTACTACTACCTATCATTATCATCATCTTAATCTTGGGTTTGTATTTGTACTTTTTATTGATTTGGGAGAAACTTCTTTGATCCTTTACTTTGATTTTAGCAAGAGGCAGATATTTTTTACTTAATCCAAATCCAATTCAATCAAAATCCTCATATAACAGTATGATAGAAACTACAGGGATATAAAAATAAGAAAGACACAAATTTTGGCTTCCAGGAGACCACAATCCATTAGGAGAGATATACACAAACACACCTTGAATTGAACAGGTTAAAAATATGAGACAAGGCAGGCTGTCAGTTAGATACATAAATGGTATTACAGGAACAAGGTGAGAGATACTCATTATCACCAGGGAGATTTGAGAAGTTATGTTGGCACAATGGCATTTGAACTGGGTTTTAGAGAATTGACATGCAGATTTAAAGGGTAAGACATTCCCAGACAGAAGGAAATAGCTGAGCGAAGAAACAGTGATGGGAGAGTACCTTTTAAAATGTACTATTAAGCACTGGTGAGAAAGAAGTGGGTGGAGCTGCTTGGAGGAGGCCAAGTGTTAGGACACTCTCAGAAACAGGTTGAGAAGTTTAGATTTTCTTCTTTTGACAACAGAGATTGATTAGAACTTTGGAAATACATTAATGTTTGTATTTTAAGAAAATAACTCTAGCAGGAGTATGTAGGGTAGATCAGAGTAGCAAGAAAACTGATGCAGAAAGATAATTTATAGGTGTATTGCAAATATTCTAGACAAAAGGGTCAGTTACTTCTTGACATGAGAGATGCAGCAAAGGAGGGATCAATAAAATCTAGCGTTGAGGATGACGGCATGGCCAAAGACAAAGGAGATTTTAAGTGTGAGGTACTGGAAGGATCATCATGCCAAGGGGTTGACAATTAGGAGATACTTAATGATAACCTGAAAGAAATGTAATATGAATGTAAAGTCTTCTCATATATTTTTAATATATCTTTAAGATATTTTGAAAGAATCCAATAAGTTAAAAAATTTCTAAGTAACCAGGACAAAAAATTCTAAAAGATGCTTAAGGGGAGCAGGTGTAACTCAGTGGCTGAGAGCCTGCTTCACATGTATGAAGTCTAGAATTTAATCCACAATACCTCCTAAAAAAACAAACAAAAGGCACTTTTTAAAAAGCCTGTAGAATCCAGAAGGGAAGCAAGATATGGGAGACTGGAAAAACATGGCTTAAGAGAAATGTGTGATGGTACCATATACTTTTTGCTTCTTTCAATGACTTTTTGAGTTATTCCTAAGCAAAGACAAAAATAAATAAAAATAGGAATATGTGTTCAAAGATCCACCAACAAAATCAAGAGTATAGATTATAATGCCACATTACTTCTCCTTCTTTGTAGACTACAGATTTCTGTTTCAACAATCACTACCACACATGAACCAAATGCAATGCAATTTTCTGCTTACATTGGCTCCAAGTTACCTATTCACAACTCGCAGGACTTAAATGAAACTCTAATGATAATTGTTGGACTGATTTACTTCTTGATGTAACCAAGTACTGTTCCCTAAAAGCCTGGAATTAAGACATATTTTAGCCCTGGCTTGTAACATTGATCAAGATACAAGTAAGTAGTTCAGTCTGCATTTGTTCAGGAAATGATTCTGCTTGTATTTTTATCTGATGTCAGAAACATCAAATTATCCAGGAAAGAAACTTACTGTAAATGTTAGAAATTATTCTCTGCTTAAATGTAATTCAAATTGCAGTCATATCACAGTAGCACTATGACAAGGTAGAATGATCATTTTTAATCATTTTAAGAAGTAATTGGTGCCTATCTATATTGTTCATTTGCATCCTCTATAGAGGTAACTATTTTGACTTCTACAGGTGAACTCTAAGTTCACAGTCTTTCATTCACTAATTCATTGGATATTTATACATCATGGAAAATATATCAGCACTGTCCTTGATGCTATGGTATAATATAAGATGATAATGACTATAATAATAAAAGTTAAATTTGTTAAATGCCACCATATGCCAGAAATTGTTCTAAGAATTTTACATTTATTTACTCACTTAATTTTCTTTAAAGTGCTTTGAGGTCTGGAAACTCATTATCCTTATTTTAGAAATAAAGACACTTACAGGAGTACAGAGAGAATATGTAATTTGCCCAAGGACATCCAGTTAATAAATATTGAAACTATTTGGGTCTAGCGAAACTGTCTCCAGAGCCCATCTTTGGTAAAGGATAAAAAGTAGTGAAATACATTGGAGCAGTATAAATCAAAGCTTTGAGAGTACAAAAGAAATAAAGGATCACCTTAACATGAGGTGATCAGGAATCATTAGGGGAGCTGACATTTGTGATGGGTCTGGAATGCTTTATGCCTCTGAGCTGGCTGGCCCACCCCCATATTTGTGGTTAGTGCCACATTAGTAGGTCAAGCTCTTGCCTTACCCCAGTTGGTTCCATCCCTAAGCCTTGAGCTAACTCCTTCAACCCCTTTGCCCTCTCCTCCTGACCAATCCCACTTCTCCTTTGCTCTCTATCTCTTGCCTCATATCCTGATAAAGGGCTTCTCCTCATTACACTGAACTATCCCCGTATATTTCTCCTCCATGAACAAATCTGGCTTTTCTGCTCAAGTATGACACCAACAAGTAGTCCCTTGGGTAAGCTTTTCGTCTCTTTGATAGCGTGCGGCAGCAAACATCATCCTTTGGAAACTCCCAGTTTGAGCCCTCCTTCTTCCCTGTTAATGTCTAAGACAGCAAACAAGACATAGTCTCTTTAATTTTTCATTGTTAATGCTTCTAACTTTGACAAAGACAATTTAAGTACAAACCCCGATTTCTACAATAAGTACAAGGGCAGAAAACTTTAACAATTCCTCTAAAGAACAATTTTTTTTGTGGTTCATTGTATAAGAAAGTAGATCAATAATGGTTTATTGGTCTCGTTCTTGCTAAATCTTTGATAATGGCATACCGAATTTTGTTGCCTCACTGCACTTTACTGCAGGGACCCTCTGACATGCTGGGGAGATCCAAGGCTCAAAGTTCAGGGCTAAGGAGTATGACTGTGGGGGGAGGTGAGGTAACAAAAGGGCATTGACTCATTCACTGCTGTTTTTCCAGTACTCAATCCCAGGTTTTATACAAAAGATTTCTGGTTTTCCATGTTCAAATCATATAGTAGCTTAACTGAAAAAACTGTCCTTAGTATATCACAGTCCAAGTTCATTATCACCACACTAGTCTTCATTCATTTCTGGCCTTAAAGGAAGGAAAAGTAAATGCAAGTAAATGAATTCTAAAGAAAAAAACAGAATCACTCAATCTGTAAAGTTTGAGGTTTTGCCTGTAATTGTTTCCTTTATTTCCTTTTTCCAATTTCTTTTTAACTGGCATTTTTTCTTCTAGGGAACTTGAATAAGGCTTCCTTTCAATGACTTTAGTTAATTTCCCCACTCAATTTACCATATCTTACTATAATAAATGAATTCCATATTTAATGATTAGAATATCAATCACTAACTTTGTCAGCTCTGAACATAAAATCTGTTTTATGTGTCAAGAAGTATATTTTGCTTCAGAATACTAGCACAATGGGAACACAAAGCAAAGGGAACAGGTAAGCTAAAAAAATCAAAGGCAATTCAATAAAACTTTTTTTAAAAGATTTATTTATTTATTTATTTATTTATTTATCTCCCCTTCTCCCCCCCCACCCCAGTTGTCCATTCTCTCTGTCTATTTGCTGCGTGTTCTTTGTCCACTTCTGTTGTTGTCAGCAGCATGGGAATCTGTGTTTCTTTTTGTTGCGTCATCTTGTTGTGTCAGCTCTCCTTGTGGGTGGTGTCACTCCTGGGCAGGCTGCACTTTCTTTCACGCAGGGCGGCTCTCCTTACGGGGCTCACTCCTTGCGCATGGGGCTCCCCTGTATGGGGACACCCCTTCGTGGCATGGCACTCCCTGCTCGCATCAGCACTGCATGTGGGCCAGCTCCACACGGGTCACGGAGGCCCAGGGTTTGAACCACGTACCTCCCATGTGGTAGACGGACGCCCTAACCACTGGGCCAAGTCTGCTTCTCAATAAAACTCTTGTTTACCAAACACAAACAACCAAAAAATCATGAAAATCCTTCCTACCCTAAAATACATTACTTAATAATACCTGGGTATTATTAATAACAGAATCACTTTTCAAAAGACACATAATTTTCATGAATGCATGAATGTATTTATTAATTTATCAATGTCTGCTGATTAACTGTAGACAAAACACTATGCTAGGGGCTGGACATACGTTGAGAAAGACAAAATTCTTGTCTGCAAGGAACTTTTAATTAGGAAGAGGAAGTAAAACACCTAGAATATAGCATAAGAAATAGTAGTAGAACAGAAAAACTTATTTTCTGGATCCAGATTGCTCATGTTCCACTCTAGGCTTTACTGCTTACCAACTCTCCAAGCTTCAGTTCCCTCAGTGGGGAAAAGGGGTTAACACGAGTACCCACTCCAGAAGCTGTTGTTAAGGCTAAACAAAATAATGTGCCCAGGTACTTAGTACACTAACTGTCTCAAAATTTTCAAGAAAGATGATCTAATATTACAAATAACTCCTACTGCATGATAATAGAACACCCCATTCGTGCTCACAAAGACCTGGAAGTCAAGGGGCATTCAAATAAAATGATTCAGAGGTGGGACAGTCCTTTTATGATCAATGTTAGAAGGAGGCTTGGGAAGGTTTTATGGTATTTAAGATAGACAGTGAAAGAATGTGATTCTAAAACATCGAGCTGGGGAGGGGATAGGAAAGTCAGAATACAAACTGAATGTAGAAAAAGATGAAATGAGAAATTAGAGAATGGAGGAAGTGTCAATTTTTAGGACTATAGGCTTTGATACCACATAAATATCATTGAGGCTTTCTCTAATCAATAACATTTTATTTTTTTCACCCAAATTCCAAAACTGGATACTCTTATCTTGGGGGAAAAAAAGGTGATTATTTTGGATTTTATCAAGTCGTCCTGGCTAAATGAAGAACAGCTACCATTATTTCTTTGCTCTTTCAGTTGCCTTCTAAGGAATGGTCCTTCTGGGGTCTCTCCTTAATGCCACAGATGGCCAGTGAGGAGTCTTCTCTCTGTGCAGTCAGAACTTAAACTTCTACTAGTCCTGGAAAACTCAGAATTGTTAAGCCTTAAGCTTCCTAGCTGGCATTTTTCTGGCCTGTAGAATCTCAGTCTATTATGTGCCTGGCTTATTGTTCAGGAAGAGATTTAAGGTGGCTAGATGAAGATTCCAGGAGCTTTATCTCTATGTAGCTCCATCCTTCAGTTCTCTGCCCCATAAATTCCAGCCATTTCAGCTTGTTGAACCTCTGATCTTCATCCACGCAACTCAGTAGGATCACCATGCTTTGCCTGGGATTCTGTTTCTGCACTATAATCTTTAAAGTGCCTCTAGGCATAAATTCTTGGCTATTGTAGATCTAACCTTACTTGTTTCCCTTCTCTGAGGTATCACAATCTTTCCCCGATTGCTGTCTAATTTTCAAAAACTATGTATTTGTCCCATTTCCTAGTTGATAACAGTGGAAGAATAACTCAGCTTCCAGCTTACTCCACTACGGCTGAAGCAGAAGTTTCTCCGGTTGGCATCACATGTTTAAAAAGCTTCCCAAATGATTCTAATCTATAGCTTTGGTAACAACTAGGATGGATGAAGTTCTTATCTCCTTCCCTACACTTTGGGAGGCTTCTGCATAGAAACGCAAGGGTGTGGTTTGTCAGCCAGTCTCCCTACAACCTTCTTTTTTTTAAAACCATTTTCTATTCCTTGATCATTTCACTTCAGCTCCTTTGCACAGCATTTCTCTGGCCACAGTGATTTGATTCTGTCAGACTTATGCTTGAACTTCTGGGAAAGAATCTTCCCTCCTTGCCCTCTGGAGAACTCAGAATGTGGTGAGTATAGGGGGAAGCCTGAGGTATTGTGTCCTGATGCCAGCTGAACCTAAAGCCAGCTATCCTTAGAGGCATTGCAGCTCCATTAGCCAATGAAGCAGAGGCAGATTTAAAAATAACCTGCTAACACATATAGAAATTCCAACTCATTTATGCTTTCCAGGCATATTCTTGACTGATTTATCCATTGAACAATTATTTATCAAGTGCCTATTATGTGCTCAGGCACTGTTTTAGGTTCTATTGATAGAATAGTGAATAAAATAAACAAACAAAAATCCCTGTCTTCATGGAGCTTACAATTTACAGAGGGAGATGGACAAGGAGCAAATTAAGAAATAAGTATTAATATATGATCAAAGACAGAGCATACAGGACACAGGAACCAGAACAGAAAAATGGAATGGGAACTGGGGGACAAAGTGAGGTAGAGAATAAGGTTTCTTTTTATTGTATTTGTTTACATTTTTTCTAAATGAGAAAAATAATAGCATGAACTTTGTACCTGTAATTGCCCCTTTCTAGATTGCATTTTCCCAGATATCTGAGTCTAGCTGTCTTAAATCCTATTTCAAATGTCATCTTTTCATTGAGCCCTGCCCTGGTCACCCTATTTAAGATTGCAGGACTTCCCATCTGCCAGCCCTCCCTATTGTTTCTGTATCTTTCAGATTTTCCTCTCTTCTTCTGTTTATTATCTGCCTCAATACAACAAAAGCGCTCCATGAGGGCAGGAACTACTTTCTATTGTGTTTACTGATAAACCCCATAGGCACACACCTAGTATGCAATACAATATTTGGATGATCATTTGGATGAGTGAATAAGTGAGATAGTGGAGGGGGTGATATATTTTTTGGGCACAGAAAGAAGGCTGGTTGGGGTGAAAACAATAAACACTTTATCAGGGACACAGCAATGAAGAAAATACAGCCCTGACATCAGAATATATTTTCTAGTGATGGGAAATAAATAAACAGACCATCCCAATCCAGTATGAAAAAGTACTGGGTGCTCTAGAAACACCTATAAAGGACACCTCTGATGTGAAATCAAGGAAGGGAACTAGAATGAGTAATATCTAATTTAAGATTTGAATAGAAGACTATGCAGGCAAAGAAGGGAGAGAAGGCCTTTCCAGAGAGAGAGAATAGCATGTGCACCAAGAATCAATTATAAGAAAGAGTTTGTTGCCTTCTGGTAATTGTAAGTATTTAACAAATATACACTGGACTCAATTCAGAGTACAAGGGAGAGTCACTGAAGGGTTTTACACAGGGAGACACATGACCATATCTGCAGGGTTGGAAGAAAACAACTGGAGTGGGTTCTGATGGCAGTTATCACCACAGTAGGTAATGAATTCAATCTACACAGTGGCATTAAGGATAGAAAGAAGCAGATAAGTTTGGGAAGTCTAATGGCGGTCAGTGCATGTCCTTCTCAGGGATGGAAGGAAAAATCTGTAGTTCAAGAAAGAAAGAAACAAAGAGGCCTCAAATGCCTTCCAGTGGTCAAATATCTTATCTGCAAAATTAAGATTAATTCCTGGAAAAACTCTGTAGAAGCAGCACCTGAACCTTTCTAGATGTGATACTTAGAGTCCCCACAAATCTGCACTGCTCCTCAAATTATCACTGCTTATGCATGACTCCAAGGCCAAACAATAGAATTGGGGAGACTGTGGGTCTGTCATGTATCAACCATCTGAAGCACCAGTGAGTGAAAACACTTATTGTAGGAGTCTGGGAAGAAGCCATCTTGAAGAGCAGAAATATCTTTCTTGCCCTTTCTTCTACTATTTTCTCTAAACTTCTTGATTCTTTCTGTCCTTGAATTCATCCAAGAAGACCTTCTTCCTTAAGACTTTCCTTAAGACTTGACCTGAGCTGTATTCTATTCATCAACCTTTCTCCTTTCTTCATTCTTTACCTGTCTTGCACATATATCACACATGCACATGCACACATCACACTTCTTTAGGTCCAAAGCTCCACCACAATACTGGTGGTCAGTCCTTCCTAATTTTATATCTCTGTAATATAACACAAGTCTCTGCCCTCAAAAAGACTGCTGAAATGAAAGCATGCAAGTTAGACATGAAATGAGGAGCAGTGCTCCATATTTATATTTACACACATCAAAATTCCTAAAGTTGAAAATGCTAGCATAACTGGAGAAAGAGGGAGATGCCACTATTGGATATGCATGCTTACAGAATCTTTGATGATGTTCAAATGACAAATGCTTTCGTCTTTAGTATTTCCAGCCTTCTTCCATCCACCTTTTAAAATGCCATGCATTAAAAATTGAGGCAGTGTTTGAAGGACTAGAGATCTGTTTAACTGAGCGAGTCTGCATGATGATCTAGAAAGAGCACTACTGTTAAAACTGAAAGACCTACAGATGAATTCAGGTGTTGGCACTCCCACCATTAGGCAAGTTATTTAACATCCTCTGAGCCTCAGTTTCTTATGGGTAAGATAGAGATGATACATTTTACAGTATTGTATTGAAGCTTAAATGAGTAAATATTGGAAAGGACTTGAGTCATGAAAGATGCATAATGAATATATGACCATTTTAGACTTTTCTCAGTCTAGCCACTTGACTCAGTGACAACCATCAAGATTTCAAGTTTTATTAGTAATGGTAATAATAATTTAGCACCTACTCTATGCCAGTCATTACTCTAAGTAACTTCACACTTTATACTTATCACCTAAATTAATACTCACAAAAATTTTATGAACTTATTATTATTATTGCCTTTAGGAAACAGAGGCAGCTGTTACTCACATGTAAGGGGAACCAAGTGGCTATTCATTCAACCCACTCAGGGTCAGTAAACAGCTAGAGAGAAAATGTAAGGCAAGATATCCCTAAATTTTAAGAAGCTTTTTTTTATTGTTCTAAAGTCTTGAGCTATAGGCAGGACAGCTAGTAGAAATGTCCTCTGGAATCTTTCCCTCACTTGCCAGGGATGTCAGTGGTAACAAATTACCACAAATTTAGTGGCTTAAGATAACACAATTGTAGCAGTTCGACATTATTGATGAATTCCAAAAAGAAATATTGGATTATGTTTGTAAACTGATCTTTTCCTCTGGGCATATTAGATTATATTGGATTCATAGGTTTACTTGATTAAGCAATTATGTAAACCTCTTGTGCCAGTAGGGCATTGAGTCCCCACCCTTGGGTGGGTGGAGACCACAGATAAAAGTCATGGCAAAGGACAGAGTTAAGGGTTTTTGATGTTGGAGTTTTGATATAGGAATTCGATGCTGAAGCCTTAAGCTGGAGCCCCAGGAAGAGAGGAACTCTAAGCCTGGAAAGAAGCAAGCCTTGGGAAGAGAAGAACCCAGGAAGCCTGAACCCTCGCAGACATCGGCAGCCATCTTGCTCCAAAACGTGAAAATAAACTTTGGTGAGGGAAGTAACTTATGCTTTATGGCCTGGTATCTGTAAGCTCCTACCTCAATAAATGCCCTTTTTAAAAGCCAAAAGATTTCTGGTATTTTGCATCAGCACCCCTTTGGCTGACTAATACAACAATTTATTCCCTTACAATTCTAAAGGTCAAAAGTCTAAAATGGGTTTCAGAGCTGGGTTTGTTCTGGAGGCTCTAGGGGAGAATCTGTTTCCTTGCCTTTCCAATTTCATGAGTACACCCACATTCCTTGGCTTGTGGCTCTGCATGACTCCAAACCCTGCGTTCATTATCATATCACCTTCTCTTGACTCTGTCTCTCCTGACTCCCCTTTTTTTTTTATAAGAGCCCCTGTGATTATACTGGTCCATCCACAGGATCCAGGATAATCTTCCCATCTCATTATCCTTGTCTTAATCAAATCAGCAAAGTCCCTTTTGCCATTTAAGCTAGCATATTCAGAGGTTCTGGAATAAGGATGGGGGCATCTTTGGGGAGCAATTATTCTGCCTACCACAGATGGCCATGGGTAGCACCATCCCAATCCCACAATAGCTTTCTGGACCAGTGGGTAGACATCCAATCCATGATAGGCCAATCCAATCTGCTTTGTCTTCCAAAAATTTGGGATTTGGTTATCGAGGCACTTGTGTTAATTGTGGGATGTGGAGTGAAATTTCTTATGGTAGCTAGGTCACAGTCTCCACCATATTAAACCAAATTTAAGTGTAAGCTGAAATTGGGGTAAGAGGTAAGGACAGAGACTATGTGGAAACAAAGAAACCCAATCTGCAGAAACAGAGAACAGACTTACAGAGGAAGCGAAACTTGAAGAAGCACTTTATTTGCAATCTCTTTATATGTGATTACAACTAGCTTTAAAAGTTTTGCTCCCACCAACCCAAAAAGTTTTAATTAGAACAAAGTTTGAACAGGGCAGAGTTTGTACCTGAAAGAGCCACTTCTACTATGTCCTCCACCAATACTAAAACTCAGCGAACCGTGGAAGGAAGATGTTGTAGGGATCACACAGGGTAAGTAGCCTGGAGGGCTCTCAGGTGGTCTGAAAAACTCGAAGAACTTTAGGGAATGGAAGCCGCCTCAGTACCCAGCTCTATAATATCAACAAACTCTACACATATGTATTAGGCTCTTCCTCTACTCAATGATTCATTAATGTTTTCTCCTAATATCCCACATGCTCACCTTGTGTTATGGCCAAAGAAGGGATATCTGGATCCCGTGAAGTCCTCCTGGCTAAAATAACAATAACAAAACAGTATCTACTACATCTTCTGCTGCTGCTGCATCTAAAATAATTGAGGATACCATGCTAAGCAATTTCCATGTGTTATCTCATGGGGTCCATATAAGTACCCTACATAGTAGAAACTATTATTGTCTTCATTTTAAACATGTCAAAACTGGGTAGTCTTAATTTATGTGTTAGAGAGGTTTGTGATTTAAAACAGATTAATCCCTGTATAGTAAATCCATAATCAAAACCGTAAGGTTAGACATGAGAAAAGGATCTTTGAAGGGAAACTTAGGGAAGGAAGGAGAAAGGTGTTTGGGGAGTTCTCCGTGCTGAATCTGTAATTGTGTGACTTTATTTCATTGTCTCTAGGCATGGTTTTCTCAAACTTTTTTTCCCTGAAGCTCTTTCTTCCAACTCCAACTCCTTTTTCCACTAACTTTGATAGACATCTCTTGCTTTTTCATCTTCTACAGATGGATGTTAAGGAAAAGAACACTGGTTGAAATATTGCCTTTTGCCTATGGCCCATTGCTTATACACATGCACAACTTTTATCTTGCCAACATTCATGGCCTGGAGTAATGGACTGCCAACCTCCTGGCGCCCAGCATATGCAATTACAAACTTGTTGAAACTATTCTTTTGATTGCGGCTATTAGATTTAGCCCCTGGGTGCTCAACTGTTTTAAAAAATTGTGAAGTCTGAAGTTTCCAATTCAGAAGAAACAGTTTCTCCTTTAAAATACTTGTTGATTATAGTTTTAAAGACTGCTTAAAGATTTCAAGGGTCTTTTATATATATATATATATATATATATATATATATAAATATATATATATATAAATGAGGTGCTTTAGGATTATTAGAGCTTATCCACGAATTAGAAGTGGAAAACAACAATTAAACATCCAATAATACCCTGCCTAAATCTCTGCTTCTTTTTCCTCACATTCTTCACCTTCCAATTCCAGAAAGATTTGGCAGCTCACTCTCCTAAAAATGCATTTATGTCTCCCATTTTTTCTCTTACACTTCAGGACTTGATACTGTGAGGGAGATAGCTGAACTCTAGGCGAGTGGAAAATTGGAAAGCGAGATATAACAGGAGGAAAAACAGTCAAAGGGAAAAAAAATTTTATTGAGGCTTAAAGGGATAGGACCAATTTTCTGTGTTAATACGCAGAGACCAGGAGACCATAAAATGAGCAACTCAGATACCGTCAAGTAAAGGAGAAGATGCATCTCCAAGGGAGCCGTTGTCACAATGGTGACAGCATCACAGACATTTGAACTTTTAGTGAGTACTCTTTATAGAAAATCCTGCTCTAGGAATGCCATTCATTAAAAAAGCAATGCTGTGCAGGCTTTTTTTTTTAAAGATTTTATTTTATATAGTTGTTTCTTCCCCTCTCCCCCCTTGTTGTTTGCACTCACTGTCTGCTCGTTGTGTGCTCATCTTCTTTTGCCGAGGTACCAAAAACTGAACCCAGGAACTCCATGAGGGAGGGAGGCACCTAGTTGCTTGAGCCACCTCTGCTCCCTGTTTGTTGTGTCTCTCATTGTGTTTCCCTCTTTCCCTCTTGTATCTCTTTGGTGTGCTATCTTGTTGCATCAGCTCACTGCACCAGCCCATTGTATCAACTCCCTGTCTTGCTCATCTTCTTTAGGAGGCACTGGGAACTGAACCCAGAACCTCCCATGTGGTAGGCAGCCACCCAACTTCTTGAGCCACATCCACTTCCCCATGCAGGCTTTTTATTTTTATTTTACTTCATTTTATTTTTTATATTTTATTTATTTCTCTGTCCTCCCCCCCTGCCCCCCCCCCCCCCGTTGTCTGCTCTCTGTGTCCATTTGCTGTGTGTTCTTCTGTGACTGCTTCTATCCTATCAGCATCACTGGGAATCTGTGTTTTCTTTTTGTTGCATCATCTTGTGTCAACTCTCCATGTGTGCAGTGCCATTCTTGGGCAGACTGCTCTTTCTTTCACCCTGGGTGGCTCTCCTCATGGGGAGCACTCTTTGCACGTGGGGCTTCCCTACGCGGGGGACACCGCTGTGTGGCACACCCCTGTGTGACACAGCACTCCTTGCACGCATCAGCACTGTGCATGGGCCAGCTCCACACGGGTCAAGGAGGCCCGGAGTTTGAACCACGGACCTCCCATATGGGAGGCGGATGCCCTATCCATTGGGCCAAGTCCACTTCCCCATGCAGGCTTTTTAGAAGTGTTTAGAAGGGTCACAATGTTTCATTTGCACCATGTGCATAATTACAGAGGAAATATTTTTCCATTAACTTCTACAGTTTAGTATGTACTACACACTGTGTCTAGTATGTCTTACCTTGTTTAGTTACTAATAAATTCCTGTATCTTTTGAGGAAATAAATAATTCATTTAAAGTCAGAAAGATGCAACTTCCTTACCACCTATATTTTCAACTACTGAAATATGAATACAGTATTAGAAGTGGCTGGTTACTACAAATTCTGCTCATAGATTTTATCAGTTTTTTATAGTCTACCAAGCTCAGGGAAATTATATCCAAATTGAAGAAATCTGTACTATAAAAAGTCAAGATCTTTGCACTTAAAATAAAGGACTATAAATAGATACTTCCCAAAGTGTCAATGTGGATGCAAAAAGCAAGGGATAACCATGGCTAACTTCTTGCCAAACAAGAGAACAATGAGAAAAATACATGTATCTTATTTCTGTTGAGTCACCAAGGGCTGCTCAGTAGGGAATTTGGCTTAGTGAGGTTAACAGCTGCTTTAGTATGAGCTGCAACATTTCTAAAATGAGAACTACTCAGAATTGTAAGCTTTCATTCCTGCATTAATTGTAAAGGCACAATAAAAGAAATGTTCCCTTCTTGCAGATTGAGAAGTAAACTATTAAATCAACACAGAAGAGAGCTGTCAGAACAGAGCTGTGTGAAATTACCTGCTTATGGGCTTTGTACATGCTATTCACTCTGCTGAAACAGTTTCCACCTCTCTCTTCACCATGCCCTCCTTCCTTTTATATCTCTCTTTCTCTCATACTCACTCTCACTCACTCACTCACTCACTCATATAAGCATAGGTACTTCTTCCCACTAATTCTTGCTCAACTTTCACATTTTAGTTAATGCATAACCTCATACAGGGAATGACTCTGAATCAACTCCAATTTCTGCACTTGTCTTAGCTGCTCTAATTGCACAATGTACTCCCATTACAACATATGTCACACTGTATGGAGATTGCCTGAACACCTCACTGTCTCTATTTCCCAATGGACTGTAAGCTTTGTGACAGCAGGGATCATATGTATTAACACCTAGCCCAGTGTCTGCTCTGTGAAAGGTAATCAATAAATATTAACTAATTTTTCAATGAAAGAACTTCAAGAATGACTTGTATCATTGGGTAGAGACCCATATAATGAGAGTGAAGGTATACCCACATCCTCGGGAGGACGGATGCCATCAAATAGAGGGAACTGTATCTCTCAAGAGAAATGGTGGCTCCCAGGGCATTAGGGCAGTTGACCATGTCAAACCCTCAGCACGGTTGCAAGTATCTCTGAACATGGCTCTTCAAGAAATGAAGATTGACTGTCACTGTGGGCTGTAAGGGGAGGGGAAAATAGGTATTGAATAGATGGAACCAATGTAACTGTGTGGGTAATAGAAGTGTTTCACAAGAGTACACAAGAATGGATATAAGACATGTAAAATTACACCAAAAATATATAGGGGCTGATAGGCTAAAATGTAAATCATAATGTAAATCATAAGATAACTAAAAATTTAGAAAATTATATAGTCTAAAATATAAACCACAATGTATACACAAATGTTACCTTGTTTGAAAGTTATTGTCTCAATATCTGTACATCAGTTTCAGTAAATATGGTATGAATATGTTAAAAGATTATTGCTGTGGAAGGGAAAAGGTTTTATGTTGGATATGTGGGAGTACTATATATTGTATATATGAATTACTGTGATCTAAAACTCTTGTGAAGATAAGCTTAATAATTAGAAAAAAGAAAAGAAAGATAGGATGTAGAATTTTTCCAAATTAATATGTATTCTATATCTAACCTTTAAACTCCTCACTATATTCCATTTTACTATTAAGGGAACCTGGCAATATATTGGGCTTCACTTTTCAGGAAGTTTTGGATCACAGAGAGGTTCAACAATGGCAGTGGAGGAATACTGGTGTGGGATGTTATTGACAAGGGACACATGGTTGGCAAGGAGTTCTACAGGGCACATATCCAGGGTACACAAAAATGTTTGGATATTTTCATAGTGGAAACAATTAAAAACAACAACTGAGGGAGTGCTGAGTTCCTAGGCAGGGGAGCTCTATCACAGTCCCTAAAGGAACAGCAACAATCCCCCAAGTGCAATGGCAAAGACCAAAAAGGAATGAAGGTCCAACAATGAGCCCCTGATACCAATGACTATGCTTGTGAGCCTGTGCACCTGAAATAAGAACAAGGCCTAGGGCAGCAGTGTGCCTAAGAGTTGCCTCCTGAGAGCCTCCGTGTTGCTCAAATGTGGCCAGTCTCGAAGCCAAACTCAGCATGTAAATGAATTGCCTTCCCCTCAGCGTGGGACATGATTCCTGGGGATGAGCCTCCCTGGTACCAAGGGATCACTACCAAGTACCAGCTGATGACGTAACTAGAAAATGACCTTGAATAAAAGGTTCAACTCGGACCAGCAGAATATCTCTGTCTACGTATAATAACAGGAGTTAAAAATGCTTTTTCACCTAAATCAAGGGGGAAATGGAAAGGACAAATGAGTTTATGGCTATGAGTCTCTAAAAAAGAGCCGGGAGGTTATCAGAGGGGTTGCCCTTATGCACACCTGAGCAGAGTCCCAGAGACAGATAAAGTAGATACAACCCCAGGTATTGGTTCTTCTGAGGGCTACAGAGACCCACAGGTTTTATGGTCATGGCAGATGGAGTTCAGTGCCATGTCAGTTGACCCTTCTTTGGAGTTGGTGTTTCTGTGTGATGGAGCTGGACTCATGTGATCTCTTTTCACAAGCCTTTCCTGTTACTTTACCAGAATTGTAGTTGGTGCTGGGGTTTAAGATATACCCAGGGGATCTGAATCTCTGGATTGACCATATGATAGCCAGGCCCTGAGCCTCAACAGACTTCAGCTCCTACACTCCGGTTTATTGGACCTACCCCACTCAGCTAACATGGAGTTGAAGAATGTCAACCACCACACCATGGAGCCAAGAGTGTCTACAGCTGAAAGCAGGAGGATTGCATCCAGCATCCATGTGGAATCTAAGCCCCCTCTTGACATAGATATGGAATGGACACAACCAATCCAAGGTCCACAGGATGGAGGAATAGAATATGGATTAGAGTGGACTTACTGATATTCTATTCATGAACTATTGTGATTAGTAATCGAAGAAAATGTGGCATTGGTGTGGAAAAAGTGGCCATGGTGGCTGCTGGGTGTGGGGAATGGGAGGAAGAGATGAGATGTGGAGGCATTTTCGGGACTTGGAGTTGTCCTGGGTGGTGCTGCAGGGACAATTACCGGACATTGTAGATCCTCCCATGGCCCACTGGATGGCATGTGGGAGAGTGTGGGCTATGATGTGGACCATTGACCAAGAGGTGCAGCGATGCTCAGAGAAGTATTCACCAAATGCAATGAATGTGTCATGATCATGGAGGAGAATGTTGCTATGGGGGGAGAAGTGGGGTAGGGGGGTGGGAGGTACATGGGGATCTCATATTTTTTTAATGTAATATTTTAAAAAATGAATTATAAAAAAAAAAGAATGACTTATTTAATGACGAATATGCCAGTCAGTCAAGTTTGGGGGACAGTAGGTTGGCCAATAAATAAAGAGAAAAATGGCTCTCACAGATAAAGGCCCTTCTAAACTGCCTCTAGGATAAGGGGTGCCCTTAACAAGGTTTCAGTTCTTCTGGTCCTGCAGCAGGTACAGAACCATCATTGAGATGAGTGTGTCATCCTAACTTAGCCTGATGCCACTGGACATTTGAACCATAGAGCAAAATCTTCTGGTTCTGAGTCCAGGTTCTCCAAAGAAAACTTCTGATTACAATTCACTTACAGAGAATTCTGATGGTGCTTGTTCCACACATGAGAGAGTGAGCACGCCCCTACTCTCCATGCAGCAATGAATCAGATTCCTGGGCCTGTAAAATGGAAGGCCAGACACTAGACTAGGGTGAATTCATGAAAGCAATGCAAACGATGACCTGTGTTGAAAATTGGGTATTCTGAGAAAGCAGTCTTCTGTGTTACATTATTCTGATTTCTATATTGATGGCTAACTGAAGCAGAAGCCCCCCAAATAAGTAGTATTTGAAATGGAAAACTAAATAGAAACCTACACATTTGCTAACTGGCCTATATGCCCTGTCATTGTTAGCAATCTAAAAGCAAAACCTTTTAGATTGAGAATGGAATGTGCCCAATTCTTAATTATACCATATGAAGAATAAAAAAAATATATTAGGTAACTTTCTCAAATTAAAGATCCCTTTTAAAGAAAAAAAATTCTCATGCAACTTGAATTAACTTAAATTATCTCAATTTATAATATTACTTAGTTACATACAGATTGCTAGAGCTTAAAGTCTTGATACAACTATATAAGAAAAATATTTTTAAAAATTAAAAGTAAATAAGACTGAAAATCCAACAAGATTCTAACAAATAATATTGTGTGATTAATTATATTGCTTTTCTGATTATAATTTAAAAAACACCATTTATAACTTGAATGTGGAAGTTGCAGCTATAAGACAGGTTCTTATGCTTTTTGACAAGCATATACTGTTATATCTTGCATAATGACTCGTTCATGCAATATAAGCTCAAGAAGAAAGAGAAGCAGTGATGCCTAGAAATGTGCCTGCACTTGGTAAACACTCAATGAAAATTTGTGCATTTACTCAAGAAATGAGTTTTCCCACTGCTTTTCTCTACTTAAAATTTCTGTGCAGCCATTGGTGAGGCAGTGATATCATTTGGTAATTACTTAGTGAAACAGCTTCATTTTCACTATGGAGTATCTTTCTGTTACTTATTCATTAGCCCCCAGCAACAAAATTAGTGCTTTTGGCATTATTATAAACTCATACACGGTCAACAAACCAAGAATCAAGATTTTATTATAATGTAGTCATCAAGATGATCCAGGATATACTTACATTTTTATTTTTAAAACATAAAAGTAAAAACACAATCCTGGATTCAATTCTAAAACAGTAAAAGGACATTAAGGAAAAAAAAACTGGTGAAACCAAAAAAATCTGGAGTTAGTTAACAGTATTAAGTCAAGGTAGGTTTCTTAGTTTTAAAAAATGTACATGATAATGTAAGGTGATAGCATTAAGAGAAACAGAAATTCCATCATGGGCATATGAGAATTCTCTGTACTATCTTTTCAGGTTTTTGGTAAATCTAAATTTATGTCAAAATTTAAAAAATATTTTAGGAAAAGTAAAGCTGAAAATTAAGAAAAATATTCTCTTAGATATTCCCTAGCACCCCTCAAATCTTGCATCAATTCTACAAACCCAACGCAGAGGAATCTATAATCTAACCAAGGAGAAAAAATGGACACAAAACAATCTGAGAAAAATTATATTGCATATAAGTGCAGCAAGATATCAAAGAAAAAGGGATCTGAGTATAGAGTGTATAGAGTACTGTCATCAGAGAAGACATCACAGGCCTCTTGAGGCTTAAACTGATTTTGACAATACACACAATTTAGACAGGCAAGGGGCAAAGAAGAACTGCCAGGCCAGGGACCAGCAATAGCGTAAGTGAGAGTGTGGAAGCAGAGATTGAGACATGAGAACAGGCGCAGGGACTGAGGATGAGGCAAGACTGAGAGGTAAGTAAGGTAGGATAAGGTTGGGGTTTGATAGAATTCCAGAGCTAATCATGGTTGCTTGACTCTGATAGGTCACTTACTCCTTGAGAGTAGCTTATCATTGAGGCAGTGTTATCGGTTAGCCTTTACTTGGTGATAAGACTTCATTTCCTCATTGAATACTTTTCCCATTCTTTATTCATTAGTTCCTGGCAATAAAATTAGTATTATTTGACATTATCATAAACTCCTTGAGCTCCTTTAAGGCAGCAAATGGGTCTTATTCACCTCTTTATCTGCAGTGGCTACCACAATACCTGGCACAGACAGTGTTTCTTGCTGCAATGTTTATTACTGTTCATAGTTCTTTGCACACATTTTTTTTTCCATTACATCTATACGGTTAATTCCTAGAAATAGAATTTCTTGGTCAGAAGGTAAATAAGTCACTGATATACATTAACCAGCTCCTCTGCACCAGCCTAGTGGTTTATGATTGTGACTGTCTGGCAATACCCATATCAGTAAGTGCTTAGTAAGACTCATTCAAGCCACTCTAAAGTTGAGTGAACATGCCACCCACGTTCTCAGCCATCCTATGTGTCTAACTGCAACTGAATCCAGAGAAGAACAGCCCATTTTTCTCGTCCAGCTCTCGAGTTCCTCCAATTGACAGGCATTGACATGGAACGACAGAGGGAGGTTGTCAGAAATGATTCTTTATGATTCAGTCAATCCAATGTAACATCCTCAGTGGAACATTGTCAACCTAACAAGTGCTCTCTCATTGTTGAAGGAATTTTGCTATTATTCACTAAAATGAATGATGTACCTAATATTTGAAAATCTGTCCTAAAATTTAGGTGCTTTTGAGACATGCCTCTTTGCTCAGGAACCGTTTCACTGGCCCCAAAGCAGAAACATGCCTCTGGAGCACATGTGATAAGTCATTAGGGCAAGCACTGAGTCAGTTAGCACTGGTATGCCAGGTAAGGAAGATTCCAATTATAGTTCACTCTTTTTTTTTAATTTTTAATTTTTAAAGAAGCTTTAGATTATATAAATGTTACATAAAAAATATAAGGGATTCCCATATGCCCCACATAAAAAATATAAGGGATTCCCATATACCCCACCCCCTACCCTTCCTGCAATTTCCCATAACAACAACCTTCATTAGTGTGGTACATTTGTTAAAGTTGATGAACACATATTGAAGCATTTCTACTGACCATGAACTGTAGTTTACATTATAGTTTACACTCTATCCTGCACAATTTTGTAGGTTATGACAAAATATAAAATGGCCTATATCCATCATTGCAAAGTCATGCAGGACAATTTCGATGTCCAAAAATACCCCCATATTATACCCATTCTTTCCTATCCCATCCCTTAGAACCTCTTGTGGCCACATTATAAAAGGTCTTTCATTACCAGAATAACAATAAGTCTATAACAGAATAATTATGTCTACTTTAGTACATTGTTCATTCCCCAATCCTGAGGATTTTGGGATGGTGATACCCACTCTGTTTCTAATTGAGAGGGAGCCTAGGTCCCATGGGGCAGATGGATAAAACTATCTTGCTCACAGTTGCAAACACTCTCTTCCTTAGGATGGGCATTGCCCATAATCATTTCCTTGTTGGTTGGCCTGAGTGAGTCCAGTGAATCCTGAGATCAGGACTCAACTGGCATATGAATGGACCAAAGATTTAAGTCTCTGGGATGTATATTTAACAAGTATAGTGTTAATTACAGGTTAAATAAAAGGGACAGAAGAGCCATGTGCAGGAAAACTATAAATGAGTCTAAGTCTGTTACACTGTGGAGCATAAAACCTAAAGCTTACTTGAAGTTAAAACAGAGAAAATAGGAAACTGGGAGGATACATGGAAGAAATTATTACTGGACATACAGGAAAAAAGATCTTACAGTGATGAAAAATACAATGTCAAAGCATTTTTTATGTTATTTCAATTAAAATTTTTTTTGGTATTTTGTTATTTTTAAAATTATTATTTTTCTTATTAATTTTATTTGGTTGTTTTGTTGGCTTCATTTTTGGAGAGGTTTTGGATCACAGAAGGGTCACAACCTACGGCAGGGGAGGGTCACTGGTGTGGGGTGTTGGTGATGGGGGTGTGTGTGGGAAGGGGTGCACCTGTGGCATACCTCCATGGTATATGAATATGTTTAAGTGTTTACAGGGCATTGTCTAGATAGGTGGAGACCCATACAATAAATAAAAGAATATTGAATTCCCATCCTGGGGACTCCTGCTATACTAATAGAGCAACAAGAATCCCTCAAGTATAAGGGCAATGCCTAGTGAAGGAAGACAGACCATTATGCCAGGTTCTTGATACTGATAACTGTACTGATGAACCTCTTCTTGTGAAATTGAAACTGAGCTTAGTATTATATATTGCCTAAGAGTTACCTCCTGAAAACCTCCTTGTTGCTCAAATGTGACCTTTCTCTAAGCCAAACTCAGCATATAAATTCACTATGTTCCCCCAAGCATGGGGCATGACACCCAGGGATGAGCCTCCCTGTCACCGAAGAACTATTATATCACCAAGTGCCAACAAGCAATGCATCCAGAAAAAAACCTCGACCAAAGGGGGGAAATATTAAATACAAATGAGTTTTTATGGCTAAGGGATTTCAAAGTGAGTCGGGAGGTCAGTCCAGAGGTCACGCTTATGCATGTCTCAGCAGGATCCATTGACTGCCACAGTAAACAGTGCCTCAAACAGTGGGGCTCCAGAGGGCTTTGGAAACATCTAGACACTATAAGCAGGGCAGACAGCAGAGCTCACTCTTATTATGATGTTAGTTCTATAACCTCTCCAGCACTCTTAGATGTTTGGGATATAAAGGACTTATGTGAGCTGTAAAATTCCAGGCTATCCTGGATGAAGCTCCTGTTCTGGTTTCAGCCTTGATTCTGGGCCTGATGGTGAAGGTCAAGGAGCCAAAGTACCTATGTATATATTGCTATGACCTTCTTGGTCAGAAGAGAAATACCATAAGAACAGGAATGATATCACCTCCACTCTTGCCTTCCCTTTTCAAAAATACTGGGTCTGTGTTAATCCCCTGCTGAAACTCTTTCCATGGCTTCCTGTAGTGTTCAGGATAAAACTCTTAAGTATTGCATTCAAACGCCTCCACACACAGCCTTCAAATCCATCTTTTAAATTCATCTTCTACTAGTTCCTCACATGCCTCTGAAACTATAGTCACATGGGACTACATTCTTATGCTTTTATATTGAGATGTTCATACAATTCCTTCTATCTAGGATTTTTTTTTTTTTTTTTTTTTTTACATAGAGTGTCTCACCTACAATGTTTTCTTTCTGAAGAACTTCCATCTCAGCCTTTCAGAATAAGCTAAATATATTACTTGACTGAAACTTCTCTAACAAATGATTCCTTCGCCCTGGATTAATTGTACCCCTTATATATTATTTTACTTTGTCTATACATCAATAGTAGCAGTTTTTACACTGAATTTTAATTCTTTAGATATTAAATGCATTTTCTCCAATATACTCTTATATCCTTGAGAGTGAAAAACACTGCATTTCAGTCTTTGGATTTCCATCATCCAGCATGGTACCTTACCATGTGGCTTAAATCTCCATAATGGTTTAATGGCCTGGATTTAATAACTTGATATCTGACATTTGTCTAATACTTTAGAATTTACAAAATACTTTCATACTCACTATTAATCATTACAACAATCAGCAGGGAAGGTTTTTTTTTATTATTATTATTTCTCCTTTGCTGATGAGGAGTTGAAGTTCAAATTTTTCTTAGAATCTACTGAGCATGCCAAAGACTCACCACAAATATTTGTTGACTGATGCCTCAATTTAGACAACTGCCCTTAGCTCTCTGTCCTTTTACAGACAACATGAACACATGTAGTCTTTCTTCTTGAGCTTGACGTCAGCAGCCTGTTCTTCATATATTCTGTTAAATCATTTAAAATCCAAAAATCACATTTTCAGTCTTTCCTCACAACTTTTTATAAAAATGTGTCTTAAGATATGGTTCTAATTTCATCTTGGTTACCCTTCTTGTAAAATTAACAACATAATACACTTACCCACTTGTCAACCCTCCTGGATTCTGATTTGATTGACATAGTCATAGGTATTCCTCAAAATTTAGAGGCTGTATCAATGCAAATGTTATTATGGAAAGATGGAGATGCATCTATAGAGTGAACATTATTTCAACATGAAGTGTTTTTTCTTGTATCATCTGATAGAATTTTCCCACTGTGCTATGTTTTTAGATAAAATTATAGCCAGCCTTTGTAAAAGAAGGGCTCTTTAGGTACACATATGAAGAGAAATAGTTTAGAAAACTTCAGGTATTACTATAATGTTGAAATGGGGCTTACAAAAACCTTCTGAATTGTAATTGGCTAAAGTTCTGCAAGATTATTCACTCTACATCCCAGCCATTCCCAGGGAAATGAGAATTTATGTCTTCTAGATTACGAAGGTCATTTGATCTTATGCTACTAATGCTTCAGAAAGCTCTGGTTAAAAAATAAATGTCCAAATCCACAACCCACCACTAACCTTTATAAACCTCTCTGAGCTTCAATTTCCTCCTCTCTTATATGTGGAGATAAAAGAAGTATCAAACTCAAAGGGTTTTTTTTGTGGCTTACATGTGATGACGCATGTAAAGTTTGGCATAGTACCTGACACATATTACATGTTCAATAAAGATAGTATGATTCACTGCTAATAGGAAGGGGGAAAAAGAGACCTGATTTGAAGGACAAGGGATTTATAGTGTCTCGCTGAGCATCTCATCTCATCCCAACAAAAACTCTGTGAAGTAAATTTTAGTAGCATACCCACTTTATAGATGAGGAGACTGGGGTCAAGAATAGCAGGTGATTTGGATGTCTCACTCATGTACTATTACTTGTCACAGATGACACTGCCAATAATTCATTATCCTACAGCCTTCCTATTTAATAGGGGCATCTGTTTTAGACCTCCCAATCACCACCAGGTATTCTGAAGTCATAAAAGAAACTATGTAAATGGAGATGTTTCTTCCTTTTACTGCCCTTTGGACAGAGTGCGGATTCCTGGAAGCTGAGAAGCCCAATTCTAAATCACTCCAATGATCAGCCTTCCATCACTTTATCTCTGCTTTGCTCCCTGAGCTTTCACAGGCTGGAAATGATTGGCACAGCATTGTCTATCTGCCTGACACTTCAGGGCATAAACCACAGGGTGAAATTAAGCTGCAGACACTCATAGCTCTTGCAGTGTTGTGATAAAACTTCTATTACAACTCAGAGAAGACAGTGTAGACATTATATTAAAATGGCTGGACTCTCACATATAGTAAGAGGCAACTTGAAACTGTAGCTTACAGTCTCAGTGAACTAGGAGGATGAAATGCCTCATATGAATGAAATATATATTAATAAATAAATACACACATATAACAAAATGTCAGTAGATGATTCTGCATAAACTTTTTAAATATTAAATATGAGTAAAGGATCTCAGTTAATTTAGACAGGAGAGGTGTTTTGGTTTAGAGAGAATGCATTAATATTCATTACAGAAATAAGATTTGATAACTAGAGAAGGAACATGCTCAAAGCTTTGGTGATAACAGGAAATTATCTTCTTGATGTTCAGGGAACATTTTGCTCTCCATCTTCACAAGGTAAAATTGACACTGGAAGTTTTGTTCCCTTTAGACTGTGCATTTTATTCTATAAATGTGATCTTTTCATAGCTGGATTCTCATGTTTTTATTCCAGTGATTACAATATAATTGATTCTAGTCAAATGCAGATCTTAGACATTTTTATTGATAGCTGGAGGGTTTCCAGTCCAAGAAACTTTCCAATGGAAAAGAGAAGTCAAGTGAACAGTCTAGTACAACAAAATAACTTCTATTAGCTTCTTTCTAACTTGGAAATGATACATACTCCATTTTCAATTTTTCTAAAACCATGCTCCATTGGGTTATATCAGTTTTCACCTTTAACATCAGCCAAATAGAAATTGAAAGGAGATAGATTGAGATTCAAAGGATAATATAGCTTTTTGAAGACATAATAAGGCTCACTAAAATGAACTGCATAGTAGCTTGGAGCAAGTGTTTAAATTTTATTTTTTTAATACACTGAATTGACATCTTCTAGAACCACTTATTTAAAGATCCTCCCATATTTTATTGGAAACAGATACTTTAAAAGATTTGTAGCATGACCAATAGTATGTCTCAGAGCTTGAACACAGTGTGAAATGTTCAGTTTTAACTCATTTTCTTTTCTAGGATAAAACCAGATATATAGCATTTTCCTTTAAATAATAAGTTAGAGAAACATGCAGAATTCTAGATTTATAATTTCTTACATATTTTATTTCCTCCTTTTTACTATTTTCCTCATTAAAGTAAAAATGTGGGTTTCTAAGAGTGCCTATTAACTAGGCTTTTATGGCTAGAACTCCTTGGTATACTAAATTAGGAAACAAAGGATCAAATAACTTTTAAAATAAACTCTTTGAATGAATAAATCAGCTCCTATCTTCTTTGACTATATTATTATAAGCACAACTTATGTAACCAGAGCCTCAAAAGTCTATGATAACATTAGCCCTCGTGTGTGTATTTTTTGTCCTTATCAATGATCTGCCTCTCACTGTGTGACCTTGGGCAAAGAGCAGCCTTCTTCTGTGTTGGTGTGGATTAAGGAAATAAAGCCAGATAGCTTTTTTTTGTAAACCACAGACGGCACTTGAAGACAGGTCTAGGAAAGCAGGGCAGAGGCTATTTTATCAGCCACCACTGGACTGTTTTCATGCTATGAGTTACTCCATCAGGTGAATTTCCTTTTGGCAGTTATGTGGCCAGCTGTAACTTCAGAGATAAGGAAGGTCCCGGTAAGCTCAGCAGCACTTTGCTGGAGGATCTGTCCTATTGATTAGGGTGCAGTTTTCTATTTTGTGTGTGTTTTCAAAAAGAAATTCCCAATATCTAGTTTATATGTGAAAGCTATATGTGTGTGAAAGATATTTACCAATTCTAGTCTCTGTTATGTATTAACCTATTTATCACTAGGATCATGCTTAGGCAAAAGGCAGAAATAGGACAGTTCCTTTGCTTCCTTGTCTTGTTCTACTCTTTTCACCCCTCTTCACGCTCTACCCTCATGTTCTCCTTCCAATTTCATATTCTCTTTATCCTCACTCCAGGTATAAAGAATTGCTAACAGCTTAAAGGTGGACTTTTCCGAACAAAGCAATGTCATTCCAAAGACACAATTCAGGCATCAGCTGGTGAGTAGAAGGGGATTATTTGGGGAAACAGGGTGGTTGCCAGATCCACATATTCAGTAAATGTCACTTTTCCCTTTCCCCTCCCAAGTAAGAGAACTTTAGGAATGTCACACACATCACACAAACACATATATACACATGTACACATAGAGGGGCATGCAGCATTTGTCCAAGACAGGGGAAAATAATGACTTGTTCACTAGTCCAGTTAGCATGGTTATACACTAATGTAGTCTTCTATGTACTTTCATGCAAATCAAACCATTATGGATAATTGATACCATATCATATGTGAAAGAAATCTATTTTTTTTTAATACTTAGGGAGAGACTCATCACCCAAACCCCCACCCCAGCGGCCATGGTAAGCTGTCACTAATCACTGGCTAGTAGAAATGGATGGTGAAGGAGGAAGATGGAAAGTGTGGAAAGACTGCTCTTCAGGGGCTCCTTTGTGAAATCAACTGAAGCCCTTACCCCAACCAGCACATCCACTGGTTGCAGATCACACTTCCTGGGCTGCCTGCAATTGACACCTACATTGCCCATAGGAGGCAGATATTAATAGGAGTCGATCAAATGGAAATTTTGTACAAGAATTTTTCTATGAGTTGTGTTTAGACAATTAACTAATTCCATTGTTACTCAAAGCTTCCCTTGAAGTGTGCTTGGTTCTTATTATTGAGCACCTCAGATTTTGTTGGCAAAAGTCATGGATGACACAGCATAGGATAGTGGTGCTCAAAGCGTGTTCCTCTTACTAACAACATTCACATTACCTGGGAACTTGTCAGATAAGCAAATTCTCAGGCCTCGTCCAAAACGTACTGAATTAGAGATGCTGAGGGTGAGGCCAGCAGTCTGTGTGTTAATAAGCCTTCAAATGATTCTGATGCATACTCAAGTTTCAGAACCTCTGCCCTAGGCAACTATGGGAAGCCCAATGAAAGGTTTTCAAACTGACAGCGAAGAGGGAGCCCTACCTACAGTTTACTGGGAGTCACAGAACATGAGCCTTAGATTTCTCTGAGATTGTCAGCAGCAAGACCAATTCTTGTGTCCAGTCTTCCAGAATCACTGGTGAGTTAGTGGGAAGAGTATCTAACTTTTATGAAGATGCCAGCAAACTACAATCCATCGATGAAGTCTATATTTTTTTTGTAAATAATTGTCTATGGCTGGTTTTGTATTACAAAAGTAGTTGGGACAGATTTTATAGTCCTCAAATCCTAAAATATTTACTATCTGGATGACCCGCACTTAGGTGTCTGCTTCTCTGTCCCTTCTCCTTACTTTGTTTGATCAGCAGCAGTCTGAACAAAATAAATCTTTGCCAGTGGGTCTTTTCTCCCTGGTAGGTATCACATGCCGGCCCTTGTAATTGAGGGTGGGGTGTGCAAAGAGTTTGGCTATGGTCACTGACCTCAAGGAACTCAGAGTCTAGTTATAAAAGCACAATCATGAATTAACGTGCAGGAGGCACATCTAGTTCAGTATGTTTGAGGTGAGTGTTAGGAGTGGAGGGTAGGAAAGTTCTTCTATATGATGTGATGGTTATCTAAGCTGAGCCTTAGGCAAGCGTTACTTGGGTGAAGAGGGTGAGAGTTCTTTCAGGCAAAGGTAATGGCATGAACAGTGGAGCTGAAGTGAGAAAGAACGTGCTGTGTACAAGGAACAAGGCAAGAAGTGCAGTGGAGATGAAGCTGGGATGGTAGTGTGAGCCAAATTACAAGGACCTTGGACATACTGAATGGCAGGAGGAGGGTGTCACCATTGTCTGAGATAAGAAACAGAGGGGACAGCACTGTCTGTATACACAGATGTCTTTCCTTTGTTGATAGGGACACACATTTATTCACACTCCTTTTTAAGTTGACCATCAGGAGCCTAAACTAGGCAGGTTATGAGAGTTATACAATGTAACGAGAAAAGACTATTGCAAGGACACTGTATGAAATTCCACTATTAGATCTAGATCTAGCCTGTGAAAATGTAAGCATCCCTGCAAGAAATCATACAAAATGCCATCAGCAAAAAACTGTTATCTTCTTGCGAAAGAGCTTATATAATGATATGCTATTTTAGGAGGCCACGGCAAAGGCCAAAGTAGAAAGGGTCAGAATAGGGACATTAGAGTAGAGAGGAGAGAGAAAAAGTAGGTTTGGAGTAAGTCACATGTTGCAGATTCTTTCTCATGCTAGTGACAGACATTATCAATCAACTGTGATGCTCCTTACCTCAGAGATCTAAAGGCCCCACAATTCTCAACACAACTCCCTAGGCAGCATTTACTAATCATCTGGAGTTGTTCCTTTAGAGGAAAATTTCCCCATCTTATTTCTCAAAGGACAAGAATGGCAAGGGCTTCCTTGATATAGCCCTCTAGCTTTATGCAGGTGGGAGTTACAGGGGACCTAGGAGTGTAAACTGGAAAGAGAAGCCTCCTATAGGAAGGATTAATGGAATCACAACGAAAGATGTACTCCATGCAGCCAATATTATTGAAGACTTGCTGGGGCCAGGCACTGCTCTAGGTCCTGGGGATTCAGCAGTAATCATGAAGCTTAAATTCTATTACAGCTGGATAAGCCAGACAATGAGCAAAATAAACAAGAAAAATATGCGGTAGGTTAGATGGCAACAGGTTCTATGGAGAAAAGATAAAGCCTAAGAGTGAGGAAGGTGTGTGTGTGTGCAAGGGACATGGAGTTGTAATTTTATATAGGGTGGTCCAGGGAGATTTGAATGAGTACAAAATTGAAGGATGTGAGAGAGGAGCCATATCTGGGAGAAAGGCAGAGAGAATGGCAGGTGAAAATGCCCTCATGTGGGAACAGGTTTGATATATTTGACAAACAGCAAAATGGCCAGAGTGCTGGAGAGAATGATCAGGGAGAAGTATAGTAGCAAATAATGTCAGAGAAAGGACTAGGGGGCCAAATTCTGTAGGATTTTATAGGCCATTGTGATTTAGTTGCCTTTTGCTTAGAGTCAGATAGGAAGTCATTGGACGTTTGCAACGGAGGAGTGACGTGATCCCTCATGTATTTAACAGGATCCCTCTGGCTGGTGGGTTGAAAATAGATTGAAGGGAAACAAGGGTGGATATAGGCTGACCAGTTAGGAACCTACAGCAGTCTTCCAGAAAACAGATGATGGTGGCTAAGATCAGGAGTGCCATGTGGAGGAGGAGAAGACTAGGTTATGTTTTAAAGGTAGAGCCATCAGGATTTCCTGATGAACACAAAATCAGGAGAGGATTCAGGAATGATTCCAATGTTTTGGGCTTGAATTCTACATGGATAGAGTTACAGTCAACCAAGAATAGGCAGACTGCAAGAGGAACAAATTTGGTAGATCAGGAGATTAATCCGAGCCATTCTAAGTTTGCAACATTTATTTCAAGTCTAGAGTTCAGAATAAAAGTCTGAGGTGGGCATAAATGCTTTAAAATTAAAAACAGAAGGAAGGATTTATACACCGTTTGTGTTAGGCAAATGCATGCATACTTACCAATTTAGATAATAGTGCATAATTAATTACTTAACCCATATGAGATGGCATGGTCTCCAAGGCTCTTTCATAGCCTAAACTTCTATGATTTAATTGTGCTTTATATCTAGAAAAAATGTTAAGTACCTAAGTACCAGGTAACTGTTGTAAAATCCAAAACTATGATTTGTTTTCTCTTTCTCCCTTGTATTATCCACCTAAGACACTTTCATAGTTTCTGGTCTCAGCTACATAACCTTGTAATTAGTTGCTTTTTAGAATAGGTTCAATAACCCTTTTTAATAATTCTCTGCTTTTAGCTTTGGAGTCTAAGTGTTTCTACTTGGCTCCTCTTTAGTCCAAACCATTTCTTCTGCTGCCCAAAGCTCAAAATCTTAGTGTAGAATTAAATTAGCCAAATGGCTTTTCAAATGGGCTCCTTCCAGTGTAATTCATATTTAATTTTCAGTCATTCACTTAGAATTTTTCCTTCTGTATGAATGAACCTTCCAGTTTACTACCTGGTTTCTTTAATAATCCAGAAAATTCCTTAAGATAAATAAAATACAGCGTGCTTTGAAAAGCTAAATTGTTTCTTTCTCCCAAATGCTGCTAGCAATTCCTGACTTGACAACATCACATCTACAAACAGGCCCTATGTGATAGTTTGAAGTTCTTTTTTGAATCCCAAAGATTATGTTCTTAAACTAATCTATTTTTGTGGGTATGGTGACCTTTGCATAAGATTCACTTTAGGTCACTTGATTAGATTGCTTTTGACTGTACTGCATCAGTGAGATGTGACTCAGGTTGGACCTCCACCCTCTTGAAGGGTCTTATATAAAAGAAGACACAGAGAAAGTTAGCCACCATTTTGATCCTGCCAAAGTGAGAGAGGACTGCAGGAAAACAGAGGAGCCCCGGAGACGGAGAGAGGTCCCAGAGTCTGGAGTCAGCAGAGCACAGAGGTACAGAAAGAGGCCCCCAAGGGCCTGGGCCCACGGAACAGCTCCAGGCCGAAGAGACAAACCATATGCCCAATAGCCTACAGCTAAACTCGGGAAGAAAGTAGAACAGTCGAGACTGAAAAGGGGGGGCCTGGAATGGTACAAGCCCATTCCTGGTCACCCACCACTAGGCTCCAAGAGGTGGTGAGCCTGGTGGGAAAGGCAGGGATCTTGGCAGAGATCAGGAACCATCTTGTTTGACCATGTGGCAGGACCCCAGAATCACCAGCAGCTGACTTTGGTGAGGAAGCATTTCTGCAGCTGTCTTGATTTAGACATTTCACAGCCTGAGTGATGTGTGTATAAGGAATGATGATAGGTGGTGATGGGGAAGAAGAGAAAGAAGAGAAGACTAGGAAGGGAGGCAAGGAAGGGATGAAAAAAAGGAATTGAGTGGGACAGTATTTTCTATTGCTTAAGAACAGGACTTCTTAGCAGGGGCATGTTTAACTAAGGCCCGTTAATCTGGAATCTATAAATCCTAGGCAAGGCCACTGTGACTATAGTGTTCTAAGTTTCTAAAATTTTTAACAAACAGGGAGATTCTTATGTAGAATGGCCAAGGAAGCCACATTTTCAATAAGATCCTCAGCTCTACAATGATTCTAATGCCAGATTGTCTTACTTATACTTTCAAAATTTCAGAGATGGTCTGTCCACGAGTGGTCTTTAAGGGGTTGAGGACTCCAAAGTGTAAAATTTGGCATGTAACTTCCTTTCTCTGAGGAGAGGATCCACAGCTTATATAGAGTTTTACAGGGGTCTAAACCTCCCCAATACGCTAAAGAGAGGGAGAGAGAGAAAGAGAGAGAAAGAGAGAGAGAGTTGGAGTCAAAGGAAAAAAAATAGCAGTTTTCCTATTTATTCCTATTGGTCCTGCAGGACCAAGGTAGCTATTTATTAGTAGGAGTTGAGGAAGGCAAACCACAATGAGGCCAAATTGACTGGTAATATATGCTTGTGCAGACAAAACATCTAAGATAAAGATAGAATGCTATTAATGAATTATGGAGAATCTGATAACTAATGCACCAAACAGATGTCAGCTCTCTTGTTGTTTTGCACCATATTGACCAAATAATCTGTAAATGCATAAGTATAGGAACTGAATTAACTCTCTTCTCCAGCCAGGTGCCAATTAGCATTTTGAAAACAGCATGTCTTAAGCATCAAAGCAGCTGGTGAGTCTTTGTTTCTTAAGTTCTTTAAAATAAATGGCCAATCCCAAACCATACCCTACTGGACGGAGTTCAAGAAAAACCATGAGAAAGGTCCATAGCTAAATTTGTTCTACGCATGCAAGTCTGGGCTTTCTGCCAAGGATATATTTCTGTGTGAAAGTAGATAAACGAATGAAATAACTCCTGATCACAGTGGTGAAGGAAGGAGGTAATATCAATCAAAATTTCCAGGCTTCCACTTTTTTCTTGACATTTGATGATTTATAGGAAACCTATATAAGCCCATCCCACTATCCATGGTTTTCAAAGCTAAAGTACGGATCTGCCTGTAACTGGGGAGCACTTGAATCTGCTGCTTAAAGCCATCCTATACCTGCTGCCTGTGGTTTCATTCCCTAACCTGCATCTCACATAATCAAATATCAGCTTTTGGCTAGGCCAGAAGAAAAAAGTGAAATTACTTCATCCATTTGTCTGTCCCTTCTTTCTTTTTCTCTTTCTTTCCTTCCTTTCTTCCTCTCCACAAATATTTAATGAACACCTATCATACTCATGCTCAATGACAGGAACATGACATGAACTCAGGAAAAGTATATGGAATGAACAAATGTCACCAATAACCTCAATGATAAAGCCAATGGTAATGTCTCCATCTTCAACTTCCTTAAACTTTCAAACAGTTAACCATTCTCTCTTTCTTGAAATATATTTTCCCCTGACTTTAAAAAAATTTTATCTCCCCCCCTTGCCACTTGCTTGCTTTCTGCTCTCTGTGTTCATTTGCTGCGTGTTCTTCTGTGTCTGCTTGTCTCCCTTTGTTGCGTCATCTTGCTGCGCCAGCTCTCTGCAGGCGTGGGCTGTCAGCTCTCCATGGGCATGGGCCAACTTGCCTTCACAAGGAGGCCCTGGGAAGCGAACTCAGGGCCTCCCATATGTTAGATGGGAGCCCAATCAATTGAGCCACAGCTGCTTCTCTCCCCTGACTTTCATAGAATCTCAATCAATTTTATCTGACTCACTGGCTTATCTTTCTAATTTATTTTGCTGAGCCTTCTTCCCCTACTCAATTACTTAATGCTGGAGGGGCAGGTACATGTCTTAGGCCACCTTCTCTTTTCTATATCTCCTTTATTCCTTTGGCTTTATATATATTGCCTATATGTTGATGACTTCCTCATTTTTATTTCCATCCATGGACTCTACACTGAGCTCTAGATTTGTATATCCAACTTCTTACTTGATATCTAAATATGTGTATCTAAAAGGAATCTCAGATTTAATATAGCCAAACCAAAACTTTTATTGCTTCTTCATTTTGTTCTCATCTTGATGAACAATGTCACCATTTTCCTATTGTACAAGCCAAACCCTGGGAGTCATATCTCAAATGTATTGGTATGTGTATATGTATGTATATAAAGATATATATCAATAAATGGAACTAATATTTTAGTGGTTTTTCATATTTCTTGAGTGTATAAAATAGGAAATTAGTAAATGTTCATTGAATTTAGTTCATGGACAAGACTTTAGCATAAACAAACTTCCTCACAATAAATTCCAAATTATTATTGCCTTATCTACCAAACGCTTGAATACATGACCTCTGGCATATCAGTGATCACAATTCCTGCCTATTCCTTTGTGGCTTCTTGGCTCTACTGCTTTGTCCCTGATTATGGTTATGCCATGATCCTTGGCCTGTTTCTTGTTGTGATATGTTTCTCCTCAGTATAGATGATTTAATCCAAAGTCACAAGTACTTTTAGATGGTGTTATTGCAAGGTTCTGCTGATCATGATTTTTTTAAGTACTAAATTTCTGGATAGTTTATTCAAACTTCTGGTTTTATTTTTGATTAATTAATATTAAATTAATATCAGAGTGTCCAAACTAATACAGTCTGTACAAAAATATACCACATTTGATAAATGCAATAGGCTCTATACTTTTGAAAAAAATTTTTTCTATATTAAAATTTTATCTTTGAAACTGTTGCTTCCTTCTCAGTTGGCACAAGAAAAAACAATTGCTACACTACCCATTGATTCACATACTAAAGACATGAAGAGCAAGATATAATTGGAGAGACACTAGAAGAATCTAATATGTCATAACATACTGCTGAATGGCTCACATTTGATGGATACTGACATGATACAAATTTAATTTGTTCCTAGAGGGTTCAAGATGCAAAGATAGATTACCCTGATTCTCTCAGAAATAAATGTTGAAATTTGAATGGTTTGTGAATTTTTTAAATGCTATAACTGATATTAAAATGACATTATTATAAATACATTGCTGGTGTGGTTTCAATCACAATTCTTTCCCTCAGACTAGTACTATTCATTCTTAGATCTAGGAGCTGCACACCATTTACCAATGCTGTCTTCTATATTCCATGTTATTTTAATGCCAAATATGACTAATTAGGAATTTCTGGTTAAAAAATCATATATATCTTATTCTTCAGTTTTCTTAAATAAGTTATTTGAAAGGCATGAAAAATGAAATTAATGTCTCCTCCAATTTCTTAAATATTAAAAATAAGTACATGGAGATAAAATATATGATAACTTGAATGATAGATATTCAAAATTCTTTTTTAGTAGACACTGAAGTGTCATTAATCTTGACTGCTGTTAGCAGAAATGTTCTTTTGAAAACCAACTTATTTAAGAGAGTTCTATTTTCAATTATTTTTAACAGTGATTTAGTTTATTAGTAAGTCATATACACAGTAATTTCTTGCTAAATCATGGTTCTTTAGCAAGAACCATGATTTAAAAAGAAACAGTTTCACACCCTCATAAATGGTATAGTTAGGTTCAAGAGATAATTTAAAGAAATATAAAGCAATAGAACTTCAAATATTTTGAAAGGTATAAAAGTAGGCACTAAGTAAAATATATTATCTACTAAAATTGGAAAGTAAAGGAAGGGAGGAAGTGAGAAATATATTAATTACTTCAAGATTCATCATTAGAAGTCAATAGATCCTTTCAAGAAATAGAGCATTTAAAGTAGTTTATAATGCTATTGATATAAATATAACATAACCACTAGAACAAAAAATACAGGCCTTTTGTTCTGGTTATCTATAGCTTCCTAACAAATCACCTCAAAACTTAGTGGTTTACAGTAGCAACAATAATTTTATTATTTTTCTTTGGTTCTGTGAGTCAGAAATATGTAAAGGACTTTTAGCAGTTCTAGTTCAGGACCCCTTGTGTGATTCCAGTCAAGTGGTAGATGCAGCTGGAATACCTGGGGGTTAGAGCAACAAGGAACTTGCCAGTCATCTTTCTCTTTGTCATCTTAGATTTTCTTTATATGGTGTCTATGCTCTAGTTTGGACTTCCTTACAACACTGCAGCCTCCATACAATCAAATTGTTTATATGGCAGCTTCTTCCAGGAATGTGCATCCCAAGAAAGCTCTTTTATGGCTTTGCCTCAGAAATCACATAGAAATCAGAATTTCACCTTAATAATCACAGCAGCCAGTCCAGGTTCAAGGTAAGGGGACATAGATCCACACGTTTCCAAAGAAAATTTTCAGTCACTTTGCACATAGAGCATATGATGTGGAATATATTGCTGTGGAAATCGCTGGAAAATACAATCTGTCTTGCTTTCTATATTATCAGAAGAAATACCTAATAAAAACAATGAAGCTGAATATAGATTATACAATGAAAAGTAAAATGAAATAAAATATAAAATATATTACATAAACTATAAGCATAATAACAAACACTGTGCCAAATACTTTTCTAAATCCTTTGCACATATTAGCCTAATTAATGCTTACCATAATTCTGAGAAAAATACCAGTACTATTCTCATTTTATAGATGAGGAAACAAAGGTACAGAAAAGTGAAATAAATTGCCAAAGCATCCAAATTTAATCAATGCTTGAGCTGGGATTTGAAGACAGGAGTCTGACTCCAGAGTATATTCTATCAGGTACACTATCATATCCCTCTTGTAAGGGCAGAACTAATACCTAGCCTATCTATCTTAACAAAAATGGGATAAATTTACTAATTACTTTTAATAAAAAGGAAAAATCCAACTAAACACTGCCCGAGAAATGTATGTATAACAAGGTGACACAGAAAGAATGAAAACAAGAGGATGGGTTAAAAGGATGCCTTCCAATGAAAACAAGTGCAAACAGTCTTGATATAGGTTTAATTCAGGGTAAAAAACTTTAGACAATACCAAGAGCTTATGGTGATGGTACAACCCACAAAGAACTAATGGTTGCTAATATCTATTCACCAAATGACAGAGTATCAACAATCATGAAGCAAAACTATAGTAAATATAAAGACTAATTAAATGAAACATATTAACAGTAGATTTAATTCCTCTCTTTCTGTCCTTAAGAGATCAAGTAGATCAAGGGAACTAAAATACATACATACATATATACATACATACATGCATGCACACTTACCTACATGCAAAAGTAGTTTTAGTAAAAAGATCAGAGAAAAATAAACAGAAAAGAAAAACAAACATTTACTTTCTTGAAATCAGGTGGGGGAAAGTGTTCTCTTCAATAAATTTTGGGACAAAGAGTAAATCAAAGCTAAAATTACAGGTTACTTAGGAGATAATGAAACACCACATATGAGAATTCATGGATCCAGCTAAAACAGAGCTGGTAGGATAATACAAATAATTTGAGAGTTATCAATTAGATGTACCTTAAATAATCATATTAATTAGGTCTCCTCTATATTTTTTGTCCTTAAAATGTTAGTTATTTTGACAAATTGAGTTATGTAATCCAGGGGGACATGCTAATGTTAATCTTAATCCATTCCTGTGTTTATGAACTCATTGTAAATAGGACCTTTTGAAGATGTTATTTTTAATTGAGGTGTGGCCAACTAAATCATCACCTCAGTTAATTTTAGAATGTTTTCACTATTCCAAAAGAAAAAAATCCCATATTCCCTTATACTGTCCCTATCATTTACACTTAGCAATGATACAGTAGCTTCTTTGCCATTGATGCAAAAATATTACAATATTATTGTTAACTGTATTCCACAAATGACATTAATTGTATTTTTCCCACGTATCACTATATTCTTTTAACACCTTGTAATAGTGATGTACATATGTTCTAGCTCATAGAAGAACATTCTAGTATTTGTACTATTAACACCAACCATCATCCACTACTAAGTTCCCTATGCTATACAGTACCTAGATTATCCTCTAGCTTTCATTCAGTTGACATTTACATCTATAGACACTCCCTTTCAGCCACAATCACATTTATAAATCAGCAGTGTTATAGTTACTATAATGAGTTTTTAGAGTAGTGATTTTTTCTTGAAGTGCTTCTTCTCCTGGCTTTGTCCACCAAAAAGGCTTTACACTAACATTAGTTTTATAGTCGTCGTTTAGAAAGGGAAAAGAAGGGAAAAGTCGTCGTTTAGAAAGGGAAAAGGAAAACCTTGGTTCAGATCATGCCACTATGGCTTTATAATTCATTGATGTTTAATCTTGGACAAGCTATCTAAACTCTGTGAGTCTCTGTTTTCACAGATGTAAAATGGGAATAATCTACTGGGTTAGGAGTTAAATGAGAGAAAGTGCCTGGCACAAAGTAAAAGCTCAACAAATCTAGCTATCATATCCCAAACATAGGTCATGGCACAAACTGAAATTCTTCCATATTTGTAAGGCCAATATGCTCTATCTAAATTCCTAGTCAACAAACAAAGGTTAGGGAAATACATTTAAAATAATTCTTATTTTCTTTTTGCACAAAATAACACATGTTAATTGTATACTAGAATGTACATACTGTGAGGCAGGGACTTTGTGTGATCTTAGTATGTATGGCAGTATCTGGAAAAGTTTAGGTGCTCAATAAATAGTTTTGGCAAATGCTGAGTAAATTGAAGGAGAAAGAAAATTAAAAATCAGCAAATAATTCCATTGTTCAAAGCTAAAACATTTTGCTGTGTATAGCATTCTACATATAATGACTACATTTTATATAATAATATACAGTGAGCATTACTTCATGACAGACATTTTTAAAAGGCATGAATTTTACTGACAGCATAATGTTATAAATGGGTTCTGGTACTATAATTCATTTAACCATTGTTCTTTTTTCCTTTTTAGTTTATTTCTAATTTTGACTCTTCTGAACAATGCTCTGATATCGCTGCTAAATATTATAGTCTTAAGATAAATTTCCTGGAGTGAATTTTCTGAGTGAAGGGAGGAAGTACCAACTTGGTTTGAGCCAGAATAAAGATGGATTCCAAGCACTGAAGTATGACAGTAATAGCAGCAGTGCCTCTTCTTAAGGGCTGTTATGCAGAGGGCTTCTTGCTTAGACTCTGCAGGAAGGGAAAGGCAAGGACAGGAGGTGGGACAGGTAAAGAGTGAGGAGCTGGGACTAGCACACAGAAGGACTCTAAAGATCAGTCAAGGCTGAACTGAGTTTTTATTAATTAATACCTTTTCAAAAGTCTCCATAAAGAATAAGAATGGACTCATAGGAAACACATACTATAAAACAAAATGATAATAAAATCATCTGAAAGAAAACATAATCAAGAAAATTGCCCTATGACACAAATTGTTAGCGTAGGCAGAATACACAAAACAGATATACTAATATCATGACCTATCCCAATTAGAACACAAATCTTATTATGAGCTTTCTGAAAACTGATAGCACTAAGCACACAGGTGCTAGGGTGTTTGTGGAACACTATTTCATGGCAATTTAAGCTGTTTTTTTAAAAAAAGGAAACAAATGAAAATGGGTTGTATGGTCAATATGTTTGGAAAACAATGGGCTAAAACATACCCAGAATTTTTTTTCCTGTGGTTCATCAGAGACTTTACTGTTCTAGTGTGTACTTTGTGTCTCCAAAAGGGTAATACAGTATATATAGCCTTTTCAAATTTGACACCAAACAGTAGTATACTATAAGGGGCTAGTGTTCCAGGAACAACCACCCATTAAATACTGTCTTCCATGGTAATCAGAGACAAGTTACAATGTAACTGTAGTAACTATTTTTGACAGTTTTAATTTTTATAGGTCTCATTCATTTATGTCTCTATGTATCTCGATGTCATCTATATCTATCCACATCTATAGCTGTGTATTTCTCCACACACACACACACCATCTTGTTTTATTGTATGTATTCCCTGTGAGTCATATTGAATCTTTCGTGGGATCCTTTGTGGAAAGGATTAAATAATAGTAAACTAATCAGACATTGCTTATTGTTGTTGCATTTGTGATATAAATAAATGATCTATGAACTAACGATGACCTTTTAGCCAACTGAATGCATATATTTTTCCTTTGATCGCACACCATTTTCTCCACTATAATTCCTTGGTGACTAGTTCTGGTCATCCTATCAGTTAATTGCTGCTGTATTTCTTCCCACCATGGTGCAGGTCAAAAGAACCTCCTAGGCATAAGGTCAGTAGATGGAAGTAAGGGTGGATGGCAGTTCCCGAAACTGAACTAAGGTTTCTTTATCAAAGTATTATTTAGATTAATTACTTAAATTGTAACTCTTTCCAAAAGAATCTGTTTCTAAATGCTAATGGTTTGAGATCTAGAGTAAAAAAGTTATAAACATGAAGTGATATTGGAGTTTTTATTTTTATTTTTTAGGCTCTTCACTGAAAGCTCCATAAATTATACCATAGAAATGCCTGTTTTGTCTGAAAACCGATGAGAGCATCGGAACTGGCAAGAAGTGGGTCTTTAGAAATGTTGAAGAACTGTTTCAGGGAAGGGGTGGACACTAGGTTCTAGGAACAGAAACTTCTCTTCCATTAGCAATCAGATTGGGACTATTTTAACTAGGGGAACTTTTTTTTTCTGACTTTGTAGGACACATTTCAATAATAAAATCATAACTATATAAAGAGTGATTCCACTGGACAGGTCCTCTGCACAACTTGGTGAAAGATCTTACTGCTGAGTTATGAGGAATGATTTTGTTCATGTGACTGTCCCTGTCAAATCAATAACATGTGCAGAGCTCCAAATCCCAAACTATGCCAGACTCTATTCTAAGGATTAGGGGATACAAAATGACTCCAACTTTGTCTCTACTGTCTAGGAGTTTATACCACATTTAAGCAACTTAATTCACTAACAGACATTCAGAAATATTTGAACTCCAATATCATATTGACATGACTTGATGATCATATTTGAAGAACCAAGAATGAAGGCGCCTCACTTGAAGGCTACTTTTCTGGCATTTACCTGTATTTTGCATCCATCTCTCCAGAATTCCTTTCCCCAGATATTCAAATCTGGTTCCTGCTGTCCTCCAGATTTCAGCTCAAATGCCGTATCCATAGAAAAGTCTTTTCTGACCTATCCCAATCCATTGCTCTTGCTCATGTCACCATTACCACATTTATTCCTTTATAGCACTCATCACCACCTGAAATGTCATCCTATTCACTTTTTAAAAAATCTCTTTTGTTCTCCTTTTAATTATTTGACCTCTAACTAAAATGTTAACTGTTTGAGGAGAGCAGCCTTGTCTCTCATGGACACCACATTTTAGGCAGTCACCAGCTCTTGAATGAATATTGTTCAAGTAAAATAGAAACAAAGAGAGGAAAAAAAGGCAGTATTTAACCAATCCTAAGCAGGTAGGGAGTCCTTCATTTTGGTGGAAGGAACACTTCAGTTATTATGAGGCATGGGTGGTTCATTAGTCCTTCCCATTGACAGGGCAAAATAAATCTTGTATCTATGTCCCTTTGTTCCGAGTCTAAGTTCGGCAAATAAGGGCAGTCAAAAGTGTTAAATTCCCAGGTATCTTGATTTCTGACAAGTTCTAGAAAACAAACATTCCTGGAAAGTTATATCGTCCTTTGTAAATGAATGCATGGGAATTTGGTTTAATTATCTATATCTTTGGAAAATGAGGATATTAATTAGACTTCTTGCTTTGGAGAACTAGTAACTATAGTTGATTGTTTGACTAATAAGGCTGATAAGATATTGAAGTGAAGTGACCAGTAAAAAAGTTGTTACCCTGGAAAGCCTTCTCTCAGTGATCTGCCAGTTTCTTTAGGCTTCACGTTCACATGAGATTGAGATATCCGACTTCATATAAGACCATGGGAATCAACTTCAGACACATTTAGTGCATCTTTCAGGGCAGAGATAAAAATATTTTTCCCACCTCCTGATTTTCACTGATAAAGATATGAAATAGTCCTAAAAGTTATACCATATCGAGCTAAAAATATAATCATAAGTTCTGGTCAAAGTCCCATGAATTATGCATTTGCTATTATTGATAGTACTTCTGCAACAAGTTTTTCACTCCAAATCTTGTTAAAGTAACCAACTGTAAATAATCACTATCAAAGTAAGAGAACCTTTAAGGTTAGCCCTGAAATTCACATCAAAATGCAGGCCATTTTCCGATTTCACATGATAAACACGGTCAATTAGGGTAATCACACCCAGTTTAGAAGATTAAGACCATTTAATATCATTTAGGATCCTTAAAATACCAATTTCATAATTTTTAATTATTTATATAAATTGGCACACGTTTCTGAGGCTTTTAGGCAAATTAATTAATGACTTGAAATCTTGCCCCCAAACTTCTTTCTTTCTTAAGATCCTCTTATCTTTCTTATGTTGAGGAGGCATTAGCCATGAAAATAAAATATTTAACTGACCAATAAATTCCTGATTGGGGAGCAGGGAAACGCCATCCTCTCACTTCTAATACTTAGTAACAAAAATTGTCTTTTCCATTCTAAATAACCTTTCTCTTTCCCCATCCCCATCCCAATTCATTAAAAATTAAAAGAGGTCCCAACATTTAAAGTTTATGTATTTTGCCTCAGCTCTGGGCTATGGAGATATAGGGGCATGAAAGAAAATTCTAGAAGTCAATTTTGGAAACTGCTGAATCTGAAGACATAAGCTTTTGGTGCCATGCCTAAAAATAATTAGCTATGTTTAATTCCAAAAATAAACTTTCAGTGTCTGCCAATATTTTAAGAACAGTAGGAAAAACTTGAGTTTTCCTTTTATTTTTTTTTTAAATAATGAAACTTGGCTGTTCTCAGTGGCCCCATGGGGCCCAGGTAGTATTTTCATGCATGTGTGAATAAGTAGATTGCAAATCAGGGGTCTGGTTTCTGGATTTAGTGATTGTTACCAATGGACCTAGTTTCCAAATTTATCTCAGAGTGCAATTCTTTTACACATCAGTATTGAACCCTTTTCCTACTGAGCCAAAGTCTAGTATTTTGCAGCTGGTTTACTTTTTGTCCTATTGAAATTCATGTCAGAATGCTTACAGAAGTTCCTAAGAGCCTTTAGATTTTATAAATATAAAATTTTCAGTTTATATTTAAATGCCATTAAAATAAGTGTTTATATTTAGAATTTTTAGTTTTGACTTTAAAAAGCCACTAAACGTACACTTAGATGGGTTGTATGGTATATGAACATATCTCAGTAAAATGGTTTTTTAAAAAAACCAACACAAGTCTTAACGCCAAATAAAAATCACCACAACACTGCGCCAAAAATAATAGTCCCCAATTCCAGCTGCTCCCCAGAGGAAACTATACACAATTTTTAATATTTAGAAACAAACCATAATATTTGGTTAAATTCATTTAAAGCCATCTTATGAGCAAATATTATGGAGTGATTTTGTGTGTGTGGACATCTTGATGGGTCATTTCAATCTATGTATTTTTTGTATTATTTCTTTAATGATTTCCTCTTTTTGAGGTGGTATAAAGTGGTTCTAAAGCACAGAAGCTCTGCAGCCAAACTACCAGTAGCAATTCCTATCATACCACATCCTAATTGTTTGGCTTTGGACAATTTATTTGCTTCTCCATGCCTCTGTTTACTCAGCTGTGCAATGGGGCAATAATAATACTAACTTCATTGGTTATTTTGAATTAATACATGTAAAGTGCTTAGAGTAAGGCTAACATATAATAATTACTGAGAAAGTTTTAGCTTTCTTGTTTTTTCTGTTCTCTTTCTGAAAATCCTATTTGGGGCTACTGGATTCTTAAAATTAATTCTTTCATGTTCATATCTTTTTTCTCCCATTTTTTTTTCTTTTTATTATATTGGTCTGCTTGCTGAGAGCTTTCCTCACCTTTATCTTTCAATTTTTCTTTTTTTAATTTTTTTGGATTTCTTTAACTTCTAAGATCTCCTGTATATCGTCATTGTTTCTTTTTTGTTATTATTATTCTATGGATGAAATAACTTCTCTTACCTCTCGGGTTACTAATTATAGATTTTTCAGTTTTCAACTCTTTGATTTAACTTTCATTGAATTCTGTTTCTTCTTAGTCTCTTTAGTTTATTTTTGAGGCTGAAATGTTTGGTGATATTATTGTCTATTCATGTATAAGAATGGAACATCTCTTAGGTCATTTAAATTTTCAAGAAGAGCTTGCAAACTGGTGACAGCCAGATATCCTGTTACATAAACAGGGGACCCCAAATGTCATTATCTTTGGGTCAGTTTCTCCAGAGAATGATTTTCCAAACTCCTATTTAAGGATATAGGAGGGGATTGGAGTTATAAGCCTTATTGAATGGTTCTGCGGGAGGCTGACTAGGGGAAAGGACTGGGGTGGGGGGTGGCTCAAATTTCATTCTCATTCCATTTTTAGGGTGATGCCTACGCCCATCCTTTTATAGTATCTGGTTTCCTGGTATTTGGAGCATTTCTCATTTAATTTCCATAGAAAGAATAAACCTTCTGTTATGCCTTTGGTTGGTGATGGAATCCAGGCCTCATAACTGCTTTTTATTCAGAATTCCAAACAATACTCCAGTTTTCAGTCTTTCAGCCCTTGTTTTCATAGATATGTGATATCCCTAATTTCTGAGCATTTGGAGGATCTACAGCTTTAATCAGCTCACTTCACACCTGCTTCACCCTCTGCAGGCATTTAGGCTTCATATTCCTCTGCTCTGTTAAGTCCTTACAATTTGGCCATCTGCTTTCTATTTCCTATCATTTTATTGACGTTACTTCTCTCATCTCCTCTCTCATTCTCTTTGTACTTTTTGGGTTTGTTCCTATACAGGCAATTTAGTGAAGTTTCAGGAGAGAGTGTAGAGATAAATGCATGTGTTCCATATGCCATATTTCTCCTATTTACCACAGAGAGCAAAACTTCCTGTAATATGCTTTATATAATCTTTAAAGGAGTTATGAAATTGTGTTGCTAATTACCTATGCTCTACCCTGAATTTTTAAAGCATCCTCTCATGAATCTTATTTTTTAATCCTCCAAATATATGATGATGATATTGGTTTTAATACTAGTGTATTATATATTGTCGTACATTAAAGATATATCTAATACCTGATATATGTGATACCGGTTAGGTGCTGGAAACATTCTGTTAGACTTAGGTATATATGGTTCTTTCTGTCTTACTCTGTTGGGTTCATCTAGTCTGTACAATCAAATCTTAGCAACACTTAGAATTATCTCCTAGCTTTAGTTTTCTCTTGGGATTTTGGCTCATACTGCAATTGGTCTTATGACCCTGTTAATACTCTCTGATTAGAGTGTCATGATTTCTGAAATAAAAATCAGAGTCTATTATGACTCTGATCTTTAAAAGAAGTTCTGTTTCCTGACCTGTGGATTTATTTAAATGAAGCTATAAAAATCCAATTACCTTTAGTAATAGTTTGGTTTAACCAGAAACACTTTGTTTTTGTTTTTGTTTTTTTTTTTGTAGTTAGAACATTTTTTTTATTGACTTTGTAATAATATTACATTAAAAATATATATGTGAGGTCCCATTCAACCCCACCCCCCCACCCCCCCTCTCCCCCCACCAACAACACTCGTTCCCATCATCATGACACATCCATTGGATTTGGTAAGTACATCTTTGGGCACCTCTGCACCTCATAGACAATGGTTCACATCATGGCCCATACTCTCCTCCATTCCATCCAGTGGGACCTGTGAGGATTTACAATGTCCGGTGATTACCTCTGAAGCACCATCCAGGGCAGCTCCATGTCCCAAAGACGCCTCCACCTCTCATCTCTTCCTGCCTTTCCCCATACCCATCGTCCACCATGTCCACTTTTCCCAATCCAATGCCACCTCTTCTATGTGGACATTGGATTGGTTGTGTCCATTGCACCTCTATGTCAAGAGGAGGCTCAGATTCCACATGGATGCTGGATGCAATCCTCTCATTTTCAGTTGTAATCACTCTAGGCTCCATGGTGTGGTGGTTGTCCTTCTTCAACTCCATCTTAGCTGAGTGTGGTAAGTCCAATAGATCAGATTGTAGGTGCTGGAGTCTGTTGAGGCTCAGGACCTGGCTATCACATTGTCAGTCCAGAGATTCAAATCCCCTAAATATATCTTAAACCCCAACATTAACTGCACCTCCAGCACATTAGCATGAAAGTCTTATGAAGGGAGATCCCATCTGAGTCCAGATTCATCACACATAAACACCATTTCCAAAGAGCGGCCATCTGCCCTGGTAGTTAACCCCATCAGCCATGACCATAACTCCCATGGGTCTCTTTAGCCCTCAAAGGAACCAATATCTGGGGGTTGTATCTGCTTTATCTGTCTCTCTGACTCTTCTCAGTTGTGCATGAGGGCAATCCTTCTGCCAGCCTCCAGACTCTTTTTTAGAAACTCGTAGCCATATAGACTCATTTCTCCTTTCCATTTCCCCCTTACTTTAGGTCAAACAGCATTTTAAAGTCATGGTATTTTATGTAGACATGGATATTCTGCTGATCCGCATTGAACCTTCCGTATAAGGTCATTTTCCAGTTGCATCATCAGTTTAACCAGAAACACTTTGAATTGTCAGCCAACACTAAGATGGATTGATAAGATTAAGATATCTCTGTGTTCAAGGAATTTAAAGTATATGTTTAATAAATATCCTATGTCGAACAGAATATTGTATAGGAAATCAGATTGTTCTAGAAGATCCCAGGAGTAGATGGTATGGCCTGGTTAACCAGTTACTTGAGGTATTTCAGTAAATGAACACTTTGAGTTCCCTTTTTCAGTGCATTTTATATTTTATTTCAACAGATAAGAAAACAGATTCACCTTCCCCAGGCTTATAATCATGGAAAGACAAGCTGTAAAATTACTCATACAAAAATAAAGAAGGAAAAAAAAATCCTTCAATTTACCCTCTTGGTTTTTAAGGTTACAAAGCATAAATGATTCAAAAGAACTCCCATTTAGTTTACTGTAAAGCCATTTTAAGGCAAACAGAAGGAAATTCAATAAATTTCCTTCTCCCTTGAAGACAAACAATTAATTTTCTTTATTCCACAAGTAATTCATATTGACATGGCAGCACTAAATTCAAGACCCAGTTATTCAAATTATTTCAGTGTCTCTCCAACTTGTAGTGGCTTTGAGTTACTGGGTGGTGGCTTCAGATTGAGCCATGTGTCCCAATTACTTAAGGTGCTAAATCAGTAGACTTTACATGAATATACAAGGCTTAAGGTAAAAATAGTGGACAATTTCTCAATACTTTAGTAGTCCATAGACCACAGATCAGTAAACTAATTTTGTAACTGGGAATTGTTTTATTTTCTATTCTTGAATTCCTTTAGGTTAATGTGATCCTGTTAATGTGTGGAAACTTTGGCTGGAAGAATAAAAACATAAGTAATTATTTAATTTTCACTATAATACATGGTTGATTAATAATATTTTTGTGCTATTATAGTTAATAGTAAGTTTTTTAGCTCTTCCTGAGGGAAAAAAATAGGAAATGGAGGACCTGCAAGTGTGTACTTAATTTGACAGATTTAAAAGCTTCTGAAACTACATAAAATTTGTCTAGGAAATATTAACTACCAGGAATTAAACTAGTAAATCTCTATGAATGTTGGACTCATGTATATGTTCTTGATATTGATTATTCCTGTGGGGATAATCTGTCAGGTAGGACATGATGGAGCCAAGAATTGAGCTCTGGCCTAGAAGCAGCCTACTACTCATGCCAAACTCTGAATGAGGATCATCTGTAGCTGTTGGTTAGAATTCTCCTGTAAGTTGATTGGCAAATGAATAATCACAAAAGCACTCTGGATTTCCTGTTTCAAATCAATATCTTCTTAAATAAAATGCCCCTGAAAGCTTTAAAAAAAAAAAAAAAAAGCAAATGTGTGTCTGCAGGGAAGATTCCATCTTCCTACATTTACATTTACCAACACCAAAAAGACCTTGGAAGTACAACTGCAACATCATTGTGTGTATTTCACTGCTGGAATTGTAAATCCTTTGATAGGTGCTCTCTAAAGGTGAAAGTGTTCTATGCTATAACCCAGTGGCAGAAAATAAAATTGCCTTCAAACTAAAACAAACAAACAAACAAAAAATGGAATTGGAACTAACATTTTTCTCGATTAGTCCAAGGAAACTAGGTCATGATTCCTAACAGGTAAGTAACTGGCCCCTGATGGGCTGCAATAATTAATCACCAGAACTCTGGGAATCTATATGTGTATAGTCCATAATTGGACTATCAAGGAATTTCTCTGTAGCAAATCCTTTGTCACAGAAAAAGCCCTTAATCTGAAAGCACTTTAGAGTGATCCTAAAAAAAACACATATAGACATATATGCATACATATACTCCCAATTATGCAAAACAAATATACGGAGACATAAAGTTCATTCCATAAGTTTCTCCTCTACTACAACATTCTTAAGCAAAGCATTGCAAACACATTCCTGTGTTATCCCTTATCCACTTTGGGCACTCCAAAATACATGCAGACCTGTGAAGCGGCATAAACATTAGTCACCCTGATTATTTGAAAGTTGCTAGAAATTTCAACTCATTGAAGAAAAGTCAATAAAGTAGGAAGGGAGTGTAGTTATTTAGGAACCTCTGTACTTTTCAAGAAGAAATGTAACAAGGCAGGAGAGGTGGCAATCTTCACAAACAGTCCTTATAGCCATAAAGATACCAAAAATGAAAAGCCAGGGTGATCAGACAAATTCTGGGAAATAAACTAATAAGCACAAAATGGCATGAATCAGCATACCTTTCTTCTGCCTGGTTTCTGAGGCTCTATAGAGAAACTAGTGATAGAATAATGACTTATTAAGAAACACATACATTCTTTCTTCCAAGGTACTCTTATTATTTAAAGAAGCAGTGACTTTTTAAAAAATTTCTTTGTCTTTGTTTATTTTTTTTAATGTTACATTAAAAAAATATGAAGTCCCCATATAACTCCCAACCCCACCCCACTCCTCCCATAACAACAATCTCCTCCATCATCATGGGACATTCATTGCACTTGGTGAATACATATCTGAGCACTGCTGCACCACATGGTCAATGGTCCACATTATAGTTTACACTCTCCCCCAGTCCACCCAGTGGGCCATGGGAGGACATACAATGTCCAGTAACTGTCCCAGAAGCAGTGACATTTATCTTCCTTTCCTTTTCTGTTGGGCAATAGAGGTAAAGCTATTACCTAACTCAGTTTACAAGTAGTCACTAACCAAATACTTAACAAAAATAACTGTCTAAGAATCCTGAAACATTACAAATACCAATTATAGTAAAGTTTATTTTAAGCATTGCATGTTTTTTTATTATTCATGTAGTATTAATTCATTTATTTCCTGAAAGTGACTTTAAAAATATACTATCAACACAGTGCTATAAGTTTGTTTTATGGAAAAAAGCAGTTACCCTCTAGCCTATGATATATGCTATTATCAGTCAAATCCTGAGTATTAAATATTCCCCATTGTAACCCTCAAAGTCGATACAAAAAGACTGGACATAGCTTTACTTTCAGTATACACTTAAAATATACTTATGAGAAATAGAAAAATTATGTGTGACATTTATATTCAGAAGATATGAGGAAACTGGACAAAAGGAAAAAGAAATATTTTTCTAACTTCAGTAGAACTTTAAGATTATTAGATAGAAGGATGGAATCTTAATAGATTAGAGATAGTAAGAGCTAAAGACAGAATATTCTTTTTTAGGTTGTTGGCATCTGTAGTAGTAAATAGAATGAACTCTTCTTGACTAAGGAGACCTTTATATTTGCACATGGAAAAGCAATGGAATAAGAATTGCTGATGGATTATGACATTCCCTTTGGATATCTGCTCTCCTGACAGCTCACAGTTGTTGAGTCTTGCAGATTTTCAAGGCAGTCATTTCAAATCATTTGTAAACACCTATTTCCAGGTATGTTGTATCCATCAGTAGAAAGTCTTGTCTTCTCTTGGATATACACGAAAAGATACTGCTACCTCCCCAAAAAGAGGTATTTTCATCCCAACTATTGAATTCCCTTTTCTCTAGAGAAATTATTAGAATGTGTATCAGAAAAGTCCCTCAGGAGTTTTCTAAATGATAATATGGAAGTGGCACTTTAAGTCTGCTGGCCCAGTTTGTCATCTTCTTTCCTTTCAACCAATAGCACTTACTGGGAAGCCAAAGAGGTCTAGTACAAGACTAGGATCCTTGAAGAACACTAGGAAAACAACACAAGGTACTAATATAGCTATTGAATATGTAATCAGAAAAGCTTTAGGCCATAATTGTCTACATACAGATGAAATTTATTATCTGCGATTAGGACCAATGATATGCACACATTCAACTCTATTTTGGCAATCTGGCACTACATAAGAGAAGATACTAATCTCAAAATGGCAATAAATCAGCTTATTTTCTCAACTTTCCATAAAATATAATTTAATTATAACCCCACAGTAAAAGTACATTCTAAGCTAAATACTGAAGTTTAATGTAAGCACCAGAGGGATCAAATGGCATGTCCTACATATTCTAATTGTGTTTTTAATGACATAGAGAATTTTAAAAGGTAAAAAGTTTCTCTTGCTTCTCCAGGAAATCCCATAATCTCCTCATGGCTTTTTTACTTCACACAAGGCAGGAGTAGCCTAAGCAAGGCTGCTACTGCTGCTCCTTTCAGTACCAGGGCGAGGATGTTAAGAGATGAAGATAACCCCAAAAGCCAGGAATCAATTTCAGAGGTGGGTCGTTTTGCTCTGGCATCTAAAACCTAGGTTCCACTTTAGTATTCCATACTTGCTTCAGGAAAAATAAAACACAGAGAGGCCAGCTCCCCACTTCACCCCAAATATACAAGACTTGAAAGTTTGTGCTTAAGGGACCAAGACTTGGTAGAAGGGCAAAGTGTTGGGAAAAGCTTACTTAATGAGTTAATGTAGGAAAATAAGGGAAGTCAATGATGTCCATGAAGATCTTAGAGTCAATAATGATTAAAAGTCAAGTGGGAAATTATTATGCAAATAGCACCCATAAGTTGAAATATGTTCATTTGCACATGTGATTTAGAACCTTTATAACGAAAGAAAAAACATTCAACATGAGGCTTGCATCATATTTTTGACTCGAAGAACAAGTTCATCACTTCTTTTTATATATTGAATGATTCAGTTTAATCAAACAACTGACAGGTCAAAAAGGTCAATAAATTCAGTATAAAAGATATGCTAGTCAAGTGTTGTGTGGGATGTGTGTGTGTGCGAATGGAATTGATGGAGCTTTCTAATCCAGTACATCAGCGTGGTTCTGGCAGCATATAAAATACACAGGACCAGCACTCATCATTGAAACACACTTCATAGTCACGGTATTGATTTCAATTATGATATTTTTCTTGCTAATGCATTCTGTGCATCTGTCAGGAGGCAGAGAAAGGGGGATTAAATCAACCTAAAAGCCATACCTGCAGCAAAAAAGCTTCATGTAGCCCAAAGAAAGAAGAAAGAAGCAAACACTGTGAGCTACGAGAGCCATTCTAAGAAATGTGCTCAATGGCATGAAGTTTAAAACTGTCCATAAAAATTAACACATTATCCATCTTTTTCTCTCATGGAGCCTCTGCAGTTGACATTACCACTGTCTGTGGTGTTAAGATTGGGAGAACTAAACTGGAAAATGTGATAGCAATTCCTTAACTCAAGCAGTAGTGTGCAGTGCAGGCTGTTAAGCTGCCATGCTAGCAGAACACATAAATGTCAATATTATTTTAGAATGATTTATTACATCCATAACAGACAAAATAAATAAATGTGGCCCTATACTCCACAACCCATGGATGACTTTTCTAATAATTCAGTGTTCTACAGATGACATATTTTATCAGGGGTGACATTTCAGACCTTTGAAAACAAAATTTGGAATTTTGCTGGGGATTCTGAAGTTCTCAGTGATTCTGGAAAGAGAGATGGTTAGTAGAAAAATGCTATCAAACAGAGAGGAGGGGGAAAAAGAATATGAGCTATAACTGGCTTAGATATCCATCACTGCAAAAATAAACGGGGATAAGCGATTACATTGTAAAATGTCTCTCTTCAATCTAGTTGCTTTGTTGACAACATAAACTTTCCTATAGATGAACTTCTACTGACCAGAAATTGCTGCAGAGCTAGCATAACCATGCAAGTTCAAAATGAAAAACAAAATAATTATGCCTGCACACATATGTAAATATTCCTTTGTTAAATATTCAGAATTTGTGGATTATGACATGTTACTTATTGAATTTTTAAAATTAAAATACAAGGGCTCCCACTGACATCAATATTTCTTAGAAGTAAAATGCATCATTTATGATCTTTATTGAAGTCACTGCATTTCATAGTATGTCACCTTCAAAATAACACATCATTCATTCTAGTAAATGGATCAATACATTAGAAATTCTTCCATAACAGGAAAGGGAAAAAAAGATATCTGGAGGTATTCAGATGAGATTTGAAAGTTTATTTATTGGATACATTAATATTCTCCATTTTTATGCTAACATCCTTCATAATATATAAAGTAGAAAACAGTAACAACAAAACACACACTTGTTTTAGATCAATAAGGAGGCAAAATGAATAGAAATCTATTAATATAATTATACAAATTATCTGTCACTAAGTTCATGGTAACTTACAAAGAACTTTCTGAATGATTAGTGATACTATGTACATATGTATATATATATGTATATTTATATGTATACAAATGCCTTTTTTTGGCTTGAGTGATGAATTATATTTATTTAGACTTTTTAAACCACAGTGTCCTAATTAGAGTGAATTTATGAAATAAGAAATCTGAGTAAAATTGGTTAGATAATGTATTCTTTAATTTAACAAACACTAAACATAAATTAAATAGCCTCTGTGCCTGTCTACTGTAATATATTGTTTTTCAAAAAGAAATTTTCACATTGAGAAAAGAAAGACAACTACAGTTAAGAATTTCAATTTCTGGTGAAGGAAAAGAATGGTATTTATGAAAATTTTCCAAACATAGGTGTATGGTTCATAGAATTTTTGTATGGAATACTTTTTACATTTTCAACTTTATTAGCAAACAAACATATAGACGTCACTATTTTAAACAAGGATCTGGGAAACATGGCTTTTTGAGATATTTTCTTCATACTTTTTCTTATTACCTTATTTTCCAAATTGTAGTTCATACATTCTGCTTCATTGCCCTGATGCCCAATATACTCTTCACATCTAAATATTACAAAATATGTTTGATGATTTATTCTGGGTTTTGGTCCAAAAGATCCCATCTAACATTTCAGCTCTCAGATACCAAAAAAATCCATGACTACATCAAGTAGGAACTGCTTTTAATTAACAAGAAAAAAAAGTGTGTTTTTTCAAAAAGGTGAGGTACATTATTTTGTGATATTTTTAGAAATAAGTTGTCCAGGAAAGAAAACTAGGATAATAACCTTTAATGGAAAGTGAGGTGATAAGTAAATGACGTATTCTAATAAAATAACTTGGAAAAAGGTGTAGGAGATTTCTTCCTAACATAATCTAAAATGTAGACTAAGCATAAAAGCTAATTTGGAAAGGAATAGAGGGGAAGGTTAAGTTTACAGATATGCAGATCTAATTCTGAAGGCTAGAGAATGGATTCTAGCTCTGATATATGATATCTAGTTCTACATGAATTTAAGAATTTAATGATGAATTTCCAATTCAGTTTCTTCAATTTTGTAAATATGGAAGTTTTCTATTCAGCTAAAAATAAAGCCCCTAACCTAAATAGGTGTGCACTTACAAAGTGGACTGCATTCTCCAGCAAGTCCAGGTAATACAAGACCAGTCTGCTTCCCTCCTGAAAATTAGCTCTTCCCAGGTCACCAAAACCAAGTACCTTCTTCTCTATGAAGAGCACAGAGATGAATGCTATGGGCTCCAGGACTTTAGTGTCATTTCACAGTCCAATATCATTTTTCCATAAACCCTACCTCCTGTAACTGGATTTCCACTCTAATAGTTACCTATTCCCATTCTGGAGACGAGTCTTTCCATGAATCTCCATCCCATCATAAGAAAGTCATTTGTCATTGACAGAGCACACAGTTGAAGTTCCTCTTCTGAATGTTACTTTCCCTATGGCTATGCTTTCCATATCTGTCTGGACAACCTGAAACTTCTCTGCACTGGTTACTGTTTGCCAGAAACTCTAGTCACCACCACTTTGGATATCATCTCAGCCTGGCGACACTTAGCTTTCCATGGTAGTGCCTATAGCTGGAAGTAGCTGGATTGGCTTTTGCAAAGCCAACGTGACTTGATATGATAGCCAATGGTGCCTCAGTGGGCCTTTTCTATTAACCATTCCTTTACAGTTCTCTAAATACCACTGAAGAATTTAAGAAATATTAATGGATTTCTTTATGCATCAAGCATCCTTATTGGCCCTGGGAATATAGAAAGGACCCAGAAAGAAATAACTCCTGCTTTCAAGAGCTTAATATTCAAAAGTGCCAGATACTTTCTCCATATTTGCTCTTCCTTTAGTCCATATGAAGAAGGTGGATTTAATGTGGGGCTCCTTGCTCCATTATGCTCATTTATATTTCAACATGATAGATATGCTGTCCTATTTGAGAGGTTCTTTTTTAGATCTCATAAATAGCAAGGATAATGCCAAGTAAAATTTCATATTATTGCTGTCAAATTGTCAATATATTTATTTCTCTTGTTGGAAGCAATGTGAATACTTATTCTGTAAATTATAATTTTCCTACAGGATACCTGTCACATAGATCTTTTCTCTGGATTGTAGTAAGGTTCTGTTTTTGCAGATCAGTTTAACTTCCTCCATAAAGCTATCATGAAACATAGTCTAGACATTCAGGTTTCTTGTGAATTTGTATTTACATTTGTATTTATACTGTTCACAATTATTTTTTATTCATATTGTAGAACTAGCATTCCACGAAGTATGTACAACAGAGCATCTGAGCTGCTACATAATCTATGAAAAGAGGAGTTCATATACAAATAAGATAATGAAACACTACATATTATATTTTCCTTTTGGAAATTCACAATACAAATTAAAATGTTAAAACAAAAGTAGTCCTACAGGAAAGAAACTGGTTGAACTTTGTTTAACACCTTTTTCAAACTGACATAAACACAGGATTGTTTTAAAAAAAAGTATTCTTGAGTGAGATGCTTTGAGCTTCATTTCCCCCACAGAGGCTTTAAATAGCCAGCAAAAACTGGCAGAAACATCTTTCTCAAAGCTCCAGGAAAGTGTTAAAGATTGCAGTAAAAGGGCAAATGTTGACTCAAGAAAACTACTACTTACAAGAGATAGGCTCTTTTGGTACAGTGGCTGGCCCCTCCCCACCATTCACCAGCTCTGCAGAGCCAGCCCACAAACCCAGTGCAGATCTCTGGTCAAAGTTCTGAAAGGAGCAGAGTAACCCTAGGGCATATCCTGGGAGAAAGTATGCCTGGCCCAATCTGTCTGCTGATGGCTTGAGGGACTCACTTTTCCCAAACATGGCCTGCATGTAGAAGGAAGGCGAGTCACAGAACTTTTTTTATAGAATGCTGTGGAACAGCAGTCAGGTTGTGCTCCTCGGAATAAGGAATGGCTGGCTATAAGACAAACAGTACAGTGCCTGGGATCAGGAAGAAACTGTTTCCTAAGGAAGAGGGGACATTTGGAACCATATAAATGGGGGTAATTCCTAGGGCCACATGCATATTCCCAAAGCAAGACACATGTGCAGAAAGGATCAGGGAGGTCCTTATGCTTTGGCCTGGAATTATTTTCTAAACTCATTGTATGGATATGTTCTGAAGGATAGCATTCACACAGGTCAATCTGCAAATACTGGAGAAAGTGTTTTTGGTTTTTTTTTTTTTTTTTTACTTCTTTTTTGTTGTTGTTGTTAGCTTTCAGGAAAAGCTCTGTCATAACGCTAGCTTAATGCAAGCTTAATGAACCAAAACCTCACAGTCTAAATTCTAGAAATAACTATTAAAATATCAAAATGTCCAGGTTTCAACAAAAGGTCACAAAACATACAAAGAAACACGAAATGATAGCCCACACAAAGGAAAAGATTAAAATATAATTAACCATCAATAAAGAAGACAATACCTGGGACATACCAGATAAAGAACTTTTAAAAATGATCCTAGATATGTTCGAAGATCTAAAGGAGAACATGGAAAAAGAACTAAAAAATAATCAAAGAAAGTGATAGATGAACACAAAGATAATAGCAATAGAGAGATGGAAAATTTGAAAAGGAAACAAATAGAGCTGAAGACCACAGTAACAGAAATTAAAAATTCCCTAGAGTGTTTCAGCAAGTAGACTGGAGCTGGCAGAAAAAATTAAAGATAAGACATTGAAATCATTCAGTCTGGGAAGCAAAAAGAAGAAAAAATGAAGACAAATGACCAAAGCTTGAGGAACATCAGGCATAACAATAAACGTATTGCAGGAACTGCAGGAGAAGACATAAAGAAAGGGACAAGGAGAATATTCAAGAGTATAATGGCTGAACACTTGCCACATTGAACAAAAGACATGAAATATGCACATCCAAGTTGCTCAACAAACTTCAAATAGGGCAAACAAATGAACCATAACATGGAATATTATAATTAAATTGTCAACTGCCAAAGCCAAAGAGAAAATTCTGAAAGCTACAAGAAGCAACATGCCACATACAAGGCAGCCTCAATAAAATTAAGCGCTGATTTCTCATCAGAAACCATGGAGGCAAAAATTAGTGGAATGACATTTAAAGTGATGGCAGCAAAAAATTGTTAACCAAGAAATTCTCTATCCATAAAACTGCTTACAAAATGAAGGGGAGATTAAGATTCTCAGGGAAACAAACACTAAGGGAATTGGTCACCATAAGACTGGTCTTATAAGAGATGCTAATGATAATTCTGCAGATTGGAAAGGTAAGGATAGTGGACAATATATTAAAGCTGCTTGAAGAAGTACCCTTCTGGTGAGGGTAATTACATGAGTAAATATAAATGTCAGGACTACTGTATTTTCATTTGTAACCCCAATTTGTACCTCCTACAAGATCTGAAAGGCAAATTCATAAAATGTTATGATAAATCAATGGTTTTGGACTCATACATATATAGATGTAATTTGTGACAAGAACTACATAAAGGAGGGGGATAGAGGCATTAGGAATATAATTTATGTATACTACTGAATTTAGTTTGGTATTAAAGCAAGTGATTTTATTACAGATTTAAGATGTTAAATGTAAGCCCCATGGTAATTATAAAGAAAATATCAGAAAATATTCAAACTTATAAAGCCAGAAATTAGAATATAGGAGGTGCCAGGGAAATAAGCTATTAATGCATAATGGCTATAGGGTTTCTGTTTGTGGAGATGGGAAAATTTTAGTAATGAAAGGTGGTGAGGGTACCACAATATTGTGAATGTGATTATTTCTATTGAAAGGTATGCTTGGGAATGGTTGAGATGGGAAATTTGTGTTGTATATTATGTTCCCAAATTACTTCAAAGAAAAAAAATTCAGTGAAAGAAAATGACAATTAAAAGCATTATATGATTCTAGGTGAGATCTAGCAAGGGAGAAGAAAAGGCACAAGGGGAATTTAATGGGACAAACGAAAATATTGGAATATAGACTGTAAGCCTTATACCGATGTTCAAGGTCTTAAAATAGGTAAGTGCCCATAAAGTGGTTACATAAGTGAATTTCCTTATTTATAGGATACAAATGGCGGTATTAAGTGCTCAACAGGTGTGACAGGCTAATGTGTCAACTTGGCCAGGTAGTGGTGTCCAGTTGTTTGGTCACATAAACACTGGACTAATTGTACTGCAAGGACTTTTCATGTATTTAAGTCATCAGTGAGTTGTTTGCATCTATGGCTGATTACATGTGCAATCAACTGAGGAGATTGCCTTCAGCAATGAGCGCGATGGTTTCATCCAATTAGTTGAAGGCTTTAAAAGGAGAAGTGATTTCAGCATTCATAGAGAGAATTCCCATATTGTTCAGACAGTCAGCTTCTCCTGGGAAAGTCATCAAGAACCTTCCTCAGAGTTCCTGGCTTGCAGCCTGCCCTACAGAATTTAGACTCATATACCCCATGGTTACAGAGACAATTTTATAAAATCTCATACAATTTACAGATATCTCCTATTGCTTCTGTTTCCCTAGAGAACCCTGAGTGATACAAGGAGCATGATATATATAATTTACACGCAAGTGTTCAGAAAATGGATGTATGTGGGATGGATGGATGGATGGATGGATGGATGGATGGATGGATGGATAGATGGATAGATGGACAGATAGAATTATACGGTAAAAATGGCAAAATATTAAAATTGGAGTATCTAGAGAAGTAGTAGTACGTTGGAGGTCTTTTTATGGCATTTTTCTGTTTTGTAATGGCCCTGCAAATTTGAAAGTATTTCAAAATAAAAGGTTAAAAGCAAATGAAAGGTCACTTTTCAGAACAGGTTTTTTTCTCTATATCTTTCCCAGAACTCAAAAGTAAGTGCCAGGAGAAAAGGGACGTTTCTGTACCACACAGGTATACTCATTTAAACAGGTCCTCATGAATAAATAAAATGCCACTATAGATTTTTTTGAAGAAGTAATGTTATTTGGAGTTATTCAGGAATATTTTACATTAGACATTCCAAATATGTCTTAAAAAGAAGAATTAAGTTTTCACAGTTTTCATATCAATTAGGAAAGGGATTCCATTATTGTTAACACTGCTACTTAGTGTGTTGGTTAAAAGTTCATTTTCCATGTGGATTGGTTTATAGTGCTCCATTCTACAAGGAACTTAAGTCCTACAATTCTAATCCATGAAATACCCCTCAGAGACTTTATAAATGTCTACAATTGGTGTTCAGGGAAGTGGCAGTGATAATGTCACTGATTTCATGCCAAACCTGTACCTCTACTGAAAAACAAACATATAAATAAGCAAGTAACTGCCTTTCTAAAGAAAACACCCCTGAAACAAACAAATGAAAATTCTAAATAAAAATGGATTTGTTACTCCTAACTCAGGGTAGGGTAGGTGACACAACCACCCATCCACAAAGACAGCATATTATGTAGTGGTTCATAATCATGTGAAAAATAATCATGCAATTTAAAAATTATTGGTAATAAAGGGAGATATTAAATATTTCAATTATTGATCTGAATTATAAAATATAGATAATGTGAACTGTATCTATTTCTGGAGGAAGGGTGAAACTAAAATATTCAATGTTTAAATGGATTATTAAGTCTTCTGCTTATGACACATGAAAGATGAAGATGTGCTGCAAGAAAATCCTTGATTATTCTTATACCCAGCTACCCACTATTTTAAGATGTATGATTGCTTCTTTTTTTAAAGATCATACTATGGACTTGTTTAGATTTCCTTCAGAGTAAATAAGTATCTTATCTAAGGCCTTTCCATTTCTGAATATTCCAGTCTGAATCCATTCAGAAAAAATAGACTTTGCAACATGCATCAGGAAACTGCATCTCTATTACCTTTTGTAAAATGTGCTACTGGTTTAGTTTTGAGATAGGTCATGAATCCCATTTCAAAGAGAAAATCCAGGTAAATGAACACACTTATTTTAAAATAAAAATGAAATTCACAGAATAAAGGGAGGCAAAAAATATACCTGAATATGTTTCTTTTTCGATTAATTATTCAACAGTAACATTTTTCTAGAAACAATGTTTCCCATTTAGTAATTTTGAATTCAATCCTATTCTGATAAAAAAAGAAGCAGATGCAAGGAAGCACCAAATCTCTGAATATTACTTTTTAAATATTGTTGTAACTTGGTATAAATGTAATTTAAATAGTGCATGAAAATAAATGGCATTTTCAGGTATTATATGACACTTCTCCTATAAAATTCCCATCTAAGTCATAAATCACAGCTTTTGAATCAAATACCCAAGTGCACTGATGCATTTCTAATAAATAACTCATTTTAACTATTGAAAACCTATTGGTATGCAGGATTTTGTAATCGGAGGTTCTCAGCTGCTCACCTTAAATTACAACTTAGGCAAGGGCAAAATGAAGAAATCAGCATTACCTTCTGTTTTATTTGAACCAAGTCACCTTCTGAATCCAATCAAAGTTATGTATTTGTTTCTTAATCTGAATGACAGGTGATTCCTATGAAAATTGAGCCTATTTAATTTAGTTTAATGAATATTTAGAGGACTCCAAATGTTCACAAAACACTGAATAGAATAGGAATTTAGTAAAATCAATCTTGTAATAAAGGAGTTGAAAATATAGAAATAGAGAAAAGTCAGTTATACAAATAGCTGTATATTCCAAGCATTAAATGATAAATTTCCCAAAATAAGACATGAGGAGGCAGACATAATGTATAGTCTTAAATATGGCAGTATTCCACAAGACAGAGGTCAGCAAGAAGGTAATTTGAGAAACAGCTGGAGTATGACTAAGTTGGGTAGAGGAATGATATTATTAGGTATTTCTTGAGAGAAGGAATAACCCAACTGCAGGATAGGATAACTGCCTGAAAAAGAGAATAGTAAGAGATAAGAATGGAAAGGAAATTTGAGCAAGACTGAAGAGTGCCTTGCTTTTGAAATTGAAAAAAATTTACTCATTTAGGCAGGCAGCTATCATGAACCATTGAAGGGTCCTGAATAGAGGAGACAGTGAACCAATGATGGGTCTTAGAAGACTAACAGTCTGGCTTATTGGTAGAAGGAAAGAAGTTGGAAGCAAGAAGTATTGTTTAAAGGCCAATGCAGGGAAGCGGACTTGGCCCAATGGATAGGGAGCCTGCCTACCACATGGGAGGTCCGCGGTTCAAACCCTGGGCCTCCTTGACCTGTGTGCAGCTGGCCCATGCGCAGTGCTGATGTGCGCATGAGTGCCCTGCCACGCAGGGGTGTCCCCTGCATAGGGGAGCGCCATGTGCAAGGAGTGAGCCCTGTAAGGAGAACCGCCCAGCGCAAAAGAAAGTGCAGCCTGCCCAGGAGTGGCGCTGTACACTGAGGGCTGACAGAGCAAGATGACCCAACAAAAAGAAACACAGATTCCCGGTGCCACTGATAAGGATAGAAGCAGTTACAGAAGAATACAGCAAATGGACACAAGACAACCTGGAGGAAGGGGAGAGAAATAAATTAATTAATTAATCTTTAAAAAAAAAAGGCCAATGCAATTTATGGGTAGGAGGTAAAGAGAACTCAAACTATGATAGTGGTTGTGGAAGTAGAGACCATGGAATGGATGCTGGAAACTTCATAGAAATTAATTTTTTTAAGATGCTTATACCTGGAGCAGCCATAATCAGACAGATTGTAAGAAATCAAAGGACTGAAGATTTTAAATGTCCATGTATGAGAGTCAGGGAGAGGAGCAGGAAAGGGGACCAGTAAAAGAGAAAGAGAATAGCAATAGAAAAAAAAAAAAAGAGAAATTCCTGTGAAATAATTTAACAAGAAATGTCTTAGATATAAAACACATAAAAACATATTATTGAGGGATATTTTTAAAACATTTAATTACAATGAAATATCATTTTCCTATGTGGTAAGGCTAAATATTTAAAGAATATTTACAGATATCAAATTCTCTTAAATTAATCATGCAATTTCAAATAATATATCAACAGGACTTTCCTAATAATTTTATAAAATTGCCATATAGTTTATGAGAATGGCTAAATAATTCCATTCTAAACATAATATCAAAGCTATACAAAAAGATTGATAGTTTCAAATGCAGTGAAAATTGAAATTTCTTAAGGAAAAAAAACACACTTAAGAGCAAAATTAAATGTATTATGACAGACTAGGAAAATATTTGCAATGTATATGATGAACAAAATAGAAATGCCCTTTACACATAAAGCTTTCTTACAAATCTATAAAGAAGCATCTTAATAGGAACATAAGCAAAATAAATAAACAAGCAATAGGAAAACTTCATATGAAAATTATAAAGTAGATCATAAATGGTGAAAATATATTCAGTTTTACTTTGGAAGGCAAAATATAAATAGGAATAATGGGATGCCTTTTTAACTTGTTAAATAGAAAAAAGATGATAAAAATGAAAGTTGGTCCCATAATTCTCAAACCAATGGCCCATTTTGAACTTTAAAATTTTTAAAGTTTTCTTAGTGGCTTTTTTTTTTTTTGAAAGATTTATTTATTTATTTCTCTCCCTCCCCCCTGACCACCACCCCAGTTGTCTCTTCTCTGTGTCTATTTGCTGCATCTTCTTTGTCCGCTTCTGTTGTTGTCAGCAGCATGGGAATCTGTGTTTCTTTTTGTTGTGTCATCTTGCTGTGTCAGCTCTCCATGCGGGCGGCGCTATTCTTAGGCAGGCTGTACTTTCTTTCGTGCTGGGCGGCTCTCCTTATGGGGTGCACTCCTTGCATGTGGGGCTCCCCTATGTGAGGGACACCCCTGCGTGGCATGGTACTACTTGAACGCATCAGCACTGCGCATGGGCCAGCTCCACCCGGGTCAAGGAGGCCCGGGGTTTGAACCACGGACCTCCCATGTGGTAGACAGATGCCCTAACCACTGGGCCAAGTCTGCTTCCCTCATAGTGGCTTAACACCAAAATCAGTCATCATCCTAGTTTGATAATCTCATTGTCACTCTGGAAATTGATGCTAAATTAATTCATAGGAATAACTTCTTGCTGTGCTACATAGGGCAAGAAGTTCTTCCAAAATCCAAAAGCATAAATCTTCTAATAGATTTTCAATGGTTTACTTTCACAATCATGTCAAGGTTATAACAAGAGTTAGTCCATATTTCGTGGAATGCATATACCTAATTGAAGACTTAACCCCCAGGTTTACTTTCACAATCAAGTCAAGGTTATAACAAGAGTTAGTCCATATTTAGTGGAATGCATATACCTAATTGAAGACTTAACCCCCAAAAATAGAGCCAAAAAATTTCACCAACTTGCCAGGTGAAATCCAGAATGTGAATAGTATGAGAGTGATTGTTTCAGGTTCTACTCTCTAAATCTGGAGTGCTCAACTACATCTCTCGTATATTTAAAGAAATTATGACCTCTGTGAAGACTTCTCTGAGACCTCCACTTTTTCTTCCTACATCTAACAGACTGAAACTTTCTTCCCAGTCTCCTATTTATGCCTCCCTCATAAGGCCCTACATATACGCCACTCCTCATATAATCATTATTTGTGTGTTTGTTTTTCCTACCAGGTAGAGAGTCTTTGAACACAGGGACTTAAAAAAAATTTTTTTTTTTTTTACTCTAGGGTCAAGAAGAGTGTTGGCTCTACAAAAAGGCTAATAAAGATTTTCTAAAAGAAGAGAAATAGAGTTAGAAAGAATGGCGCGTGGGTGAGAAAAGAGTGTGTATGTGTGTGTGATGTGTCAGAGAAAGAGAAATGAAAAGGAAAGTGGATATTGTGATCCAATTTATAACACACTCTTCATAAATTTCTTCAAGTGTCTAATCAAGCTGTATAATTATGGCCAAATGATTTGCTCCAGGGTAGTGCTTATCCAGCTTAACTATCTTCATGGATCTAATTATGTAAAAAAATTGCCAGATATTTCCTTGACTTCAAGGTATGTAGCTAAACAGTGAGTTATTGCTAAAGCAGTGTCCTGTTTATGCAGATAATGAAATCGTCAGAAGGCTGGCTAGTCAGAGTTTGGTATGATAGTTTCTGCTTTTCTGAGTTGGGAACAATTATGCCTGATTTTTTAAAATACACTCAAGAAATACACTTTTATGGCATACTTGGGGAAGGGAAAAGGGTGACTTCAGCTCTGATTCCAGAAATGAATAGAAAAATAGGGAAAGGAAGAAAAAGGAAGGGATAGAGGTAAAAGAAGATGTAGATTCATGTGTTTGTTCAACAAGCACTTATCTGAATGCCTATGTAGTCAGGCATGAGGTTAAACACCTCCCCTCAAGAAGATCCCAGTTTAATGGGAAGGTAGTTAAGTATCAGGCAGTTTCCATGCTGTAGGATGATACATGCATGATGGAGGAAACCACAGGGGCTATGTGACATGAGAGCATGGTGGAAGGCACCTAATTCAGTTTGGAGAAGTCAGGAAAGGCCTGGAAGAGGTTCAATGGATATGGGGGAGAAAATGTGATTGATATAAGTACTAAGACAATTGCTCACAATATTTTTAATCTATTTAGAAATTTATGATTTCCATAATTCTCAGGAATGTAAATTTGGTCTCAAGCATGCTGAGGTGCTAATCTTAGTATCTGTGTGGAGGAAAATAAAACCTCTAGCCCATTGGGTTGTTGTGAAGATTAAATTAAATAATGGACGCAAAATGCTTAGCCTAGTGCTTGGTACAGAGTAAGTAGTCAATCTATGAATTGCCAATAATATTTTATAGTATATCCCTACTGATCTTCAGAGGAAGAATTAGAAGTTCTGATAGTTTACACACATCCCATAGGAGATGGCAGAACAGGGACTCAAATCCACAAATCCCAAGAGGTACTCAATCCATTTTTAAACACTAATAACCTTTCAGTGATCCTTTTCTAATACCATGGACTATGGTCTTTAAGTTTTTAGGGGAGATAAGCAGGGGGACAAGTAAACAAATAGATGCTGAACTTATCTTTGCTATTTTCCCCCAGGTTTACTTTATGCCATCTGGCCTGTATATAATTTATGTCATGTTTAAAAGCAAAAGTGATATATTTTATACTTAGTGACATAACTCTAAAATGGAAGTAATCTATATTGTTGTACTATTCTGCCCTTCTATGTAGTTTATATGTGATTGTTTAAAAAAAAAAAAGCAGTGTTCTTTTTTTGTTGTTCTATGTTAAACCTTAAATAGTTAAACTACACACCCAAGCAACATTACAAAACTCAGCAAATGATAAAAAAAAGGCACAAAAATAGCTCCTAAAAGCACAGTTTAAAATCCCTATAGTTAACAGCCACATACTATGTAATAGAGTTCCAAACAGATCTTCCACCAGAGGGCTTTTCTTTGGTTACTACCCTTTTGGGGATTCTAGTGTGAGCAATGTGAATGCTTAGCTTTCCATCCATCTGGCCTTCAAAGGAAGACTTGGGGAGGAGCAAAGGAGCTGCAGCATCTACAGAATAACATAAATGCAAACTTTCCCCTTCTGCCATTTAACAAAATCTGTAACTACAGGGACTTTATTATTTCTCAAAACAAGAACAAATAAGTAAAGGCTCAATTTATAAAATGATATCTGAATAATTCCATCTAATTACAACTTGCTGAGTGGTGTATTAGCTTTGAAAAAAGAGAAAATTTTTTTAATTTCTAGAGTCAGGAGAAGTTCCCACCTCTTAAAATTATGTAGTGTCAACTACCATGCACAATATCCTGAGAGGTGGGCACCAAATCATTTCAGGAAAGATTGTACTGCCCAAGATTTTATGATTTTGTAAGGCAGCCTTGTCTCCACTTTTAGAAAGCTCTACACATTAGAGAGATTAACTTTTTATTCAAATGGCTTCTACCCATTTGATCCTAAATTTCACCCTGTGGAATTTCAGAGTAACTCTGGTTACTTTAGCATGGAATATCATGACTTTATTCCGTGAATATCTTTCTTTTCTTGGTTTCTTTTGGTTTAAATATCTCTAATTCCTGAAGGAAAATGTGATTAAAAATTTTATACCCATAGAGTTGTTTATATTGGCAAGAAATATAGCAATATTCATAAATAAAGCAAAAATTCACAAGCAAGACAACAAGCAAACAATGAGGAAAAACAAATGAGCAAACGAATGAGGGAGCTTTTTGGGAGAGGAACTGTAGCAAACACAAACATAATCAAACAGAAATACATTATGAGTAGGAAAATTTTAAACATTCTCTTTCAGTTTTTTATAGATCAAGTAGAAAGAAAGAAAGGTTTAATAGGACTGATGAAATAGATACTGAACCATATACCATCCTAATAGAGAATTCACTTTTTTGTGTGTGCCAATAATCCATTTAAGAAATCTAATAGTTTATTACAAAATATATAATTTATTTTAGTTCCAGAAAAGAACAATTTGTACAAACTAGTTGATCTACATAAAGGCAATAAAAGAAAAAAAATAACAAAAAAATTCCAAAAACAAACAAAATTTCCTTCTCCATTCTCTTGGGTTTAAGGAGAAATCTAAAATATAATTGCACAGTTAAAGATTATATTATATTTGTTTTACAAACAATTATAACCAAATACCTTCCCAGTGTTACATATAAAGTTTTAAAATCTTTCTTATAGATAAAAATAATAAGAGGAATAAAGGTAACTAAGCTTTATATTAGAAAATTTTAAAAAATTATTATTCAACAAATTCAATTAAAGGTTGAAGAAAATAGTATAGATAAAAGTAACAACCAAAGATTAAAAGGAGAAAAAGCAATCGAATTGGTAAATGAATTTAAATTTTGGTTCTTTGAAAAAATAAAAATAAAACTGGTGACCTCCAGTAAGCAAGATACTCAAAAGAGTAAAAAAAGTGTAGACAGACTTCCAAAATTAGAAATGGAAAGGAGTACATAGATGCCATCTTTATCACATATGAAATGATTGTATCAGGTCTGTTACTGAGTTCTCTGTAATACTAAGTGATATATCTAATATATTATCTTTTTTTCTTGTCTTTTTTCTAAAGACACATAGATCACACAAAAAATGTTATGTTAAAAAATATAAGAGGTTCCCATATACCCCACCCCACCCCACATTGTGGCACATTCATTGCATTTGGTGAATACGTTTTGGAGAACTGCAAGGTGTGGGTGTTAGCTCTCAATGAGACTAAGAGTCATTATTTTCTCTGGGAGTTGGTTCCCCAGGGTCCCATTTGAGTCTCGGAGGGGAGTTCTTACACAGGCTTCCTGCTGCCCTGGGAAAGAGGGAAGTGAGGAAGGGAGAAATGGGGAAGGACAGACTCCTAAGCAGTTTATTCAGTTGCAAAGAGGACTACTTGCTTGAGGCTTTGTCTGGTCATTTTGTTTGTTTTCCTGTCTTTCCTTCCTCTTTATAACTAATATATTTTTGGCATAATATCTTACGTGTTGATATCTGATAGGAAAAGTCCTAATTTTACCAATTTAAAATATATTATATAGAACCACTCAGATTTTATTCTTCATGAACTTTAATTTTAAATTGTTGCAATCCACAATATTCATTGAGATTTTAATTGAATTGCAATAAATCTATAAATTAATTTGGAATTAATTTACATTCAGAAAATTTCATATTCCCATACAGGAACTCAATATGTCTAACTATTGATTCCCATCTTCTTATATGTTTACCATTAACATTTATTTTCTGTAATATTCTACATAGTTCTTATGTTAAAGTTAATCGTAGTATATTTCATACATTTTGACATCAATGCTTTCCTCATCACATTTTCTTACTTGTTTTTAGTAGTATGGAGAGTTAAACCAACAAGTGAGAAAGATGTCAAAGCAACTTAAGTATTGAAAGAAACCATATTTCTTTTGAAAACTAATCATACTTTCAGCAATGATGATTCTTTTTCTAGCACACATTTTTGATTTCTTGTGATATAAGGCAGTGAAACCACATGGCATAGAGATCTCACATGTAGTTGCAGAAACATACCAGGGTTGGAGGGTACAAAGTTTGAAGGAATGGAACAGTGGGATGAATGGTTTGGCCTTAGAAAGGAGGAAGGATATTGTTACTAGCTCCATGACCAAGGATAGAGGGCATAGTTATGCAAGGGTATCATTGAATTAGGAGGTGAAGGATGGCTGCAAGTTGAATTCAGAATATAGACCTAAAGTATTAAAAATAGAGGGAGGATTTTTTCCCTATATAGAAGCCCTTCACTTACCATTCTCAATTTGGACTTTCAGCAGGGTGGGAAAATTCGTTGTTTTTTTTTTTTATTGGTACCATAAAATCATAAACACTAAAAGATTCCTAAATAAGAAAGGCACTTAAAAGCAAATATTTTTATTAAAAGGAAGCGTAGCAATTCAAGATGTTCAAGTGAGATGCTCCAGGGCTAGGTCTTTTGACAAATGTTTTGAACAAGAACGAACTGGCAGAAATATCTTTCTCAAATCTCCAGAAAAGAGGTAAAGGAAAGCAGTAATAAGATGAGCACTGAATGAAGAAAAGTACTAGTTAAAAGCTGTAGGATCTCCTGGTACCCTAGCCACTCCTACCCTATGCCTCACCAGCATATAATGGAGTTGGCCTGTGCTCCCAGGGCAGATCCCTGGTCTCAGTTCCAGAGGGAGCAGAGTAACCCTCATGTGCATACTTGGAACAGGTATGTCTAACCCAATCTGTCTACTTATGGCCTGAGGGACTTGCTGTTCCAGAATTTGCCCTAAGTATATAAGGCAGCTTGTGATACTCTCCTACAAAATGCTGTGAGAGGGCAATCAAGTCAGGCTGCTTTGGGGAAGGGATTGCTGCCTGAGTCCAGCACTCAGCACCTTGAGGAAATCATTTTCTAGGGAAAAGGAGGCATTCGGAATCTTGTAAATGGGAGAATTCCTAAGGTAAAAGACACATGCCCAAGAAGAGACACATTCCCAGAAGCCCAGAAAAGATGAGGGTGGGTCCTTATGCTTTGGTTTGGGGTTGTTCTTTAAACTCATTTTATAGATAAGCCCTGAAGGTGAGAGCACTTGCACAAGTCAGTACGCTTCAGGTCAGGCTGAAAAAGGCTATATTTCCCACCCCGCCCCCCAACCCCCCTTCCTTAACTCCTGGCAATCAAGGAATGTTCAATCAAAACCTTAGCTGAAACTTACAGAACAGATGCCTCAGAATCTAAAGTCTAGTGATAACACATTAAAATACCAAAATGTCCAGCTTTCAACAAAAGGTCACAAACATACAAAGAAACAGAAAGTGATGACTCAGGCAATGGAGAAGATTAAAGCATACAAACCATTAATGAAAATGAGAAGGACAAAACCTGGGACATACCAGATAAATGTCTCTAAAGATGCTTAAAGAGCTAAAGAAAAACACAGACAAAGAATCAGGGAAATCAGGAAACAAAGATAATAGCAATAAAGAGATGGAAATTTTGAAAAGAAACCAAATAGAACTAAAGACCTTATTAACAGAAATTTAAAATTTCCTAGAGGGCTTCAGCAGCAGATTGGAGCTGGCAGAAGAAAGAACTAGAGACATTGAAGATAAGGTATTAAAATCAATCAGTCTGAGGAGCAAAAAGAAGAATGAAAAAAAGCGACCAGAGCTTGAGGATCCTGAGGGATCAAGCATATCAATATATTTATTACAGGGGTTGCAGAAGGAGAAGAAATAAAGAAAGGGGCAAAGAGAATATTCAAGAAAGTAATGGCTGAACTCTTCCCACATTTAACAAAAAAGCATGAATATACAGATCCAAGTTGTTCATCCAACTCCAACAATGAACCCATGCCATGGAATATTATAATTACACTGTCAAATGCCAAAGCCAAAGAGAGAATTCTGAAAGCTGCAAGAGAAAAGCAACATGTCACATACAATGGAACCTCAATAAAATTAAGAGCTAATTTCTCATCAGAAATCATGGAGGCAAAAAGTCAGTGAGATGCGATATTTAGTTATGGAATAAAAAAAAATTGTCATCCAAGAATTCTCTATCCAGCAAAGCTGTCATTCAAAAATGAGGGAGAGATTAAGATATTCACAGAGAAACAAAAGCTGAGGGAGTTTGTAACCACAAAACTAGCCCTACAGGAGACATTTAAGGGAGTTCTACAGTTTAAAAGAAAAGGAAAATAGACAATAGGCCAAAGGCACATGAAGAAATAAAGATTTCTAGTGAGGATAATGCCATAGGTAAATATAAATGTCAGTTCTACTGTACTTTTAGTTTGCAATTCTACTTTTTACTTTCCACAGGATCTAAAAGGCAAATTCTCAAAATGTAATGATAAATCAGTGGTTTTGGACTCATAATATATATGAATGTAGTTTGTTACAACTACATAAAGGTGGGGTACAGAAGGGTTCAGAACACAGTTTATGGGACTACTGAAGTTATGTTTGTATCAAAGCAAATAAGTTTGTTATAGATATAGGATGTTAAATGTAAGTCTCATGGTAAATACAAAGAAAATATCAGAATATACAAGCTCATAAAGACAGAAATTGGAGAAAGGTTGTAGTGGCAAAGGTCAGGGGGAAAAGACAGTGAATGCATAATGGCTATAGGATTTCTGTTTGGGGAGAAGGGAAAGTTTTAGTAATGGAAGGTGTTGAGGATACTACAATATTGTGAATGTGATATTGGAATATAGACTGTAAGCTTTATGTCAATGTTCAGTTTCTTAAACTGTGTAAGTACACTTAAGGTGGTTACATAAGTGATTATCCTTATTCTTAGGAAATGTGCATAGTGATATTAAGTGTTCAAGGAGCATGATGTGTATATAACCTACACCCAACTATTCACAAAATGGATTGATAATTAGACAAACAGACTGATGAGAAAGAAAGAGAGGGAGAGAGGGAGAGAGAGAGTGAATGATATGGCAAATGTGCCAAAATGTCAAAATTGGTAGATCTGGGTATTTGGGAGAAGGAGATAGGGTTATACTGGAGTTTTGTGTATGGGGTTTATATTATTTTTATAATTGTCCTGTTAGTTTGGAAGTATTTTTTTAAAAAGCTCAAAAAACAAAAAACAATAAGGAAGTATAGAAATCTGGAATCTGGTATATAGTCTAACTTCTAAAATTAAAGAGAGAAAAAAAAAAATTAGTGTCTCCAGCAATCTCATACATCTGGAAACTAGTAGGGGATATCATTTGCATTTTAGGACATCTAAAACTCTCTTCCTTAATGGGTTTCAAAGGACATATTATCACATAGTTACAGTAAAACTCTGTATTTATCTAATGGTTTTTTGAGAGTCTCCTTATAATATCTTATTATCTCTCAAAAAATGTCCATGATATCAGGAAAAAAAGAGGCCATTATCTCTATTTCACAGATGATTCCATCAAGACATTCAGCTCCAATAATTAGTAGAAGACACTGAACAAGTTTATGATGGTTGCCAGGTATCTTACCATAATTCCCCTGCTCTGCATCCCTTTTACATATTTATTTCTCTAATATTTTCATGATAACCTTTAAAGAAAGTGAACAAAAATTAATTTAAAATACATTTCACCCATATCTACTCAAATTCAAACTCCATGCTAATAGATGACTAGATAAAATTATTTCTGCTCTATATGTCATATTTTCCATGAAACTCTGCATACTTAAAAAGCTGAAAATTTCCTTTAGCTAGAAAGAAAGCCAGGTATCTCCATTGCTACAAGTATTAATTACTAGCAAGTTATTCCAATGGGAAATACCCCACTGTCATCTGAAATTGGAATGGTCTCTAGTTTTCTAGGATTCCAGAATTAAAACTAAACTAAGGACTTATATTCCTTATTAGACAGAATGTATAACATTTAATAGATATATGTGTCAAATGTCTATTTAGATGATATTCCCTTAAAATCTCTGACCTCTGTCCTGTCATCTCCTCTAAAAAGAGAAAGGAGACCTAATTAATTGAACAGACTTAAACTACAGTGTTTTTGGGCAGCTAAACTTACTACCACTTCCTATTTAAAAATTCTGTGACTTTACAAAAGTCACTGTATTAGTCAGCCAAAGGGGTGCTGATGCAAAATACCAGAAGTCTGCTGACCATTATAAAGGTATTTATTTGGGGTAGGAGCTTACAGATACAGGCCATAAATTACTTCCCTCACCAAAGTCTATTTTCATGTGTTGGAGCAAGATGACTGCCAACATCTGCAAGGGCTCAGGCTTCCTGGGTTCCTCTGGGCTCACAACTCTGTTTTCTCCATAAGGTCAGCTGTAGACTATCAGGCGAATTGCTCTGTCTCTCCCTGTGGCTCCAGCTTCAGCATCAAACTTCAACATCAAAACTCCAATATTAAAAGCCCTCAATTCTGTCCTTTGCCATGCCTTTTATCTGTGAGTCCCTACCCACCAAAGGGTGGGGACTCAATGCCCTACTGGCACAAGAGATTTACATGATTACTTAATCAAGTAAACCTCTGAATCCAATATAATCTAATATACCCAGAGGAAAAGATCAGTTAACAAACATAATCCAATATTTCTTTTTTGGAATTCATCAATAATATCAAACCATTACAGCCATTATAGTCTTAAGTTGAATTATCAGAAACTTAGGCATATCTGACATGATGACATTACCACTAGGGAAATATTTTGAAGTAGAGGAAGGGCACTGTCAAACATCTACTATAAAATCCTATAGGCAGTCATAAAATCTTTATGTATGTAAAAAACCTGACTTGATTAAGAAGGAAAAGTAAAAATGTATTTATCGTTACAGATTAGTGAGGTGCGTGTGAGTGATCTGAAGGGTCACTTCCACTTAGTGCATTCTAAAAGTTCCTTTGCTGATTCAACAAGAAAAGTCTCTGAAGGTAGTTTTATAATTTAATCATGCTAGTGTTATGAGTAGTCATTTTTATAAATACACTAGAATTTGAGATCAGGCCTCAATAAATCCCAAACTGGGAGGGAATTCTTAATATGTCATCTGTGAAAGGAGTAGCCAAACAGTGAGCTTTCAATGGTTACTCCAGATTATTTTTCTCTCATTTAGAACCTCCTCCTCCTCCCACACAAACATGCATAGCCATATATTTGCTTATAAAATTTTGGAAAAATATTTTTTAGGAAAAATAAGAATATATTATTTTACTTGGGAAACTGCTTTGTCAATGTGCAAGATTTTTCACTTTCTCATCTCTGTAGGCATATGCATATATATAATATGTGTGCCTATATATATATAGTTTGTATGTATATACATATGTGTGTGTGCAGCTGTGTGTGTATATTTGTATGTGTGTTAATAAATAAATAAATATATATTTATATATATCAAACTCATTTTGGCTCATGTGGCTATTTTAATCACAAGAAAACCATCATAGTTTTACCTAAAACCCTCTCGAGTAATTAAACTTAGAAATATCCATGTCATCTGATGAAAAAATAACTTTTATGCCAAAATGTAAGTTTAATATATTTGATATGTTCAGGCCAGACTGAACATTAATTTTTATTATTCAGGTTCGCAGAATAATTGTGGCTAGAATTGTGTTTAATGTACTTATGACAAGTGAATTGCATCAGGAATTATTTAAGAGAAAGAATAAAAGTAGAAGGAAGGAAAGCAATAAGAACAGTTTTTAACTTTTTTTTTCTTTTTCTTTTTACAATCATGTGCTTTACAAAGAAGAATCCTTAAATTAATGGGCCATAAGAGATTTTTCTAGGCTCAAGTAGGTTGATTGAATAATCAAATTCCACAGCTTAATGGAAATAATAAACCTCCTAAAGCCCAACCTTGCAAAAAAAATCCACTTGAGTTTTAGTGGAGAAAATTTTATATCCATGCTTAATGAGATGGCAAGCATGCATGAATAATTATTTTTACTTACTGTTCTCATTAAAGAAAAAAATGAGTTATCATTCTTTTTGTCAGAAGTAAAAATTCTTTCTCCAGCATAACATTAACTTGAATTATATTATTTTCTTGAAATGGTAGATGGAAAAGGCAATTCTAATCAAACAAAAGGGGGTTGCATTTCCTTTAATCAAAAAATATCTTAATTTTTCTATATGGAACCAAAAATATCCTGATAGGAGGTACAACATTTGGGTGCCCTATTATTCTTCACTTTGACAATCATTCTCAGATATGAAGGATCTGAATCTAAAGATAGGAGAATATTTTTTTTTCTTACCCACACCAAAGGACTTAAAGTCATCTAAAAACACAATGGTGAAGAAAACTGACAAGCTCTGACTCATAGACGTTAATATTTAGTGACTAGGAAAGTAATGGGTTTGGGTTTTCTTGATGTTAGTAATTAATAACATCCTCTTGAGATCCTATAATATAAGTGACCACCATCACTATTCTCAAAATATGCAGTGATACATCTGCTTCCAGGAATATGGAGTGGATGTGTTTTTTTTCTTATTTCTTCCACTAAGAACAACTGAAAATTATGTACAGTATCTACAAAACAAAGAAACATAAAAAGGCTCTGAAAGGTGGAGAGAAGACAGACCAGCTAGGGACCATGGGACTTGAGGAATAACATAGGGGAGAGTTCCCTGGATTTTCTTTTTGCTGCATGAGCCCCAGACTTGGAGCTGCAGAAGCCAGGAACCCAGGAAGCCAGTGGGTACAGACAAAGATGCACAAACAAAAGCCTGCTCTTTGTAGCCAAGGATTGTGCCTTAACAATCCCACCAGAGTAGTGTCAGAGAGGGCTAAGTAGGGAGCCAAGATTTTCAATCTGCCAGCCAGTAAGGAAGTGTCAGTGAAAACACATGGGAGCCAGCATTTCCACCCAACCAGTAGAAACAAGGATGTCAATGGAGGACAGGTGGGGAACTTCGACCTCTACCTCTGCATGGCAGTAAAGTATATCCACCCCCCATCTTTCAAAGGAAAGTAGGAATGGCTATATTATCAGCTAAAGTAGAAATTACCAGCGAGAGGAAGGGACATTACATGAAGAAAAATGAGTCAATTCACCAAAATGGCAATGCAAATGACAGAGATGCAAAATATTCAGAGGAAGTATGTGAAAGATAGTATGTTCAGGGTTGGCCCCCTTGTAGTAGAAGAAAGGAATACTGAACTTGGAGTTCAGAAACCTTGATTCTTATACAGTTTCTGTTATTAAATACCTATGTGACCTTGGGTCATTCATCTGATCTCCTTGAGCCTCAAGGTCCCTATTTTATTTTATTTTTTGCAAAAAGTGGGAGTTAGATAGACACCATTTCCTTCCATCTTAAAATTCCATCTCTCTCTGAGATCATATAAATGAATGTGTTCTGGAAATAGTTACTTTTCAGAACAAGTGCCAACATTTATAATGATACTAAATAAGATAGATTATTTACATTTCAAAAGATCATGAAATGGTTAATATAGTGATTATTACAGAGATGAATGGATGTTAAGAAGTCACAGGCAACAAACTTTGAAACAAATCATATTGTAAACATCTTACTCTGAGGATAGCATATTCTTTAAAAATAACCTTTGAATATATATTAAATTGTACCCATAACCTGAGCCTAACCCCTAAATTTACAAATGAATGTGTAAATTGTTTACATAACACTGACCATGGATAACAGTCTATAGAAACAATTTCCACTTTAAGCTAACATTTCAATCTTGAATCATATTTTAATACAAAGATACAAAATGTCTAACTGAAACAATATGTGAAATATTTAGCATATTTACTACATATAGTATTATACTATAAAAAATATATAATAGTATTGGAAAATATGGCTCTAAAAAGAATCATCCCTCCCTTTATACCAGTGAAGAAAATAAGGATAAAGAGTTTCATTTATACAGTGAATAGAAGTAGATTTTTTAAAACCATGTTTTAGTATTTTACTCCTGGATATTAAATGCATATATAGTCATAGTACAAGATAAGGGAATTCAGGTCTGATATTTAATTATGCCTCTATTGAAATTTCTATGAACACAGTCAAATCATCATGTAGATTGGCCATTAATTTACAAGATTACTTCAATTTGACAGTGTCAGTTTCCCTATTTTCAAAACAAATAAAGGAAGCTAGCCAGCATTTAAAGAATAAAATAAAGGTTTTGATTAACTTTGTAATTGTTGAATTGTCAGTGAGCAAGAAATAAGCATTTTTAGAGCAGTTATCAAACCTAACCTTTCTCTTGTTTTAACTTGCTATAACAAAAATAAAATAAAATAAAACATGGTTAGGGAAGCAGCTCTGGCTCAATCAGTTGGGCTCCCATCTACCATATGAGAGGCCCTGGATTCACATCCCAGGGCCTCCTTGTGAAGGCAGGCTAGCCCACATCCTTGGAGAGCTGAGGGCCTGTGCCCACAGAAAGCTGATGCAGCTAGATGACACAACAAAGGGAGACAAGCAGACAAGCAGAGGAACATGCAGCGAATAGACAGAGCAGACAGCAAGCAAGCTCTTTGGTGGGGGGGGCGGGGGAATAAAAAACAAATAAAAAAATAAAACGTGGTTATATTTTTCTCAATAGAGGTGAGAAAAATAAAGCAGATAAAAATTAACGGATGTTTTCAAGGCATCATATACTGAAAATCAATTGACTGATTTTCATGGGGTATTAGAACAGGTGAACATTTCTTTTATGAGAGTACAGTTTCATTAAAACTGAATCTACAGTTTCATTAAATCTGTAGGATATTGACAGGTGCCCAGTGGGAAAGTCCATCAACAAGCCTTTATTGACCACTTAACCCCGCAGGACATTGTATTAAACATGATGAAACCTCACAAGAGAACTGGAAGTCATGGCCTTTAACCTTATGGAAATTAAAAACAAAGTTTGGTTCATCCTAATTGTTTTAGAATTCATGATAATCTGTCATTTTAGATAACTGGCAAAGCATTCTTATTTCCTTCACTAAGTCAAGAGGTAAATACATACCTAGCTATTCTCAGCAGTAACCTTAAAGATTCATTTTATTTACAATAGATTTTTATACCCATGATTTAGTATTTTGCTTTCAGATATTAAACCCATTATTAAATGATGAAAGTCTTTTCTCAACTTCGAATGACAAGGTTTATTTAGATGGTAAGAGTTAAAAATTCCAGGGACTGGAAGCAGATTGTTCATGGCAAAATGTCATTTTTACTACTTTAAACAAGTGACCTGGGAGGATTTATCATCATTTCTTGGTCACAGGTCTCAGTTTCCTCCTTTGTTAAACAGGGATCTTAATAGTCTAATATCATAGCATAACTGTGTAAATTAAATTATAATGTATTTCAGTGCATGGCACACTTCCTGGAACATTATAGTTGTATAGTAAACCTTAGCTATTAATATTAACATTGATATTAATAATACAATTATTATTTCTAAAACACCTCAAAATATATGAAATAAGATTTATATTTAGATGTTGACTCCATGGTATTGTTGGAATATGAAAACAAAACAGCATTAAAAAGTAACTGAGGGAAACAGACTTGGCCCAATGGATAGGGCATCCGCCTACCACACGGGAGGTCCGCAGTTCAAATCCCGGGCCTCCTTGACCCGTGTCAAGCACTGGCCCATGCGCAGTGCTGATGCGCGCAAGGAGTGCTGTGCCACGCAGGGGTATCCCTCGTGTAGGGGAGCCCCACACACAAGGAGTGTGCCCTGTAAGGGGAGCTGCCCCGTATGAAAGAAAGTGCAGCCTGCCCAGGAGTGGCATCGCACACAAGGAGAGCTGACACGGCAAGATGACGCAACAAAAGAAACAAATTCCCGGTGCTGCTTATAAGGATATAAGCAGTTACAGAAGAACACGCAGTGAATGGACACAGAGAGCAGACAACGGGGTGGGGGTGGAGGGGCAGGGAAGGGGAGAGAAATTAATAAATAAATCTTTAAAAAAAAAACAGTAATTGAAATGAGCAGAAAGATTATCCCTAACCACTCCCTCTCAACTATTTCTTAATAAACTTTAATCAGTTTTTCAGAATAAAAAGATTACTTTTGACTACTTTTAGGGCACTTGATTTATTTGCATAGATGTATGACAACACACATGTATTTATTTCATGTCCAATGTGAAGAATATATCATCATGAGACTCAGGGAAGAAAAATCTTATAATTCATAGCAATTGATAAATTTTAAAGGCACTTTTAATACCATGAGAAAGTTCACTACCATCACACCCATCTTTTAACTTATTTATAAAGGTGCCAGGAAACCTGTCCTTTCACTGAAAGAAAATTTTATTTTACTTTTGCCTAGAAGATAAATTTTCTAGAAGGTCAACAATCAAAAAACCATTCTACAAGCAACTGCTAGCAATAAAAAAAACAAAACAGTTTTTTGACTAATGATATTACTTGTTGTTTATTTTATATTTATTTTACACTATGGAAATGATGTTAGCTAAAAAGCAAATTTGAGCGATTTTCTTATTTGAGTTCAAAATGGGTTGTAAAGCAGCAGAGACAATTCACAACATCAACAATGCATTTGGCCAGGAACTGCTAAGGAAAGAATAGTGTCATGCTGGTTCAAGAAGTTTTGCAAAGGGAGAGCCTTTGAAGATGAGGAGCATAGTGGCTGGTCATCCAAAGTTGACAAAGACTATTTGAGAGTAATCATTGAAGCCGATCCTCTTAAACTACACAAGAAGTTGTCAAAGAACTCAACGTCAACCATTCTACGGTCATTTGACATTTGAAGCAAATTGCAAAAGTGAAAAAGCTTGATAAGTGGGTGCCTCATGAGCAGACCGAAAATTAAAAAAAATCATCATTTTGAAGTGTTGTCTTCTCTTATTCTATACAACAACAATGGACCATTTCTCAATCGGATTGTGATGTTCAATAAAAAGTGGATTTTATTACGACAACAGGCAACTACCAGCTCAGTGGTTGGGGTGAGAAGAAGCTCCAAAGCACTTCCCAAAGGCAAACTTGCACCAAAAAACGTCATGGTTATTGTTTCGTGGTCTGCTGCGGTCTGATCCACTATAGCTTTCTGAATCTCAGTGAAACCATTACATATGAGAAGTGTGCTCAGCAAAGCGATGAGATGCACAGAAAACTGCATTGTCTGCAGCTGCCATTGGTCAACAGAAAGGGCCTAATTCCTCTCCACAACGACACCCAACCACAGGTTGCACAACCAACACTTCAAAAATTGAACGAATTGGGCTACGAAGTTTTGCCTCATCCGCCAATTCACCCAATCTCTTGCCAACTAACTACCACTTCTTCAAGCATATCGACAACTTTTTGCAAGAAAATGCTTCCACAACCAGCAGGATGCAGAAAATACTTTCCAAGAGTTTCTCGAATCCCAAAGCACAGATTTTTACACTACAGGAATAAGCAAACTTATTTCTCATTGACAAAAATGTGTTGATTGTAATGGTTCCTACTTTGATTAATAAAGATGTGTTTGAGCCTAGTTATAATGATTTAAAATTCACAGTTCAAAACCACAATTTCCTTTGTACCAACTTAATATTACTAGACATCTAGTAACATCTATACAGATATTGTAGAATCTCACCATTAGGAATGTTTTTCATCTCTTCTTTAATGATTCCTATTTTTTTTTTATCCACCCCACCCCCCTTGTGGCTTGCTTCCTGTCTGCTCTCTGTGTCCATTCTCTGTGTGTTCCTCTGTGTCTGTATTTATTTTTATTTATTGGCCCCCTTGCAGCTTGGTTGTTGCCTGCTCTCTCTGTCCATTCGCTATGCACTTTTCTGTGTTTTCACTCGTCTCCCTTTTAGTTGCGTCACCTTGCTGAGTCAGCTCTCCATGGCGCTTGCGGGCCGCCAGCTCTCCCTAGAGTGAAAGCAAGCCTGCCTTCACAAGGAGGCCCTGGGATGTGAATCCAGGGCTTCCCATATGGTAAACAGGAGCCCAACAAATTGAGCCACAGCCGCTTCCATGGTATCTACTTTTTAATGACTCTTACCCTCCTGGAGAGCAATACAGTAGAATGGCAAAGAAATAGTGAGGTAGACTTGCTAGAATTGAAACCCTCTATACCACTTATTAGCTGACGTCCTGCTGTAAGCTACTGAACTGCTCTAAGACTTGGTTACATATCTTATATAGTAGTGTTCTCATGAGGATTTAAAAATGCAATGTAAATAAAACACTTAGTAGAGTGCCTACTAGTGGAAATGGATTTGATAAACACTATATAACATATGCTTGCCAGATAGGACAGAACAGTAGCTTTTATTGTAGAATCCATGCATCTTTAAGATGGTCTGTGAATCTATAGAGTCTGTTAACAAAACATCATGCACATGTCCAGATATGCGTGTTTTTCTGATAGAATTTTCAGATATTTTATCAAATCCTCAAAAGGATTCATAATGCAATACAAAATTAAAAAATGGATTCATAAGCCAATACAAAAAGATATGGACCACTGGTTTAGAGACACTGCATATACACACACTGCTAAGTACTGATTTACTTTTTAAAGTGTGCTTCTATTTAGCAAATATTAATGTGGTGCCGCTCTTATACCAAATAATGTTCTAGAACCAGAGACTTAGACAAAAACAAGGTATACACGTTTTCTGCTGCCTTCATAGATTTTCATTCTACTGCAATAGACAGAGACCAAATACATAATTTGATTAAAGAATAGCTTAATAGCATAATTTCAGATAGTTGCCATGAAGAAAAGGAAACAAGATAATTGGATAAGAATGACTGGTGGGAACATATTCAATAGGTATTTTTGGAAATTCTTGCTGAGAAAGTGATGTTTCAGCAGTCCTAAAATGTCTTGAGCAGTCTGCCATGACACGAAAGAGAAAAGAACATTCCAGAAAGGGGCAACAGCAAGCACCAAAGGACAAACTTGACATGCTTGAAAAAATGAAACAATTGATTAAAATGATAATAAACACAAATTTTACTTTAGGCTAATTAAAGCAACATTATATGCTTATTGTATGAAAAAGTGGAACATACAGAAAATTATAAAAATATAATATCTCATGCACACTGTTTTAACATTTTGGGCATTTTGATATGTTTTCTCCCAGAAGTTTTAGATACATTTGTAGAAAATGAAAGGTATGTAAGATCCTGCTGTGTATAATTCTGTCCTGCCCTTTTTCACTTATTTATTATGAGAAGCAGCTTCTTAGGTCATTAAAATTATTCAAAAACATAGTTGCTATTTATTCTGTGATATAAAAGTATTATATTTTTAAGTAATCAGTTGCCATGTTGAATATTTAGGTTGCGTGAAAAATTTTTTGGTATGAAATAAATGCTGCAATGAATATTTTTATGCAAATATCTTGTCATTATCTTTGTATAGCTTTTTGGATTGAGTATTTGGAAGCAGAACTCATTTTGGTCTTAAATGTCACCATAGCAAAGATCCTCTCATACTCTAATTAGGCTCAATATGCATTTATTATAAAACCTTATTTTAAAAAGTCATTTTAATCTACCATTTTGACTATATTAGTTATGAGTTTATACATTTATAAGTCCCCTGGTCCTTTTATAATAATTCATCAAGATGGAAGACTGTTCTAGACTGCAGGAGAATAGCCATTAAAGAGAAAGAACACTTTGTGATTTAAAAGATGTGTTCAATGAAAATGGCCTACCAGAGACTCACTGAAAATACGACTACCAGCAGAGACTGATTCAGGGTTTGGAAAAAATGTATCGGTTTCATGACAATTTGGTAACAGAAAATAATTTCAAAGAGGAAATAACATTTTGGTAGTTATGGAATTATCAAAATTTGAACTTAAAGCTTTAATTTGACCTATCTTGCCCTCCACATGTGTTTCAGCAACTCCGTCTGATCCACATGCTTATTTATTGTCTTTCTATCTTATCCTAGAGCAACTAAGTTTGATGGTCTAAAAATTATTGCAAATTATTGCAAACACACCTACACATACATACATAGTGTCCACACACCCAGGCCCCAAGATTTAGAATTATGCTGTTCTTCTTTCAATATTCTGCTCATCTTAGCCTTCCTATGTATGCTTCATTAAAAATATCTTCTAGGAGTTTTTCCCAAGTCTGTTGATATTAAAAGATATCTCACAAGAGTGACTTCTGGGACAAGTATAGAAATAAATCTGAATTCCATAGCACATTAAAAGCTGTGAGCTACAACACTGAACATTTTTTACAGACATTGGGGGTATTATTTTTCTTCTTCTCATCTGTATGTTTCCTGACTTTCTAACCATACCAAAACTTATACAATGTGTATAAGTCATATCCAAGAGGAATTGCTTTTTATTCTGAAGCCTGGAAGCCTAGGCATGCATGGTTTTGACTTTTGAAACAATGTGGTGAATATTTCTTAAGTTAAGAAACTTAAGTTGCAAGACAACATAAAAATCACAGGGGAATTGGTTCCATATCACCTTTATTTGTCTTTTGGGTATATGTGTATGGGTTTTGTTTTTATTTTATTTTTAAAATTTTTTACCCTCTCTGGAATTAGTTTGCATGCATGTGCAATATTTAGAACATCCTGCAAGACAAGGCTACTTTTCAGGGGCTATTCTGTAAGGGATACTGCTTACCTGATCTGCCTAGTCTTGGTCCTGAATCCTGATTGACTGATCCTTCCCATTAGAACATAAACAATTTCTCTTTTAAAATATCTGAATGAGCTTCTAAATATGAACCTTAATTAGGATAAAATAAGAATAAGCTAAGATTGACAGGGATCAAAATATATGATTGTGGTGGGATATAAACATATAGGCTGCTTTGATTTGTAAGCCAAATTATTTTGCTTTTCTTCCTTTTCTATGAAGTACTGGAAGAAGGAAAAGGAAATATTTCCCTTCAACTGGAAAGATTTGAGATGAGTTCCTCCCAGCCTTACAAGAGTAGAAAAGTTGGCTTTGGTTGTGTATACTTAGTATCTGGGTTAGTGAGTCATTAGAGGTTTGTTGGTAAAACAAAAGAAAGTTTGTGATGGAGGAGAAGGGGATAGGGCAAGGAGAGAGAAGGAAAGAGAAAGAAGAGAGAGCAAGAGAGAGACAGAGAGAAAAGAGTTTAAGAGACTGACTCATGAAGGAAACTTAAAAGATAAGGAAAGGTTTTCCTCAGACTGAAAGGAGAACAGTATGGGTGAAGGGGTGGGAGAAGATGTAAAATGGTCCTAAAACTCTGGAGTTCTCCAGGAGAAATTGTTTAAAATCTCTCTAGATAAAGCCTAGAGAGAAAAATTTAAAAACGAACACAGAAAAGGATATGGTCTGAAGATGTAGAAGCGAAATGGTCACCTAATTCTGTACCAACAACCAGCCCTGATTAGAGCAACTTACCCCTTCTCTATTTCCAGAGACTCTGATAGTTCAGCCTCCCATTCTCACAAGCAACTAACAGCTTGCATGTTGACCACCAAGCAAAAGTGATGACAGTCTTTTCCATAAATCTCAGTAGATGCCAGCAATATTACCCCCTATTGACACCTCATTTTTAAAAAGCCGTGGGACATCTGGAAGCCTAAGAATGAATAGCAGGTCCCACACAGATACTAGAGGTGGTATGGCCAAACTCAGACACTAGATGGTGATTTCCCCAACAAATAATTAATATATTCATTTTCCTAAAAAGGTAAAGATTTGCATAGTCTTATATACAATTATATACATACTCTTTCACATGGATATAAGATGGTAACTTTAAATATATAATGTTTTCACTTGGTAATTGGTGAAATCCCTCAGCAGCACTGTCTAAGAAACTAACTCATGGTTCTTGAAACTTTCTGTGTAAAAAAAAGAAAGAAAGCTGTAAGTCTTTATCATATTCCATGCTATGCCAAACCCTATCCTGATCTACTTCAGAATGATGAATTAGATCTTTTAATACTAACTAAAGTGAATTTTCAGCCTCTCTGTGTAAAATACTCAGATCCATGTTAGGCACAATGTCTCATCACAGCTGAATTTGGGCATTCAGTCTTGAGAGACAGACCCTTTAAAGGCCATAGACCTCTGCTGTCATTAGTACTTATATTCTCTCACAGTCAGGCTATGGGCCAGGGAGAGGCACATAGGTTTAGATATTGCTAGTAATCATATATTCAAACGTATATTCAAACAAATCAGCGCCAGCAATGGCCTATGTCTCCAGCCAGATCTATACCTCCAAGCCCTTATAAAGAGTATTTATCTCTAAAATTTCCATCCTCTAATAAATCCTCTGAAAGTAATATAATGCCTTATGTTAGGATGACTTCTCTCTTAGTCTCACACTCTGTTTCTCTGCAAGGTGGTTGGATTTTACAAACCAATCTGAATGTTCAGTGGTATGAGAATGCCCTCTACATATTAACAGAATTTAATAACTTTCCTTGTCACATGATAAAAACACAGACACTGACTTCTGCTCAACCAAGATGGTAATGCAAGATGCTCCAGGGAGCCATTCCCTCATTGAATCTTTGAGCAACTAGCAGAAACTAACAGAGTCATCTTTCTCAAAATTCTGGAAAACAGGAAAGTGTTTCAGTAATAAGGTGAGTACCAAATTAAGAAAACGCAGCTTTAAAATGATAGGAGAAGCTCATGGTGCCCTTGCTGTCCCCTTCACCCTCCCCTCCCCAGCATGGTATAGAGCCTGACTGTGATAACCTACTGTGGCTCACTGTCCCTATTCCAGAGGAAAAAGAGTAACCCCTATATGCATACTGGGGTACCTGTAGGTAAATGCCAATCTATCAGGTGACAGCCTGAAAGCCAAAACAAGGAAACTCATTTCTGACTCACCTCTCAGAACTTGCTCTCCAGGCAGAAGCAGGTAACAAATAAAGCAGGGTAGTAAACAATGAAGACAAAGTGGCAAAGTATTATTTGCTTGAAGTCATACAGTGGAGTACCCAGGAAGGAGAAGAGAGAAACATTATTGATAGGGAGAAGAGAGGGCATTTGAACTCCTATAAATAGGGGAAATTCTAAGTCCACAAGCAATTTTAATACAAGGCCAGGACAAGACACAGTTTCAAAAAAGATAGAGAGGACCTTGTGCTTCACATTTTCTGTAGGCTGATCTTGATAGGAAGGCTAAACTCTGAAGGAGAGAACCATTCAATGCAGAGACAATTTGCAAAGACTGTGAAGGGTGTGTTCTATGTCGACTTGTTTATTTTTGTTAAATCATTACTGTCAAGGAAATCTGTGCCCTATCAATAACTAACTAAAATCTTAAGGAACAGAGAACTCAGGGACTAAATTCCAGAGTTAACACTTTAAAATATTAAGATGCACAGTGTACAACAATAGATTACAAGACTAATAAATGAACAGGAAACTTGCCCAATCAAGGGAACAAGATAAAAATCCAGAATCCATCAAAGAAGACCACACTTTGGAAACACCGGACAAAGACTTAGAAAAAATTATCCTCATTATGCTTAAGGAGATAAAGGATAACACAGAGAAAGGGCTAAAGGATACAAGGATATGAGGAAAACAATGAAGAAACAATATGAGAATCTCAATAGAGAGAGAAATTTTAAAAGGAAACAGAAATACTGCAGTTGAGCACAATAACTGAAATGAAAAATTCTCTGGACAGTTTCAACAGCAGATTGGAATGGGAAAAAGAAAGAATCAGTAAACTCAAAGAAAATACAATTTTAATACAGACAGTAGTAGGAAGAAACAAGAATGGGATAAGTGAACAGAGCTTAAGAAACCCGTGGGACACCATCAAACATACCAATATAAGCATTGTGAGAGTCCCAGAAGGAGAAAAGAGAAAGTGGCATAAGAAACATTCAAAGAAATAATGGTAACTAATATCCCAAGTTTAATGAAAAAAAAATGATTATGCACATTCAAGATACTCAACAAACCACAAAGAGGATAAACTCAAAGAGAACCACACTCAGACACATAGTAATCAAACCAATGCCAAGGATAAAGAGAGAATTTAGAAAGTAGCAACAGAAAAGCAATGTGTAAGTATAAGGGAACCCCAGTAAGATGGAGTACTGGCTTCTTATCAGAGACCATGGAGGCAAGGAAGCAGTGGGACAAAATTTTTAAGTGCTGAAAGGAAGCAATTGCTAATCAAGAATTTTATACATAGTGAGAATGTCTTTCAAAAATGGAGAGATTAAGATTTTCCTAAGGAAACAAAAGCTGAGGGATTTCATCACTATTAGACCTGCCCTACAAAGCAATACTAAGGGGAGTTCTTCAGACTGAAAGGAAAGGACAACACTAGATGATGGATTGAAGTCACATAAAGAAATAAAGACCTCTGGTAAAGGTAACCATATAGGTAATTATAAATGCCAGTACTAATGTTATATACCTTTAAAATTAAAACTCCACTTTTTACTTCTTATGGGTTATAAAATGCAAATGCATAAAAGTATTGATAAATCTATGGCTTTGGTCATACAATGTATAAAGATATAATTTGTAACAAGTACAACAAAAAGATGGAGGGACTAAAGAATACAGGAACAATGTATATCTATGCTATTAAAATTAAGATGGGATAAAATCAAACTTGATTTTTATAGAGTTAGGATAGTCAATTTAAGACCCATGCTATCCGAAATGAAAATACATGAAACATATATACAGAAAGAAGTGAGAAGGAAATTAAAAAAATAAAATAAATATGAAAGGTATTAATGGAAGAATTGAGGGACAAAAAAAAGCTATAAGACTTACAGAATGGTAGAAGAATGTCTTGTGTTGTTCATAGTTATCTTAAATTTAAATGGAACAAATTCTCCAGTCAAAAGGAAGAGACAGGCAGAATGGATAAAAAAAACAAGACCCAACTATATGCTGTTTACAAGAGATTCACTTTAAATTCAAAGACACAAGTAGGTTGAAAGTGAAAGGATGGAGGGAAGCAACATGTGGCTCAACTGAAAGAGCATTTGCCTACAATATAGGAGGTCCAGGGTTCAAACCCAGGGCCTCCTGGCCTGCGTGATGAGCTGGCCCACACGAATTGCTGCTGCTCACAAGGAGTGCTGTTGCATGCAGGGATGTCCCCACATAGGGGTGCCCCCCACGCAAGGAGTGGCCCCTGAGCAGGGAGAGCTGCCTCACATGAAAAATGCAGCCTACCCAAGAGTGGTGCCACACACACGGAGAGCTGACACAGCAAAATGATGCAACAAAAAGAGACCAGTGTCACCTGATGAAAATACAAGCGGACACAGAAGAACATACAGTGAATGGACACAATAGAGCAGACAAGGGGGTGAGGGGAAATAAATAAATAAATCTTAAAAAAAAAAAGAAAGTGAAAGGATGGAAAAATCCATACTATGCAAAGAATAACCAAAAGTGAGCTAAGAGAGTTATATTAATATTAGAAAAAAATGGATTTAAGTTAAAAACTATTATGATAGTCAAAAAAGGTCACTATATACTGATGAAGGGGTCAATACAACATGAAGACATAACAATTCTAAATAAATATGCACCTGATAGCAGAGCCCCATAATATATGAAGCAAATATTGACAGATCTGTAGGGATAAATTGATAGTTTTACATTAATCGTAGGAGACTTCAATATACACTTTTAATAATAGATAGAATACCTATACAGAAAATCAGTAAGGAAATAGAATACTGAAAATATCTCAAATTAGAGGTCTAACTTCAAAACTAGAGGAACCAGTAAATGAAGAGCAAATTAAACCAAAGTAAACAGAGGGAAAGAAATATCAAAGAGTATAGCAACATTAGATGAAAGAGATCATTTAAAAAATAGAGAGAACCAATGAAATAAAATGTTCCTTTGAAAAGATCAATATTGGCAAACTTTTAGGTAGACTGACAAGGAAAAATAGAGAATATAAAAAATAAAATCAGAAATGAAAAGGGGGATATTCCTACCAACCTCACAATAATTTTAAAATGTATTATAAGAGTATACTAAAATCAGTGGTACCCCAGCAAATTAGATAATCTAGATGTAATTGGCAAATTTCTAGAAACACACAAACTACCTAAACTGACTCAAGAGGAAATAGAAAATCTCAACAGACCAATAACAAGTAAAAAGATGTATGGAAGGAGGAAGGAAGTTCCCCAAAAGTTTAAAAAAAGCTAACATCATACTGAATGATAAAATACTAAAAGTTTTCTCTCTAAATCACGAACAAGACAAGTATACCTACTCTCACCACTGTTATTCAATATTGTACTGGAAGTTCTAACCTGAGCAATTGGGCAAGAAAAAGAAATAAAAGACATCCAAATCAAAAAGGAAGAAGTGAAATTTCCCTATTTGCAGATGATACGATCCTTTATATAGAAAATCCTGAAAAATCCACAACAAAGCTATAGGGCTAATAAACAAATTCAATAAAGTGGTGATGTACAAGTTTAACACACAAAAACAGTGTCTCTATGTGCTAGTAATATACAATCTGAAGAGTCTACTTAAATTAGCAAATAAAGAATCAATTATCTATTTTAAAAATAAATTTTTAAAAAGAATATAAAGGCCTTATACACAGCAAACTACAAAGCATTCCTAAAATAAATCAAAGACAACCTAATCAAATGGAAGGATACTCTGTGGTCATGGATTGGAAGAATAATATGTCATTTTTATCCAAAGTGATTTACACATTCAACACAATCCCAATCAAAATCCCAACACCTTTCTTTTAAGAAATTAAAAAGCCAATCATTAGGGAAATGGATGTGACTCAAACAATTGGGTTCCCATCTACCATATGGGAGACCCTGGGTTTGATTCCTGGGACTTCCTGGTGAAGGCAAGCTGGCCTGCACCACAGAAAGCTGGCAGTCTGTGCTGCAGAGAGCTGGCAACCCATGCTGTAGAGAACTATTGTACCCGCAAGATGATGCAAGAAAGGGAGACACAGAGGAGAGACAGTGAGAGGCACAGCAGACCAGAGAGATGAAGTGGCTCATGCAACTGAGTGCCTCTCTCCCACACCAGAGGTCCTGGCATTGGTTCCCAATGGCTCTTAAAGAGAAAGACCAGAAGAAAAAGTCAAGCAGACATGGAAGAACACAAAGAGAGCAGAGAGTGAGAGCAAACAACAAGGGGGGGGGGGGGGGGAGGAGCGGGAGGAGCCAATCATCAAATTTATACAGAAGGGAAAGGGGTCCTGAATGCCAAGCCCATCTTAAGAAAGAAAAACAACATTAGAGGACTTCAACTTCCTCATTTTGAAACTTACTACAAAGCCACAGTAGACAAAACAGTGTGATACTGGCATAAGGTCAGATATCTATAAGGCAATCAAATTGAGAGTTTAGAAATAAGCCCTCATATCAATGGCCAATTGATTTTGGCAAGGGTTTCAAGACCACTCAATGGGAAAAGAAATCCAACAACTCAAAACCAAAAATAAGACAATCAAATTTAAAAATGAGCAAAAGGCTTGACTAGACATTTTTCCAAAGAAGATATGCAAATAGCCAACAAGCACATGAAGAGTTGTTGACTTCATTGGTCACTGGGGAAATGCAAATCAAAACCACAATGAAATACCATTTCACACCCACTGGAATTGGCTGGATAGCAGCCAGGATGTGGAGAAATAGGAATAGTCATTCAGTGTTGGTGGGAATGCTAAATGGTACAGCTGCTGTGAAAAACAGATTGGCTGTTCCTCAGAAAGTTAAGTATAGAATTACCATATAACTCTGCAATCCCACTTCTAGGTACACACCCCAAAGTGTTAAAGCAGGGACTTGAAGAGATATTTGCATATTGATGTTTATAGCATCATTATTCAAAATTGCTAAAAGATGGAAGCAACCCATGTACCCATCCAGAGATTAATGTATAAACAAAATGCATTATATACATACAATGGAATATTATTTCACCATAAAAAGAAATGAAGTTCTGATACATACAACAATGTGGATCAATTTTGAAGACATCATGCTGAGTGAAATAAGCCAGATACAAAAGGACAGATATTGTGTGATCTCACTGATGTGAACTAATTAGAATAAGCAAACTCATCGAGTCAGAAGCTAAAGTATATGTTACCTTAGGCCAAGGTGGGGTAGGGAATAGGAGTTGATGCTTCCTTGGTGCGGAGTTTCTGTTTGGCATGATAGAAAGGCTTTAGTAATGATGGTGGTGGCGGTAGCATAACTTTGAGAATATGGCACCATTGAATGTGGTTAAAAAGGGGAAATTTTAGGCTGTATATATTATTAGAATAAAATGCAAAAATAAACAAACATGGAAAAGTACAACACAGTGAGTCCTAATGTAAACTGTGGAATATAGTTAATACAATTATAATATTTTTCATCAATTGTTTCAAAGGTATCACACTAATGTAAATTGTTAATAATGGGAGAGGGCATATGGGAACTCTGTATTTTCTGCAAGATTTTCTGTTAACCTATAATTTTTCTAGTAATAAATTGCAGTCATCAACAGAAATCCTGTATCTGAGTGTTGAAGTATTCAAGGTGCCAGTATGAGTAGATACATGTAAATTATGTAACTAGGTTCACTAGAATTGCTCACCTTTTTGATTACCATTGGACAGTGTTGTTCTAGATGCTTATGTCATTAATAGATGAAATCAGGTACTATTTCATACAATTAGTTACCTATTCAAAATAGTATTTTATAAAATAGGAATTATCTGTGTTCATGTTGAGAAGCATAAGAAGGGAGTGTTCTACTGTATGTAAGGAAAATAGACTTACGGAATAATAGAACACATGAACTGGAAGGGATCTGAAAATGTTCTAGGTAAAGATTCATTCCATTTTTCCCAGTCGTGTTTAAATCCTTCCAGCACAGAGCTATTGTCAGTACCTAAGAAAACTCATGGCATTTCTATTGTACACACAGTGTTTGAATTATTAACATTTATCCAAGGCTTTAAATCCAACAGGACTCCTGCTCTACTACACAGGAAATTGGTATTATGTAAACTCTCATGTATTCCATTAAAAAAAAGATCTGGACAGACAGTCTTTTCTACATTCTAATCAGACTCCTCTAGATTTCAAATCTTTTAATTAATTAAAGTTTGTCTTTTATTTTTTACCAAGTGACAATAATTCTATGGGAAAAAAGTATCTTCCCTTAAAGGTAGATGACAGTGGAAGGAGGGTTGTGGGGGATGGGGGGTATATAGGAACCTCTTATATTTTTGAATGTAACATTAAAAAATAATAAAGAAAAAATAGTAGATGACAATGTATTACTTCACAAAGAACCATGCAATGATGATAAATATAGAAAATTAATATTTGCTACACAATGGAAAATTTCACATTAAACTATCCAACAATGGGTCTTATTATTATAAGATGTTGCATTTTAATGGGCAAACTTTGGACTTGGTGTTAAAAGTTCTCAAATTAATTTTCTAATTTGGCACCCATCTTGCTGGTTACTACAGATGAGGCATGTAATTACTTTCCTCCAATATCTGTTGAAATATGGCCATGATTCTCAGATTCTCAAAGGACCATTTGAATAGTATATAAAAGAAAAACATTATGTTAGGATTTCAAGCAAAAATTACAGAAGAAAATATCCACCCGCACATCAGCTGGGTATGATCTTACATTTAGGGCTATTTAATCTTCTTGGGCCTGTTTTTATTATCATTTCTTTAAAATTGATGCAGTAATAGGTGCCTGCCTCTTTTAGTTGTAAAGAGGAATAACTAAGAGAATGCTTATGGTGACAGTTTGAAGCTGGGTGGACCCCAGAAAATCATGTCCTCAGAGCTAATCCATTCCTGTTCATGTAAACTTACTGTATTAAATTACTTATTAAGTTCCTTTGATTAGCTCGCAGGACTGCTCACTGGAGTCCTTTATAAGTGGAAGAATAGAAAATGGAAGATACAGAGAAAAAGACTGAAGAGACAGAGAAGAATCAAGGAGCTAAGAGAGAAGGCCCGGGCAGTCAGAAGCTGAAATCAATAGAACACAGAGGCTGAAAGCAAGGAGGCCTGGAGGAGAGGGGAGTGATGAGCAGCTGCTACCAGGTGCCCTATGGCCCACAGTTGCAAGCTCAGGCCAAAAGCATCGCCTGATGATGCCTTAATTGGAACACGTTCATGACCTCAGAACTGTAAGCTTTTAACCTATTAAATCTCCATTGTAAAAGCTATCCAATTTCTGATATATTGCTCCCAGCAGCTTTTTGCAAATTAAAATAAATACGTATATCAGTTAGCAAAGTACTTGACACCTAGTAATGTTTAGTGACTATTACTTCCATGGTTATTATTCATTACGTAAAATGTCCTACAAGGATGAAAATTTTTCTAATATTGAGGATCCTTCTCAAGATATGCTTTGGGCTTAGATTATAGTCCACTGTGAAATAAAAAAAGAAAGAAAAATATTGAGCCATGAAATCATCCTTAGAATAAAAATATAAGCATACAAATCTCTAACTTGGATATGTAAATTTCATATTTAAATAAGACATTCACAATTGATTTTGAGTAGCAAAGACTTTTTTTATAGTCTCATATTTTTCTCTACTACCTCTTAATAATAGATCTGCTAAGTTGTGATACTAGTTTGAATGCAGTTTTGAAAACCATAAATAATATAGGCTCAAAAAATGGGTACAATTTACCTGTCTATTATAATTAGGGGTTCTAATTGAATGCAAAGTTATCTGTGTATAAAAATACTATTATCTAAAAAGAGCAAAAATACACCTTAAAACATGTTACTTTTTTTACTTACTAGAGATCCATGAAGGCAAATGAAATTTCAAAAGCCAGGAAGCAGATAAGGCTCAACTATTTTGGCTCCCACCTACCACATGGGAGGTTCCAGGTTTGGGTCCTGGTGCCTCCTAAAGAAGATAAACAGATATCGACTCACAGCAATGAACAGGTGCCACAAGCCAGCAGATGCTGCAGCCTCCTGGGAGCAGATGTGGCTCTGGCTATTGGGCACTCAACTCCCATGTAGGAGGTCCTGGGTTCAGTTCCCGATGCCTCCTAGAGAAGGCAAGTAAACAATGAGCAGACAGTCTAGAGAACCGTCTGGGGGATGGGAGATAAATTTTAAAAATAAATAAATAAAGTAAATAAATAAACCTTAAAAAAACCTAAACATCTAGCACAAGATTTTATCCAAAGCTTGATTCATTTCTAAAGCATTTTTGCTGGTTGGTCATTAAATCTATGCTTGCATACCACCAGGGACCAGAAACTCACCACCTCCAAAAGCATCCGTATTGAAACTGGGCAAAGGGGTGTGCTATTGATGAAGTATGGGTTCTTAGAACGGGAGTCATGGGGTTTGTATTTTAGCTCAGCAACACAAAGTGAGAGCCCTTAGTAAAAACAGCGCCACTAAGCTTCATTTGTAGAATGTTGGTGATAATCTCTACCTCACAGGGATACCTCTTCTAAGGATGATCAAAAAGCACTCAATAAATCTGACTTTCCATTGTCACTTTCCAAATATTAGCTGAAAATTGTTCCCCTGTAGCCCCACCTGTTCGTCAAAGTTCTAATTCAGGATAAATCTAATCATCTTCACTTGAAAAATATTCATCTATTGAGCTGTGTTTTCTGAGCGATTTACTCTCTGGACAAATACCACATGTCCCCACAAACATCCCTCATATTATAAAGATCCACATTTCCTCACCACCCTTCTCATGTTCCATGACCTCACTTTTCAGTCAGTCCATGCTCTTCTTCAGGTACTGCTCTTAGAATTTAGTTCAGTGCAGAATAGAGGAGGTTTATTGTCTCATTTGTTCTAGAAGGAAATGACTATATTTGTTCAAAAAAGTGTCTAAACATAACTATAGTTGATATTAATTGCAATGAGATACTGACTATATTTATGTGTGGTTATAAGTCAGAACAAACGAAATGACATTCGCAGGCCAAAATTTATAACCTGAATCTAATCACAAAGAAACATCAAACACATGCAAAGTGGGGGATATTCTATAAAATAATTGGTTTGTATTCTTAAAATATGCCAATGTCATGAAAGAGAAAGAAAAAAGAGATCCAAGAGAAATGACAAGTAAATGCAATACATAGTCCTGGACCATATCCCATACTGGAAAATTAATCAATAAAAAATCTTATTAGGACAACTGACAAAGTTCAGTAGAGACTGCAGATTAGATAACATTATTGCATCACTGTTAAGGTTTCTGAATTTAATAAATGTACCACTGTATTTGTATAAGAGAATACTCTTGCTTTTAGGAAACACACAAGTGTTAAATGGTAAAGGGACCTAACATATGTGAACTACTCTCAAATGAGTCTGGAAAAAAACATATAATAAGATTTGCAAATCAATGCGGCCAAATTCGCAACTATTGACTCGGGGGCAACGGGATATGGGAGTTGTTTTATTGTTTTTGAATTTTTCTGTATGTTTAAAATTATTTCAAAATAAAACATTTTTTAAAAAGGGAAAGAAAAAACAGTAAATAAAATGGCATAGATGGGGCCCAGATGCAAGTCTTATTGGCACATTTCTTCGAGCACCCACACTAACTCACTGTGGCTGGCAATAACTTGGCTAGCTTTAAAGGCTTAGCCTGCTTCTTACATCCCTGCTTCTTGCACACTAACGGAATCTACATTTACATTCAAAGTGGGAAAAGGGGGCCCGCATCTGAGAGAAGAAATAGAAGCATCCTGTCATTCTTCCATCAGAGTCATGCATTCTCAAATTTCAACGAGCTAGAATTTAGTTTTAAAAGTGGGTGTGGTTTATGAACACTTACACTCAGTCTGTGTTATTTTCTTTAATATACTCACCATTTGTGAATCATTTCGAAGTTCTTCCTCAGTTATCACTTGTTAAAGCTTCCTTTTGAGTGAAACGAGACACAGAGATAACCCAAAAGGTCTCATGTGAAGAAATAACCCCAGACAGCCATTTACTTTGGGACTTTGTGAGGAAGTTGTCGTCTAAATATGGCACATCACTTGAACAATAAAATGTTTCACAGAGAATGAACTTTACTCAGGATTACTACAAAAAGGTTACAATTTTCAGAGGAGCTTCCCTGCTATTTTCTCTGATGCAACTAATTGTGATTAGTCTAATGAAAAGAAAAGACCGCTCAGATCCTGCTCTCAATTTCTGAGGTTAAACCTCTCTCAAAACTCAGCTTCCTAGAAATGTTTCATCTGGTTAGACATCCTACAATCTCATTTCCAATTTACGTAAAATCACCTATTTTATTCTTTACCTCAGAGTTCTCTTCATATGTACCAAAGGATGAACCTCATTTGTTCTCGCTTCTCTTTCTTTGATATATGGATGTCTGTGGCCTCACAATGCCAAGGCAGTTCAACCAGAAAGATGAAACCTAAATTCAGTTCATATTCATGCTTTGCCACTCTTCAGAAACTACAGGGACTAGGGTAGGAATGTCAACTTCTACTGGCAAATCTTCTCTTGGCTCAGCCATTCTTGGTCCTTTGTGCTCTGAGTTAGCTGCGACCATTACTAATGTATACCTCAAATTAGCACGAATGTCATTATCTACTCCACAGGACAGCCAAGCACATCTGCAAAGAATTAACTAAACATACTCTCTGTACATCCATCTAGAGCAAACCTGTCACCAAACTTAAGAGTGCCGAGAGGAACCAAAGACTGTATTCTTTCCCCAGATTTGCAGGTGGTACAATCAAATTCTGTTCACGTAGAGTGGGCAGGACAACATTACCTTCTTAACCATATCTTTTCTGCTACAGCAATGTGTTTCAGAGTGTGTCTCTTTCTATTTCAGGGTTGAGATACTCAGAAGCCTATGTTGTTTTTTTTGGTTTGTTTTGTTTTTTATTGTTGTTAAAGCATTTCAATTCATTAGAATACCAACCATTTTCTCTCATTCACCTTTCAAGTCCTTCCCATTCTCCATCTAATCAATCCTATACATAGCTGCCAAATCCATCTTCCCTCATCTCATTCCTTTGCATACATAAAACAAAAAAACTTTCTCATTCAGAATGAATTCAAACTCTTCTATCTGGGCTTTAAGGTTCTCTAGAATTGTCCCATTTATCCTTTTAATATCCTTGACCTGCCCGTTTGCACCAATTCTCTACTCCTGACAGAATGGTTCAAATATTGTCCTCCAAACACACTTTGTGCTTTTCCACCTTTGTGCCTTTGCCAATGCCAGTCTCTAGCCTGAAATGTCATCTTAACCACCAAAATGACAAAATCCTCTGGACCCAGCTTCAAGGTCTCTTCTTCTTTGAAACTCTACATGATCACCCCAGCCAGGGACTCTCTTCCCATTCTAAATTCCTAGAGTAGCTGCCGTGTGACTCTATGACCTGCTTTCCGAACATGGGCTCCCGGAGGTCACAGTCTTCTCTCATTGCATGGAGTCTAACACAGTGGCAAAGAGCCAGACCACCCAAGCTCAATTCTTGGGTCCTCCAGTTCCTGGCTCATGACCTAAGCAAGTTACTTATTAATCTCTCTGAGCCTCAAAGTTCTCACTTATAAAATTATAATTTAAAATCTACCTTCTTTATATAGAAGGATTGAGTTAATATTATAAAAAGCACTAAAAATAATGTCTAAAAACATTGTATCTGCCATGTAAGTGCTTGCTGACATTAATTTCTTTGTGTACAACTACTCCCTACAACACACACACACACACAGTGCTTTGCATATGGACACTCTAAAAATATGGATCAAAAAATATCAAATCAATCTAGGCAGCTTTTGAAGATATGTTCTTGATTTTCTACAGCAATTTCTCTAATGCACTAACAGATTTGGGTAAACTGATTATTAAGAGGGTGATGTCTAGGTAATCATTTACTTGGCTAAAGATAAATAAATTTTAAGCTAGACTAAACAAAGATGACAATTTGTGATGTTATCTGAGGTAAGGAATGGAAAACCTAATAAGGTGTACATTCAAAATCAAGCAGGAGAACTGGTAACATATAAACCTAGAATAGAGTCCACATGGTATTGCTAATAAGTAAAACACTGCCTTCCAGGTTTGCAGGTTATTATATTTATGGAGCTGGCTAGTCTCCTAAGAAACTCAAGGTGTTGGAATCCAGTGGCCCTACAATTTACTCCTGACCTTGTCACAAAATCTACTCCTGTGTATGAAGATTCTCCATATTTTCCTAAAATAATGGTGATATTTTTCTAGGATGTTTTTCTGATTTTTAAAAATAACTTATATTTAATTAATACAAAGCTATAAAATTAAATCTCATTATTTTATTTTTAATCAATTGCCTTTATTGAAATAATTCTACGTATATGAGGTCAGGACTACATAACCACTGAACACACCATTTTCCACCTATCAAAACAGAGGTACAATACACTCTTTAGACATTATGCCTCAATATTTGGAAAAACAATTGGCACTGATTACTACGTTTCTCAAATGTTATACATTACCTGTACTGAGGGATAAATTTTCAAACCATAGGTTGGTCTAAGACATGCCTTTGTGATTTCTTCATTCACTTCCCCCATCCATAACCCTATGCAACAGTCATACCAAAGTACCTGCACTTCCCAGAATGCACCCTGCTCTTCCTGGCCTTTTTACCTCTGTGCATGCTACAGTCCCTTTTTCCCTCCTTCCAAGGCAAACTCCTACACATCCTTCCAGGCCCAGTTAAGATGTCACCTTTTCCTCCTTTCTAGATTTTACTTAGTAAGTTTTAAATACGTCCATCTCTTGTGTTTCTATAGAGCCATGATAATATATCTATTTCCCTACTACTATGATTATTTATTTACACATCTACTCCTCTATTTAACTGTGAGGCCTCCAGAGGCTGTGATGAGGCTCAAATCATCTCTCAGATTATTGTATCCAGTACATTTAATGAATAATATTTGAATGAGTGCATGGATGAACTTCTACCACTTTTTCTCCATGAAACACTAAGCTTTCTGTCTATAAAAATCTCCCACAAATTCAAAAAACTTTAACTCTACACATACTGAATATGTTTTAATTTTCATATAAAATGCCATGTCTGTCACAGCTGTCCATTTTTAATTTTGAGGATACTTTCTTCTTTCATTTAAAATTTCCCCCCAAATTATTTTTGGGTTTTATGGACAAAGAATATGATCTTAAGCTTAAAATTTCAACCTTAATTTTGACAGCCAAGTAAATTTTCTGAACTTCAGAACTTATTAATCAATAATTCCTCTCACCAAATGTCCATCTGCTAATCAGGAAGAATTCCCACATCAACCATAATTCACCGGGTTGTCATATTTTTCTTTCTCTAATTTCATCTGTGTAGCTATTCATCCATTCATCCATTCATTCTCCATGTTGACAACAACTGCTAATTAAGTAGAGATTATCTTCCAGGCACTGAGCTCAGGGCTGGGGATCCTAAGATTAAAATGGTAGAAGCTTGCCCTCATAGAATCCACAGTTGACAGAAGACAGGCCAAAAACAACAGCTACAATAAAAGATAATACAATGAGACAAGTGCTTGTAGACAGAAGTACAACATGCTATGGAATGAAATCAAGGAAGGAAAGTAGGGTTTCTCTGATGTGTGTAAGGAAAGATATCAAAATACTTCAGTTGCCATACCTCTATGTCTCTGAAGACACTTTGGTGTTACCCCAGACCATCTTTTCCACTGACGTCAGCCAAAGGACAGGAGCAACATCCTAACCTCTCCACGGTATCCCTCTGTTGTTCTCAGTTATTGCTGAGAAGCACGTTATTTGAAAACCAAAGAGCCCTTTCCCCTTCATCCAGCCTGTGGGGTGATGAAAATATGAGAGCTGCGCCTATCAGTGCTTGTATCAAGCATTTGCAAAAGTTGTAGTCTGTGAGTCATAATTCTTTTCATGTGTTTCCAGATCTGTGGGAGGAGAGGCCTTTGGCTGGCAGCACTAGCAATCTAGCACCTATGAGGATCACTTGGGAAAAGAAAGACGCTAGAGCCACCAGGAGAGCTACACAATCCTCCCACTTCCCTAAAGTGAGCATATCCCCAATGCCACCACCAGGCCAAGCCTCAAAATAGTGTGAGAGCCAAAACCCACATTTACAAAAAAGGGGACAAATAAATTAAGCTTCTGCCACCCACCTCCCTTATGTCAGCATAGAAAATCAAATGAAATAAACAAGCAAATTAGCAGCTGGTACGTGAGTTTTAGATCACGAATATGTTTTGAAGTCTCTGCAATCAGTTCTTCCTGAATTGGATTTGTTCTTGTTGGGAAAATAATAATTAGTAATCATACTACTAACATTAATGCCTAATACTTAGGAATACTTACTGTGCACCAGACACCATGCTTACAATTTTACATGTATATCATATTTAATCATTACAAACATCATGAAGTGCTATTATAACCTAGACTTCACAGGTGAGGAATTTAAGGCTCAGGAAAGCTCAAAAATTTGCCAGAGTTCACACATGTATTCAATAGCTAAGCAGAGCCTGTCTTCATTAGCATATTCAATCTGTTGCTCTTTAACAATATATTTTCCTAAAACTAATGGAAAAAATTAAGGTAAGATCACTAGAAGAATGAATAGTCTTTTTACTATCAGATATCAAGCAATCCATAAAATTCCCATAATTTAAGAACATAGCCCTATTCTCCTGGAGTGATTTCTCCCACATTCTGTATTTGTAGGAAATAATTTAAAAATCCTTAGGACTTCTAAGTTAATTGATCACAGAGAAGAAAATTATTTTTTCTGTTATTCCTAATTTGTTTGTGCAATGTTTTAGTCAAATTACTAACTTTATATACATGTATTTATTTATAAATGCTTTTATCACTAAGAAAGTAGTTTGAAATTGCTTAGCATAATTTATAAAGACATTCCCAAATTTATAGAGGGACAAATACCTTCAGTGTTTGTACTCTGCAGTCTAAAGTGTGCCCAGTGGGGTGGGGTGGCATAACTGTGTAAATAGATAAAAAGTGAGAAAGAAACTGGGGCATTTCTCATTTAAGAATGATTACTCTTCCTCAAAGATGACATAGAATTTGTAAATAATACATAATAGAATAACCTCAAAATACTAAATTACAGACCTTTGGAGGGAGGAGGTGTCGAAACCTCCCACAATTTTAAAATATCGATTGGAAATCTCCCAAGAAAGCCAGCTCTTTAATGGGATTGCAGTGGTTTTTGGTGGGCTAATGAACAGACCAAGGAAATGAGGTTATCCCCAAAATGGTATTTTCAAGGCTGAAGAAGAAAGAAAGTAAAACATGCCCTGTCCACATTCTTGTGCCTTAAGTATTTGAAAGAGTTGAAGAGGAGAGAGGGCTCTCCAAAGAAGTCCCTAAAGTCTTGCTTCCTAGAGTGTGCTCTTTGGCCAGTATCATCAGCATGACCTGAGCATTAGACCTCCTAAATTTGAATCTTCATTTTAACTTGATGCCCAAATGATTTGAAACTACATTGATGTTTGAGAGCCATCACTTCAAAGCACCCCTTCACAGTCTGCTTTAAAACAGCTACCAAGCCCAACAATGACTGGGTGGTTCAAAACAATTACAGTCTGAATTATAATTGTAAAGTCTGAGCTTTCTTGCATCCTTATCTCTCCTTCACACCTCAGCCACTCAGCAGTTCACTGCTATAGTCTCAGCACAACCTGCCTTCATCTCTTATCTGGGCTACATTAGTAACCTCCTGTAACAGTTTGAAGCTGGGTGGACCTCAGAAGATCATGTCCTTAGAGCTAGTCCATTCCTGTGCATGTAAACCTATTGTAGGTAGGAACTTTTGATTAAATCACTTCAGCTAAAGTCCTTTGATTAGATAGCATGGCCCAGGGTGGGTCTTAATTCTCTAACTAGAGTTCTTTGTAAATGGGAGAAAAATGCAGACACAGAGAAAAACTCCTAGAAGCTGAGAGAAGATGCCCTGGAAGCTAGAAGCTGAAATCAGTGGAACCTGGGAGACAGAAAGTCACAGGAGCAAAAAGAAAGCCACAGGTAGCCAGAAGCTGAAAGCAAAGGAAACCAGAGGAGAAGGCACAGACCTGCAGATGCTGCCATTGTGCCCTACCATGTGACTGATCATCCACAGTTGCAGCTAGGGAAAAAAGCTCCTAATGATGCCTTGATTTGGACATATTTTCAGTCTTAGAACTGTAAACTTATAAATTAATAAATCCTCATTGTAAAACCCAGTTCATTTCTAGTATATTGCCTTGTCAGACTTCAGCAAACTAAAACACCTCCTATCTACTCTCTTTGCCTCCCCTTCTGTCCCCAGACTGTCCATACCCCACTTAGCAGCCCAGAGAATCTTGCCATTGTGAAAAACAGACTGTGTCCCTCCCATGCTGAAAATACTTCAGGGCCTCTCTGCATTGGAGTAAAATACCAGTATCAAAGCCCTACTTATGAACTCTCCAGGTATACCTGTATCTCACATATCTCTTTTCCTTGAGCATGCCAAATTTATTCCTGCCTCAGAGTATTTATAGTTGCTAAATCTCCCATATCTCTACATGGCTGCCTCCTCTCCACAGCAAAGTTTCAACTCGAATGCTCCGTCTTTGAGAGGCCTTCCTTAACTATTCCCTTCTACATTTCTGAATTTACTTCTTGCATTCATTTAAAAATCCCTGAAGAGATTTTATTCCTTTATAACCAGTCTATAAAAGGACTAAAATGCCATCAACCCTTATTGCCTCCCCTTTTGTATGCCCTTTCTTCCTTTACTTTTCCTACTTCACCTGTCCTTGAATCTTGGCTTAAAAACCAGCTGTCAAAACTGTTCTGACAGTTACTCAGATGGTATTGTACTAATGATCCCGAGCAAGTGCTACAATAAGAACAATCACCAATGTACCCTAAGGCAAAAATCATAGAAGCCAAAGACAAAAACTACTACCTGATCACAAGGACAGGTACCCCTCTCTTCTCCTCATTCAATGAAGTGTCAAGCCTGCTTTGACACCAAGAGTTACCTGATCTTCCAGGGCTCCCTGATACAAATAAGCTGAATAAAGCCTTTAATCTCTTTTGCATCACTTAAATTATTTTTTCTTTTCATCATTTATTATCTGCCCACTCCCATTAAAATTTAAGCCCCTTACAGTCCTTATCCTGAGGATCAATCTTTCTGGTTCACCATCACAAGGACCTAGAAAAAGGCCTCTTCCATGGTAGATGCTCAACAAATATTTGTTGACTTTTTTTTAAGGAGACCAGTTCATTCCCAATATCCAATATAATTGTTGTTACCCATAATGTGAGTTAACCAGAAGACTCCTTGCTTCGTAAACTTCCTGCTGGGAAAAGCCCATTTGCCTCCTGGGAAAAAAACAATTTATTTCTTATGCACTAACCATTTTGCTCTGGAGTGCAGCCCCCCAAAATGAGGCTCTTCATTATCTTATTTCAGCAGTTTTATGACCTTATTAACAATCCAATCCTGCAAATGGAAAAAGCATAGTGGTCCTTCCATATGGACAAATGCAACAGGGCAAAAACTTAGCAGACACCTGAAAAAGGAAGCCACAAAAACTCTCTGGAACCTCTCATTCAGGGGAAATATTCTTTTAGCACTTTAGTAATGAAGTCCCTAGGAGTGAGTGCTAGTCCAAAAGAAAAAAAAAAATTAAATTAAAAACCCAGGGCCCAGGATAGCTCTGTGCCAAGTTAAAGAACAGGAACAAGAAAACTCCAAGCTGCCAGGGGAAGGAGGACTGCAGCTTGAATTCTGTCACACACATCCTGCTTTGCTTCCTGCTATTTCATCTAATTAACTCCTTTCTTATCAGAGGAGGTTAAGAGAGCTGTTATTAAGACTGTGGACAACCAAGGGTCCCATAAGGACCAGGGAAGGGAAGGAATACAAACACCAAAACTAGGTTTTAATTCCCAAGCAGTAGCAGTACCCAAATGAGTGCTTTATAGTATCGCTTCTTAGAGAGCAAATCTGAAGGAAACTTTGTCCTCTTCTGACATGTCAATGTTTTGACTAAGGTGACACCAGAGCTAATTAATATCCTTAGAAAAGGTACCAGATACAGCCTTTGTCCACTTACCTAGAGAACAAGTAGCAAAAGAGGAACTCCCCTTTCCTCCAGATAAAAAACTCCATCTCATGGCAGAGAGCCTGAGTAGGGGCCAGACTTGACCATAGGAGGAAAGTTAGGAGGCCATCAAATCAATCTCAGAGTGGAGAAAATGAAGGAGAATTGGATAAATATGAGGGCTAAGGTGGAATTAAATCAATATTTACTGCAGAAAATGGTATATATGAAAATATTTTTAGAATCCCTCTTATTATATTGCCTCAATGACCAAAGCATAAAAAATTAGTTCCAACCATAAGTATCAAAATGATGTTTCCTGGAGATTAGTTTATTTTCAACTTCTCTACTTCACTGTACCTAAGTATTTTTTGTATTATTCCGAGGTCCATTTCTAAAAGTTTAAAGGAGTAACCAAAGTCCATTTCTAAGGATTTTTTTTTTCCTTCCAGAAAATGCATGACATTTGAAAATGCATGACTAATATTGTGGTTCAAGTAGCATCAAGAAATATATGATAGCACATTCCAATTTTTCCCCCTAAATGTATAAATAACTTGGAATTTTCCCCACTTTAGGAGCAAACCTCATCATGCATAATGCTACCTGAGTGTGCAAATTGGAGATCCCTTGTCATTTACTTCTTAAAATTAGATTTATCTACCATTTATTTCAAACCTCCAAGACAAATTCACACACATTTTAGCATGTGATTTCTTTTTAGGCTATGCTTCCTAAGTCAAACTGTTGCAGCAAGATGGTGTGTGGTTAAATAAGTTTTACACAAAGCAGTTAGAAGCAGCAGCAGAGTAGCTTGTTCTCTCCTAGATGCCTCCCTTTAACAACACTCAGCATTTTAGGGTGCTACTGTCTTACCACAAACTTCATGAACAAGATTTCACATTTCTGACTGATGCCTTTCCTCAGGGTGGGTCATGACCACAGTAGCTTATACCCTTGACAACCTTCAAGTGTTTTCAGAGCAGTTTAACACAGTCCTTGAAGTTGATTAAGTTAGGTACTGACAAGTATCTAGAATAGATAGAAGGTTCCTCTTCATTCAGCAGTGGAGAAAGCTTTATTGATTTCCTGTCAAAGTGGGTATCTTCATCTTCAGACCCCAAATCACATCTATTTCCATTCCAGAATGTTGGCCTTGCCTACTCTGAATTTCATTTTCTAAGTGTGCCATGTCAATTCTGCTCAAACCACCTTCATGGGAGCCTTATTTAATTCCAGTCTTATCTGTCTTCAACTCAACTCTTCTTTGCCCCATTCATCATCTTTTACAAACTATTTCCTTTCTTCATTCTTGCATGCTTGAACTCTTAATCTCCCTCACTTGGTCATTGAGAGCACAAGCACATGCCTTCTGTTAAAGTAGCAGACACATTATTTCCGACAGCATGAACATACCAAGATGAATCACTTAAGTAGATGCAACATTTGGGAACTCATTACAAGACACTCAATTTTTTTTAAGTAGAAAATTTAAGGACAGTGTCTTCCAAGAAATATCAGGAAAAGTTCCTTCAAAAGAACTGATTTAAAGGAGTATACCTCCACCATAGATATTTTCTCTATCTTTCTGTAGCATGGAATGCCCATTATTGTATCCAAGGAAGTAGAGCAGGGGGAGGAAAAGTCAAGGTTGATTTGACCATCTTGAACTCAGGGAGTTGAGTAAAACAAAATAAAAGAGTGGCAATATGTTGTAGTGGACTGTGATACCACACAAATTTGGTTTCAAGTCTTTTAATATTGCTGAGCCTCAATTTTGTTTTATATAAAATTGGCATAATATTATTTACAAAGCTTTTGAAGATTAAAGGTAATATGTAGAAAGTGTTTACTTCATGGCTATGGGTCAAGGGTATTTTGTTACTTAAGAAATTCTGAAATTTTCAGTTCAGGGGCCATATACATTTGGAAAGAAATTCTGAAATTTTCAGTTCAGGGGCCATATACATTTGTATTTTGGAAGTGACACAGCTAGAGACTTTTAAAAGTTTGCCCTTTTTTTTTTTTTTGCAAATGAGAACAGAAATTTATGTCTAACATTATTTTTCTATTTTTCACAATGTTATTTACAATGGAAAGAAACAGATCACCATTTTGATGTCCAAAACTAGGATAATGGGTAAATAATGGTGCATCTGTACATTAGACTGTTTTGCAGTCATTTAAAGTTGTATTTTCATAAACTGTTGTATGTAATGGCACACTCTCATCCACACCAGTCTTCTGAGCAATCTAATTTCTCTCCTGCTGTGAATTAGAATTCATGAGAGGGCTGCTGGGCTAGACTAAGGAATACAATGAAAGACGTTTGCCCCCAAACTGACCTCCTGTACCAGCAGTCCTTTCCCTGAATCTTTTCCTCTGAATTCCACCCTTGGGTTTTGTACTCCATGCCCGACCCCGTTATTGCATAGGTTCAGTTCTGATCTTCTCCCTGGGATCATATCAGTATCAGCCTTAAGTCTCTTACCCAGATAATAAGCCTCTTTTCAGGACCTAAGACTCTGTCCTAGCTTCTTCCCTTCTATTAGCCTAGGTGCCTTCCTAGCAGACAGAACTTAGCTGCATTCTTCAGGGAATTAACAAACAACCCCAAATTTTACCTTTGGGAACCATTTTTAACCTAGTCTCTCACTATCCTCACTTAAATACACAGAGCTACAGTCAGTCACAGAGCTACATTAATGGTCTCCCACAAAGACAGCAATGTTTCTCCTCCCCTGTCTTTGCTCATAAGCATTTTTTAGTACCATCTCTCCCCTTATACATCTAGCTTCAGTTCTACATATTTAATGAAGCTTTAGCTCATTGTTCCTTGTATCTGTCACTTCACCATCTTCTAAATACCTATTGTGTATGTAATCTGACTCTTGCTAATATCTCAGATGGGTCTTACTCCAAGAATTTTGAGATATCTCCAAAAGGAGTCAACATGGACGCAAAAATATGTCTGGACATTACTATACTGTTATCCTGCTCCTCTCCTGCCAGATACTGTCTTTGTTGAGTAACAATGATATTTCAGTTATGTACTACTACATCTATTATGTATCAATGCTTTTGCAGGCATCTGTGATTCTTCCAGATACTTCCTGTCTGGGTGTCATATTATCCAATAATTAACTGCACCCTTGAGTTTTCATAGCTGGATGATATTCTTGAGGCAATGTAATAGACAATGCTTCTGTCCATTTTTATTATCTTTTACTAAAGATGTACTAAAATTTTGTACCAATCTTATAAGATTGTAAGATCTCATCAATATGACTATATTACAGATGCTAAGACAGTAATTTCAGGGGCCTTTTTTGGTCACAATTCTTCTTAAAATTCTGGTATGAGTCCATTCTTAAAGGAGGTGTTAGTTTGGGAACAAATTCAAGCAGCATATCACATCACGCCTCTCCTCTGATTCTCATCCTTAAGATTGATTCTCATCCTTAAGATTGAATCCTTCAAATCCACCAACTCTTGTCAATGTCCCCAGATAAGTATCTCCTGAATAGACCTAGCATAATCTTAGAAGACACTATATTCATATCTTTAAGGTGTTCATTTTACTCTTATTCATTTTCTTCCTCATTTTGTAATTTAGTTTTTTACATGGTTCTATTTTGTTTTCACACCTAGATAATAAGATCTTTCAGGAAAATTAAGGAGGTGTAGCAATTTGATATGGTTATGACTTCCAAGAATAGATACTGGATTATGTTTGTAATCTGATCTGTACCTGGGCATGACTGAATTATAATTAGGGGTGGGGACTCACAGATAAAAGGCATGGCAAAGAACAGAGTTGAGGGTTTCTGATGTTGGAATTTGATGCTGAAGTCTTAAGCTGGAACCTCAGGGAACGAGACAGAGCCCTTCATCTGATAGTCTACAGCTGACCTTGTGGAGGAAACAGCGGAGCTGAGCCTGGAGGAACCCAGAAAACCTGAACCCTCACAGATGTTGGCAGCCATCTTACTCCAACATGTGAAAATAGACTTTGGTGAGGGGAGTAACTTATGCCTTATGGCCTGGTATCTGTAAATTCCTACCCCAAATAAATACCTTTTATTAAAACCAACCAATTTCTGGTATTTTGCATCAGCACTCGTTTTGCTGACTAATACAGGGGGTATAACAAGCCCTGAGATGCAAAGCACAATATTATGTCATATTAGATACTTAATAAATATTTTCTTAGTGATCTTTTAAGTGAATGTTAAATAGAATGGTAAACTGAGTTTCAGAGTTATTTGAAAGGCAAATAATGGGCATGTGAAGATGGTATAAAAACAGAGTACAGAAAACTTTCTTTCATCAATTCAAACAAGCTTTTACTGGAGAACTACTAAGTGTTCAACACTCAATTAGGCACTGGAATACAGGGCAAATAAGATATACTGTTGTCCAAAAGGAGCTCACAGTCTAGTGAGAGAGTTACTATGTTCAAAATTATAATTCATTGCCTTAAGGATTATAAAAATATAAACTAATAGAAACACAAATATACAAAGAAACCCCAGAATGTTAGAAGGTTATAAATTTAGGTTCTTGCAAATAAACACTTGGAACAATGAATGAAGTTATTAGATCATCTGTAAATTATATATTATTTCCTTTATCTAGAGCTACTTTCAAGTTTTGTCTCAGCTGGGTCAACATCTCTTTGCTTGTCTTCTCTGCAAAAAATGCAGACTTGAGCTAAAACACCTGGAAGTTGTTTAAATATAAGAGCAACATGAATGGTTGGCATGTTTTGGAGACAGTCCTTATGAATCTAGCAGTGAACATGCATGGTGCTTTCACCCATCTAAGTCATATTATATTTCATTATTTTTTAAAGAAATGAAAGAAATGGATCATTCTCCCTGTATAAGGCAATCTAGGTAAATGCAAATGTTCCAAGCCAGTGACTATTTTTTGCAGTGACTTTTCCATCAGACAATTGCAAGTTTCCCTAAAAGCCATTGCCTGATTCTACTCTGGTATAATCTAGCCCTAAATGGACTCAGCTAAGTATATCAAAACTGAGTGATTATTTTCTTAGGTAACAATGCTAGTGCTTACTTCCCTTTTTGCTAACATTAACAGAAAGAACATACTATTAATTATAATTATTTGCAGTAGTTCTTTTTAAGAATTTCATTGAAATATAAAAAACATCTGATCAGAGCTGTGAGCTATAAAAATATCTGCTTTTATTTCTTTTAAAACATGGGGAGAATTACTGAAACATAGGTAAGTTGAATGAGGATGCATGTGCAGAATAGGGTGAAATTTAGAAACAAAGATCTACAAATGTCACTCTTGTTATTTAAAAAGAGAGTATGTAATTTGAACTTTCAGTTTGATTTCTAAAGTAAATAAGATGATGCATTTTTTTCTTTTAACCATTAAAACCCTGAATTGAATATTAGGAAATTATTTCCACTCTAATAATATTATATACATCCTTTCATCAATTCATTCATTCAATTATTTGTAAATAGATATCAAGGGACTATTAGACACGAGGCATTGTTTTTACTGACAAGACACTCCTGTAAGAGTGAAGAATACTACAGTGGAAAATCACAGTAACTAACCTTACGATGCTTAGTCTAGTGGGGAGGGAAACAGAAGTGCAGACTGCAAAATACACTGGGAAGTGACATAGCAAATATACCTTGCTATTATACTAATTGATTTACACTATCTTCAGGCAAATCCAGAAGGTATTTACAGTCACTTCCTCTAGAATTCATTATGTTATTCTGACTTGCGGCAGACTCGTTTCTAGATTAAAACTGCAGATACTTTTCTGGTATATTCATATCACAACTACTGGTTTTCTGCATATGAAAATCCTTGCTTGATCCTGTTTCCAAACAAGAAGCAAAATGCCAGGTGGCTAATGTTAATTAAAAGACAGAGGATAATCTTGGGACTGTATCAAATGGTAATTTGGCTGATAAATGAGGATTGTGGTTAATAATATGAATACAAGAATGTTCCTGTTTTACAAGGTGTTAAGAATATGGTGATATGGGAAAAACACAACTAAAAATAATATAGCCATAATTAACAATAATATTGTAATATTTTTGTAGCAAAGGCAAAGATAGTACTATGTTAATGTTAAAGATCAAAAAAGGAATATGGGATTTATTTTTATGAGATGTGAATATGATCAAGCTTTTTTTTCCATTTTCATCATTAACAAGGAGACTTTGGTTATGTCATTCCATCATTAACAAGGAGAATACAGTTATGTCATTTAATCAAATCTATGGTCATTTATCCATTTAAGTACACTGGAAGAACAATTGAGCATATTTTTAGGATTAAATAAGATAAATGTGCCTAGAAAGGATTTCTTAAAATTAATACTTCCTTAATTTGTTAAGCTGCCTTTTATTAAGTTAAAATAAAATTTATTAATTTTGAAAAAAACTCCAAGTGGTAATTCAAGATGAATTTGTCATTGATCTTCATAACCCAAACATCTGTGGAACCTTCAATGTCTAGTCATGGACTATGATGGTTAGGTTAATGTGTCTACTTGGCCAGGTAATGGGACCCAGTTTTTTGGACAAGTAAGCACTGGGCTAATTATACTGCAAGGGCATTTCATGGACTTCAGTCATCAGTGAGCTGATTGCATCTATGGCTAATTACATCTACAATCAACTGATGAGATTGCCTCATGTCTCATCCAATCAGTTGAAGGCCTTAAAAGAAGTGATTCCAATCATTGGAGAGAGAATTCCAATCTCAACTCATCCAGGACCTTCATCAGAGCTTTTGGCTCGCAGCCTGCCCTACAATATTTGGACTTATGCATCCCCATGATTGCATGAGACAATTTTATAAAATCTCATACTATTTACAAATATCTCCTATTGGTTCTGTTTCCCTAGAAAACCCTAATACATGGAGTTACCTTTAAATCATACTCCTGATTAAATCTCGCAAAACATGCCAGATGCAGAGGCCAGACACAGACTCACCTGGATGGAATAGGATTAGACTTGGCAAGAAGAAAGGTAATCAATGTAATTACCTTCTGATTAATAAGGCACCACAGGTTGAAACAATTGAGTTATTTCTAAGACACAAATCTTCCAGTAATAAATGCATCATATCAACTAGAGTGACTTATGGGACATATCTCACATGGGTGAGACAACTATAACTCATGGGTGAATGATGTGCAGAATTTAGGACAAATGAAATCAAACTGTAATTTACCATCCCTTTTAAGACAGTTTCTTGGGAAGGTTCTGGCTTGATTAAGAATTTGATTTGATGAAAAATCAGATGGGGAAAACACTACCCTTTCTACTGGTGAATCATGTTTTCATTCTACTGCAAGCTTGCACCGAGAAACAAATATTCCTTCTTCAAATAATATTTACTATAAGTTAGCTAGATAATAGACTATAACTGTGCTTCCTTATTTTATGTTAGATTATACGTGCTACTCAAATGTATATCAAATGTGTTCTGAAGATGTTCATGGAATAGGGTAGAAAGATTTGTGTTAGGTATGGATTTCTTAATTACTAGAAGTCAGGATTCTGAGCTAGAGAATTCTTTGATGTTTCTTCCTGTACTTCAGATTTGTTAGTGACCAGCTGGCTATAAAACTGTATACAATGCTTTTTACTTTTACTTTTTGCATATCCATACTGATCTAGTTTATTTTCATTATTTCTAATTTAACTTCCAGTAACTGACAGAATATATTCATTTGCACCTTATTTATCACACACAGATTACTTTTGGTGATCCTATTTGTTTTACTGTATTTCTTGTTTTGCAGAAGTAGGAAAAGTGCATAGCAGTGAAGAAGAATGGAATTTGGTACACCTTAAGTTATGGAATTTTGGGAATAAACTTATTCATAGGGTTAGTTCTTAATTTTATTTAAGATTTTTAGATTAGAGATCTAAACAGAGGGCACATACATTTTATGTAGATTATGGTTTAATTGAAGAAGGACATACTGGAGGACATTCATTGATATTTACAGTCTTGCTAAATTCCAGTTGCAGAACCATAAAAAGCCATTTAAACTCTTAAAATATTCTAACGAAACTGGTTTTCAATCTATTTTGATTGCTCTTATATATACTACCCATTTATGAAATCACATTTTGAATCACTTTTGAATAATCTGCAATATTTCCAGTGCTGGAGAAAGAATTTTTGTTTTCATCTTCATAATTTATATCATTTTTGCCAGCCCACGTTTTTCCTAGACCTTCTAGAACTTGCCGTTCCTTTCCCCCTTCCCATAATCGTATTTTAGCTAAGTAAAGGCAAGCAAAGAGGAGAGTAGGGGTTTGATTTCTTCTCATTAAAATAGATAAAGATTTTTATTACTTAGTCCTGATATAATTGAGAAGAAAAAGCATATTTTCATTTACATAGGCTGATTCTGCAAGATTCGTGTTAAAGGGAAAACAAAGATGGATGTAAGTGCCTTAGGGAACTCACATTCTAGTATGTAAAAACAGAAATGGTGGCCATTCTGTTCAAGGGGCTAAGAAAGACAAATTAGAGTCAGCCAGATAAATATGTCAGGGGGTAGGGGGAACAAGAGGAGGATATGTAAATAGCTTGTATAATAGTAATGAGGCAAAAGATAAAGCATGTAGATAGGAGGTTGAGTTAGGAAAGATAAGAAAGGGTTTGGTCATGGAGAACTTCGTACGAAAGACTGAGACACATGGGCTTTTTCCTCATGAATATGGGAAGTGACATGTTAAGATTTGCTTTGGGCTATAAGTTTTGAATGTGTAGAAAGCAAAACAAATGCCAGGGAGCAAAAAGGCTTATTTAAAAACTATTGTAGCAAAGTACTGTTAAAATGGAAGAAAACATGCACAAATCCAATGGATGTGTCATGATGATGGGAATGAGTGTTGTTGGGGGGGGGGAGAGGGGGGGTGGGGGGGTGGGGTTGAATGGGACCTCACATATATATTTTTAATGTAATATTACTACAAAGTCAATAAAAAATAAAAAAATTAAAAAAAATAAAAAAGTATTGGATCCAAATTAAGGGTATGACATTGGCATTGGAGGGAAGCAAATAGATTGAAAAAGACACAAGAAACAGAGGGATGTAGTGATGTTTAGATATGTCAGGAAAAAGAGACAAATTTCTCAGCTGGAAGAACTGGGTGAAAGGTAGTAGAGGAAGTTTATGAGGATGTCTAATACTTCATTTTTCTCAGGTCAATTTTGAGATGTTTATGAGACATCCTTACAAATATAAGCAATAAAAGCCAGAAAATTTTCATTTCCTTGTAAATGATGCATAATATAATGCTACCCTACTGGATAACCTAGGTTCACTTGGACTCAAGTGTCAGTGTCGGAGCTTCAGCAATAACAGCAGCAGGAAAGGGCTTCTTTGAGGGCTTTTTCAGCTCCATCAATATTATCTGGAGACATAATTTCCCATAGTTAGAACTTCATGAGTTGCTATGGCATCTGTTGTATAACAGCTAAGAGTCCATGTCTGTGGCTCATCTTATAAGGTTAAGCAGGTTAAAATGGCCTGTATGTCCAGGATGGTTCTTTCTAGAGGAATCCATGGCTAATGTCATGAACGCACATTCATTATTGACAGTTAGATGCAACTTGGCCCCCATAGCTTCCTGTCCAACTCTTGCTACGTGTGTCCTCAAACCTAGGCTCTCAGGACTTTCTGTCTGGATATTTATTAAATAATAATAAATTAATAAAATATGTAAGTATACATTATATATTAAATATAAATTAATAAAATACAATAAATTATAAATAGTTTACAAAGGCTGAATTAATTGGTTTAGGTCTTCTTAGAAGCATTTTTCCATATTTTTTCCTTCTAACCACACATTTCAGTGGCTCTCCACCAAATATATTTAGAATTTGGATTCAGCATCTTTACCTGACATTTAGAGGCCTTCCACAATCCTGCTTCCAGTTACCTTTTTAAATATCTCTTTCTGAATTTTCCTTTACAAATACTTCCATTCGATCAAATGGGTCCCTTTAGTTCCTTCTGAACAAACCATGTGTTTTCTTCCTGTATTTCTGCTCTTATCATCCTCTTTGGCCAAAATGTCCAGCCAACCTGTTACTTTTCTGTAGTCTTACCATTTCTTTAAGGACCAATTCTGGATCTTCCATGAGGCCTCCAGTCCACCATGCTCTTGTCTTCCTCTGAAGCACTGTAGTTCTTATTTTCTACCTGAGTTCCTGCCTCTGCTCATTCTTGATAATGTTACAATAATAATTATTATTGATAATAATAATGTTATCTTCTCTTCTTGTTATTAACATCATAAAGCCCTTAAGGGTAAAGTTAATACTACTTATCTGTAGGTGAAAGGCAGGCAGAAATAGAAACTATTTTATGTGACTTTGGCAAGTTACTCAATATTCTAAGTCTTAGTTTCTTTATCTTGAATATGTGTATATTTAAATCTACATTGCAAGGTTGCTATTAATACTATAAAAGATCTGTATTAGGCATGATATTCAATTTGGGGTGATTATCATCGCTATTTTATGCTGTTATCATGTTGGGTTAAATAGAAAGTGACAACATAGGCAAGTAATGGTTATTCTTCCTTCCACATTTCTGTGGAAGAGATTTTGTATAGGTTTTTTACAGCAGTACCTTAATTTCATGTTAAATCTTATCCTTAGTATGAATAAATCCTTCCTAATGAAATGTTTCCCTTGCTTACTCAGGGATCTCCTACCATTCCATCTAAAACGTCTTACACACATTTTATCAAAACATTAGCCCCTGCCCTGACTCTGCTTGACCTCCCGTTCAACTCCACAGTCCATCACTTCAGTGTTCCTTTCCCCAGTACAGTGCATCCCTGAATCCTTTTCCATTCCACCATCTGCTTCCTCTGCTTCTCCCTGAGGGCAGCAGTAAGCCAGTCCTGGCTTATGGCAGATATCCACTCTTTAATCCTAGAAGGTCCTCCTAATGCCTGGAATCCTTTTATTGAATACTGGTTGATTCACTGTCCACCTTCCACTGCAATTTTCTAGCCTATATTCACTTCCATCATATCTCAGCTGATGATCTAGATTCTGCCTTACCTGAAAATACTGGAGCCACCCAGAACGAATAGTCTGCTATGTACTGGCCAGAATGACTTGGAATTATCTTTGATTTATCCCCATTTTTCTCCTAATATGCAGTTTTAGAAGGAATATTGTGAGATTAATCATGATAGTTAATTTTTTTCTTTATTTTTAAAATATTATATTAAAAAAATGAGGTCCCCATATACCCCCCCTCCCCACCCCTCCCCCCACAACAACAATTTCCTGCATCATCATGAGACATTCACTGCACTTGGTGAATACATCTCTGAGCACCGCTGCACCTCATGGTCAACGGTCCACATCATAGCCCACACTCTCTCACATTCCACCCAGTGGGCCATGGGAGGACATACAATGTCCAGTAACTGTCCCTGCAGCACCACCCAGGACAACTCCAAGTCCCAAAAATGCCCCCACATCTCATCTTTGATCATGTTATACATGGTTTTAATTCTAACATTTAGTTTCAAAATGAATAACATAGTGTTTTTTATAAAATATGTGTTTAAAAATGGTTAAAAGCATAATTATAGATTCTGCCTGATTAATGTCAGGGGCTCCCAAGGACAGTCTCTATGAATGTATATTAGAGTAGTATTTCCAAATTAGAGGGTTATGTTGACAGATCAGAATGATTTGTTTGCTACTGTAAGATATCGGTTAATATTTCATTTAGAAGCTTTCAGTATGCTTTATTGATTCAAAAGACCGTAATTTGGTATGAAAAAAAAAAACCACTCTGGTGATCTTTGCATAAAATAAATTGTTCTTTACTTTGCTCTGAAGCCATCAGCAAAATGATTTATTTAACTTGTAATCTGAACACTAATAGATAGTTACACAGGACATTATCTCAAAGATGCAACACTAACATAACTCATAGACATTGCTACCCTAAGAAGGAAGTTGTTGACATGACCAAGGTTGCCTCAAAGACCCTGAAGAAGAGGAGTGTTTATATAAGTAAATAATAATAACCAAGACCTCAGACAAACACTTGAGTGCTGACTGGGTGCCAGACACTCTCCTAAGCACTTTATATTAATTATCTCATTTACTTCCTGAAGCCAAGGGTAAAATATTCTAAATTTTGGCTCAAAGAAAAAAGACTTCTAGATAAATCTGCTACCTAGGCAGATGGTAATAATAATAATAATAATGTAATGGTATTAATAATTAAAGCAATGATGGATTTCAATGTGTCACATACTCTGCTGTTTCAAATGTATCTTATTTAATCTGAACAGCTGCACCATGAATCCACTACCCATACAATCTCCATGATGCTAATTGGAAACTGAAGCTCTGAGAAGATAAATAACTTGCTTGAGATCTTAAAATCTTTAACAGGAGTGGTATTCAGACCAATGTTTTTAAATGATATAGTATATTCTCAACCAAAATTTGCCACAGCCTCCTCCTGGGTATGGGAAAAAGTAGGTTGCTCGTGTCACAGCATTCCAGTGACTTCTTTCCAGGGAACCTGTCCATACCCAACAACATGGGAAGATCCAGAAAATGGCAAACTTTACTTCTTTTTTCTCCAAATATGAGACTTATTAAGAATAAAAATTCAATGTTTGTGAAGGCTTGTGAAAGAGAGTCATTTATTTAAAAGGCTACAAGGCATTTAGTAAAGGTTTTTCTTTCTCTTTTTTCCTTTCCTTTATTTTAGATTAAATCTTCCACAACCCTATTCCTTGAATACCTTTATATGTCAGCACATAATTTTAAAAAATCTGTTACTAAATAATGGGAATATTGAGAGCCATGAAAGGATGATGCCCTTGCTCTAGCATGGGCATAATGAGCCACACATCAACTGGTGCTACTAAAAAGTTGCAATTTTGATCTTCAGCACAAGTTTTGATACTCATAAATTCATTCATTCCTAAGACATAGTTATAATATGTATGATGCTCTAGAACTAAGGTCTTAAGGAAGAATGACAGACTCTGGCCTCAAGCATACTACATTCTAGTGAATTGTGTCTACATTTCCTTAAGTCTGCATATTTAGAAAGCAGTTCTTAGATTTTACCCAGACTGAGAGAACTTCTCTGAAAATAGATGACTCAATCATACAAAACGTACTGACTCTGGTGCACTCCTGTGGAGTCTTACAACAATGGTAATTTTCATTCAAATAATTGGAGTGAATCTGATGCTGTGAGTAGAAGTGTTAATGTGCCTGGCTCATTAGAGATTTGGGTAAAAGGAGATAGAGCTGAAGTCACTGCCTTTTTTATCTTCTTCAGGCTTGCTTCCCCAGTTGTTTTCCATACCCTTAAAGAGCCCCTATTATTTTGACCAAATGTGCATTGTGATAGAAAGAACGTAATATTTTCAGCAGAATTAATTAATTAGGCTTAAGTAAGCAGTATGTACCAAGTAGGGTAGGTTTGCTTTCTAACCCTAAAAATGTGCCTGTGATGCATGCTGTATTCCCCAGGAATGAAACATAGAGATTGATGTGATGATAAAACTATGAAGGGAAGAATAAAGCCTGAGAGATAAAAGTCTCAAAGGGAAATAAAATAGGGTAGCAGCTGCCCCCATCTTAATCGAAGCATAAATTTCAGAACAGGATCTGAGGTTTAATTACAAGCACATACTGAGAGAGAGTTTAGTGTGTATGTGTATGTGATTAAAAACACATATAGAATTCCTTTTATGCTTTATATGAAGAGTTTTTAGACCATTTCTGTAAATGGAAAACATTGCAAATGTGAAAAAAAAACAATTATTGAAAAACATTCATTTAGTAAATATTTATCAAAGAGTAACAGAATCAACAAAGGGCAGGGACTGTTTTAGGCATTGGAGTGGCAGCAGGCTAAAAAACAAATAATAACTCAGCATTCATGAAACTGATAGTTTGGAAAGTGCTTAGTTTATCTTTTCTCTCTGCACATACCTTCCCTGCTGTCACCCCACCCTCTGACAGAACCATTTTCTTATAGTATAGATTAGATTATATCACTTTTGATTTAAAACCACCATAACTGGGCACGCAAAATACTCCATTATAGCCACTTCATGTTAGTCCATTGCATTCCTCCTTGTGCCCAAGTGTCAAGCTTTTCATTCTCCAAATATAACCTTTATTTTTCTACTACAGTGTCTTTGTCACCAGGCTGTACCCTCATCCTAGAATGCCTTTATACCCATTTCCCATCAAATACAATTCTCCCCTCCTTTTGAGCTGGGCAACTAAAATGCCTCTTACATGTCAAAAACTTCTAATACTCCTATCAGTTTTAATAGAACTTCATCTTGGTTTTTGTAATTTCTTGAGTTCATTTTGTCTGTTGTGAGCTGTTAACATGTCTGTTTTTCTTTGTGAGTGTGAACAACTTGAGGACAGGAAAGGGGTGGTTGCTAATTTGTCCCTGGACAGATACTACCTTACATGTGGTAAACATTCAAATGTGTTTGGAAAGTAAATAAATACGTATACAGAAATAATGTAAGAGTCACATGAGACCAGGTGATGGAATCAGCTGCCACACTAAATTCTCAAGATTTTATTTTCAGAAGACCTCAGAATACGAACGGTTCCACAGGTGTGAAACCTCATTGCTCTCTGTGGAGACATTGCATACACAGATGTTAGGTTAAATGTTTTTCATAAACCACCATGGAAATCACATATCCCATTACATGGGGCATGAGATTATTGGAAGTGCTTTGGAATATCTCACCTTTTATAGCCTACCTTTATAACTTAATAATGCTTCAATGTGTGGACATATATTAATATAGTCCTGAGCTAGGCAAACTTTTACTTTAACTGCTCTAAGGAAAAATTGCTTCTAAGCGAAGCAACAGTACAATTTTTTATGGCTCTGTTATAACTTCTGAGATACAGAATTGGGAAGCCTTGACACTCTTTAAACCTTACAAAGAAGCTAACATGCATCCCCATAAAAAACCTGAAACTTCCATTCATACAACAGAAAATAAAAATTAATTTAAAACTAATATCAACTATAAATGTGTAACATATAAATTTTCTGTTCATTCTAAAAGATTTAACCTTTAACTGTGAAAATATATGAATTCAATGTCAAATCTTGTATGTTTCAGAGTGCCCTTCTAAATCAGATATCCCTATATGAAGCAGTGGAACACACTATCTCTTACATTCTAATCAACAAGATTCACTTCAAAAGACTGTGTAAAGAAAAGGGGAGTTATGTTTCTTTATAATACTTGGATCAAAATTACTCGTTGCATATTTTCTCCATATCAATGACTCATACATTACAGAGAGATAAAGTATATTAAAGAATAACAATATATGTTCCTACAAATAAAGGGGAGCTATTCCTTTATGACAATATTAATAATTACTAATTGCATTATTACATGATTATTTACCTTCAAAACAGACTTAATTTGAACTCCACTTCTTTCTTCTTTGAAGTCTGATGTTTTAATATGCAATTTCAATTTTTTAGAAAACATTGAAATTAACTCATTCAAGATGAACTTAAGACATAAAAGTTTAATTATATGCAGGGCTATAGTGTTCTTGCTATAATTAAATTCTAGATATGAATGCCATGAAGCATGGAATTGGGTTGAGCTTTCTTCCACAAACGCATCCTGCATTTTGATATGACTTACATGTATGGACTGGTAAAACTCTTCTAAATGTGGGTAACCTACCTTGCTGTTAAATAGGACAAAATTATCCACCAACCCTGTCCATCAAATAAGGATTTTGCTATGAGTTTGGTCATCTACATTCTTTCCAACAAATTTAAAATTTGTGATTATTGGCCTTTGTATTCTTCATGGTAACATCTTATAGACAAGTTATTAGAGGATTGAGAAGGGATGTTTGTTAAATTTAATAGACTCAATCATTTTTAAACACTTTGGAAGTCCTCATTTATATCCAAAAACTTGTTAGGCAAAAATTTACTCACTGAATTCCAATTACTTTATTTTACAGAAAATCAGAAAGTTACATTTGTAAAAATTTTAAAGAACTCAAGATTTAGCAAATAGAATAATCTTTCTTCATCTTTTTCTAAATTAATGAATTTCACTTACATTTTCTGTTTTTATACTTGAACTTAAAATTTTGCCTTGAGATTGCATAAATTCAAAGAAGCTGTAAAATCTTTGATGGTCTTAAATTCAAAGGACAAGAATAACTTGTGGTTTCCTCAAGTAATTATTGATAACAAATTTAAATTACATTGTAGGAGAGGAAGAGAATTAAATCAAAAGTAAAAGTAATATGACCAAAATATAGATCATACTTGAGAAAACAACAGAGAAAAGTAGGGAATAAAAGTACTCGAATAAGAGTATAATTTTTTCAGTTGTCAAGGCTAGAACAATAATTATGTCATTACATGACCATTTTAAATAATACTACAATGAACAAAATTTAAAATGCTTTTAAGGAACTAAGAAACAGATTAATAGTATACTATTCTGAATTGTAGTAACCTTGAAGCATATTTATAAGATCATGTACCATGAACTGATACATTTCTTTATCTTGTTAAATATAATGACTTAAAGGTAGTACTTTCCTGAGTGCACTTTCAAATGTAAAACTGTTTATGCCATTAGAGTTCAGAGTCATTGTATAGCGTGCAATTTTTGGCTATTGCATTAAATTAGCATCCATGGTATTTTTTGCACTTGCTTTATGTGTCTTAAAATAACTCCTCTTTCCTCTTAAAAGAAAAGGGACTCAATTATTATTATATACAGTCTCCTGAAGCAGACGGAGCCTCATTCTTCATCAACCTGTTCAATGGGCTTAGAAAACAAATAGAAAAGCTATACATTATTCAATAATCTTGGCAGCACACTAAAGCCTTTAGAGCAAATGATAAATGATCAGATGTTTCTTCTGAACCTTACCTGGTTTACTCTTTTTAAATGTCCAACCCTTGCTGTCTACCATGCAAAGCTCTTGGCCACTGGATGAAATCCAAACTGGGTAGTTGATCATGATATTCCAACATGTCACGGGCGGCAGCATCTCTCAGAGTCCCACAGGCCAACTGCTTGAAAAGAACCTGCAACAAACAAGATATTCCTTCATTTTAATTGAAAAGGAGTGAACCATGTCCTAGGGCCAGGAGGCATCACTGCCTAATCAATAAGGGGATCATAAAGGAGTATGTGAGGAGCTATAAATGCCTCTCAAGATACTGATAAACATTAGGGCCGGAAGACTGAAGTTTATGTGCTATGGAAGGTGTTTCGCAGAGTGCACCCTATTCTTCATGTTATAATTGATCTATTTAAGCTGTCAGTATAAATAAACATTGATAATAAAATTTATATACCATAATGTATACCTGCCTCTCCTTCATGTAGGTGACTGGTTGAAGAATTCGCAATATTTTTCTGACCCTCATCAGAAGGTTCTCAGGATAACCTGGCAAGGACCCACAACAGGGCAAAGCCCATCAGTAGCTAGAGGTGGTTGAATAAAGGACAGATTCATTTGTGAATTCGGATACTCCAGTCAATGTCAACATTGCTGTTGCAAAAATGGAGTTACATCTATTGGAGAACGTGTGAGAAACAGCTTTGAGGGAACATACACAAAGTGTTACAAATCAGTAGTCACCATTATCTTCAGGATATAGGAGAATAACTAGCATGAAACTAGCATGAACACATAGTAGCCAGAATGCACATAAAGGAATGACAATAGCCTAGAAGGTAATTAGATAACTAAATATGGGGCAATTTAACACATATTTAATAGTTCATCTATTTACTTACATATAATAAATATGGTGTTTAAACTTCAAACACAAGTGTGTTATATTTACAGAGAAAAACCCCATGCACAATAATGAACTCTCCTTGCATTGATACCTAACACACAAATAACTGTTAAAGAGAAATTTAGAAAGATACTAATGAGCAAATTGCTTATTGGTATCCCCAGGGTAGCCTTTAATAACTTTGAGTTTTTTTTTCCTCCACAACCACCAAATTTAGTAATGCATATGCAAAATCAAATTATTATTATTGTTATTATTTTCTGAGTAGTCCAAAAAAAGGGCTAGGTGGGGGACAAGTTATGATGTTTTTTGTAGATTCATAGTCATAGGTAAAAAAACTGATTTTTTAAACAAATCATTTTAATTGATACATATTAATAAAACCTACAATTCTTCCAAAGTGCACAATCAATGGTATTTGGTATAATCACAAAGTTGTTCATTCATCACTTCAATCATTATTAGAACATTTTCATTATTTCAATAACAACAATAAAAAACAGAGAAACAAACAAGAAAAATCTTTACCTCTCAATCTCTCTATGTTTCCCCTGCTGTACATAGCTGCTATCTCTGGCTATTCTTGCATAATTATTTATCTATTAAGCAGTTTTATTGAGATACATTCATATACCACAAATCTATCCAAAGCATACAATCAAAGGTTTTTAGTATAATCACAATATTGGGGATTCATTATCACAAAAAGTTTTAGATTTATTTCGTTACTCCAAAATGAAAAAGTCCACACCCCTTAGCATGCCCTCTTAGCCCTATATAACCACTAATCAAATTCATCTTTATAAAATGATTAATATTTACATTTTAAATAAATGGAATCATACAATATGTTACACAAAATATTTAGTTCAAAGTAACACAATCATATAGTACTTGTCCTTTTGTGTCTAGCTTGCTCACTAAACGTAATGTTATTCAGGTTCATCCATGTTGTCATATGCTTTATGACTTCACTTCTTACCAGCTACATAATATTCCATCATGTGAATACACCACAGTTTGTTTGTCCATTCATCAGTTGATGGCCACTGGGGTTGTTTCCAACTTTTGGCAACTGTGAATAATGCTGCTATGGGTGTACAGATGTCTGTTCATGTCGCTGCTCTCAGTTCTTCTGGGTATACATCCAGTAATGGTTTTGTAGGCTAACATGGAAAATCTATATTCAACTTCTTTAGGAACTGCCCATCAGCCAGGAAGGGCTGGTGGGACACAGCAGAAAAAATCTGTGGGTGAAAAACTAAGTCATATTAAACTGTGTCCCTCTCTCTCTCCTTTCTTGGGGGACGTGCATCCTCAACAATCAGTCCCAGTCAGAAGAGAGGGAGATTGAGAGGGTTGGCTCTCTCCAGTCCCGTGCTGGCAATCAGGGCAAACAATGGCACAGTCTCACAGGCCTGGAAGAGCTGGTGGGACAGAGCAGACCAAATTTGTGGGTCAAAAGTTGAGTCAACCTTAGGCTGTGTTCCTCTCTCTCCCCTTTACTGAGGCAGTGGATCCTTTGCCTGTAGCTAGCTCAGAGGTCTGCGAATTCTCAAAACAGATTTTGACAAGTCATAAAATATCCTCACGCACCTGAGAGCTTCAAGTATTCCCAAAAGACAGTGTGGAGACTTTGTTAAAAGGCACAGCAGTGAGGTATTCTTGATTGCAGGTTCAGCAAGAATGATAAAATTGTATGGGATTGAATGTAAACATATGCCTCAGACAAAAGTGCAACATTCAACACAAACCCTTAAAAAAAAAAAGACATGTAAATGGGCACCAAATGACCATGTTGCAATTCCAAACAGCAGTGTTACATTAAAGCTATTAGTGAAATACATTATTACCCACACACTCAGAGTGACATTTAGACACACAGATAAAATTTTCTAATCTGTTGATCCAAGCTCTGGTATTTATTAACCAAAAATCTTAGTAAAATTCTGGCTACAAGTATTTCTTATTCATGCAAAAAACTTATACTATTTTTTATGTTCTTTGAGGGTACTCTGAAAATTATCAAAACATTTCTCTTACCAACCAATCTCTTTTCATGAGTGGTAATTCTTTTCTAGCCCCTTGGGGGCGATGCAGTACACAGAAAGAAGCCATATACTAGTGAAGCAAATGATGGAAGTGTTCACAGTCTCTAAACTCCCAAACTGACTTTGAAGTGAGGAAGGTTTGAAAGCTACTTGCATTGCAAGCACCTATCTGCCCTATTTGATTACCCATACTTTAGCTCTGCTCCTTACCATAAAATGGAAATATGCAAGTCAGTCTAGCTACTTGCTTTCTAAAAAGGCTTTATTTCATTTTACAGGAACAACGCTATTAATTCTTTATGAAAAATGGTAGGTTTTGGGAAGCGGACTTGGCCCAGTGGTTAGGGCGTCCGTCTACCACATGGGAGGTCCGTGGTTCAAACCCCGGGCCTCCTTGACCAGTGTGGTGCTGGCCCAGGCGCAGTGCTGATGCACACAAGGAGTGCCCTGTCATGCAGGGGTTTCCCCCGTGTAGGGGAGCCCCACGCGCAAGGAGTGCGCCCCGGGAGGAGAGGCGCCCAGAGCGAAAGAAAGTGCAGCCTGCCTAAGAATGGCGCTACCCACATGGAGAGCTGACACAACAAGATGACACAACCAAAAGAAACACAGATTCCCGAGCCGCTAACAACAAAAATGGCAGGTTTTATGTATATTTTTTCAGTAGTGCCAGTTTTCCATTAACTCTTGATGTATTCATTATCCCACTTATTCATTCCAAATATTTTAACTGAATACCTCAGTTGTGCCAGACATGAGATTAGGTGTTACAGACACAATATGTAAAGACACAATCTTCTCACAAAAAGATTACCTTATCAAATGCAAATCAAAACCACAATGAGATACCACTTCACACCAACAAGGAAATCTATTTTTATTTTTTTAAAGAATTTTCCCATTTTTATTTTATTTTTTTAAGATTTATTTTTTATTTATTTCTCTCCTCCCTCCCCCTCTCCCCCCAGTTTTCACTGTGTGTTCTTCTGTGACCACTTCTATCCTTATTAGCAGTACCGGGAATCTGTGTTTCTTTTTGTTGCATCATCTTGCTGTGTCAGATCTCCATGTGTGCCGTGCCATTCTCAGGCAGGTTGTACTTTCTTTCGCACTGGGCGGCTCTCCTTCCAGGGTGCACTCCTTGCATGTGGGGCTCCCCTACGCGTGGGCACCCCTGCGTGGCACGGCACTCCTTGCACGCATCAGCACTGTGCATGGGCCAGCTCCACACGGGTCAAGGAGGCCTGGGGTTTGATCCGCAGACCTCCCATGTGGTAGGCAGATGCCCTATCCATTGGGCTAAGTCTGCTTCACAAGGATGCCTATTTTTAAAAAGTAATAGGTAGGATACAAAGAAATTGAAACTTTGGTGCATTGTTGGTGGGAATATGAAATTGTGCACCAACTGTGGAAAGCAATATGGTGGTTCCTCAAAAAGTTAAATAAAAACTACCATAGGGAAACAGACTTGGCCCAGTGGTTAGGGCATCCGTCTACCACATGGGAGGTCCACGGTTCAAACCCCGGGTCTCCTTGATCCGTGTGGAGCTGGCCCATGCACAGTGCTGATGCGCACAAGGAGTGCTCTGCTATGCAGGGGTGTCCACTGCATAGAGGAGCCCCACACGCAAGGAGTGCGCCCCATAGGGAGAGTCGTCCAGCTTGAGACAAAGTGCAGCCTGCCCAGGAATGGCACCACACACACAGAGAGCTGACACAAGATGACGTAACAAAAAAAGACACAGATTCTGGTGCCGCTGACAACAACAGAAATGGACAAAGAAACAAGGTGGGGCGAATGGACACTGAGAACAGACAACTGGGGGGGGGGAGGGGAGAGAAATAAATGAATAAATCTTTAAAAAAAAACCTACCATATAACCTGGAAAATTCCTTTTCTAGGTATATACCCAAAGAGAGTAAAAACAGGGTCTCAAAGAGATATGGCTCACCATTGGATATAGCAGCATAGTCACAATAACCAAAAGGTGGAAACAACCCAAGTGTCCATCAATCAATCAATCAATAAAATGTGATACAGTTACACAATGGAATATTAATTGAGCAATAAGAAAAAATGAAATCCTGACACATGCTGCAATATGGAAGAGCCTTGAAAAAGTTATGCTCAGTGAAATAAGAGATATACATAAGGACAAATATTTATGATGTCCTTGTAAGATATGTCTAGGAATATCAAATCCACAGCAACAGAAAGTAGATTAGAGGTTACCAGAGAATAGGGGAAGAGGGGAAAGGGAAGTGTATGTTTGGTGGATATGTGGCATATTTAAATAAAATTAATAATAAAAAGAGAATTATGATCTATCAAGTTCTGGTTTGTTAACACTTACTTGTAACAAGGAAAGGCACCAACATGGAATAAGATTGAACTAAATAGCTTTATAACAATACTGCTACATAACCACATCATGAGACTTCATGAAATTTTGTCAGTGAGTACAGTACTATAAGCCAAGGGCAAAGCTAACATATAAAAATGATCAATTCACAAAGTTGGCACATAGGAGGTATTATTAAATGTGATGGTTTTGTGACTCTTAACTCTTTCACAGTAAACCCATTTAGCTGACTGAATTAAAGTGGATCAGAAAATCCCAGCAATTAGGTTCTGATAGTATATTAACATTTCCAGCATCCAACACAAAGCTGATGCTCCAGACTAGTTGTATGTGAGGCATCATGATACATTTCTGCATGGTCTATGGCAACACAAGTTAGCAGATGTTTTCTGGGGGAAAAAAACAAACTATTGTACAATGAATAGTTTCACAAAATTTTTGTTTTAGCATTCTATTCATTTTGCCAAAGAAAATGCGTAAAACTATATTCTCCCCAAAGAGATATCCATGAGCTGATCATAAGAAGTTCTAATTCTCTGGCATTGATTTGGAACTTCATCCCAATATCAATTTTCAGAATGGAAAAAAAAAAGAAAAAAGAGGAGACTTAAGATAATTTTTCCACTGTTTTTCAAATATGTGGTTGAATAAGAACATAATAACTAAAGCTACAGCTAAAGATTATTAAAATATGCTTAGAAATTAAGTGATTTTATTAATATTTCTTCCAAATGATTTTTTTTCTTTTATTTTCTTGTTTTATGATTTTTGGGAGATTACTTTTTACTGGGGTGAGTAGTCTAAAAACAAGCTTTTTAAAAACACCATTCTTATTTTGGACAATCTTTTATTCTTTTAAAAATGAGTTCTTACTGGGTGCATTTCACTGTATATAAATTTTACCTCAGTAAAATTGATTTAAGTTTTGTTAAATTAACTTTTGACAATGTTCAAAGAGTTTCCAGATAGGGGCATGGATATACAAGACAGTATTGTGCATGAATTTAAAAAAAATACAAAACCAAAATAGTCTTCAAATAAAAGAAGGAGAAATTCAAACATGCTCAAACTCTTTTTTCTTGTTTCTAGGTCTGGCTTTAAAAGCTCTGTGATTGAAATTTGGTTTTTGCTTTCCCTTATACATACTACGACTACCCTTTTAGTCTGTCTTATTGCTTCAAAGAAAGCTTTCCAAGGGATCCTCTCAGCACTTAGGGTAGTGCAATATCATAGGATATTGATTTGTACTTGTTGATATGTTGCTCTTTGAATGCTATCTCGGGGATGTGTTTCATCTTCCCTGTGGACACAAGTTGCAATTGCAAAGTCCTTTGGGTAGCCAGCAGAACTAGAAGAATGCTCATTATTCTGAGAGCTCGGTGCATTTGTTAAATGACTGGTACAATCTGCAAGCTTTGTGTCTAAGTCACTCATTGCACCAAAGAAACATCAAGAAAATAAACACCAACAATATAGGAATAGGTAGGTTATCAAGGGTCAAAGTTATTAGAAATTTCGAATCTGTCCCCTCTTGTCAGTGATATTAGAAACAGGAGGGAGTCGCCAAAGTTAGTTACAAATATATTGCTTCTAAAATATTTTTAAAATTTTTATTTAGTTAGATGAAAAGGTCACACATTCTCTTTCTCAGTAGGCAGGGTTCATCAACTATAACTAAAATTTCAATTGCTGATTGCCTTCTGTTTTACATGTAGCTTCTCATTTGATATTCTCAAAACCCATATGAGGTAAGTACTATAATAAGAAATAAAAATCAGCAAGTTTAAGTTACTTGTCCAAGGTCACAGAACCTTTGACAAATAGAGCTGGGATTCTAATGCAGTTAATTGATACTGCCATACTATCAATTAACTGTACATTTTTAAGTAATCAATCTGAGAGATACTCTTAAATCCACAGATGAAAAAATGAGTCTAAGGGAAATGAAGTGCCAGAGGCCATTTAGATCAAGGTAGAATCTCGATAACTACCTTTCTAATATTGGCATCATGTCCAACAACTTTATAGATTCACAATTTACTTGAATTTAAACAGTTGTGTTTTGTCAGGTTTTATTTTAGAAAGAGGACACCATAGCCAACAAATAAAATAACAGGATGTCTGAATACTCCATTTTAAATGAGCTTAATTTTCTGAAAGCAACAGATGACAGCTCTCTCTCTTACTCTCTCTCTCAAACATTTTTTTTCCAGTAGGAAATTAAATAGACACAAGGAGAAGATTGCATCGATGGATTGTGACAAAGCCAGTGATTCAATCAAAATATAAATATCATTTTATAAGGTTAGCTACATTATTAATAATTACAAGCTTGAAGTAATAGTCTAAGATATTCTTTTTTATATTATTTTCATTTCAGAATCCCAGGAGAAAGCCCCCTAAGTGAGATAAAACAAGATTTAGTATAATTCTATCAATATCTGTGAGTCTACTATCTGATACTCCAACACAAACAATTCTCCATGTTTCCATCTTTGCTCAAAGATGCTTAACTTTGAATTTGATTATGATCTAGAAACTGTGATGATTAAAATGGGTTATATTTTGTATGTGCCCCCAAAAAACATTTCTTAAATCTAATCCAGTTCCTGTGGGTATGAACCTTTTGTCAGTAGGGTCTTTTAATGAATTTGGGTGTGGTCCAGCCCAAGGATGGGTCTTAATCCTATTAGTGGAGTACCTTATAAGTGGAATGAAATTCAAATAGAGAAAGAAAGCCACAGGAAGTAAGAAGCTGAACAGCAAAGGAACCCTGAAGAGAAGGTAGAAAACAGAAGACACCTCCATATGCCCTGCCATGTGACAACCTAAGGACCAAGAAGGAAGCCAGCCCTAGAATGTCAATCTTTAAGAAGAAAGCATCACCTTGATGACACCTTGATTTGGACTTTTTCCCAGACTCATATCATGAGGAAATAAATTACCATTGTTTAACTTCAACCCATTTTCTGGTGTTTGCTTGGGCAGCCTAGGAAACTAGAACAGTTGCATTTTCTTATAATGAGGAATCTGATTAGTCATATTCCCAAGTTTCCAGACCTGAAACTTGCCTCTATCTTTTATCCATCTTTCCTGAGTATTTTCTCCTTTCTATCCTCTCTTCTTTTCTTCCTCTTTTCTCCTCTCCTCCTTTCCTCCATTCTCTTCTCTTTCTTTTTTCATCCTTCCTTATACTCTCCTTTCTTTCTATTCATTTTGTTTTTTCATTTCAACAAATACTCTCTGGTCATTTATTATAAAGTTCCTTATATTGTGCGGGGCTCTGAGGACAGAAGTAAGTACAAAGCCCAGAATCCTGCTTAAGTACTGCTCATAGTCTAGGAGGCTGAACCGGAGAGTCAACCAATATATTATGGAAAAAAGGTAGGTGTGCAGCCTGCGCTGACTCCTTCAGAATATATGGGCCTTGAGTAGAAAATAGTTATTCGAATCTGATTGGCATGGCTTGGCCTGGTCAAGTGAAAACTTACAAACATGAACTGGAAAAAGCATGCTTAGCCTAAGAGCACTGCAAATAATGGTATAAGCACTGTTTTTGAGAACTGGCTTTGGTCCTTGGTCACCAATTTGAGTTACCTGCTTTATAGCTATTGAGGAATAACCACTGCTCCATTCCCCTGGTTTTGAGGGAACTCCATAGGTGGGTTCAAACTTCTCCCAGAGAATCCCTCTGGATTTACTCATCAAAATTTCCAATGAGTGTGGTTAATAATGTGGATATTTGGGCCCCACCCAAGAATTACTTAATCACCATTTCTGGAGTGAGTTTGGGGATTCTGCAGATGACAGTTCCCTAGATGACCCTTAAAACACTAATGTTTAAGAACCATGCTTCTAGAGCAAGGCCTCTTTTTGAAATTACTAATACTTTTCTACAAATTTAAGCTTATAATATTAATTTTCTTTAATTTGAAATAATTTAGCCTATTTTGGAACAATGATTCTTCCATGAATTACACACATTGAAAAATGTCCTTTAGTGGTCAATACTTTCTCTTTGAATATTTAAGAAAGTTATTTTATTTTATGTTCAATATGTGCATGATCTTCACTATTGTTTTGGTTTAACACAGCTTTAGTTTTCAATGACTGAAGATATTCCTTAAAGGTAGAAACAATTGTGGGCAGCTGGCATCATTGGAAATAGTAGACATCAGTCATAATAAGAAAGGAGGGATCAAATTCTCTTTTGTATAAGGAAGACCTGTGTCTATGATGGGAAACCAGAAATTAATGGGAAAGTATACCATGCTGGATGCTTTATAAACATGCTATCCTCTAGTCTTCACAGTAACCTGGGATATGGATGTTTTTATTCCCACTTGGTAGTTGAGAAGACCTAGGCTCAGAGGGATAAATAGTTTGGCTAAGGTCATAAACCCATGACTTCCTGATTCCACAGGCTACCCTCTTTCTAATACAGTAAATACTCTATATGTTATTTGTCCTATCCATTTGGGTTTTTTCCCCATTTTAAAAACACACTCAAAATAAAAAATGAAATAAATAAAAAATAAAAATAAAAACAAACTCAGATCAACCAACTATTCTTTCTCCCATTCTTAATGTTTCCCCTCCCATAACCACTCTGTTCTATTTTATTCCAACATCAGGTAAATTCAGGTAAAAGACAAGTGAGAGAAAATGTATTGTTTTATTTTATTTTATATTGTTTTATTCTATTGTTTATTTGTTTTGGATGTCCAGAAACCAATAGACTGCTCTTCCTACTATTAATAGCTCCTGCTTTTTATTAGAGGAGTGGTAGGGAAGTTGCTATTGAGTATAATCTTGGAGAGAAGATAAGTCTTTCTTTCTACTGCTGCCTGGGAGCGAGATGGCCAGACGGGGCTAGGGGCTGGATGTAAACCAAATTGAACAAATATGACCTAAACTTGGAAGTTTGAGGGAGTGATACAAAGATCAGTTTATCTATCTATCTATCTATCTATCTATCTATCTATCTATCTATCTATCTATCTATCTATCTAATCTAATCTGACATCTATCTAATTATTTAGAGGTCAGGCTCATAATAGTGGTTCCTAAAGCATTAGGTTTTCCTGCATTATGACCTTGGTTACTATTCTAGCACCTAATCTCCTTAGCATCCACATTTCTGACATAATGCCTATTTTTTTAAGACATGAATCTCCTTCTGTTAAATTCCTTTTGTACTCAAGCCAAAGTAATTTTTCCAATGTTTGTACTAAAAATCCTGATTGAAATTTTGTTTTCAAAGTTGATATAAAATCTACTAAGACCCAGTTAGGAACTCACCTAAACAAACTGGACTATTATGAAGAGAACAAAAGAAAAAGGCAAGAGAGGCAGGAAAATTAAAATTTGAATAAAAAAAAATTGTGGATGAAATTATAATACTTGTAGCAAAGTTTCCAATAAAATGGAAAGTTTTTATCTAGTAATTTTCAAATCAACCATTGGATATTTTAGCAAATGCCTTAATTAAGCTACTTAATGTTTTAAGGAGAATAGTTGACAATGAGTTCCAGATACCGTGGCACGGCAAAATAAATTTAGAGTAACAACACATTAAATTAGAAGTGATTTGTGTCACACACGGACCCACATACAGACCTTTTAAAATGACAACACCCCAATATAATCCATGCCAATTTATACTAATTTAGCTGACACTTTTCTAGTTCTGGAGCAATCATTAGCACAAAGGCCAGGATAATATCCAGGCTGGTATGCCTTTCCTAAGTCCTACTTTTCTTGGCTTTTTTGAGAAAAGATACTAGAATTTCCTTCTTTTTTTTTTTAAAGATTTATTTTTTATTTATTTATCTCCCCTCCCCTTCAACCTCCCCCCACTCCAGTTGTCTGTTCTCTGTGTCTATTTGCTGCGTGTTCTTTGTCCGCTTCTGTGTTGTCAGCGGCTGGGGAATCTGTGTCTCTTTTTGTTGTGTCATCTTGCTGTGTCAGCTCTCCGTGTGTGCAGCACCATTCCTGGGCAGGCTGCACTTTCTTTTGCGCTGGGTGGCTCTCCTTACCAGGCGCACTCCTTGCGCGTGGGGACAGGGACACTCCTGTGATGCACGGCACTCCTTGCGCGCATCAGCACTGTGCCTGCGCCAGCTCCACACGGGTCAAGGAGGCCTGGGGTTTGAACCTGCAGAACTCCCATGTGGCAGACGGAGGCTCCAACCACTGGGCCAAGTCCACTTCCCTAGAATTTCCTTTTAATTTGTTATTTTGTTTTCTAATTATCTAAGACTTATTCAGCAAAGAATTATTGGAACTTTGGAAAAGCTGGGTTTTTAAAAAACGAAGATGGAAGCGGTTTACTACCAATCATTCTATTCACTCATTCACAAGATATTCACTGTGTGCTTCCTATATTCCAGCACTGTGCCAGATGCTGGGATAAAATGGCAAAAATAACACACACTGTCTACATTCTCACAGAGCTTATGCGTCTGTTAACTTATTTTTATTGGTTCATATATTTTATACAAACTTGATTATATGTTGAACTGTACCCTGCTTCTGGGCTCCTCAAGACTGTCAGGAATCTGGTATAAAAGTTTTAGAAGGTAATCTGGCAAATTTCTCAAGATGGAATAACATGTTTATACTTTTTGTCCCTATTCATAGAAAGTGAAATCTAAAAAATAAGCCAAAATTCAAAAAAGTTATTCTATTGATCCCTTAATACATTTAGCAAAAGTAATACATTTAGCAAGCACTACTATATGTTGGATTCTTTTCAGTGTCTTTGGATTATAATAGAGAATAAGACAAACAGGATTCCTACTTTCATGGGGAATATGCATAAGAGCAAATATAAAATAATGCAACATACAGGATTGGAAAGGGATGCCAATAGATTGGGTGATGAAGAAAGCCCTAACTGACAGGATGTTCATGTGTAACATGCTCATCAGGCCATTATTTATGACAATAAAAAATTAGAAGCAGATGAAACGCTCAATATGAGGAAAATAGCATTGGCCTTACTCTAACATCCAAAACAACTATAAGATTGGTCATAATATATAAGGCAATAGTCTTCAGGCCCTAAATGGCAGTACAGGTCTGTGATATTTGAGAGAAAGGAAACACTTGAGTTAACTTCTAGGTCATCCCACAGTTTTCTGGCTTTTTGCCTGTAGGCACTTGACACAGGAAGGAAGAAGAGCCCAAGGCACAGTGATACACCAAGCTGAGAAGACAGATATAGGAGTCCAGGATGTTGAAGCAGCTGGAATGTTCAGTGTAAGTTACTGAGAAGAAAGAATGCATAGAAGTGGATACTAGAATTCAGTGTGGAGATTTGCAATAACCCTTTTGGAAATCAGTATTTTTAATAGAATGACAATGAAAATATGACATATCAAAATGTATAGAGTGTGGCTATAATTTATAAAATTATAAAATATTATTTATAATTTTAAAAACATGTATTTCAAACCAATGATCTAAGTTTCTGCTTTAAGACATTATAAAAAAATGAGCAAATTGAGACCAAATGAAAGGAAGGATATAATAAAGATTAAAAATGAGAATAAAATAGAACAGAAATAGAAAAAATAACAAAGCTAAAAGTTGTTTCTTTGAAAAATGATTAAAATTGATAAGTGCATACCCAACATCATAAAAATAGAAAGAAAAAGTTACATATATCTATAATAAAAGCAAAATATTTTTACTACAGAGTTTGATGGATACTGCTCTTACTACTAGGATGGTAGTCAGTTCATATTGAGTTACTCTAAAAGGAAATTACTCTAAGCAGGTCTGTCTTAATCAGGTGAACCTTTAAAAGAAAGTAAAACTTCAGAAAAGTCCCCTTCTGCTGGACTTGACATCACAGCCTTCTTGGACTCTACAGGGCAAGAAAATGAATTTTCATAGCTGTGTGAGATTGGAAGAGGATTTTGCAACTCAGAAGAGATCTCAGACATGGGTGACATCTTGATTTAAGCCTTGTGAGACATTGAGCAGATAACCAGCTCTGCCATGGTTGTATTTCTGATTTATAGAAATTGAGAGATAACAATGGGTGATATTTTAAGTTACTAGGTTTGTGGTAAATTTACAATGTAATAGAAAACTAATACAATTTACTCCATACAGAAAGCAACAAAATATTTCTGAGAAAAATAAAGAGTGCCTAAATAAATGGAGAGATGCACTGTATCTATGGATTTGAAGACTCAATATTAAGATATCAAATCTCTCAATTGATTTATAAATTCAGCCCAATACAATCATAATCCCAGGAGATGTTATTAAAACAGAAATTATCAAGCCCATTTAAAAACATATGGAAAAGCGTCTACATAAAATACCATGACTTTAAAATGCTGTTTGACCTAAAGTAAGGGGGAAATGGAAAGGAGAAATGAGTTTATATGGCTACGAGTTTCTAAAAAAGAGTCTGGAGGCTGGCAGAAGGTTTGCCCTCATGCACAACTGAGCAGAGTCAGAGAGACAGATAAAGCAGATACAACCCCCAGATATTGGTTCCTTTGAGGGCTAAAGAGACCCATGGGAGTTATGGTCATGGCCGATGGGGTTAACTACCAGGGCAGATGGCCCCTCTTTGGAAATGGTGTTTATGTGTGATGAATCTGGACTCAGATGGGATCTCCCTTCATAAGACTTTCATGCTAATGTGCTGGAGGTGCAGTTAATGTTGGGGTTTAAGATATATTTAGGGGATTTGAATCTCTGGACTGACAATGTGATAGCCAGATCCTGAGCCTCAACAGACTCCAGCACCTACAATCTGATTTATTGGACTTACCACACTCAGCTAAGATGGAGGTGAAGAAGGACAACCACCACACCATGGAGCCTAGAGTGATTACAACTGAAAATGGGAGGATTGCATCCAGCATCCAGGTGGAATCTGAGCCTCCTCTTGACATAAAGGTGCAATGGACACAACCAATCCAGTGTCCACATAGAAGAGGTGGCATTGGATTGGGAAAAGTGGACATAATGGACAAAGGGTATGGGGAAAGGCAGGAAGAGATGAGAGGTGGAGGCGTCTTCGGGACATGGAGCTGCCCTGGATGGTGCTTCAGAGGTAATCACCGGACATTGTAAATCCTCACAGGGCCTACATGATGGAATAGAGGAGAGTATGGGCCATGATGTGAACCAATGTATATGAGGTGCAGAGGTGCCCAAAGATGTACTTACCAAATCCAATGGATGTGTCATGATGATGGGAACGAGTGTTGTTGGGGGGGGGGGGAGAGGGGGGGTGGGGGGGTGGGGTTGAATGGGACCTCACATATATATTTTTAATGTAATATTATTACAAAGTCAATAAAAAATAAAAAAATTAAAAAAAAATAAAAAATAAATAAAAAATAAAAAAAAATAAAAAAAATAAAAAAAAATAAAAAAAAAAACACATATGGAAAAGCAAAGGTTATAGAATAACCTAAGCAATTTAGACAAAGAAGGATAAAAGAAAGTTTATACTTCCTGACTTCAATACTTACTGTAAAGCTATACTATTTAAGAGAGTGTGGTATTGGCACAATGATAGACAAATAGATCAACTGAAAAGAATATAAAATCAAGAAAGGCATCCATACTTACATGATCAATGGATTTCAACAAAATACATACAGTAAAATTATAAAAACATGGATGAGAAATATATACCAAATTCAGGATCCTGGCATATCAGGGGCAGGGGATAGTTATAGGGAATCAGAAAGAAACAAAGGGAAATTAAGCATTGTCTGTAAAAATTTACTTTTTACACAACAAAAATGAAAAAACAAAGCCAAAAGATCTAAAGCAAGTATGGCAAGATACCAACGTTTGTTAAACCTGGGCATGGTAAGAAAATAGTATAAGTTTCACTATTCTCTATATTTTTATGATTGTTTGAAATATTTTCTGCAAAAATAATCTTTCCTATCACAAACCACTTTCACATTTTGTGTTCACTCAAATGACCTAATTATGGCATCTTTTATATTTGTTTACACTTTCTACATGATATTGGTTCCCCCATAACAGGAGAAAATGTGATTTCTGTAATTATCAAAAAGACATACCTACTCTATGAAACTCTGAGTCAGATTTGATTTTTTTTATTCTTCTCAAAAGACCTGTACTTACATGTTACCAACAGCTGAACAATGCTGCCAAACAGTGCTGTTCAATGTTCATCTCACAGAGGAAGATCAATCCCTGTATTTCTAAATGCATCCAAATGGACTTGATATTTCTTGGCTTCAGATAGAGTCTTTACTTCAGTGTACATTTAGATCTCCAGAACTCTGTGAAGCAGGTATTTTTGTGGTTGGATCAGAAGTACTTTAAGACTTTTCAAACTCAGGTATAACAACTCTAACTCGCTAATCTGTAACTCCAGATTATCCAGTATTGACTGGGCTTCGGTTCTTTACCTCTAACCGCACATGCTTCGTGTGCCCCTGCCTATCTGGCAGGCACTCAGGCTTAGCTGACCACAATTAAACTAAATCCCCTCATAAACCTCTGCTTTTTTCTACCCTCTCTCATGTCAGTGAATGGTGCCACCATCCAGACAGATACATAAACTAGCAAAATAGTAAAACAAAAACAAAACAACATAAAAACACACCGAGGGAAGGTATGTTTTGTTCCTTTTTTTTCCTCACCCTCATTCAAATTCAGTCAGTTACAAGGTCATGTTAACTCTGCCTGTTAAACATTTTAAGAATTCTCTTTTCTTTTGAGCTATTAAAACAACTTCCAAGTTATTTTTCAGCTTCTGGTCCAGCCTCCTCTAGCTAATGCTTTACAGACCAGTCAGAGGAATCTTTCTAAGATGCAAATCTGATCACTATCATAATAGGATAAAATAAAAATTTCTTGACTATGACATAGTGCCCTTATGTTATGAAATCTACCTACTTGTGTGGGCTCATCAATCATCATTCCCCAGTCATTTCCAAAATATGACATGCTTTCATCTGCCTTTAAAAGTGCTGCTTCCTCAGACTGCAATAACTTTTCTGCTTGGAGATCTGGTAAACCAGTCAGCTCCAGAGTTGGTTATGTCTTTAGTCAAGATAAGAATTCCTGTGGTATCTCATACTCAATCACCATGTTGAATCTGAATATTTTATAAAGGTGTATATCTCTGCCAGTAGAATTCAGGTCCCCTCAGTATCACTGATTCTGTGACACATTCAACTTTAAAATAAGCAGTGAGACTGGCAGTACCTAGGAAGTAATAAGTATATAATGATTGCTAAATGCGATGGAATAAAGAGTTAGAGCTATTGCCGGAAAAGATAAGGAAGAGTAAGAGAAAGAAGGAAAAGGATTGGGGGAGGGGGGGAGGGGAAATGGGAGAGACATTCCCCAAAAATAAATATACATATATATATGTATCAGAAATAACTGTGACATTTCATATGACAAAGTGTAAAGTAGATGAGGAAAAATTCCTTTGGTCAGGGGCAGAACTCTTCTGGACACTGTAACTATGCTGTCAAATCCAGTGATACATAAGGAAAGGCAATATATAATTACCCAGTGGGGGAGATCTCTGCAATTCAAGATTGGTTTAACATTTCTAAAGGAATCAATACAACCATATTAAACAATTAAATTGAAACAAAACAAAACAAGAAAATGAACAAACAAAAAAACCATGATTGTCTCAATGGGTGCATAAAAATTATTTAATAAAATCCAATACCCATTCCTGATAAAAACTCCTAGGAACTGGAAATAGAAAGGGTGGGCTAGGGTATGGAGGAACAGGAATTCTCATGTACTGCTGGTGGGAATGTAAAATGATACAATTATTTTGGAAAGCTTTCTATACAGAGATCATTTGATCCTGCCATTCAGTTTCTAGATACTTACTCAAAAGAAATGAAGTTATGCCCATACAAAGACTTGTATACAGCTGTTCACTGCAAGCTTTTTTTTCTAATAGCCCCAAACTGAAAACTACTCAATTGCCCATTAACATGTGAACAGATGAATAATATTATATCTATACAGTGGAATACTACTCAGCAATAAAAAGGAATCTTACTATCATTACATACAACACAGAGTAATCACAAAATAAGTAAAAATTCCCCCTAAAGTATATGTTCTTTGATTTCATTTATAAAAATTATAGAAAATTCAAACTAATTATAGTTACAGGAAGCAGTTCAGTGTTTGCCTGAGGAATGCGACAGGGAGCAGGAGGAGAAATTTTAAAAGGGCACAAGAAAACTTTTGAGGATATATTCATTTTCTTGATGGTGATAGTTTCATTGGTATGCACATGTGTCAAAGCACAAAAGTTTGCACACTTTAAATATGTGCAGGTTATTATGTCAATTATACTTCAAAAAACTAATAAAAATAGAATGCAATTAAGTATGAAATTTCAACTGACAATTTCTTTGAAGATAAATCTCTTCTAACTGTAGTAACTGATAAAGAAAAAATGTTTCAAATCAGGTCAGGGATGGAACTTTCTTGAAAAGAGAAACTCATTTCTGTTTTCTAGGAAGAAATTAAGAACTCTGATAAAATGCTTAAGCATTTTTAATAAACTTTAATGATAGTAAGTCCTCTTCTGAAATTAGATAGCTACTCATTAACAGGTGAGATATTCAATGATCTTTAACTAGATTTTCTTTCTTCATGTATCCAGATAGCAAGGATTATCTAACCACTCTTTTTTTCTTTGAAAGTATGTTTACCAAGAAAGACTACTTCATTCAGTTTAGCCCTCTCTTCTTGCAAACTTTGAAATAAAACTTGACATACACTTATAATGAATTCATTTTTTTTTAAGAATCATTTGAATAAATATAAACGAGAGAAAGGGGGTAGGGGAATGGAAGGAGGATTTTCCAAACAAATGGGAAAACAGTGAAATTTGAGTGACTGAGATTTTGAGCAGTAAAAACAAACAAAAAAACCTTGAAAATAAAAAAAATTAAAGTTGTTCATTATGAATTCGATTTTGAAATGAATGGTAAACTTCTGGAATAGCTGAATAAAAGAATTACAGGGGGGATAAACTTAACATGTGTAGAGTACTGTGTAGTATTTTGATGCTTTATTCTGATAATGTAATTATAGTATTTATAAACTCATTAACTTGGTTTCAGATCAATCTCTCTCCTCTTTACCAAAAATATATCCTTGCCTTTACAGAGACAGATTGCAATTACCATAATTCTGAGAAAATGTTAATAGTTTTATTAGCATGTGTTAATGTGAAATAAGCACTAGTTGCTTATTGCTCTGCCTGTTTCCATTTGATATAATCAATTGAATCACATTACTCTCATCTCATAGGAGATTTCACGATAGAAGAAATGACTTTGTGTCTTTACACTTACAGTTCTCTATCAGGATAAAGGAAAGCCTGGTCTTCTTGCTTTTAATGACAAAAAGGGGGATGACACAAAGGCAGTTATCTATTATATTAAATGTCATGAAAAAAACCACAACAATACAAAGGGTATAAAGCAGAGAAAATACGGCATCCCAACTTTTCACACAAGCTGATTAATCGTCCAGGTACCAATCAAAATAGCCATAGAGAATAATCATGACACATGTTCCAATGACTGATGATGAAACTATGCTGAATGAAAGTTTAATCACTGATTTCCGATCTCACTGCCAGTTTTCTATCGAGACCACATAATTACAAGTTAGAGGATTTATATCCTTGGCTAATACATAATTATATCTGGAAGCATAACTACTAAACTAGGAAATTGAATCATTTCAAGAGGATGCTTTTCACTCACAAAATAGGGATATATTTAACTAGGGGGACTCCTGTTTACTCATTCAAAATAAAAAATACTCAGTCAAAAGGATAGTATATGATATTTCATGAAAGAAGCTATTGCTAAGCTTCAATTCTTCAGGGTTCATTTAACTTTGGAAATGGTTGACAATACCCATTTCTCGTAGAATGATTCAAATTCCTGAAATCCCACATGTAAAAATAAGAAGAAATTGAAATCTGTCAATTATTGTCGTTACTGTCTTTAGGCTAACCCAAAAGCTTCCCTGGGAAGCTGGATGCTCTTAGAACTGACTGCAGATCTGTTTAAACTCTATCGAAGGAAGTTGCTTCTTAAGTTCATGCTTTTATATGAAATCAGTGTCAAGCAATAAATTCTTTCCTTAATGTAAATAGAAAACTGGGAGAATGTAAGGAGTGCCAATATGAATATTAACTAGAAGACCTATCTGCATTATCAGTACCACAAAGGTGGTACTTTGTGCATGTGAATGGTTCTTGTTTGAAGAGGGCCTTAAAATGTAGATTGACAGACTCAGAGGCCAAACAACATGAGTACTTCAAACACTTTGACCAGTGAGAATTGATTTTTGACCTTAAGTCTTAAAATACAATTGTAGAATGGAATATTACACTTCAATCCAGCTGGGTCCATGGTTAAAGGAAGAAAAAAGTTGATTACTAAATCCAAAAATTTTCCAATTTCAAACTTAAGACAAGGTTTTAGAAACCAGTCATTGAATTTTAGAGCAGAATATGAATTTAACCAGATACTCTACCTCCTCTCTCCCAATTGTTCTCTTTTTTTCCCAGAAATAATTGAGTGCCTTCTGTGTTCAAGGCATTGGGTTTATTTTACAGTTAAAGAATCTGATCCCCAAAGAGATAAAATGGTTTCCCTACCACAGTTTGTCTGAGCTGGGATTTTCTACATGATTGTCATAAAATTAAGCTCTCCAGTCCATTGCTCTTTGGCAGTGCCATATTGTAGTCATTAAAAATCGGAATTTATGAAACAGCAGAAAACAATGGCAAAATTAAAATATGAAAAAATTTTGCCAGAAGAGATTATTTTATGGTAATCTAACAATCCCAAAACCATCAGTTGCTAATACAATCAAAGATAGATGAATGTTGAGCCACACAATTGCTCTGACCTAGTGTAACTTTTCATAAAACAATTAAATCCTAAACTTGTTTCCTGTATCAACCTCTTTATTGCTGGAAGTTTTCTAGCTGACTAGCTCTTTTTCTCTGAAGGAATATAAACTAATTTTATCACTTAATAATTATATTTACATTATTTAGGTTTCAGTCAAAAAGGTAGGATGATTATTATAATGAGAAAAAATTAGCAAGTGTCTCTTACTGGTTTGAGCTCTTTGCTGGTTTAGATCATCTCATCAATGTAGACAATCACGTGGAGTGCGGACTTCCCAGGGTACATAAGACTACCTACTGGCATTCACCAAGAAAATACTGGGACTTCATTGATATTTTTATAACATCATTTTCTGATTTCTATTTTGCTTATACTTACTAAAGTAAAACTCTTGATACTAGTATAAAATTATGCAATTCTCTATATAGAGTATAATAAAGGTGTACGATTTGCAATGATTCAGAGAAGTTTATGGGTTAAGGGCACCGATCCTGAGGACAAACTGCTTTTGTAGGTCTGAATAATATTCTATTCTGTACACATACCACATTTTGTTTATTCAATCATCAGGTAATGTACACTTGAGTTGCTTCCATCTTTGGCAATTTTGAATAATGCCATAATGAATGTTGTGCCAATTTCTGTTTGAGTCCCTGCTTTCAATTACTTTGGGTATATACCTAGAAATGGGGTTGTCAGGTCATATGGTAATTCTATACTTAACTTTATGAGGAACTGGCAAATTGTTTCCATAGCAGCTGTGCCATTTTACATTCCCACCAACAATGAAGGAATATTCTTTTTTCTCTACATCCTCTCCAGCACTTGTAATTTTCTGTTGTTTTTTTTTTAATGGTAGCCAATATAATGAGTGTGAAACGGCATCTCCTTTTGGTTTTTATTTGATTTGCATTTACCCAATGACTAATTATATTGAGAATCTTTTCATTTGCTTTTTGGCCTTTTGCTTATTTTCTTTCGAGAACTGTCTATTCAAGCCTTTTGCCCAATTTTTAATTGAGTTGTTTGTCTTTTTTGTTGTTGAATTGTAGTTTTTCTTAAAATATTCTGGATATTCAATGCTTGTCAGATATGTGGCGTCCAAATATTTTATTCCATTGGGTAGACTGCCCTTTTACTTTCTGACCAAGTCCTTTGATGCGTAAGAGTTTTTAATTTTATGAAGTCCCATTTAGTTATTTTTCTTTTGCTTTCTTGTGCTTTGGGTATAGTCCCAGAAACCACTGTCTAACACAAATTCTTGAAGATGTTTTCCTACATTTTCTTCTAAGAGTTTTGCATTTCTGATTCTTGTATTTAGGTCTTTCATCCATTTTGAACTGAGCTTTGTGAATGATGCATGATTGAGCCACAACTTCATTCTTTTGCAAATAAAGATCCAGTTTTACTAGCACCATTTGTTGAAAAGACTATTCTTTCCCAATTGAGTGGTATGTGTCCCCTTGTCAAAAATCATTTGGTTAGGGAAGCAGCTGTGGCTCAATCAGTTGGGCTTCCATCTACCATATGGGAGGCCCTGGGTTTGTGTTCCAGGACCTCCTTGTGAAGGCAGGCTCTCCCGCACACCACGGAGAGCCGCCGGCCTGCAAGTGCCGCAGAGAACTGACTCAGCAAGGTGCCGCAACAAAGAAAAAAAGGAGACAAGCAAAAAATGCCACAAACAAACAGAAGAGTACGCAGCAAAGGGACACAGAAAGCAACAGCAAGCAAGCCGAAGGGGGGAGGGGAAATAAAAATAAATAAATACAGACACAGAAGAACACACATCGAATGGATGCAGAAAGCACACAGCACGCAAAACCCACAAGGGGGAGGGGGGAAGCAAACTACCTAATAATAAAATAAGCAAAATATATTTTTTTAAATCATTTGATTATAAATGTGAGGGTTGTGTTCTGAGTTCTCAATTTAATTCCATTGTTCTATATGTCTGTCCTTGTGCTGGTGCTATGCTGTGTTGATTTCCGAGGCTTTGTAATAAGTTTTAAGATCAAGAAGTGTGAGTCCTCCAACTTCATTCTTCTTCAAGATGGCTTTGGCTATTCTGGGCCCCTTAACATTCCTTATAAATTTGATGATTGCCTTTTCCATTTCTGCTAAAAAGGTTGTGGAACTTTTTTTTTTTTTTTAAGATTCTGCACTAGGCAATTTATAATTTTATTGAACATAAAATTAGCTATTTTGCATTTAGAAACCAAACACTTAAAACATGCTATCTACACAATTACGGCACATTTTATATAAATTGTCATGACATGGAAACCAGATACAGCTATTTAAATACAAAATGCCAAATGTATGTCATTTAAACTAAGCTTGTCATTTGAGTCAGTGTGCCAACAGTAGCTGTGCGTCCTTAGCAATGCCTGAAGAGGGCTTCTGCGCCCACCCTCGCACGCGTGCGCACTCCTGCCCGCGGCAGCACCACCTCGCCGCTCAGTCAGGCACCGCTCTGCCAGCCACGCCGTCCTCCCGACCTCCCGACCTCCCGCCACCTGGGTTGAGGGACGTGCCTCTGCGGAGGCAATATGCTGATGATCTAGTCTCGGTTTTCAGACACTTCTCAGGTCCTCACCAGAAACACTGGGCATCCAGGTCCTTGGGTCCTGCCCTCTCAAGGCAGTCCTTGATCTTTCACAGAGACCCTGGTTCTGGCCACCCCTCGTCCCCTTGTCTCTCTTCGGGTTTGGAAAGCACCAGTCCCGGGTATTCCCTTGTTGAGCGTCACTCAACAAGTCATCTGACATTCACTTTTCTTGGTTTTCCACAATACAGTAGAGTTGTTAGCTCAAAAAAATACGTAAAACGGTAAGGACCAGCTCCACCACCGGAGGGAAATACTCCTTTTCACAACAGAACAAAAACAACTTCTTTATTAAAGAATGACAGAATTAAGTGTTGCCACCCAGAACTTTAAAAGTGCTATTAATAATCCTGGCTGCAGTGAGCGCCACTGTCACCCACTTAAAATTCCATTAGAATCAGTAAAAAACGTTGTTTCAAACAAAGGAATAGTACAGACAGGGAAGGAGCCAGGACACGGAGTCTGAGCAAATGCAACTGGCCGCAGGGCAGGGTGGAGGCCAAGGCAGCCCCTCCTGGCAGGAACAGCGCCCACAGCAGCAGAGGGCAGAGGGCAGAGGGCAGCAGGGCCCGAGACAATCCTTTAAAGGGGAGGGGGAGGGCTTCTTCTATCTTCTTCCCCCAAATAGTTGTTTTAATATAGACCAGTCCGACGAGGAACTAGACCTGTGTTGGACAGTAACTCTCCCAAGCCCTGGTGGATGCTGCCAGGGAGCAGGCAGGAAGCCCAAGCAGAAGGCGCGGGGCGGACCTGGAGTGTCCCAGCACACAAGCGGCCAGCAGCCTTGCTTCAGGGTGTTACCAGATTTTGTCTAGGCTCTTGACTATGCGCAGAAATGAATTTCAAGAGCATATTGGGTGAGTTAGGCCAGCCATTTATTAAGGTAGGGAGGGAAGAGAGATGGGAGAAAATAATAGATCATGGGTCCAAGGTAGAGAGGAAGGGGCTGGAAAGTGTAAAGCAGGCTGATTTACAGACTACAATTTCTCAGTATAGATTATAAATCCTTAGGTTTACTTGCATAGTGATCCAACCCAGGGAGAAGGTGGCCAGAATCAGGACCCAAAGGCGAGAGAGAGTTCAGGCCTTGCGCCTGCTTTTTGAACCATTAATTATTCTACCCCTTAGTTAATGGCATAGGAGGAGTCCCAATCGTTTACTGTTTTGATTGATTACCCCACCCATCAATCCCCTGGGAGGGTCCAATGATAAAGCTCTTGGGAAATATCCCAGTTTCCAGAGGAAATCTCTGAATGGCAGACTCTGCCATGGCAGAGTCTTGGGGAGGATCTTTCAGCAGCCATCTGGGGGGTATCAACATCCATGTGGACTTTTTGCCATGTTCCAGATCCATCTATTGATTCCCTATCTTATTAACCTGCTTCAAGGGGAGGCACAGACAGGGCAGCACGGCGTGTAGCCCCAGTCAGCATGGCAACATTGTCCTGAGTGTGGCTGAGGTTCAGGACAAAGGCACTGAACTACCTCAAGTGACAAACAACAAAAACTGAAACACGGAGTCAGGGCCCTTTCAAGGCTAAACATTTGCAGCCTCTGTCTTTAGAGACTGCAAACTTGCCGGTGAGAACAAGAACTCAATGCACATCACTTTAGGTGGAGTTTCCAAAGACCCCATGTCCAATTTCAAAAGACCAGATTCTTCTTGAGGGGAGAAATGCCTACTGCACATGTATTAGAGATTATACTATTTTAAATAGAGGAAGAAAGCTATGAAATGTCTAAGGTGTAAGTATCTTTCTGAGTATAGAATAAAAAAGATGCCAGTATTAGGACAGAATTGAACAACAAATTCTAAAAGCTGGCTTGATTCAAAGAATTGCAATTTGCAAGTTACCACAAAACGTCCCACAAAAATTTACAATCAACAAAATATTTTCCTTATTTTTCATGTAGCTTTTTCATGCAATACCATGGTTTCACTACTACTATTGTGACTCTAGCAATGGAAGAAATCATATCATTGATGTGGAAACAGTGGCCATGGGAGTTGCTGAAGGCAGGGAGAGGGAAGAAGAGGTGTGATTTGAGGGCATTTTTGGGACTTGGAGTTGTCCTCAATGATATTGCAGGGAAAGATGCAGGACATTATACATCCTGCCATAACCAACTGAATGGCCTGGGAAAGAGTGTAAACTACAGTATTAACTATAATCCATGCTGTGTAGCAATGTTTCAGAATGTACTCATCAAATGCAATGAATGTACCACACGAATGAAAGAAGTTGTTGATGTGGGAGGAGTGGGGGTCTGGGGAATGGGGTATATAAGAAGCTCTTATATTTTTTAATGTAACATTTGGTGTGATTTATGTATCTTTAAAAAAAAGATAATGAAAAATACTATGTTACAATAAGCCTTCATTACTGCCTCAAAGTGGTGATATAAATAATCAATTTGTATAGCCTACCATAGAATAAAAGACTGAAGTCGAGATTCCAGAGAGTTTCCAGAGCAGCTGGCATACTTTTGGTGACTCCAAGAAGAAACCTTGGGGAGCTAACCACCTGGAGGTCTTCTTCAGGAGCAGGGTGTTCCACCAGCTCCCAAATGGGAGATGGGTTCCAGAGCAACCCCATACCAGGGCTGTTGGAGCCCACAAACACCACATGGCTCTATTCAAACCAGAGGGAGGTAACTGTTCCTGGGAGAAAGGTTGAAAGACTTAATATGCTGGCTAGGGCATATTACCTGATCACCTAAAATATCAGAACGCTAAGACAACACAAACCCATCAAGAGCACAGCACCCAGTCTAGCCCAGCCCAGCATCAACTCAGTGTTCAGCTTCTATAGCAGTAATTTCAGGTAGAAAAAAAGTACCTTTTCTCTCCTTAAAGTAGAAGATAAATTCATTCAGGGGAAAAAAATATAAATGCTTGAATGAATGGTGTCCATCGCTGATCAGAGTCTCCCCCCTCCCTGCTAACCCTGTGCAATTGCTACATGGAATTTCAGCAACTACATCTCCACAGGGACGCTGAGCCCAGACTGCTCAAAACCAACCTCTGCTCTGAGCAACACTCTTGCACTCTGTTGCAAGGAACTGCCTAATTACTCATTTTCAATGTGTGGCTTGCATTTTAAAAGTAACCTTGTAACTCAGCTGGGGAAAAATTCTAGTAGTAGCCATGTTTCCTTATAATTCCAAACTGTAGGATGTATGTGATAATTCAAGTTTTCTATGTTAGGAAGTATGATGTCAGGAGATACAAACCTTGGGTCTTAACAGTAAGGCTTTTTGTATTAGAGAATTAGATATGAGCCAGATTGAGAATGAGGAATTACTTAGAATATCCCACCCAGGCTTTTCCAGAAACTTGTCTGAAGAATGTAAAAGTCCATCCTGGGAAAAGGCTTACTACTGGGTTCATGTCAATACAGTGCTTCTCCTGGAAGATACTTCTAGTGCTACTCAATTCCATATTTCTGAGAGGCAATTATAATTCTACAATGGTTAAAGCAGAAACATTCACAGCCAAAGTTACCAAACACATCAAAAATAGCTCTATCATTAAGCCTTCACATTCTATGTTCTAGTCCAAAGAAACTATAGGAAATAAGTTAGATCTTATGGAGAACTTATGTGCAATCTTCATTTTCCTTGAACCTAGTTGACATCACAGCATCATCTTAGGCATGTACAGTCTTTGAATAATAGTTGACTATCTTGCTATCCAGTATATATGATGAGGAATGCTCTCGTAAGGTCTGAGGTCAAGTTCCAGCACAGAAACTGAAAAGGCCAATCTGGATTTTGATGAAGAGATGACAGGCCTTTGATCAGAGCCTTCATCCTACAAGTGTAGAAGGAGGGCCATCATGATGGAGTAGCCCTTGTAGGTCATGGAAATGCCTTACTACTGGACCTTTCATAGCAGATAGGCCAGAGATCCAACATCTTCAGTGGAAATATCAAGTAACTTCTGATAAAACACTTTAGTCATAAGACCTACTCATTTGCAATGATTTCCTCATCTGGGAAAACTTCTCTAGGTACTGCTGAACCCAAACATACATAGGGTAAACACCTTCTATATCCAGCATGTCCAACATCTGCACGTGGAGGATTTTGTACAGAAAATAGCCCTTCAGTAACCCCGAGTGCTCTGGTGTTTTTTTTTTCTTGCTGGTGCAGCCCCCTACTGCAAAGGTTGCCTTTGCAAACTGGTGGCCCCCATAGTCCCCGTGGCCCCCAAAGCTGGGGCCCAGTGCTCAGCGTGCTTGCCTGGCCCTTGTCAGCATGTTTAGCAGCACCAGTGCCAGGACATGCACCAGCCCCAGGACCACAGCCCTATGCCGTGCAACCCATGTAACATCTTTGAGTGTTCAGCCTTCCTCTTCCCTCTTAAGTCTCTGTGGGTCTAGCTTCTTCAGCTTCAGCTGTAGGCTGGCATAGGGTTTATCTCTCTTCCCAGGACTAGTTTCTTTCTGGGCTCAGCTGCTCAGGTCTCTTTACAAGATCAGCTGTAAACTATCAGGCAAATGGCTCCTCTCTCTTCCCAAGGCTTGTGCCATGTCTATGGAGCTGTCTCTCTTCCTCCATGTATCTTCTCTGTATATCTACTTCTGTGTGTCTCCTTGATTGAATGTCCATTTATATAGCCCACGAATGGGGCAGGGACTCAAAGTGAGTTACACTCTATTGATGTAGACAAGTCAAAGCCCTAATCTTAACATAATTAAATCAAAGACATCTCAGCTGAATCTAATACAATCAAAGTGTATCACACACAGAGGAACAGTTTACATTTTGGAATTCATATATAATTCAAACTGCCACATAGTCCTTTCAATTTCAGTGAGGTTGGTAGGTTACGTTCCCTTTTCATTTCTGATTTTAGTTATTTGGATTCTCATTTTTTTTCCTTCTCAGTCTAGCTAAATGTCTCTCAATTTTAGGGATCTTTTCAAAGACCAACTTTTGGTTTTGTTGATTGTCTCCATTATTTTTTAAATCTCTTTCACTTTACTCCTTTCTAATCTTTATAATTTCCTTCCTTCTTTTCACTTTGGGCTTAGCTTCCTTTTCTTCTTCTAGCTCTTCTAGTTTTGAGGTTAGGTCTCTGATTTGGAATCTTCTTTTTTTTCAGAGCTATAAATTTCCTGCTCAGCACTGCCTTTGCTACATTGCATACATTTTTGTTTGTTGTATTATCATTTTCATTTGCTTCAAGATATTTCCTAATTTCCTTTGTAATTTCCTCTTTAACCTATTGGTTATTTAAAAGCACATTATTTAATTTCCACATATTTGTGAATTTCCCTTTTCTCTGTTATTGATTTCTAGCTTCATTCTATTGTTAGAGAATATATATTATATGATTTCAATATTTTTTTAATTTATTAAGGTTTGTTTTTTGACTTGTGCTATGTCTATCCTAGAGAAAGATCTATTTGCACTTGAGAAGAATGCATATTCTATTGTTGGGTGAAGTGTTCTATACATGCCTCTTAGTTCTACTTGGTATACAGTATCACTTAAGTCTCCTTAAGCATATTTATGATCATTTTTTAAAAAGTCTTTGTCTAACACATCCATAGTCTGATCTTCTTCATTGATGTTTTCTGGACTTTTATCCTCTTCCTTTGGATGGGACAACATTTACTGTTTCTTTGTTTGTCTTGTAATTGTTTCTTGCACATTGTACATTTTAATATTTTAAAATGTTAACTCTGGGATTTATTCCCTGAGATGTCTGTTTCTTGAATGTGTAACCAGCCGGTAATATGACAGAGATTTTCTTGAGAGCTTCTGTCCTATAAGAAAAGTCTTCCCAATGAGAATGCAAAGTATATGGTCCTCCCTGTCTTTTCTGCACCTGTGTTTTATCCTGGGATTGCCCTTGCTAGTGGCTTTACGACAGTCTGTTACTGGATTTCAAAGCATCCTCTATTTCCCAGGAGATAGATCTTCCCCTCTCAGGAGTTCTACTATATGGCCCCTGGCCATCTACCTCAGTAGTTCTTATGCAGCTTTTATTTTCTCAAGTTGCTTTTGCTGGAGCACAAATTCTGAGTGGTGGGGGAGGAATGCTGGAAAGTGATTTCCTAAGTCAGTCTTTTCCAGCCAGAACAAGATCAGTGATCTATAAAACTGGTTCCAAAATGCCCTGGAGAGGGGTTGATGGAGAAGCCAGGAAGGGCATCAGGAGCTTCTCCCATGGTTCCCCAAAGCTGGATTTTCTTGTCCTGACTAGGCAATGTAACCCTTCACCTGTCCTCGGCAGTTCTGAAGAAGTGTAGTGTCTTTAAGTCTCCTCTGCACACTTTGTCTACGGTGGGTTGGAACACTGGCCGCCTTCGGAGCTGGACCCCCAGTGCTTTAAGTAGCTAATCAAAAGCCATGAATAGAGATCAGTCTTTGAATACCCCCGGTCTTGGGAAGTAGATTTTTATGTCCCTTTTGCTACCAGCGAGCTATACCAGGGGTCAGACTTGACTGCTGCGTCCCATGAGAGTGGGGGCCAGGCACCAGTAATCACCACCTGGAGAGAGAAACTTACTCATATTTACTATAATTTACCAGCCTCTTCCTCCTTCTTTTCCCTGATGGTGAACAGTGTTCTACTGAACTCTGGAGTTTTGAAATACTTGATTGAGACAGTTCCTGCTTGTGTAATAGTTATTCTGTAGAGGCACTGATTCCTGGAGCTTCCTATTCTACCATCTTCCTACAGTCCTCCTCAACTCAACTATTCTTCAGGCAAGTATTACAAAGATGCATCCAGCATGAGATATTTTGGCAGTATGAGTGCCAACATATACCGTTATCTTAAAATAATCAAGATTCTACTAGGTTGATCTTCCCTTTGGAGGCTAAAATTTGCTGGTGAGGATTCTTCTTTAATCTGTGTCAAACATTACTGTCCTAAGAAGACTTAAATAAAAATCTTACAATTTTTTTTAACCTTTCTGATCTTCCTTAGAAGTAACCTATGTAAAATAATTAAAAGTAGAGCTGGTCTATGTGAAATAAGGCTGGGGCAAGTCATGAAAGCTCTATGAAACACAAATTGAAACATGAATATTTTGAGGTTGAAATTTTAATGGATTCAACTCTCATTTCATTACACTGAGAAATAGGGTTTTTAAAAATATGTATTTTCAACAGGAATTATTTCTACTTGCTACCTCCCCTTTCTGCTATCCTTGTTTGTATAAAAGCAGGTTGATGGTAGAGATGAAATGCTATATTAATCCATACACAGTACAAAATCAGTTGTCTGTGTTAGTAGTTACTAACTTTCAAAGGCTATTTAAGTCACACTTTTGGGTGCAACATTGAGTATGGGCCAACTTTTAGAACCTTAATAATGCAATCCAGTCAAACCCAGCTCCAGCCTTTGTTGGAAGTTAGCATATCAAAACCACAAGAGATGAAGAGGTAGCTTGAATGGCCATTTTCTCAGACATCTGTGCAGTGAGTCACATCAAAAGTCCATCAACAAGTAATACACATATGCTCTAGCTATACACAAAACAACTGAGTTGAAACAAAATACCTGGCCCTTCATCCCACCAGGATTCCCATGTCCTTTCAAGGTTCACTAAGTTAATACCAGGCTACCACTGGACCAATTTGCTTCACAATTGGAACAACAAAGACTGAAAGCACTTCTACCCTCATAAACACCTAAGGGATGCACAAGAAGGAATGCCTTTAATTTCATTACTTCTACACAAAACCAATAAATTGAGTCTGAATATTCCATTGTAAATTAGCACTTGAAAAAGTTATGTGCGGATCCAAACATGAATATCAAAAGCTATATATATTTCTATTTACATTATTTATTCATGAGCATGTATCATATTATGGTTTAGTCTCCAAATTTGTTGTCAAAATGGAGATTAATGTTCTTAAAACATAAACAATATATTTATTTTGATAGAAGACTCACAATAACCTTGGAAATTTAAAATTACTTTTGCCCAGGTTCAAAGATATTAAATGGGATGTGGAAGACCATAGAGCGTATAACTATCAGCATTAGAATTTGACACTAGTTTGGCTGAAGGTAAAAGCTCAGACTTTTTCACCAACTATGAACAAAATTGTCTGTGTAGATTACAAACTCCAAAGGGCAGAGATTGTCTGTGTAGATTGCAAACTCCAAAAACAGAGATTGACTGTTCTATTCATAGGGATTCTGCCTGGCACTATTTGTTTTTTGTTTTTTGTTTTTTGGGTATTTAAGAGTGTATCCCACAAAAGAGGTTCTGATATTTGAAAATATGATATCATTAAAATGGTATATTTGGAAATATTTGTCATTACAAAATTGTAATAATAATAAAACCACCATTTCTTGAGTATTTTCTCTAGGCTAGGCACAGTATCATGCCAATACTTGAGAATTATTTCATTTAATCCTCATAACAGCCCTTATTATTTTCCACCTTTTACAAATTAAAAACTTAAGCGAGAAATTCAGCTACTTGCCACCTTCACATTGTTAGTAGATGGCAAAAGCAGCTTTACAGTCTGTCTGACTCAACAGCTTGTTCCTCTAATTAATAGTTTAAAACTCCTTATAATCAATAACAACTTATCTATTATGTTTATTAGGAATGGTTAGACAGTATTAGCAGTTCAATAGTCAGAGGGAGAAGAAACATTTAAAGCAAGAGTCAAGAGATAGAGTGGAACTCAAATTCAACAGAACACAATGTGCAATGGGAAAATTATGGCTTCCATATAGCTTTCAAAAGCAGTAAGTGTGGCCACCCACTTTCCTTGATATGTGGCTCATTACTTCCATCCTCAAAGCCAGCAATGATAGTTTGAGTCACTCTCAGGAGTTATAGCTCTCCTTGATCTTCTGTATCATCTCTTTGACAGCCAGGAAAAGTCCTCCACCTTTCAAGGATTTATATGATTAGATTGGGCCCACCCAGATAATTGGGGATAATCTACCCATCACAGGTATGTAAATTTAATCACATAGGTTCCAGGGATTAGGGCATGAACCTCTTTGGAGAGTCATGATTTGTCTACCATAATCCCTACTCAGCAGTGATAAAAACTACTGATAAATGCAACACGAATGGATCTCAAATTCATTATGCTGAGTGAAAAGGTCAACATACCATATGATTCCACTATACATATTAGAAAGGAAAAGGCTATAGGGAAAGAGAACAAATTGGTGGTTTCCAGGGATGCAGAGTGGGAGGAGGGCAGTGACTACAAAGGAGCATGAGGCAACTCTTTGTGGTGATGAAAATGTTTTGTATTTTGATCATGATGCTTGTTATACTACTATATACAGTTGTCAAGAATAATAAAACTGAATTCCTAAAAAGAGTGAATGCTACTCTAGTAAATTATATAACAATAATCCCAATTCAAAACAAAAGCAAGAAAAAGAGAAAAAAAGTACTAGTTGTGGAGTTGTGGTTCATGGAGTCACCTTGACTCTTAGAATAATAGAATTTTAGGACTAGATTATGACCATATTAATGTAGTGAGAATATGTCCCTAATTTTCTGACAATTTCCTGATTCCAAACATTCTGGCCCATAGCTCCAGATATGTCAATAATTCATATTGGAGCAAATACACTTTTGGCAAAAATTATATTTTGCTGAAATATACTTGGCAACATATACTATTGGACAAAATACACTTCTTGCACCCAGGAAAAATCCTATCATGTGCCAGGTGTTCCAGTTCTGGATTGGAAATATACAGTTGCCATTCTCAGTCACATAGTCTATTCCCATCATTTGAAAGAAGGTAAAACTGGTAAGATTAAATAATTTGCTTGAGGTTACATGTCTTATAAATATAAGAACCAGCTTCAGTCCTATACTCTATCACTCAAGTGAAGGGTTCCTAAAAAACTAAGGAAAATCATAATTGTTTCTGTCAATTCCTACCTTTAAGCATTAATAAGACACCTGTGCAACCACACAAATTATAAAAAGTGCTGGTGTCAGTACACATAATGGAGAACATTTTAGCAGTTAACGTTTACTTTTCCAGATTGTCTACTGCTCTTGGACCCTGGAGAAATAAAGGTGCACGGCATTAGATTTACTTATGAGGTGGTTAAACAAGTAGAGAACTTGGTGTTGGGTTACCAGTATATCCTAGGAATGGATTAGGGAAGGTAACTGGGCACAGGGCACAGAAAGGCAAAAGGCAGGAGCAGTGCTATTTTGCATAGTTTAATGAGGACAGCCAGATTACTGTCTCTGAATGGCAGCTTTATTCTCTTCAAAAGATCTTTTCTTAAAGATGTAATTCAACAGAGGACTCTCAATCCAGACTGAGAGTAGGGATTTGTTTACCTGCCAAGTCCTTTGCACATCTGTTCCCCCTTCTGTTTCTTTCTTGTTAAAAATCCCTGTTTCATCATGGTGGGACACTATAACTCAGGGAGCACTTTTACCTAGCTTCAAGTAACAAACACATTTTACTGGTACAGAATTTTAATATGGTCTGATAGCATCAATAATTGAATATATGTTGTCTTGCAGCTGCCAATCCATGGCATAAAATTTGATAGCTCATTTAGTCACGTTTCTTAGGATGAATGAGTTTAGGTTGCTTTAATATTTGTTACTTTAAAAAATAACATAAAAAATTCAATGATCAAAAACTACACATTTGCATTCATTCACATCCTTCTCCCACTCAAACTAAAATATCTCTTCTATTAAAGAAATGCTTAACAAAGAATTGAACATAAACTATTTCATCTGCTGGTTTTATATCTGTCCTGAGAAAATATTCTATTTGCCTTTTGGAATTTAAGAATCAAGAAGCCTGAGACCTGCTTGATTAATTGACACATTTGGGAAACGTTGTCAAAAGAAACTGTAGATTTGATTCAACCCAGAAGTTCTAACATGTTACAGGCAGAGAAAACAAACTGCTGGAGGCCAGGCAGAAAGCGCCTAAAAGAAATGGAGAAGCTAGTTTGATAAAGATTAAGAATTAGGAAGCCTGAGTTCTAGTTGAGCTCTACCACAAGTCATAATAGTTACTGAGGGTCAACTATGTGTCAGGGTATTTATTTAGTAGTTAAGACTCTGGTTGCAAGCAACTGAAAATGTCACTGGCTAAAGAAAATGTATAGGAAATAAATTGGGACCTTATCAACTCAATGGGAAGGCCAGACAAACAGATTTAGATTTTGCAACAGAGAAAACTGATTGTAACTTCATAAGGTCAGGAAGTAGAAACAATAGGAAATATTGATTCAAGGTGAATGGACACCAAACTTTTTTTTTTAAATAGTTCATTGTCAGTCTCCTTCATATTGAAATTGTACATTGGAAGCATGTACACAACTTATCTTAGGTTATGTCCTGGGTTGGGAGAAGGCTAGACCCCTGGCTAACAATCCCATCCAATAATCCACAAAAGAAGAGATTATTTCCCAAAAGGAATTCCTCTTGATGTTAGGATGGGGAATGAGATACTAGATGGCAAAACAAAACAAAACAGAGCACAACGATTTAAATCTGATCACAATCCTTCATATATCCACCAATGAGATTTATTTTTTAAATAAAAATAACATTATAAATATATAAATAAAAAACATAAGAATAAAATCCGAATTACTAACTTGGTCTTACTAAGCCTCCTTTCTAATTTTTTTCTTGTAGTCATCTCCTCTTCACACACTTAACTCAAGACATACTGGGCTTCTACCTCTTCTTAGACATACTAGGCTCATCCCACCTTGGGCCTTGGCACTAACTCTTCCACTTCCCTGGAATGTTGTTCCCCCTCTTTCTTTTAATGGATTAATCCTTCTTGTCATTCAGATATCAGCTCAAATATCCCCTTTACAGAGGAGTTTTCTGTGATTACTCGACCTAAAATTGTTAGCCTGTGATTTTCTAACATATTACACTAATTTAATTCACTCCTTTGTTTGTTTACTGTCTCCCCCAACTGAAACGTAAAATTCCATGAGAATAGGAAACCTCCTTACATAATGGATAGCACCTGGACACAGGAAGCACTTGATATGTTTATTGGATAAATAAATAAATTCTCAAAATAACCTTCTGTGAGAGGAATTATTATCTCCATTTTATAGCCTAAGTCACTGAATTTTTAAAGATTTAAGATATTTGCATATCAGAATTTTATGTATGGCAAAATTCAAAGTCAAATCTGTCTGAATCTACAGCCAAGCTCATAAACAGTGTCATATACTGACTGATTCTCTAACACTCACTGTGTGGTTTGGGTTGGGTCACTGTACCTCAGGATAACTAAGTGCTTCAGGATTTATAACAATATAGGTCTGTATGGGAAGATGATCTTCCAATATTTTAGCAGCAGAATCCTTTTTTTCCTCTTTAAATAAAATCATAGGTACAAATGTGTAGTGATTTGAGTCTTTTGTGGCCCCCAAAATATCCTCTTCTAAAAGCTGATCCATTCCTGTGCAGGTACATCTATTGTAGGTGGAACCATCTGATTAAATCCCTTCAGTTAAGGGCCTTTCATTATTCTGCAGGACTCAGGGTGGGTCATAATCCTCTTACTGGAGTCCTTTATAAAGGGAGAAATAAAAAGTCGCAGATACAGAAAAAAGCTGCAGAGATGTACAGGAGCTCAGAGAAAAACACCTAGACACTGAGAGGAAGCCACAGATGGAGCAGAAAGCAATGAGACTCAGAGGAGATGGGGAGAGATGACTGGACACCACCATTGAGTCCTGGCATGTGCCTGATTGCCCACAGCTGCAGCTCAGGGAGAAACCATCCTCTGATGATGCCTTGATTTGGACACTATCACAGCTTCAGGACTGTAAGCTTATAAATTAATAAATCCCTGGGAAGCAGATGTGGCTCAACTGTTAGAGCATCCGCCTACCATATGGACGGTCCAGGGTTCGATCCCCAGGGCCTCCTGACCCGTGTGGTGAGCTGGCCCACGCGCAGTGCTGCTGCACGCAAGGAGTGCCGTGTCACGCAGGGGCACCCCCACGTAGGGGTGCCCCAAGCTCAAGGAGTGTGCCTCACAAGGAGAAACTCCCCACATGAAAAAAAAAAGTGCAGCCTGCCCAGGAGTGGCGCCACACACACGGAGAGCTGACACAACAAAAAAGAGATGCAGTTTCCTGGTGCTGCCTGACAATGCAAGTGGATGCAGAACAACACACAGCAAATGGACACAGAGCACAGACAATAGGGGAGAAGGGGAGAGAAATAAATAAATAAATAAATCTTTAAAAATAAATAAATTAATTACTTTAATCCCTATTGTAAAAGTTGACCCATTTCTGATATATTGCTTTGGCAGTCTTCAGCAAACTAAAACAAACCCCAATAAGCAGTTTTTAAGTATTTTAAACATTCATTTCGGTGTCCAAAGCATACAGTTTACCTATTATGAAATCAACTAGTAAAACTAATAAGGCTGCCCTGACAAACATGTGTTTTTTTCTCCCTATTTACTTTGGTGACAAATGTTGAGAAAATCCCAATTTACAAATAAGCAGTGTCAAATGGTGCGTTTTAATAAAGCAACCTCCTCGAAATTTCAGAATACTAACTGTTTGGAGTTATGTCAAGAATGTTATTCTAATTGTGCCCAGAAGGGAGTTAAGCTGGAAGCATGTGCTGATGGTCTACAATGTATTAAAATTTGGTTTATAACACTGCTCAGAGAACGCAGAATTATTATACCCTCTAAAATATAGCTTCCAAATGCTTTATTAAATGAAAATTTGTGGAAGTCCTGAAATATCTTCCAAGAAGTCACAATTTAAAATCATGCACCTACATTTATCCAGAGACACCTGTAGCTCTTATATGCGATAGGCCAATTCCATGTCCTTCGATGTAACTATAATCACTCTGTTAAAAGAGCATAACAAAAGAGCCCCAAAGACCCAAAACCATCCTGAAATAGACTATAAAGATGAAGAGTCTAGCAACAAACAACAAAAAAATATGCTTTCCGGGCAATAACCCTGATTGACCTTAACCAATCATAATCACCCTTATCTATTTTAAAAAGCAGAATGCTAATAGCACCATATACCAGAAGAAGACAATGAGAAAGAACCATCAGCTACCTAATTTGTAAAGAGGATGATAGAAGTAGTACATGGTATTATTAAAAAATAAACAAGCAAGCAAAATGCTATGCCTAAAAATACTAACAGGTAATGAAAGCAGACAGGTAGGTTAAGAAGCAAGTTGGAAAACTGAAAAATACAAATGTTTTTCTACAGGTTTTCCTTTGTGTTACAGACTCTAGAGAAAGTCACTAACATTTATATAACCAATAGCACTGGTGTGTACATTGGGAAAAATATTTGTCTAAAATCAAGATTTTAGACAGAAAGGCTAAAAATTAGGGCCAGAAGAGGATCAAACATAAAGCTAAGGAAGCATAGGCTTTTAGAACACTTTGTGTGAGCACCTATCAAGACCCAAATCTTAATTCTAACTTGGCAAATTTTCTTCCTCTTTGTAAAGATAATTTCCCAAATTTTATAAGCTTCAAGCCCCACAAACCTGGATCTTCCCCAATTTCAGTACTGGCTTTCTAGTACTTAAGGAGCCTGGTATAGTATTAGGTGTGACTATAGAAAGGTAAACCAAATTTCACAAGTACTTCTCTCTCTTTCTCTCCCTCCCAAATATACATGTAAACTAAAATACTGCAAATTAAATATTCATTTTTAGTGCATACCAATGGCTAATATCTTACCTCAGTCCCATTCTTCGCTTCCTTTATTTGTCCACTTAAATCTTACTTTCTCTGGCATTCCTATCTATAGTAGCCTGACATTCTATATCACTTCACCCTGTTTGTTTCTTATATAGCTCCTATAGCTTTTACCACTACTCCTCTGTTAGATTATGTGTTTCATGAGCTCAGGGACCATATTTGAATTGTTCACTGTTTCCCTAGAACCTAGCACAGTGCTCTAGCATATACTCAAGAAATATTTTTTAAAAGAAAAGATTGAATAAAATACATCAATAGCATTTCTTCTACTCTTGAAGAACAGCCTCTGTGATCCACAAGTGTTGGGAGGTTTCAATAATCCCTGGGGATTATATTCACAAGAGAAATGGTAATGTACAACACATTTGTTAATTGGGGTATGTTGGCTGCATGGTTGACTTCTGGGCTTATAACTGCCTTCACTGAGAAAGGCAATAAGAGAAGGTTAAAGCCCTCATTTAACTCTTCACATACATTCGCTCCTTGCCTCCATTCCCACCAATAGCTGAATGAATTTTAGCTAGGCAGGAAGAAAGATACTCAGTACTGGCAGGCCCTGGTCAAGCCCTGGTCAAGGCTCTAGCCTGGATAGCATTGTTTTTTCCCAAGACCATTTTGTGAGTTAACTTGGAAAATCTCTCTCTCTCTCTCTTATTTCCAAGCTGAGTCCAACATCACTTTTACTGCAAAGCCCCTGAGAAGTACACATTGCACCAATTTGGGAAGATTTGGGTTAAAAATAAAACATAACGGCACAAAGTTTTTTCTTTTCATTTTCCTGAAATAGGGCTGGGATGAAGGAAAGTGCCTCCCTAAATTCTGCATCCTGGGTGTCTCTCTGGCCTCACCCTAATCTGGTCCTGTCTTGAAATTAGCTGACCTTGTGAGCCTTCCAGCCTACAGTCTCCATTCAGCCCCTTGAGGGTACACAGTCTCATCCATTCCCCTCCTTCAGTACAAATCCTGAAGCAGGATAAAATAGGGACCTAAGGAGGAAGGGGGCAGAAAACCTAATACATTACACAAACATAAACTGAGGCAATGGCCTGCTGGCTTACAACAGCCTGCTGACTCATACAAGCAAGTTAGGAAGGGGCAACTTAAAAAACACACACCCAAAGACTGCATTATCAGAAGGCAGCCAGCAATATCATTACATGACAGGAAAGAGGGAAGGGGCAGGAGGGGCAGGAGGGGTTCTGCCACCCCCCCACATTCACTTTCAGGTTACTCACGTCTAGTAGACAGTGACCAGAGGCCGATAACTGCCAGCCAACATGCCCTGCAGAGCTCCTGGACAGCAGTCAGAAACCAATCACCATAGGACAGTAACCCCCACACCCCTGAGCAAATCAAGCCACCCAAGAGATTTCCCTTGCTTAGTCTAAACAGGACAATCAGCACAGACCCTGGAGTCCTGTACCCCATAAAACAGGGGACCCCAGGACAGAATTTTGCATTTCTATCTCTTGAGAATACCTGCCTTCATCCCTGAAAGTGTATTTCTGTTCTCTTGCTTTACCCCTCAATAAATTCCCTGCTTGTCTAATTAAATTGTATCTTGTCCTGGAATTCTTTCTTGTGAAGAAGCCAAGAGCCTAGACACTGGCTCCCTGATAATAATCCTTTGTATCTAATATGGAGTTTTACAATTTCCTAAGCATTTTCAAATACAAATTATGCCTTTTAAATAAATAATGACTCACAAAGAGCAGTTTTGTTGTGTGAAAGGGCCTTAAGTGGCCCAGGGATATAGTCAACCCTGCTCTCCTAGATTCTAGTTCATGGCACCACTCAGCTTCCTCATCAAACCTCACCTGGGCTGAGCCTCCTATCCTGGGTACTCAGGAAGGGAAAATGGAAATATACCAATTCACTAATCATGGAAATGATGATGTTTTGATACGAGGTACACATGGTGGGAACTTCCAACAAGGGCTCTTCTCAAATCATCCTACTGTGGTAACTATGAATGAAGTTGGCCCTGTCAAAATGTGAAAAAAAAATCTAAGTTCTGTAAGGAAAGAAGATGAGGAAAATGACTAGTAAGAGCAGACCTCAAGACAGAAATGAGTTCATGTAAAATCTGCCTACTTTAGGATGACCAAACTAGTTTGGAAATAGATAATGGCAAAAGTTACACAGGGTTGTCACTGTACTTAATGTCAAAGAATTGTCCATTTAAAATGGTTAAAATGTTTTTTTATGTTATATATATATTTTACCACAAGTAAAAATAAATACATTTTAAAACTGAAAGCAATAAAAAGAGAATAAAACAAAAGGAAATGAATGGGCCCTGGGGTGGGATTATAGTTGGGGTTGGACTCAAGGACCTCTTGAACTGTGGTCCATTTCTCATTGTTTGATAAATAAATGTAATGGGGATGAGGTAGATAACTTCACTCCTGGAAGTTTAAAGTCGGCTATTTTAAAATGAAAATAAAAACGATACCATATAGAGATATTTGTCTTTAATTTGCACAGTTTTCCTGATCAGAATCCAGCTGCAAAAATCAGTAGGGGGAAAGTGGAAGCACATCTACTGGAAATATTACAATATGAGCTTTCTAACAAGTCAGTGTCATAGAAAAGGAAGAATGATGAAATTAGACAAGCATCATGCCCATCTTTTTGAGTTTTAACAATTGAAGGCAAATGCTTATATTTTGGAATACAGGTGATTAAATAGAAAGAACCCTTGATTCAACAGAAACGAACTGCAGTTGGTACAGAGCTTCTTTAGAAGAAAGACACTTTCCACTGCAAAGACAATCTTAGGTCAATCAGCAATTCTACAAGAACTCTACAGTGCCTTTTAAAGGACAGTTTTGTACAAGGTTAATCCGGGTGGGACCTAAGAAACATTCAAATGTAAAATACAAAGGCATTTAGGACAAACACAGCAGCAGCCAAGTCAAGCCACAATAGGAATTTGATGGAGCCGATAAAACAGAAAACTTTTCTTTTTACTTCTAATCCAATGTTAACCCACTCTCAGTTTTCAGAATACATCAGATGAAAAATGTACATTGCTATTCAGGAAATTAAACTAAATAGAAAATTAAACAGTTTTCAAGTGTGCATGTTATGGCTATGATATAATCGAAGGATATTGTTAATGAACCTTTAAAATGCAATTATCTCAGGGCCTTGCCATATCCTTTGGTTTATGACTACATATTTCGTTAAATCCACACAAATACTATGTGAGACATTCTAAATGGGTATGCTTCTCTCTCCAAATTATTTTAAAAGTGTACATGAGCAGACACACTGTCAGTGCATTAGACCTAATATTATATCTGTTTGAAAAGAACAAAAGAAGTGAAACTATTGCTTACAAATGACCTTATTATATAATTTTATCAGCTCTCTGCTTCATAAAAGAAAGGGGACCACAATATTGGAGTACAGTCACATTAGCATAATTATCAAGAATTCATCTAATGTTGATTTATATTTCAGATTTGAAGATAAGATTATAGGATTTCCCTTGTGCTACAGTTTCCTTCTCTGCTTCTGAAACCTGAGCCTTAAGCCTTCATCACTGATATATTTTTGGGACATGTTAAGGACGAAAAGAAATTTAATGTAGTACAAGAAAGAGGATCATCCAAGAGTTTTCAATCTTATTAGGGAAATATAATAAAAAATAAAAATGGTAATTATAACAGGGCAACCTCTAATTAGTGCAACCTATATTTCTATTTTTCCTGATAGAGAAAGAGCAAATTAAATTATAGAACAACTATAAAATCAAATAGTATTCAGCTAATTAAAATGTACAGTTTTCAATTGTGGAATAGTTAATAAATGTAACTGGAAAAATATCCCCAACGTAGAGTTGAATGAAAGAGCATAAGTTTATCCAAAATGATATACTTGAATTCAGTGCCTGCTTTCTTATCTAGTAAACAAGATAATAATGGTTTCCATCACAGGTGTGATTGTGGGGATAATGAGTTAACAGTGATTACCTGCATAGAACAAAGTCTGGTATGTAGTATATTTTAAATAAGTGTTTTCCCTGGGAAATGGGCTTCTTCTTGGATTGAGGAATATAGTGACTGAATGAGACCAGTCTGTGGAGTCCTATGCCTGGCTCCACGGAAGCATGAGGACATGGCAGACCTCAAAGGAAATGATTAATGTGTACTGAGGATCCAGCCTTGCCCTTCCCACACCCAAGGTAGGCACTGAAGTGCCTAAAAGGATCCTAGGATCAGGACAGTGGACACTGGAATTTAGTTATCGTTTTAGATAAATAAACTCATGCTCTTATACTCAACTGTATGGTGGGGAATAAAACCCAGACAGCTAATGAAGGAAGGACCTTCCTGAGACCTTCACAGTATTTAAGACACCAAATTCAGGCACAAAGACATGGCAGGAGTATGTGGCAGTGGGGAAGCCCAGGAATAACTGAATCAGGATTCTCTGCCAAGCCAGTGAGAAAGAGGCTAGAAATAGAAGGTCACTTAATTTAGAGATAATAAAGTGATATTCCTCGCCTGTCTATGCTGGTTGAATTAGCTTCATGCCCACTACAATTATTATTAATTTTATTATCCTCCTCCTCCGACTGCAACAAATCGCTAATTCTGACCTGCACTCTCCCTGTCTTTTGAGGCAGAGGATTTACTCTTACATGTAGGAGGCAGAGCTGGTATCACATTCCTAGTAAGACAAATGACAGTTAATAACAAAGGATTGCAATTGAGGCATTTCTAAATTTCTTCCATATTTGTGTTAATAGAGTGCTTTTTACACTTTCTCCCTTAAGAGAAGAAGGAATATAGAAAGGAGTAAACAGAAACCCCCAGGGAATGGGGTGTAGCCCAAAGACACTTATTTTATGCAAGACATTTCCTTGCAGTCATCTGTTATATGTCAGAAGTACACATGAATTTACCACTCTAATACACAAAATATCTTTGCTTGTTTAATGTGAAAATGAGCTCACTCCCTATATTTACCACAAAATTTTCAAGTAAAACTGATAGCCCAGGGAGATGATATCTTTATGTTGTGCATTTGCATACTGCTTGGCACATGGGCATGGGATTTCCTTAAGAGTAATTTTACCTCTTTGAGAAGCATGTTCTTTTTTTTCCCCTAAAATATATTTATTGGAAGATTTTAGATTATAGAAACAATACATGCTAAGAGTTAATTAGCTGAAAAATATAAAAAACACAAAAAAACCAAAGCCCAAATACTCAGCCATTATCAAGAAAAATCATTGCTGACATATTTTTTGAGGAGGGGATGCACCCATTTTTTAAAAGTACACAAACTCTACTTTATGTACAGTTCTGAGATTTTGACACACATATAGATTCTTATAAGCACTACCACAATCAATATGCAGAACTGTCCCATCACCACAAGGATAAAGTTTGTGATGCCCCTTTCCCCATTCTCTGGCAACCACTTACTTCATCGTCATCTCTGTATTGTGTCATTTCAGGAATCATACAGTATGTAACTTTTTGATGTTGGTTATTTCAGTTGGCATAATAACCTTACAATCTATACAATATATTGCATGTAGGAATAGTTCATTCCTTTTCATTACTGGGTAGTATTCAGTGGAATGGACATACCATAGTTTAACTATTCTTCCATTGAAGGACATTTGGCTTGTGTCTTGTATGGGGCTGTTACAAATAAAACCACTATACTCATTCATTCAAAGTTTTTTGTTTTTTTGTTTTGTTTTGTTTTGTTGTTGTTCTTGTTTTTGAGGTACTAGGGCTAGGGTTGAACCTGAGACCCTGTATGTGGGAAGCTGGCACTCAACCACTGAGCCACATCGGCTTCTCTGTATTGGCTTCCTCATCCATTTTGCTTGTTGTCTGCTTCTGTTTTTTCAGGAGGCACCAGAACTGAACCGAGCAGCTCCCATGTGGGATATGGGAGCTCAACTGCTTGAGTCACATCTGTTTCCAGACACAGGTTTTTGTGTGAACATAAGTTTTATTTTTCTATAAGATAAATGTCCAGGAATATAACTGCTGGGTACAGTAATTGCATGTTTAACTTTTTAAAGGTAAATATCATACTGATTTCGAAGAGGTTGTACCATTTTACAATCCCACCAGCAATGAATGAGAAATCTAGTATCTCCATGTCCTTACCAGAATTTGATATTTTCAGTTTCTTTTATTTTAGCTGCTCTAGTAGGTATGAAGCAATATCTTATTGTGCTTTTAATTTGCATTTCCCTAATAACTAATGGTGTTGAATATGTTTCATGTGCTTATTTGTCATTTGTATATATTGGTTTTTTTATTTGGGTTGACAAAATTCTTCAGATGTTATGGACACCAGTGTTCTTTGTCAGATATATGATTTGCAAATATTTTCTCCCAATCAGTGGTTTTGAACTACAGCAATTTGAATGCAGCCCCAATTGGTTTCTGCAAACACCAAGGTTGTGACTGAAGTAGTCCTGTCCTCCAAAACTTAATATTAAATACTTAGTTGCTTAGCTGATAAACAAAAGTGCTCAATTTGCATTGATGTGAAAATGAAACCTGAAAATATAAATGAAAGAATTAACAAGCGTATTAGTCAGCCAAAGGGGTGCTGACGCAAAATACCAGAAATTGGTTGGTTTTTATAAAGGGTATTTATTTGGCGTAGGAGCTTATAGATACCAGGCCATAAAGCATAAGTTACTTCCCTCACCAAAGTCTATTTTCACGTGTTGGAGCAAGATGGCTGCCGACATCTTTGAGGGTTCAGGCTTCCTGGGTTAGTCCGGGCTCACCTCCTTTATTTTTTTCCCACAAGGTCAGTTGTAGACTATCTGGAGAATGGCTCTGTCTTTCTTCCTGGGGCTCCAGCTTCAGTAGCAAACGCCAACATCAAAACTCCAACATTGAAAGCCCTCAACTCTGTCCTTTGCCATGCCTTTTATCTGTGAGTCCCCACCCCAGTCAAAGCCCTAATCATGCCCAGGCACAGTCCAGATTACAAACATAATCCAAAATCTATTTTTGGAATTCAAAACCATGTCAAACTGCTACAACAAGTAGTTATGATTACAAAATCATTATACAGATGCTTTTATATTATAAAATAGCAAAAAGGATAATATCTGAAATAGCTGAAACTGGCTGGATTTAGCCTAGACCCACTATTGTGATGGTCATTCTAAACAGGTCTCACCCCTGTTTATGATTGCTCCAGCTGTCCTTTCTGTGTGCTTACTATTGCAATGGTAATTCTAGACTGAACTTACTTTGCTGGTTATTTCAGAACTAGGTTCACCCTTGTATATACTTGCCATTGTGATAGTAACCACTCTACTCTGCCTTGTTTGAATCCATAAAACTCCTGCTCACTTTGGTTATTTAAGGCAGATTTGAGACATCCCTGTTCCTGTCCTTTAGCCTGCATTAATAAACCTGCATTCCCTCATGTCCAGCCCACTGTGGACTCCAATTCATCTGCTCTGGGCAAGAACCCAGAGGGATCCCTAAAGGGTTTTCTTCAGTTTGTCTGTTCCTCTTCTTAATAGTGTCTTTTACAGAACATTTGTAATTTTAATGGTTGTAGGAGTTTGGTATTATTTATGAATTCCAAAAATAGATGTTGGATTATGTTTGTAAACTGGTCTGTTCCTCTGGATGTTTTAGAGTGTATTAAATTCAGAGGTTTCACTTTTAGTTGATTACATTATGATTAAGGCTTTGACTGAGCCACACCAGTAGGACATTGAGAAAACAACATGGCAGAGAAGAGAGTTGGAGCTTTGGATGCTGGGGTCCCAGGAAGTAAACACATAGGAGAAGAACACAGAAGAATAGAGATGGCTCCATAGACACAGCAGAGGCCCTGGGAAGAGAGACCCTGTTAGTCTACAGCTGACCTTGTGGAGAGACAAAAGCCGCTGAGCCCAGAGAGTAATGAGCCACTTGAGAGAGATGAGACTTATCCCAGCCTACAGCTGGGAAGAAGCTGGGACCATGGAATCTTAACAGAGAGAGGGAGGTTGAACCCTTGCAGACATCATAGCCATCTTGCTCTAAAACATGGCAAAACAGACTTCGGTGCAGGAAGTAACTTATACTTTATGGTCTGGTAATTGTAAGCTTCTACCCTAAACAAATACCGTTTATAAAAGCCAACAGATTGCTGGTACATTGTGCATCAGCACCCCTTTGGCTAACTAATACAATGGTCTAATTTAATCAGTTTTTCATTTATGACTTGTACTTTTGGTGTCATAGCTAAGAAATCTTTGAATAATTCTAGATCATTGTATTGTTAGGCCCATAGAGAAGTTCAACAGGAGACGGTGAGCCCAGAGGAGAAAGTTGAAACCTGGGCAGAGATTGGTAGCCATCTTGCTTCACCATGTGGCAACACGCCAGGAGCAATAGCAGCTGATTTTGAGAAAGTATCTCTCATGGTACCTTAGTTTAGAGTATTAATGGCCTTGGAACTGTAAGTTTTTACCCCAAATAAATCCTATTTTAAAAAGCCAATAAATTTCTGGTACTTTGCATCAGCATTCTTTGGAAAAACCAAAACAGGTAATCTTGCAGAGTACTGTGCTGTTAATGTAACTAAGGGTTAAGAATTTAACAAAGAATTATGATTACTAAATGATTATATAGATGTTTTTATATTACCAGTGGCAAAAATTAATACCTGAAATTACTGAAGTTAGCTGGAGTGGTCTCACCTCTGTTTATGGTTACTCGAGACTTAGCCTCACCTTTGTGCATGCTTACTATTGTGATGGTAACCACACCACCCTCCTCTGTTTAACATCCATATGAAAAACTTTGTAACTGACCTTGGTTCTGTACTCTCCTAACCCAGAATCAAGTGACTCACACTGGCTTGGTGCCCACCTCCATCCTTTCCAGGCCCTTAACGTTTATTAAAAAGAAACCTGTGTCTGCTCCACCCCAATTATTCATTAGCATCCTGATGTTACAAAATATCAACATTAATACAGTTCCAGGAGACCACAAGGCTACTGACCTCCTTTGCTTGCATAAACAAATAAAACTGGTCTTTAAGATTCATCGGGAAAAGGAACATACATTTGCTTGGTATCATTAAGCTGTGAAGTCTGTCCTAATTGCAGGTAGCAGGTGACTGAGGCTGTTGTAACAGGATAGAAAAAAAACATATTTTATATATAGAAAAAGTTCCTGAAAACAATGCTGTATTTTCTTGAACAAGGGATAAAACTATGAGAAAAAGCTATTTCCTTTTGGTGTCTGTTTTTTGTGTGTATATTTTCCAAATCTTCTTCCATGCTCATTTATTAATAGAATGGAAAGAAAGTAATATTTTAAAATAATGCTAGGATTAGAAGAGAAATGACTTCCTAAATGAAAATTAAAATTATGGGGAAAGAGAATTAAAACTAATCACTCTGTAACTCTACTGAGTTAGTGAGGTAGGGGCTTGATTCATCCTTGCTCCCTTCCTCCATTCTTTCTTCCCTTTTTTCTTCTCTTCCTTCTTTCCTTCTATTCTTCCTCTTCCTTTTCCTCTTTTTTCTCCTCCTTCTCCTCCTCCTCTCCTCCTCCTCCTCCTTCTTCTTCTCTTCTCTCTCTCTCTCTCTCTCTCTCTCTCTCTCTCTCTCTCTCTCTCTCTCTCTCTCTCTCTCCCCCCCTCCCTCTCTCCCTCCCTCCCTCCCTCCTTCTCTCTCTCTTGCTATTTCTTTCTATCAAAGGTTTATTGAGCACCAACCATAATCAAAATATTTTTCTGGCTTCTTCAACACAGAAAATGCAAATATCTGATAGTTCTTTTGAATGGTTGCAAACTGAAGTTATTCAACTTTAAATTTAGAATTATTTTTCCTTTCAAAGCTTTTATGGACAAAAGGTAAGTATTGAAACTGTATTGTAAGGAAATCATTGCAAAGACAAGTGGAGACTACATTTTTTGTATGTAGTTATTAGTGGCTGAATGTGGTTATTAAAGTATCACTTTTAAAATTCTGAAGTTCAACAACCATATTATTTTCTCCTCAGACTCTATTTATAAGTCTTAAATGTTTGAGTGTCCCTATTAGCTGGTGATTGTATATTTATTGGCCCTGAAACAGTAAAAACATATTAAGTGGATTAATTCTGATTCCTAAGATTTGATTGCTGAGTATTATAATATTGAAATATTTTCTCCATATTAAATTATATTTGATCAATCCCATGACTTAATTTTAACACATCCTTCATCCACATATGCAACAACAAAAAATCACAAAAATTAAAATAAACTAAAAAAATAAAAACATTAATATGATACCAGATTAGAATAATCAGAAATCTATCTCCCTTGCTGCATGGTCTGAAGTGCCCTGTATAAGCCTGAAATTCCTTTAAAATATCTTATTTAATTTTAAAATCTATTGAGATTCCTCTTGCTCTCTAGACATAACGGATGTCACTTTATGGTCTTTTGTCAAATTTCTTAATTCCCTGTATTTGGAACAAGATAAGCTATAAATTATGAACAGATTTTATAAATAAAGCTAATGGAGTTGGACTTCAATTAGAACTAATACTAATAACTAATCAGTACTATCCCTATAATAATTACTGTCACCAGATTTTGTCTAGGTTCTTGAATATGCTGCAGAAATGAATTTCAAGAGCATGTCAGAAGAGTTAGGTCAGGAATTTATTCTGGTGGGAGGGAATAAAAACCATGGGCCCCAAGTAGAGAGGAAGGTGCTCAAAAGTGATAAAGAGGGCTGATTTACAGACTACAATTCCCCATTATAGATTATAAATGCCCAGGTTTTACTTGTATGGCCGTCATGGCAGAGGAAAAATGGCAAGAGCAGGGTGCAGAGGGCAGGAACAGGGGTCCAAAGGTGAGAGAAAACACGAATTCAGGCTTGTGTCTGCTTTTTGAACTGTTAATTATTCCATCCCTTTGCTAATGTCAGGGGAGGAGTTCCAGCTGTTTGCTGTTTTGATTGATTACACACTCACCATCAATCCCCCATTCGGGTCCAGTGATAAAGTCCTTGGGGAATATCTGGGGCTTCTCTTGGCTTCTGGCGGAAATCCTGTACTGAATGGCAGAATCTTGGGGAGGGTTTTCTAGCAGCCATCTTCGGGGTATTGATGTCCATATGGACTCTGCTAGGTTCCAAATCCATCTATTGATTCTCTATCTTACTAGCTGGCTTCATTACTACTTACAGTGGCAACAGTTAACATCTATTGACTTACATTTTGACAGTGCTGTGTTAAGTTTGTTACTCATTTTAATCTCCACAAAACATTGTGGTAGGTAGTATCTAGAAACTGGAAAAGGAGATTTGGTTTCTTTATTTGAAAAACGGGATAATGACAGTACATAATTCCTAAGAGGAGGGTCTTGTGGACTATGACTGTTGAAAGTTTAAATGAAAATTGTGTATTTAAAATGTTTATTTGAATGATCAACAAAATAGTAAATCTCAGTAGGTGTTTAGGACTATATAAGTCCACTAGCACCATGGATCCCAAAATTGCTCAGTCTGAGTACACTTTAATGTCAACATATTTTCTGAATCTAATTTTAGTTAGGCCAATTAAATAGTAATGTTAGCATCTATCAACTGGGAAAATATGTTAAGGCAAAACTCTCAGTTCAATAATGTTTTTTAAATAACTTTGTACTTTAATGATTATAATAAAAGCTGCTTGCATCTGAAAAATGTAGTGAATATTTTCTATTGTTTTTATAGCAATGGTTGGAACAATGTGAGCCTCTAATACAAGAGAACTCTGTCTGCCAGGAATGAGAATTGGAAAGTTCTAGTCCAGGTAGTAAAAGGTACTGGGCTAGTCTGTTGATTAGGGTCCCTGTACCTGAATACTCCCCTCCAGAGTCTGTAGTCTGTTTAGCTCAGATCCTGCTCTGACAGCCTCCCAAAAACTGGCTTGGCCCTGTGTCCTCCTGGCTAGCCTCCTTCCTAGCTATATTTTGTTTCAAGAAAGACCTGGCCTGCAACTCTGCAGATCAGTAAAATAAGAAAATACTATAGACACACTATTGATTCTCCATCAGGCAGAATAGGATGCTCACGCAGAGCACAAATTCTTTTCTCAGATGGACCTAAGGTTGAATTCTTGCACTTAATCTTGACCATAGGGAAACCATAAAATACATCTCGGTCTCAGTTTCTGAAAGTGAGCAACTCCTAATTCATGCAGCTAGTAAGGGTTAAATGAGATAAGAGGTAAAAAGCTTGAGCACAACGTTTGGTACATAAATTTTCAATACTAGGTACTGGTTTCATACCTTTTAAAACAGGAAATAGTGCAGCAGATTTATTTTTCATGAAATACATAACATATGAAGGTGCATTATACACTCTCTGAATGGAATAAAATATTTATAAATATATATAGATAAATTGATTTGAAGTTGGTATAATAATTTCCAAACAGACATCACACTAAAAATAATAGAACAATGTTTATTTGGGAATCCTATTGAAAGGACAGGGGAATCTATCAGCGAGGGAATTTTTTTTTTGTCCATGTTCCTGAAAAAAATTTCTGAGTAAGAGTCGCCTAGTAGAAGGCTCTCCTTTTTGGTTAATTCAAAATTTAAAGAGTGTATGTCCCTGATAAGTCTCTAGTTAATTTCTGAGCAGTGCAAAACAACACAAGGAAAAAGTATACTTCATTGAATAGCAACTTGTCTTCAGATCATGGAGTCATCAGTTTCTGATGCTCTTTATGGAAAATATGTAAAGTACTGTATATTTTAATAGAAAAATTTGTTATTAGGTCACTCAGCCCAGAAATAGATGGAGTAATCATAACGATATTTTAGTAACAGAATCATTCCTTCATGCCGTTTCCTTAGAAAATCTAGCAATAAGCTCAAGGGCACAAAGAAGCCTTTTTCCATTCTTTTTAAAGGGTAAATATAATCAAAGCAATAAAATAATCTAGTGAGTCCCTAAAGAAAATTATATTATGAAACAAAAAAACAAAGGACAGCAAGGACAAATTTCTCATTACATACTATTATCTTGATTGTTTAATGCACAAGGAAAGTTCATACAAGTAGAACAAGTGCGGTTTTAGCTGAGGTACATCTTTAACCAATAGAATAATATGGCTCTGTCATTTAAAAATTCATCTGTAAGCACATGAAACTAAAATGTGTAACTTTAGTATTTTTTTTTTACTTGCTAACAACACAGATAACAAGAAAAGGTGTTTCAACAATCTAATAAAAGACAGTGTGTGCAGATTTATTTCTACCTCATGTTACCAATAATTTCAGTCATGTTTACTGCTGTATTTTACTATTCAGACCGCCACTTAAATCAACTCTTTATTGTCAAAATAATATTGTTCTGTGATATACAGCTTTGTGGTGGTGACTTCTACTGCAGACAGAACATTAGGCAAGGAAAGACATATTTCATAATGATGAGGACTTAATTCTCCATGGAAAGCTAATAAAGCATTTGGAGAAAATACAACAAAAAATTATGGGATTAAATAAATCAGAAAAGACATGATTTTTGCAGTGCTTGCCATTTTCTCAAAAGAACATTTTACAACCAAAAAGAATAATAATAGTAATAATAATGAGTTGTGAAATGCTTTGTACTTTACAAAACCCTTTTCAAAATTTAACCATAATTTAACCATTGTAAGAACCATATAGTGTGTGTTTTAGTTTGCTAAAAGCAGCCAATGCAAAATATCAGAAATGGGTTGACTTTTATAATGGGATTTTATTAGTGTAAGAGCTTATAGTTCCAAGGTGATGAAAATGTCCAAAATCAGGGTATAATCAGAGATGCTGTCTCATCAAAGGTCAGCTACTGGCAATCCTGGACTCCTGCCATATGCAAGGCAAAATGGCGGCAGGTCTCTGTGTCTCCTCCAATCTTACTTACTCCCTGAGCTCAGCTATGGAAATGAGGCATATGGCTCATCTCTCCCCTCTCCTCAGGGAATCGTTGCTTCAACTTCAGGCTGCTCCACTGATTCTAGCCTCCAGCCTCTTGGGGTTTCTTTGTCTTTCTGTAGGCTGCAGGCAATCCTGGAACCCTCTCGCACATGACAGAGTAAACTGGCAGTTTTCCCCCCCTCCCCTCTCTTCAATTTATATACGACTCCAGTAAGGGATTAAGTCCTACCCTGGGTCCCGCAATCTAATTAAAGACCCATAACTGAAGCTATCTAGTCAAAAGTTTCGTTAACTGAATCTAATCAAGACATCCCATCTACAATGGGTTTACATGCACACCAGTGGTTTTGCTTTAAGAACAGAATTTTCTGGGGTCCACGAACAATTCAAACCAACACAGTGTGTTACTTCTCCTATGTCTCACACAATAGACAAGAATCACAGGCAGGCTTTGTTCCAAATCATTAGCTCCTTCTATACTACCGCATGGCTCACAGAAACAGCTTTAGCAGCCCCTCATTGTCCTTTGGAAAATAACCTCCAGATAAGCATTCTGTGTAAGGAGGAAAAAAAAACTGCTATTAATTAAAGCATATCCTAGAGGAGATTGTGTGAGTAAAGGATTCATAAATGTAGTTTGAATATAATTTAATACTGTTTGCAAATGCTTCCGCATGGTTAAAACACAATTTTCCCCCTTCTTTAGAAAAAAGACAACCAGAAAAAAGACATTCTGTGAGTGAGCATTGTCTCCTCAAAAAAAGAGAGCTAGAATTGTCTTGCTACTGGAATCAAACCATTTCAGGTGAATGGTTTTATCATAAGACATTCTATGGTAGCAAAAGGCTCCAGCTGGGTAGATGGTGATTCCAAGGGACTGCAAAGTGAATTTAACAATCTACTTTAATAAAAACACAGCTTTTCCATATGTCATTTTATAAACCATATGATAAGCAACTTTCATCAGTGTTTTCCACAGGGGCCTTGGGAAATATGAAAGCATTAGGTCAAACAGACAAGTATTATGTACTTGGAAATCCAGAATACCATTTGGGATAGTCAAGGTAATGGGCCATATAATGAAAGTTTATAATGACAAGTTAAATTTTTATTTTACTTATAGGCTGTGTGATAAATTTCCAATTATAGCAAAAGCTATAAATAGTAAACACACGCAACAAACAAACATACATTTCTTCCATTTCTCAGATTGCAGAGCCCTAGCTTTGCTTATTACGTAATTTGAAATTAGTCTAAAAAGTAGAGCTGACAAAACCTGAGGTAAACATTTTGTGGTTTCTGTCATATTAACAAATCTGAAGAGTCACAGATTGTACTTTCCACTGAACTATTTGTAGGCCTGGTGATAAAAGCACTCTTGGAATTTACATGAGACTTTAAAGTCAACTTTGAGACTTAGAACATCCTAAGTCATGTCCAATTTCTCATTAAAATGACTCAATCAACTTAACAGGAAAAAAATCCATATTCTTGCTGAAAACTAGTTAAGGATCTTATTCATGTGCATGAATTCTTAAAGCCATATAAAAGAAATGGAGCGAGTGAGAACCAAATGGGGAGAGCTCAGCCCCACTGCATCCCATTGTTTTGTAAACATGAGCAGTTTCTACCAACTGCTATTTCTACCAACTGATCAGAGAGGGACTGACAGTCAATAATCAGTCTACAGGTGGAAAGAATGGCCTGCTAAGCTAAACAGGAAACACTAAAAATAAAATGTCTCTATAAGGTAGCAAGGAGGAGTAAGCACTTCTGGCTCAACTCTCTTAGGGACGCCAAGACTGACTTTTAAAGGAATGATACTCATGTCTCTCAATGCCTGTAGCCCTGTCCCCACCTCTGAAACTTACTAGACCCTTGTAGGCTGCCACAGAAAACTTGGAATAAATTTAAAAGTAAGCTTCTGCATTTATTTAGAAAAGAGAATAATAGAATAGTAACAAATAATTCTTCACAGATCTCATTTCTGCTATAGCAAGCTAGGTCTCTTCCTATAAGGATAAGTAGACAGAAAAATCACCAGAGAAAATGGAAGTCTCAGTAGTTCAAAAGGAGTAGATCATATAAGCACTAAGAAGAAATGTTCCCCATGAAAATAGAGTTACTACAAGAAGCAGGAAAGAACTTTATAAATATCCTAAATAGTAAAACAAATGCAAAAACTGAAAAGTACCCAAAATTAACAATAACAGGCTGGGGACAAATGCAATGAATGTGCCGCAATGATGAAAGAGGTTGTTCATGTGGGAGGAATAGGGTTTGGGGTATTTGGGAACCTTTTATATTTTTTAATGTAACATTTTTTTTGTGATCTATATATCTTAAAAAAATACAATAAAAAAAGAAAAAAGGAAGAGCAATGATAGCAAAAAAACTAATGATATCATGCAGAAAATGAAATGCCAACTGTGACTTGAGAAGCTTCCTATTTTGCATTGCTGGACTTGGACTGTAAACTAGAGCCATTTGAATGTCGCAGCAACTATCTTGATTTAATTCTCAAACTCAAAGAAATGTTCACACAGAGGCACAACAGTACTACCTAAGAAATTCTCAAGTTACCACTAATAGAAAAATTCATTCTAATTTTAGCATGTTTGTGTTTGGGACACTGATCTTTCAAACACTAGTCTCATGGATTTGACATCTATAATTCTACTTGCCTATCTCCATATCTCATTTTTTCAGGATTCATTATAAAATAACCCTGGATGTATGTATCTGTGTGGGGGGTGGGGGGTGACAGGAAAGGATATGTATGTATATGTGTGCGTGTTTTAGAAATTTATCTACTCTCATTTGGCCCCTTAAGGAAATTGCTAACCATATTGGCATTCTCAGCCTAAATATGTTAGACACCAGCTGAAATGCAAACTGAAATAACAACAGAAGATTTCTTGAGAATAAGTGAAAAAGGGTCTGCAAAATTATATCGACAGCCCTTTACCCCCAGAGATGGATGGAGGACCTAGAGATCTTTGTGTGTTTCTCTGGAATTAGGTTCTGCCTGTTGATCGTTAGGCTCCAGAAGGGATCCAAGTGAAGGATCAAAACCCTAGGCTAAGAAAGATTGGTTTTGTGCAGTTTCTATACGTAATACACTGTACTCTTTGGGAAATATGGCTTGCATTAAGACATATGTATATGTGCATGAAGAGGAAACATATACAGCCAGAAGTTTAATTTACAGCACCAAGCATGAGTAATATCATGCTACACAAATGTGAAAGAAAACTTCTACTAGTTGGGTAAATTCGACTTGGCAGAGAGTGATGGACATGAGCTGAGATATTATTTGATAAATATAGAACAGACATAGGAAGTTACAACAGCAATTGCAGCATTTAGTTAGGTGTTCACATCTGTGTCTGTATGGAGCTATTGATTTAGTGACAGATTATGGAATTATCTATGAAGAAAGAAATCAACCCTGAACTCCTAATCCATGCAGTTGCTAAAGTGCCTTAAATATAACACATCTGTCACAAAGAAATTTGTTTCTGGCTATCAGAAACAAAGTATGTATCAAAGTGGTCCAACAACACTGTAGATTTATAAGTTTAAAACACATCATTGAATATCAGGGTTGTTTCTCTAGTTCCAACAAGGGCACATTGCTCAGTCACTTCTCCCTTTGCCCACTGGACCAATTCGACTTAAAAACACGTATAACACATGAAACACTTGAACATGTATGTATACAATTACTGCCACCCACATAACAGATATTGTTCTCCTTCTTTTGTAGCTGTAGAAACTGTTTCTGAGAAAGTTGAGTGAGTCCCTTAAGGGTCACTCAGCTAGCTTATCAGTGGCTGCAAGGATCAGATCCCAGGTCTACCTGTTTCATCAGAAAATTGTTGCTTATAAGCACTGTGCTACATAACTGTGTCTTCATGGAAAACCATTTTAGCCTAGAAAAGAGCTTCTGTGATCAAAAGTAAAGTCTTGGGAGCAGATGTGGCTCAAGCAGTTGAGTGCACACCTCCCACATGAGAGGTCCCAGGTTCAGTTCCTGGTGTCTCCTAAAGAAAACAGACAAACAAGGAGCAGGCAAGGAGAAGACAATGAACAAGAACAACAAAAAACCCTCAAAAAACAATGAGCAGACAACGAGCAAAAACAAGAGCAGATAATGAGTAAACAATGAGCAGACAATGAGCAAGAAGTGGCTGTGACTTGAGCACTTGAAACACCTGCCCCTCATAAGGGAGGTCCCACCTTCAATTCCTGGTGCTTTCTAAAGAAAAGCAGACAATAAGCAAAAACAACAAGCAGACAATGAGCAAACAATACTAAAAAATATTGAATTGTACACTTAAAATGTGTGAATTATAAGATTTTTGAACTATATGTCAATAAAGTTATTTTTTAAACAGAAAAATCTTAGAGTTGTAAGGAAATTTTGAAATTATTTAATCAACTGTCTTACCACCAGTTTTCAGTTTCTACCACATCACTAAAGGATAATGACCAATGAATAATCCCCATGACACCTGTTCACTACTTAACTGTTAGACAGCTTTAATTACCAGAAAGCTTATCTTTCTGTTGAGTTGAAATCTTCCTCCTGGCAGGTTCTTACTATTAGATCCCATTTCTTACCTCTGGAGAAATACTGGACAAATTTATTTCCTCTTATCCTGAGTGATGGCATTATTTCCTGGAACAAAAATCTAGAGGGGTATATACATACTGCTACAAGAATTTCTAAAGTGCTACACATTAATTTCAAAGTAAAATTGAATATTAATTATTAAAATATACATATCAAGGTTCCTATGTAATCAGTTTCCCTGAATGAATATGGCACTAATGCATTCCGGAACAGAATTTATCATTTGTTGTTATCTAGCTGAGTAGCAAAGATCTTAGTGAATAGTTGGGATGACTAGTAGATAAAATATATCAAGCCTTGTAATTTATGGCTCTTTTAAGCTTGCAAAACAAGGTAAGTGTACTTATCCTGCAGGCTTCAAATTAACCATCTATAAAATGGGGAAAATTGGAAGATACAGTCCTTTATAGACTAAATCTCTGGATGACTTTCAGTATAGAAGTAAAGAAAAAAATCAATATTTTATGTGAGGGACAGATACTTCTTGGCCTTTTCTGAGATATCATTTCATTATATGGTATATATTATGATTAATGTAGAAACCAATTATCTATTCAGTGTTAGAAACACTGCATATAACACTCATCACAGACATGTTGATTTTTCTATATGACAAATATTCACCCCAAAACAGATCCTTAAACTTCTTGTGTTTTAAAAGTGAGACATCTCTTTGTAAATGATAATAACATTATAATATAAGCAAAAATTAGGGGTAAAGATGCTCATACAGATGAACATTTTCACCTCAGAAAATGATATTTTCCACTCTCAGAAAATGAACTACAGAAATACAGTACATTATAATTCAACCCATAATGAGGTATCATTTTTTTATTCCACCAGCATCACTTACAGACATGTTCAATGCTAATTATGATCTCATGTGACTTAAAAAAAAAAAAAAGAGAGAGGGAGAGAGGGGACAAGCAGTGGGTACTCTCTTATGGAGCATAGATTCTAGGAAGTTTATACCTGTGGTTTCCCTTCACTGTTTCCAGCACATAATAGGTAATCGATACACTTAAGCTATATTAATTAAGGAAATTAAGAAATGGCTAATGCATATGCATTCCTCAGATACAAAGGAGGTAATTTAATTAAGCTTTGAAAAGTTGTAGGTATCTTTAGAAAAGCTTTAAAAACTTAAACAATTTCATTAAAAAAGGATGGAATCATAGTAATTAATTTTTCTCTCCAACTAGAGTATAACAACTACATCAAGGCCATTTTACTTCTGTTCGCTTAAAAAAACAGGATAGTATAACAATACAACTTATTGAGTTCTGACCATGTGCCAGGTACTATTTTAATTGCTTTGCATTCATTAGCTCATTTAATCTCCATAGCAACCCTGGGAGGAAGATATTATTATTATCTCCAATTTTATGTGAAAAAACTGAGGCATATGAAGTTACTTGTACAAGGCTGCATAGCTAACCAATTAGGTTATAATCCATGAAGCCTGGCTCCAGGGTTCACTCTCAGCCACTGAACAATATATCTCCTGTCATATATGACAATGCCAATATCATAGTAGACTCTAAATCACTGATCAGTCACAAGCAGAAAGAATGTGATGAGCCAAGTCCTTTCTTATGTGTCTGTGTCTCAGGCTGAAATCCTTTGGCAGAGAAGCTCAGAATTCAAAGATGTACCTTGCATTTCTTACTCTTACTGGGGAGGGAGATAGAGTGTTGGGCCCATGACTCCTGGAGCCAGGAATGTGGGCTTAAATCCTAATCATACCTCTTATTGTCTCCATAAAGGTTATCAGTTAAATTTTGCCCCTGGTCCCCCTCCCCCTTCCAAAGGACATGTTCAAGTTCCTGGCAATATAAACCCCTTTGTAAATAGACCTTCTCTTTGAAGAAATTATCAGTTGAAATGACACCAAACTGGATTAGGGTGGACCCTATTCCAATATGATGGTCATCCTCGTAAGGAGAGAGAGAGAGAGGACTGAAGCAGAGAGAGCAGCATGTGGCAGGGGCAGAGATGGAGTTATGGATTGCTACTCAAGCAAACCAGTCCAGAACCTGCAGACTTCAGAGGAAGCACGGCCCTGACAACACCCTCATTTCAGACCTCTAGCCACCAGAATTGGGAGACAATAAATTTCTCTTTTTTAAACCAGCTAGTATATGGTACAGCTGCCCTGGACAACTAAGACAAAAGGAAAAAAAGAGAAACCTTTCTGTGATTTGATTTACTGGCTTATAAAATGAGGGTGATAATGATGGTGATGATGATGATGAATGTGGAAATCGTGATGTGGTAATGGTGTGGCTGGGTTGATGTGAATATTATATGTCTGACATAGAGTAAATACTATATTGGTCTTGGTGATTATGGTCATTATTATAGCTTCTTTACCTGACTCTCTTCTCAGTACATAGCTACTTGGGGTAGGAAATGCTTTCATTTATTCAAAAAGAGGTTATTTGGGTTCATCTGCATGCCTGTCTTGTAAAGGTTGAATCCAATCCCTGCTCAGGAGGAATCTGTAAGAGTCTGTTCATTTTCATTAACTGTTGTCAAGGCTTGCTAATTCCAAATTGTTTTGAGACACAGGGAGAGTGAGGAGAATCACAGAAAGCAAATTTTCATATGTTAGATACCCTTGGAAATTTGTAATTCTGTTTCCTATTTCCTTGACCTGACTGCTTATATTTCCTCAACCTGACTCTGCTTATGAATGCATCAACTGTGGCAAGGCTGCTCCTGCACCTCTTAGTTTTTTTCTTCTTTTTTTCTCCCTCTGAGATGGCTCCCTTCTCTGTTTGCTCATTATTTTTGCTTGTTGTCTGCTTGCTGTTTTTTGCTCGTTGTCTCCTTGCTGTCTGCTTCTTCTTTAGGAGGCACTGGAACCGAACCTAGGGTCTCTCATGTGGGAGGTGGGCATCCAACTGCCTGAGCCACATCTGCTTCCTGCTTGTTTTTGCTCATTGTCTGCTTGCTGTTTGCTCAGTGTCTTGCTCGTTGTTTTTTGCTCACTGTCTGCTCATTGTTTTTGCTCAGTGCCTGCTTGTTGTCTGCTTGTTGTTTGCCTTCTTTAGGATGCAGTGACAACTGAACCCAGGACCTTCCATTTGGGAGGTGGGCACCCAACTGTCTGATCCACATCTACTCCCCTCTCTTTTTGTATAGGCAGTAAGTGACTGCTCTCTGCTATGGCTCTCTGCTCATCAATGTGGGAGAGACTAGGCAACAAGTCCGCCAAATTCCCAAAGTTCTGAGACCCGGTTAGTAGCTGCCTCAATCCTTTACCTTAACATTCAGTGGATACACACAGCAAATTCCAAAAATAAGTTGTCCAGAGACTACTATATTCTTTCCAAGAAATACCATATTCCATATAGCATAATTTCTGGATCAAGTTAACATCAAATTTCTTAATTGCCTAAAACAAAACCAACCAAAGCAAACAAAAGCTTTTGTCACAGAGTAACACCTCTATGCTCCCATGCCACACCCACCATGTCCTAACCCTGGCCCTGAAATTACAAAAATAATGAGAATTCATTTTCTAACTATCTTCCCTATACAATCAGAATGCACTTTTAGTATAATGCTCTTTTCATCTCAGTCACTATCATTTGGGTGACAGAATGTAAATAAATTTATGGATCATGCCACCAAATTAACATTTAAAAGGGAAAAGAATAAACAGCTGCTTTACTCCCAAGTCCCTTTAGAATCCCCAAAGAAAAAAGGGACAATGCATACACAATGTAAACAGTTTTAAAATAAAAATGTTGAGAGACTGACATCTTCAGCAGAGGCTGACTGGGAAACACACAACCCTGTCGTTTAGCCTAATTGCATAACTTTTCAGGCACATATCTCTCTTAGAAACAATTTTATGCAAGTCTAGTCCACAAGTATCAGCTCATTCCAGGAGCTGAAGCAGTGAGGTGTAGTGACAAGTATATGGACTATAGAGACCTGGATGTGAATTCCGCTTCTACTAATTGCTAATTATGTGGGTTGAGATCTATTACTCAATCTCCGAATTTCAGGAAGATCACCTACACAGCATGTACACTAAAACATTTCTTCTAAGGTTCTAAAAAGATGAGATTATGATCGTAAAATAGCACATGATTAATATCACCAATAAAATTCACAAAATGGTGGCCATTAAGGTAATGGCTAAATTGCACACATAATAAATCCAGTGTTTACATTTTTTTACAAATTTTTAACTATGCCCAACTACTAAGTAGGGTGATGTTTTTGTTAAAATGGGAAAAATGAATTTCAAATTTCACTTTCAAATATTAGAATACTATTCCTTTAAACTGACAGCTAGAGAGAGCCTCTATCTTTTATTACAATCCTAGACATAGGTTTCAGGGGAGTAGGAAAGGAGCCAGGACACCAAGAATGAGTTACTTATTAATGTTATCTCTGCAAACTACTATCCTCTTTTTTAGTGTTAGATAGCTGACACAGCTTGCACATGCATACCAAGTGGCACACTTCCTCCAGCTTTCCAGGGTCATCATTTAAAAAATTTTTCCAATGAAACTGTTCCAAAACTTCTTTCTGTGACATCTAACACCCTCACAGATTGTTTAGGGTACTGGGGGTGCATATGCTCCCCTGGCCTTCTCTATATTTCTGCCCCCCTCACATAATCTCATCTTTAGATGCTTTCTTTTTTTTTTTTTTAAGATTTATTTTATTTCTCTCCCCATTTCCCCCCGCCTCCATTGTCTGCTCTTTGTCCATTTGCTGTGTGCTCTTCTGTGTCTGCTTGCAGCCTTGCCATGTGGGACCAGGAAACTAGGTTGCTTTTATGTTGCATCATCTTGCTGCATCAGCTCTCCGTGTGTGTGGTGCCCCTCCTGGGTGGGTTGTGCTTTTTTCTCACTGGGTGGCTCTCCTTGAGGGGCATGCTCCTTGCGTGTGGGGCTCCCCTACGCAGGGTACACCCCTGCATGGCATGGCATTCCTTGTACGCATCAGCACTGCATGTGGGCCAGTTCATCACGTGGGTCAGGAGGCCTTGGGTTTGAACCCTGGACCTTCCATATGGTAGGCAGATGTTCTATCAGTTGAGCCATAACCACTTCCCTCACCTTTAGATACTTTCTGCTCACTACCCTGTTTTGTTCCCCACATTGGGCACTATCTCTATTCCCTCATTCCTTAGTATGATCTCCAAACACTAAATGGGATATAAAGGCATGAGCTGGGGGAGGATACCTCACAGCATATGAAAAAATAGAATTAAATATTAGACACCTAATTTTTTTTTAAGATTTATTTATTATTATTTATTTCACCCCCTTCCCCTCCTCCCACCCTGCTGGTTTTGCTGTCTGTGTTGTCTTCTCATTTTCTCTCCTCTAGGATTCACTGGGATTCGATCCCAGAGACCTCTGATGTGAGGGTTCCCTATCAATTGTGCCACCTCAGTTCCTGGTTTCTGCTGCACTTCACTCTCCCCTTCGTCTCTCTTTCGTTGCGTCATCATATTGCTATGTGACTCACTCACATGGGCACTTGGCTCACTACATGGGCACTGGCTTGCCACACAGGCATGCTTTCTCTTCTTCTTTTTCACCAGGAGACCCTAGGGATTGAACCTAGGTCTCCCATATGGTAAGTGGAAGCTCTATCACTTGGGCCACAATCGCTTGATTTTAAACTTCCTTTTTCCTCTGAGCAATGTGCTCTGATCTATTCCACTCTACTATTCTATTCTATTCTATTCTATTCTATTCTATTCTATTCTATTCTATTCTATTCTATTCTATTCTATTCTATTCTATTCTATTCTCATGCCACCATCAAACTGGTGTCACAATCACCTAATGAGTCATTACCCATGATTTAACACATTATTCTAGTTACCCTATAGCTATTCTATTTTAGGCAGTCATAAATCATAACTATGTAGCCTTGATTTTCAAAAGAACAATCTATTTGCCTGTAAAAATTATTAATGTCCCTCCCCTAGATTACGAAAACAAGGTGGTCATTTAATTATTTAATATCTTTTTTCTTCCTATTGCACATATTTTCTCATTTAGTTTTTTTTATAACAACTTTATGAATTAGGTATAACAGATATTTATAGATTTCTACATCTTTTAAAGATGAAGAAAATGAATCTTAGGATGATTGATTTACTAAGGTCACATAGAAAGTGATTGATACTTCTCTAGAAGCCATATTCATTTCCATCCTTTCCATACTGTACTATACTAGCCTTTGTTTCTCCAAGAGTAGTAGAGTATAACCTGACTCTGGATTTCTTGGGTGAATAATGCCTGCTAAAAACAAACAGACAGACAGATCAAAACAAAACAAAACAAAACAAAACAAAAAACCCAGATTCCTTGCCCTACAGAGCTGGGCATAGGAATATAAACTTAAAAAAAAGTCCCCTATTTGGACTCATTTTCCTAGGTGCTCTGAATTGTATTATAAAACAAAAAACACAAAAATTAATGCCAAGACTTCTAGATCCTTGAGTATGGGTTCCAGTGCTTTGTGTTTCAAAATGATTTGAAGGAACAAAGAAGTCAAATACAATACAAAATAATACAATTATAGATAAACCAAAGACAGAGATTGAGTAACAAAAGAACCAAGCTTGTAAGAAAAGCCACTTGGCTTTGAATTGGACTCACAGACTTCTAACAACTAAGGTAAAAATGAAGTAATATTTTGAACAGATTTTTATCTTGAAAAAAATAATGTCAATTTGAGTCTATTTCTTTTTTTTTTTTCAGATTTTTTAAAAATTTATTTTTCTTCCCCCACCCAGTTGTCTGCTCTCTGTGTCCACTCACTGTGTGTTCTTCTGTGACCACTTCTGTCCTTATGAGTGGCACGGGGAATCTGTGTTTCTTTTTGTTGCATCATCTTGTGTCAGCTCTCTGTGTATGCAGCACCATTCTTGGTCAGGCTGCATTTTCTTTTGCACTGGGCAGCACTCCTGGGTGCACTCCTTGTGCGTGGGGCTCCCTTACGTGGGGGACACCCCTGTTTGGCATGGCATTCCTTGTGCACATCAGCAATGTGCATGGGTCAGCTCTACATGGGTCAAGGAGGCACGGGATTTGAACCGTAGACCTCCCATGTGGTAGGCAGATGTCCTGTCCATTGGGTCAAGCTCCTGGGTCTATTTCTTTAGCATCTGAGCAACTGTATTTTCATTTTCAAAGCAAGAAGTAAAGGGGATTATGGTCAAAGTGTAGCAGTAGTCTACTAATTTGGAATAGGTCTTCCCCTATCTCAGCATAATCATATAATTATATGATTATCTATTATGGTGATCTACTTCTATTGAGTATCTATTGCATGCCAAGCATGGTAAACAGATAATCCTATTTAACATTCATTAAACCCTTAGGATGCATCCCCATTTTGTTACCAGATTTCATCTAGGTTCTTGGCTATGTTGCAGAAATGAATTTCAAGAGCACGCTGGGTGAGTTAGGTCAGTAATTTATTCAGGTAGGGAGGGAAGAGAAATGGAAGAAAATAACAGAGCAGGGGTCCCAGGTAGAGAGGAAGGGGGTGAAAAGGGATAAAAAGGGCTGATTTACAAGCTACAATTCCCCAGATTATAAATCCCCAGGTTTACTTGCATGGCCACATGGCTGAGGAAAAATGGCAAGGGTGGTGCACAGATGACAGGAACCAGTCCAGAGGCAAGAGAACCAGGCAAGAGCACACTCAGGCCTCACGGTTTGCTTTATAAACTATGAATTATTCCACCCCTTTGCTAATAGCAGGGGAGGGGTTCCAGCTGTTTGCTGTTTTGATTGATTACTCCACCCATCAATCCCCTAGTGAGAACACAATGATAAAGTCCCTACGGAACATCTGGGGCTTTTTCTTGCTCCCAAAAGAAGTCTTTGTTCTGGATAGCAGAATCTTGGGGGTGGGGGTTTTCCAGGAGCCATCTTGGGGGTTACCGATGACCACGTGGACTCTCTGCCAGGTTCCAGATCCATCTATTAATTTCCTATCCTGCTACTAGCCTATCCTGCTACTATACCTGCTACTAGGATTTCCTATCCTATTACTAGCCTGCTTCATTTTGATGGATGAGGAAAGTCAGGTTTAGAGATTTTTAAACAACTTATCCAAAGATACACACACAGAGTAAGTGGTAAAATGTGGATTCAAACCCAGATAGTTCATCTCCAGTACCTAAGCTCTGCTGACTTCTGGATAAATGATAAATGGACTTACCATGACATATAAACAATAGTGCCATTGGAAAAGAGATCTAAAGCAGGTGAGAAAATGGAAAGCAGGTCCAGCATGTAGGAGAACCAGAACTGAGCTGAATCAGCTACTGTTTACTAGATAGACTGTGAACAAACCTTCTGCTAGCATGTAATTCAATTTGAGTGGATCCAGGATATAGCTCTAACATATCTCTGGCCACTGATAAAAACTTTCTGTAATACCCACCTTATGTAACAGAGGTATGGGTTTCTTTAGACATACAAAGAAGCTCAGGCAGCATCGCCAGGAATAGCATCATCATTCGTAATAAAGGGTAGAACACAGGACTTTATTCTTATTTGTCCTTTGACAGGCTCACAAGTTAATCTTCCCTCAATCAGTGGGATCTCTAACATGAGCTGGACAGACAAAAATTCATCCACATCCTGACTTTTAAAAAATCCTTTATATCAGGCAAAACTGTGTGTGCAAAATTCCTATTATTTTCACCATCAATTTCTGAGATTTCTATTCTGTGTTCATTAACTGTCTTTGAAGTTAAAAATTATTTTTGTGTGAGATTTAAGCAGATGAACACATTTAAATATTCATTAGATGATAATTAAAATGAAACTGAAATATTGAGGCAAAGATATTAAAGGCTAGGTAGTTTCTGCCTGCTTTCATAAGCTCAGCTTCCCTCCTTAAAGAATTTGGACTTGGATTTGTCTCCCAATTCTAAGACCTGAAAGGAGCTGAACATTTTATGATGTGCTGTTTTGAGTGTTTCTTTGATGTAAAACTAGTAAACTCTTCTACAGATATTAATGCTTCACTTATGCTCCTTAGATGTAGGTGTTTTTTCTATAATAAAGTTTTATACTATGTACTTTGGCATCTTTGTTAATTTTTCATTATTGATATTAGACAAATATATACACTGATATATTCTTTGCAAAGCACTTAGCATGATGCTCAGCACACAGTGAGCGATAAAAAACGTTTCTCTCTTTTCTTCTTCAAATGTAGACCCTTCTTGATTTTATAGCCAATGTCTTTGCTTTATGCTTCTCGTCTATAACATATTCATAGTGTTTCCAGCTTTACCTTTATCTCCAATTACTAGATGATTTTGAAGTTGCCTTTTCTATAAAGAAGACTCAAAAGAGGTATTATCTGTTGTTATAATATTGATTAGGTATAAACATGAAGTATTCTTTGTATTGCTCTTTGGGTAAAGATGACTGTGACACCTGGTGGCCATATGAGATACCAAGAGGAATATCACCATTCTTCACTTTTCTTGTATCTTAAAATGATACCCATTCTAAGCACCAAAGTGTGCTGATATAAAGTGAGCTGCAGAGTGCAGATACCCTCTGTAGATGCCTCTTTGAGAAGCATCACATAACTAGATGCATTAGGCTATTCCAAAAGTGCAAAGGGATGTGTTGCAAATAACTGACTAGAAATAATTCTTGGTTCTTTTTGGAAGGGTCTGATTTTGTTTCAGATGCCATCTTGCTCTTCTGAGTACCATACAGAGCTGTTTGCTTTTCTTCTCCTTTGTGTTGTCTTCTAACTGCAATGTGAAGTAAAATGAAGACCACAGTCAAAATAGCACTATACTGCTGAAGCTAACATCAAGCAATTTTGGTGGTCCTAAGAAAGCAACATCACTCTGTTTTGTGTTTAATGCCTAAGAGGTGGAATCTGCTAAGGCACCTGCCATTTTATACAGCTCTCTAATCTTCCTCTTTATTAGCTGTCTGGCAACATCATCACACTTCCTGCTTGGTTTGAATCTTGCTCACTTTTGTAATATAAAGAGATAAGAAAATGTCCCCAAAGATATAAACTTAGTCTCTTGTACCACAGACAGTTATTTTTTTCAATGCTATTTTCTTTGAAACAAAAATTCTTTTATATTTCATCAGGAAAAGAGGCTATCTCTTTGCCTGCTAGGGAAATATTTTGCATTACAATTGTCCAGATGTACGAGATGCCTACTGAAGCTTTCTCTGTTTAATGACTCATTCTTTAGATCAGTTGTTTAAAAAAGGCACACATTATAGTATATATTCCCATTCACTCACTTATTTCTTTTATTCATTCAAATAACATTTATTGATTCCTGCTATGAACCCATACTTCGCTAGGTACTGTGCATAGCTAAAGGAATAGGATGCTTCCATTTGAGAAAACATTAGGGAAGGAGATATTTGAGTTGGCCAGAATTGTGAGTTAGTGTGTGCTAGCGAGGAGAAGTCAGGGATGACATTCTCTGTAGAGAGAATGTGAAGAGATGGTGTGGCTGGAACAAATGGGGGTTGGTGGGGGAGGATTTGGGCTTGAGGTTGGAAAGGTCACCAGAGACAGATTGTGAAAAATTTATGTCACGCTATGGGTTTGGAATGAATTGCCTAGATTTTGGAAGGCCTATAGAAATATGGCAAAAATCTAAGAGCTGGATCTGGGCTGCAAAGGCAGCCATCTCTCTCTTCAAATAGATTGTATAGCAAAACAAAAAAGGCCATTGCCAGAAATGTAAACCTGTAACACCTGCCGATTCAAGATCCTGTTCCAGGAAAGAGGTCCAGGAGACCTGATAAAGGTTGAGAGCTGAGGTAACAGGGGAGAGGAGAAGCAGCACAGTTGAAGGGTCCTGTGAGAAAGCAAAGCAGGGGAGGGAGGCGAAAGATGGGAATAGAGCTGGTCCAAAGTAGTTTGGGGTAGGGTTTCCCCACCTGTTTTTCCCTTCCCTTTCAGAATTAAAGAAAAAGGACAAGAACTAGGAGGTACAAAGAAGGTTCCCACACATCGCAGTTCCTCTTTTCTGTTTCTCCTCTTCTTCCTCTGGGAATTGGATCCTGTTTAAGACAGTCCAGAGGCCCTGGAGACCTAGAGAGGAGCAGAGGGAAGGGTATACATGGGCAGGTCACATATACAAACTAGAGTTTTCCTAAGTGCCTAGAAAAGAACAGTAAAGGGAAGCCCTGAGTCAGCCATTTGCAGGTAGAGTTGCAGTGCTTTCAAAAGAGATGTTAGGGCCTGCCCTTACTGCTTAAGGCAACTTTGAACTTCCTCACTATGTTAAATCTGGGGCTGAGTTTAGCTCAGATTGTTCTAATTCCTCCTTTAACATTTTTCTTACAGCTCAAACCAGCAGAAACCTGCTGCTTTCTCCTGTTGTCTCTGATGCCACTTTACTAATTTCTCCAGCTTGCTTCTCTGGCTGTCTCTGCATTTCTGAAGTGGAAGCAGAGCATATTATCATCCAGTCTACAAGCAGGAAGGACAGGAACATTACCTGGTTGACCTACTCAATGCCTGCATTTCTTCTAAGTCTCACGCTTGTTACGTGCTCCTCAAGCCATGTTTGAAAGACCCTAGTATGGAAGAACTCCCAAGTTACCTGTGCCCACGTCTTACAATAAAGATCTTCCTTATGTATTGAGCTGGGTTTGCTTCCTTGAGCCTCCTGGCTTCTCGTTTTACCATTTGAAACCATAGGCCAATCTGGATCTCTCTTCCACATAGGAAACCTTCAGATATCTGAAAACAGCTAATATCTAGCTCTTTCAAGGAGGACATGGAATTGAATTTGGAGATTCATTGCTTTGCATCAGACATAAAGTTAAGAACATTTGCCTGCATTAATTCCTTTATGAGGAAAAACAAAACAAAATCCGAAAACCAGCTAGAACAACAACAAAAGAAACCAGAGAAAATTATTTTCTGCAGTGTAAATGGGTGAAGCCAGGATTTTAAAAGCTAGTTTAAATGGGTTTATATTTAAAAACAACAACAAAAAGCCATTTAAATTTAGTTTTTACTTTAATCAAGGTTTTATGGGTTCATAGTTAAAAAAGTTAAGTAATAATATTATAATATAGTAATATATTAATAGTAAAAATATAGTAATAATTAACTGGCTCATCCCTCTCATTAGGGCTAATCTCACTTCTCTTAGTTGTCCGTTTTCATAATAACCTGTTTCTAAATAACATGGATATATCACTATTTCTTGATTAACATCATCCCTGTCATTGGTTTCTCATATGGAATATTAACATTTAGCTGTTTAAACTGTTCTTCAACACATATACATTTCTTTTCTCTACAGAGTTGTATTATAGTACAATTTTAGTTAAATCAAAAGTCAGTATTTACATTATTATGACTGTGTACATATTCACAGTGGAGTAATATGATGTTCTATAAATTTATTTCCATTTTTTGTCTTTCCTGAGTAATAATTTGACACACCTTCCCCACTTTTTTTTTTTTTTTTTTTTTTTGGCTTGCATGATTTCTATCATCCTGCCATTAATTCATGTATTAGTCAGCCAAGGGTGCTGATGCAAAATATGCAAAATATCAGAAGCTCATAGTTACCAGGCCATAAAGCATAAGTTACTTCCCTCACCAAAGTCTTTTGCCATGTGTTGGAACAAGATGACTACTGACATCTGCCAGGGTTCAGGCTTCCTGGGTTTCTCTCTTCCTGGGATTCATTTCTCTCTGGGCTCAGCTCCTTCTTTTTCTCCACAAGGCCAGGTGTAGACTGGCTTATGAAGTGAATGGCTTATTTCTCTTCCCAGGGCCTTCTTTCTTTCCTCACAACCAAGCTCCTTTGTGTGCTTACTTCCCAGGGCTCCAGTTCAAGACTCCAGCATCAAAACTCAAACATTAAAACTCCAACCTTCTTTCTCTGTGGTGTGGTTTCTCTGTGAGTCCCCACCCACCAAGGGGACAGGGATGCAATGAACTACTAACATGGCCCAATCAAAGAGTTAATCATTATTTAATCAAGTAAAAGTAAAATTTCTGAATCCAATACACTCTAATATGCCCAGAGGAAAAGACCAGTTTACAAACATAATCCAATATTTATTCTTGGAATTCATCAATAATATCAAACTGCTACAATTCCCTCCTAAATTCTTCTACAGAACTGAAAATCTTCTTTTAATATGTATGAACACATTGAGCATTCTCTCAGGTTGTGTTTGTTGTTTGTTTATAATTTTAAGACACCCTTCCAGGAGCCCTCTATCTTCTACTGTAGTAGATTTGCTATACTGGTTCATCTCTATAGGGTTTGCAGATCAAATATCCAAGAACTTCTTTTATCATCAATGTCGAACTTTTCCTCTCCTTTCTGTATTGTTGACTTATTTCCTGGGTACCATGTCCTCCTCTTTTTCAGTGGATCATATCTGCATTTTGAAAACATTGCTCTATTGAATTCTAACTTCCAGGATTGCAATTAAGAAGTCATAGTCTGTTCAGATTCTTATTACTTTGTAGATTTCTATCTTTCTTCTTCCTGTGTCCTCCCTCACTCCCTTCCTTTTTGTCTTTCTATTTTTCCCTTTATGCTCTCTGTCTCTGGAAAGTTTGAGTATCTTCTCTTTCTTTCTGCTGTTCTGAACAATGATGTATGACTCTTTTATTCTTCCCACTAATTGTTAGAAGCACTCAGCCTCCTCATTCATGTCTCCATTCTGGAAATTAATTTGTAATTATTCTTTGGTAATCCATCCCCTCCCCCCTCTTTATTTCAGGAACTATTATGAGTCAGATATTTGGTATTCTGATTCAGTCCTTTGATTTTCCAAACTCTTTTCTACTATTTTCAATCTCTTTGTCACCTTGTTCTACTTCCAGATATTTTCTTCCAGTTTAACTCCCAATCTGTATCTTCACTAATTTTTTCTTCTTTAGCTATCAAATATTTTGCTTCCAGGAGCACTTTCTTTTCTCTGGTTATTTCTTTTCCACTGCATTCTGCTCTACTTGGGAGGATGTTTAAGAACACTGTGTTTTTTTGTTTGTTTGTTTTTAGGTTTTCTTTTACTCCCTGCATTATTTGCTCTTTTCTGTTTGTATTGGTGTCTTTCTTTCATTGTCTACAATTCCTTCAGTTTATATTTAAGAGCAGGACCTGAAAGGCTGATTGGAATCTCCGGGGTGTATTAGTGAGGCCTGTCAATTGATGAGTTTCAGAGTAGCCCACCATAAAGCAATGAGATGTCTTTTTACAGGGAGAAGCCTGAATGTCCCTATCGGCTGTTCTTTTCTTCTGGGTTATTCAGAGCCTCCCAAGAGGAATCTTCTGATTGCCTGTCTGGAGTATTTAAGTTTGACTTTCAGAATTCTGAGAGCCAAGCGGGAGAATGGAGTGAAGAGTCTCATTTTTGGTAAGTAGATTCTTAGTTGTTTGTTTTGTTTTGTTTTGTTTTTTACTTTAAATAAATCCCATTTTGGTACAATGCATCACTTCCATGCCCAGTCAAACCTAGTATTCCCAAGGCCATTTTCTCTGGCTGAATTATTCAGGGAGTAAATCTCTAGTCTTTGATAAGATGGGGGATGGGTATTTATCTGGCTTCACGGTATTGGAGAAAGGATTTGGGGTTCCATTTGTTCTACTCACAGAATTTCAACCCCATTATCCTGTTTTCAACACTCCTTAAATTCCTCTTTTGAATATCTGATTTCTGGGTCTTTCTGGGGTTCAACAATTTGTTTTCTGCTAAGATGCTTACTCTTTGTCCATGTACCTACATCTTCTAAATTATGTTAGCCATTTTTAGTCCGGTATTGTCTCCTTTCTTGATTGCTGTGTCCTTGGTAGTGGTGGCAGTTTGAGTTAAGTCTCCTTTATTCCTAATTCTCATTTTATTTGGGTTTCAGAGATAAAAAGCTTAATCAAGACACTATGTTTAACTAGAAGTAATTCCATTCCTCCCTCTACCACACCTGTTACCTCTGCCTAAGTCTTTTGCTAATTATAAAATGTTTAGGTCATTCAACATCCTCAATGCTCTCTACAGAATCTATGTGGCTAGAACAAGCTGTGCTCTTAGAGCACACTTAGCAGTTCCATAACCTGTCCTATCATTTATGTCTCCCTCTCTCATAGGACAGCTTGGAAAATGTGGCAAGACAAAATCATAGAGGTGGGAGGGAAAGAGGGCAAGTTTTAGGTAGAGGCACTAGGGTGAACTATATAATAACATGTGGAAAGTAAGGAAAGAAAGCTATACACAGAAAAAAATAGCAAGGATTGGGGCTTAAGGGGAGTTTAATGTTTTGACACATGAGAAGATTCAAACATTGCATAATACAAAAGATTAAGGAAATGGAGAAAATGATTTGTAAAAAGATTTGCTGTGAGCTATTATTCGGTCACTTTTAATGATTTGTAAGTCAAGTGAATACTGGAAAATTCTCTTTAATTAAATATAATCTAATCAGTGTTTCTTTGAATGACACTCTGTATAAACAGGGCAAAACATGTTATTTATAGCCTTCTAATTTTGTGTTGCTCAAAACTAAACATAATACTCTCGGTCAGAAAGTATTAAACCATTCTGACATAGAAGTAAGAGCTATATCCCATTTTCAAATGCACAGGAAGGACAAAAGGAAATTAGATATCGAATCTGTTATAAAAAGGAAATTAGTTTCCTTGTTTCTAACCATTTTTTACTATTTAAAAAATGGAGTCCATTTACTCTTATATATAGCATCTGGACTCTTCCTGCTCTCTTCCCAAACATACATTCATATTTTCAACAGTCATTCTCTACTCACACTAGTCCTCCTAATGGTTTAGCCTACAGGTTATTAAGCCCAGGTAATTTCAGCTCAATGATGCATTTTAAATGTGTTTTTGACTACCTCCCACTGCAAAACACCCCAAAATATTTATACATTCATACACATGTCATTTCAACAAGGGTTTATTTTTGATGTATTTATTTCAGCAGTCCTGTAGCAGAAGTTGGCAAAAATTCTCACCACCTTTATTTGTTTTCTGGTCACCCTGAGTGAGTTTTGAATTTTTTTCCTTTTTCCTCCCTCTTTTTCATTATTTTTTTAAATCTTATTTTCTACAAAGAATGCTAATGGAACTCACTGAATTTAAAGACAGCCAGAGGTTCAATGTACTTGACAAGGGTTAGAATCAAATTAAACTCAATAACATTTACTTAGAGCCTTATAAATACCATGAAAACACAGAGAAATGGCAGCCATGCACTCTACCCTCAGAAACTCATGATATTGTCAGGGAAATAAGAGAATTTCAGAAGTACTTAATAAAAGAAGAGATTAAAAAAACAACTTAGGCAATAGGATGGTACAGAATGTGGTATTTCAGAAATAGTTTCTATCCCTAATAAAAGATCTCATCCTACTCACTAACCAGTCTGGGGTTCTCTATGGTAAGGATGAAGGAGAGCTTGTCTGAGAGTTAAGAGATGTGTTTGGGTCCCTATTTGGTCAATATTTTAGTTTTCTCAAATATGCTGCAAGGCAATGAAATGTGTTGGCTTTTACAATGGGGATTTATTAATACTAGCTTAAAGTTCCAAGGCTGAGAAAAAATATCCAGATCAAGGCATCAGGAGATTCTCTCTACCAGAAGACTGGTTGCCAGTGATCCTGGACTCTTCTGTCAAAAGTGAAGGCACATGGCAGAATCTCCCTTCTTCTCTGGGTCTCATCACTTTCAGCGTCCTCGTTTCTATGGCTTCTTCTCTAAACCTTTGTGGGTCTCTCTGTCTTTGTGGCCCCCTTTCTCCATATTTCTCCCATTTATAAAGGACTCCAGTAAGAGAATTAAGACCCACCCTGGTTCAAGCACTATTGAAGTAATCTAATCAAAAGGAAGGTCCCACCTATGATAGGTTTACACCCACAGGATTGGGTTAGCTCTCACGTCATGATCTTTTCTGGGGTATAAAAGTCTCAGACCACTACAGTTACCAATGAACTCCATTACTTAGAAAAGTTTGCTTAAGCTCCATAAATACGGATTTCATTATTTGGGGAGATAAAAAAGGTTAGAATGAATAACATTTGAGGTAGTTTTTTTAGATCTGAAAGACTGTAACTATGATTCCTTTTCATGAGAGGGGCAGGACTCTATCTAAAATAGCTACAAGTCATCAGAAACATCTACATAAAATGCATATGTGATAAATTGCCAGCCACAGGATAATGTGGGGATGGACTGAATGTGATAGGAAAGTTCATAGTTCAGCTCATTCAACCAAATATTTAAGTATTTCCTAGGATGGGTCTAGAGCTAACATGATTTTTTTTCCCCTTCAATTTCTCCTTAAGGCCACTTTACTTTCACAGGATTGGAGATATTTAATTAAGCTTCATCACTTATCTATGTAATCCAATGAGTAGACAATAATGCCAATGTAACCTGAGAGATGAGCTCCCTAGTCATTGCAGAGCAGCACTATCCCTTCATCCAGGTGTGTGTTATAGCTCAATTGTGAGTTTGGCTGTCCTAGAAGTATTAGGAATGTTTAGTATTCTCCTTTAGTTGGACTGATATAACTGAAAATTCCTATTACATTGAATTAAAATTGACATTTTCAACACTGAAGCAGAGAGGGTTCTTTCCCTACAGAAACATGTAATCATTCTTACCACAATATGCGTTGAGATGAATCCAGTGACTTGTGGGTGAAACTGGGAAGTTTCCTTCCCAACACCATCAATCTAAAGGACTTTTGAGTGTCCATTGCCTCACACAGAAAGGCTGAACAAGGTGGAATCTTTTCATTCAGACCTTTGTGGCTACTATGATGAATTCAAACACCAGGAGACTTAAGAGGCATCTTGCAAAATGGTCTTTGGATGTTGATGAGCTGCTGCCAGGGCACTGGCCAGCCTCAACCAAGGGAGTACTGATTTTCCTCACCTATCTGATACTAATGAACAATATGTATATATAGCACCATGAGGAATGGGGCTCTAGTTCTATCCCTTTGTATTGCTTTTCCATTCTGTCCCTCATATTTCCTACCTTATCGCTTTTATTGCCATGTAAGAATGACTTCCAAACTCTTCTGAAGATCTCTCTCTCACCATCTGCAGCCTCCCTTTCGTCAGTCCCCACAACACCACAGATGAAAGGGACTTTCTGAACACAAAGGCACAAATGATGCTATTTGTCCCTTGAGCAAGATTTGAAAGTTGATACCAAAGCCCTCCTATTGCCTCCCTCCTTTGCTGCTACTCATTCTCTTTCTCCTCCTTTCAACAGTCAGTCAAATTCTTTGATGATATTTATCAAAATCTTATATTTGGAAAAAGAGCGTATGCAGCCTAATATAACAAGGTGTCCTAATTTGAAGGGCCATCACAGGTCCTTTATATGTTCACAGGAAAAGAAACTTACCATAAAATTAATAAATCTCTGATGGTGAAAAATGAGAGATCAAAACCACATGGGAAGTTTATTTCAGAGAATTGAAGATGCTGACTGCCCTTGATAATGCTGGCAATGACAATAGCAAAGTAATAATAGTTGCAGCTATCAATTACTGCATTCTCACAATATGTGAGCTAACTACAGTGGCTTTTAAGTACATTATCACATTTATTCCTCAAAGTCTTATGAAATAAGAATTTTTGTTTTCCTTATTTTACAACTGAGGAAATCACCAGTTAGAGATGCTAATTAACTGATCCAGGGTACATAGATAGTATATGGCAAAAAGAATATAGAACCAGGCAATTTGATTCTGGAGCCCAATTCTCAACCACTACTTACTGCCTCCCAGTACTATTATAATTAAATAGATTGATAACTGAGATTAGACTATTTTTGATTAGATGAGTTAAATTAAATTAGATTGGCAGATGAACACTAGAGTCCCTTCTTGATTATGGCAGTTATATTTCTGAAAACACAGGCTTTATTTAATAAAATGGACTAGGGTACTAAAAAGATAGTAATGATATTAAGAAAGCTTTTAAAGTTTATTAATATTCATTAAAATAAAACAGAAATTACCACAAATAAAGGAATATGAAAGTATTTTATCCATTTTAATTTAGTATAAAAAGTACTATACTCTTGTCTTCTTTAATTAACATTTGTTAGGTAGAAATTTCAGTGTTTGTCTCCCATGATGTTTTCTTCAATCAACCACTGTCATTCCTAAAAAGAGCCATTCTCCCATTTTCTGATCCACTACCTGATTATCCAGTGTTTTGCTCATTTTTAAATGATTCTATGTGTATGTTTGTACATATGCATGTATGTTGGCATGTGTGTGTATCACACACAAAAGTAAAAGAGAACATACAGTCCAATGTCACAAAGGTATGAAACCATGCCCTTATTATCATACTGATGGTTTCTTCTTTGCCGCAATTATTTGGGAGTAGATAAACCTAAATACATATCTGAAAACTGTGTGGAGACACTGAACATTTATCAAGTTAAACTGAAGGCCTGCAAAAACAGGTGAAAGTTTTGTTTGTTTGTTTTGTTTTATTTTTGGTCAGAGATAGCAGGAACTATTGGAAAAAGGGGTGAATTAGGAATCTGGTAAAGATCCATCACAGGGAGGTACATCACAGGAAAATTCAGTGACAGAGCCTTGCGTATAATATGTATGTAATACATAGTCATTAAAAAAATTATATGAATAGTGGCTGGCTGGTTGGACGAATGAGTGGCATTGAAAAATATTGAACATTTCCACTTTCACAATTTTGCAAAAGATTGACTCAGTTATTATATTTGATTACTATATTGCATTCTGTTATAATTCATGTTTTCCATCCATGAAGTAAGGAAAATAAAAACATAATGTCCTGTAATTGTTATCTGTGAAAAGGCTAAGGATATATTTTGCTTGGCTTCTTTCATACTATGTTTCATATTAATTACAGGTATAAACAATTGGGAAAAGTACCAACCTTGAAAGTTGCGTTCTCTTTTGCTCACTTCACCTAAAAAAAAAAAAATAGACGAAAAGGGAAAACCAGTTAAAACAGAATAAACAATATAAAGGGCATTTTCTTTCTTTTCCTTTTTAAACTTTTACACATTTTCCCTTGGATGAAGGAGGAGCCTTTAACTGTGGAAATAGAAATATCCTAATCAACAAAGTTGTTTGAAAATGCTTTGTGATTTTTGTATTTTGTGAGGATCTGCTTTTTAAAATTTCTTGGGGCTCTATCAATTAAGAATGACAATGATTAAAGATGGGGATGTTTAATAAAGGATAAAACAGTGATATAAAAGGTAAAATATATAGGCAGGACTTAACCTACCGAAGTTTGTCATCATGGTAAGATCATTCCACAAATTCAGATGAGAGTATTTTAAGGGTCTTTACAATTTCTTCTCAGGTTGTCCTATTACTGTTCTTGAAAGTTGATTAGAACATAGGCTTTTGCTGCTTCTGCCTCCTCGCTCCCCCAATAATCTGTTCTCCCTTATGAACCAAGTGATTATTGCGTTGTTTATAATAACGGTTCTACATTCCTTATGGAAATTGTAATTATGATGCTGAATATTCAAACTGCAAGCCACTTTTCTCAGGGAAATTATAATTATCATAATGCACTATTTACCCTACCAATGCTTTCAAGTAATTGTTCTCTTTAAAGAATGAGGAGGTGAGAAAAAAACACTGACATAAAACATCCTTTTGGGGTCTCAGATATGTGTTCAGGCAGAGCATAATAATAAGAGCTAATATTTTAGTTTTTACTCTGTGGTAGACATGATACAATCAGGCTTACATTTATAAGATATACATGTGTATTAGATACTCATGTTGGCTGTACGTACCTTCAAGAATGATATGGGCTGTGTGTATTCAAGCTTACTAGTTCCCAGAAAGCCCCCAAGCCCCGAGAAACCGAAACTTAAACTTTTCGCACCAAATGTTCCTTAATCCCACCCCTCCCATACTCTTTATATAATAGCAACCTAAAAGACAGGTTCAGGGTTTGGTTTTTGGACTCAAGTCTGACCAGCCCAGCCATCTGTAATACACTTCCTTCCATTGAAGGTCTCATGTCCTGGCTTTCAATACTATGATCATAGAATCCTCCTTGATGCCACGACATCTCTGGGGGCTTGTCCAGTATCACTGAGAAAGTCAGAGATGGATCCCCTGTGGGGAGAGTCGCAGCGAACTCCCTGCCTGAGGTGCCCCTGGACTGTCTTAGTCCAGTATAAGGTAGCAGGCTCTATCAAGGCCCTCCCGGGGAACCAGGGGTGCCAAAAGGACAGAGGAGACCCTGGGAATGAAGTAGAGGAAGTCTGCTCATCGGACGTGTAAGTCCCCCATGGGCACAGGGAAAACCTGACACTGAAAGTCAGAAGGGGAGCCTGATCACCTCCCAGGAAAGAAAAGGCAGGAGGGTGATTGTGTGCGTGTGACTAGAAGTGAGAACATGTGAAAAGGCAAAGAAACTTTGCGGGGCAATTGCGGAGTCCCAATCCATGGTTGCATACCAACCTCATATGGTGAGAGGCAGTGGAGGAACTCTGTTAAGGGCCCTTCATCCAAGATGGCGGTTTATACCATCCTGCCATACTAAGAGGTGCTCTAAGTCTCCATGAGGGGAACAGCAGGAGGTAGGCAAGGTGAAAGGCTGAGCATGTGTTGCACAGCGCCGACAGAGGGCAGGACATGGGAAACACGCAAAGTAGGACCCTGCTAGGTTGCATGCTGAAAACCTGTACCCATGTTTTCACCTTCCTACTTCTTGCCACTGAATTTTTCTTTACAGATTTGTGTTAGGATGCTTTGGAATGTTTTAAAAACATTTAATAAATTTAATAACACCATGAGTTAGCATTTGGTTTACCTTCACTAAGGTAGTAAAATTTTTGTGGTAGTGAGAGAGGTTTTGTGGATTAGAGTCCGAATCCCTCTCTCCCTTTAAGGTAAGCCTGTTGCCTTTTCATGCCCTTATTTTGGCTGTTCGCTATTTCTCTCTTTCTGCCACCATGGGGAATGAAACATTAGTACCCCAGTGCTCCTCACTAGGATGCATCCTGAAAAATTGGTCTAAATTTGGGGGATCTTGGTTATAGGAAAATAAATTAATTAATTTTTGTAATGAAACTTGATCTAGATATAGATTAGATGACAGAAACATTTAACCAGAAATGGGTCTTTGAATTTTAATACTATATTGCAATTAAATTTGTTTTGCAAACAGCAAAAAAAACAAACAAAAAAAATAGGCAGAAGGTCCCATATGTTCAAATCTTCTTTGAGTTAGTAGAAAAATAAAGAAACCAAAAAGTTATGAGTTAATGCTGTGTGAGTCTCCTTTAGCCCCAAAGATCTTAAAAGCAATAAAAATAAAAAATGTGAAAAGATGGAAAGCTTGGAAACGATCATACCAAAAGAGTAAAAATTATGAACCAAATTAGCAAACTTTATGTTTCTGTTGTTGTAATTTAACTCTTTTGTGTTTGTCTGTTTGTTCAGTGTATATTTTCATACCTCTGGGTGGTAATATTAAATTATGTGGAGTGGTAAACTTTAGTCAGACTAGGACCCTGAGACGGCAGATAAGTCAACTAAAAAAGTGCTTCTTCATTCTTCCTAAAATAATAAGCGGTGCCTCTAGCATACCAGCAAACTTCCCCGTAGGAGTTTCTTCTCAGGAATCAGGAAATTCTGCCTACTGCTGGTTCACATGGCCACATTATAGCCAAAAACAGCCCCTGAATAAACCCTGAATTCCAGTTAAACCACTGTAAAAAAAAAGAGGGAAGAAAACTCTGAGACCCAGAAACGTCATGTCATGTCTCCTTAAAAAAATATGGAAATATACCTCAAACTTCTCAGATTAAACTCAGTTGTGAATATAAAAGGTGTGAATACTGATCAAGATAAAGAAAGCTCATATGCCATCAATTAAAATCAAAGAGTTCCTAAAAATGCTAAAGGTATAAAATTCTCTCTTCTGTTTTAATCTGTGCTTAACTCTGAGTTCAATTTTGAAATCTGCATTTAACTTTGTCACTTTGCTTATGCCTAGGAAATCAGATTTAGGGTTTATCTGTTAGAAATTGGATAATGGTGAAAGGTAACTTAAAAATGAATCTTTCGATGTTAATACTGTCTTGCTAGTAGATTTAATGCATAAATCACAAGTAGAATTTATTTAATTGCTGAAAAAGCAGAGAAACTTCACAAAGTTGTTACTGATAAAATTCTTGTGGCTTAGTTAATAAAGGTACCCAATTCATCTTAAGGTAAAAACGTACTAGAAAGTGTAACTAAATTCTAAACTGACCTTACCTCATTTATGTTCACTTCAAGCCTGGCCTCACCCCTTGCCTTTGTTTATAGTTATTTCAGAGTTAAGGTTATTTATAGATATCTTTATAGTATAAAACAGCAGAAGGATAATAAGTAAAATTATATTTGGTTAAATTTAGCCTAACAGCTTCTGCCCCTATGGTTGAGGAGGAAACAAACTTAAGACATCCCTGTCTCCTGTCCTACTGGTCCCTGAGGCTTTAATAGCCTCAGTGAGTATACATATAATTAGTCTTGCTCATCCAAAGTCTGCTAAAGTCAAAGTAAAATATAAGGTTCTAAAGCAAAAGAAAATTGTATGAAAGCATTGGGAACATTTTGATTATAAGCCATTAATTAGAAACAAAATTCTCGTGCAAAACTGCATGGTCATAGTGCAGATTAAAAGAAAGTCTTCAACACTTTCAAGTGAGCCCTTGTGGAAGCACCAAGCCTTGGGCTCCTGGACCTCAGCAAACCATTCTACCTCCCTTTATATGAAGCCACAAAAGGGGGGAAACTGTGAACCCCTAATCTGGGGAAGCCTGCAAAGGAAAGCCTTCAAGGAGATCTTTCAAATGTTTTCTAGTTAAACTTGTTTTGTAAAAAATGAAAGTTTAAGTAACTTTAAGTTGTATTTTCATGTCAAATTATTCATGTCTGCCTATCTGCTCAGTGTATATATTCATACCAGGATGATAATATTAAATTGACAAATAATTCATAAAAGAGTATTACTCAAATTGTTCATATAGAAATCTAAATATAGTAACTATTGAGAAAAGGAAAAGGATTTTCCTGAGCTCTTTGACCTACCCAGCTGCCAGGGCCCTCTCTTTGCAAGAGCTCTGAGGGAAAAGTCAGGTGTAACAGATTAAAACTCTTGGAAGCAGAAATAATTTAAAAAATCAGTTTGTCCTTGTAAGTTCATGTTTAATGAAATTAAGCTAAAAAGGAAAATGTAAACTTGCCCTCTTTTAAATGGATAAAATAAATTTCATTGGTTGTTAACTGTAATTTAATAAGCTTATCTTAAGGTAAAGTAACAAGCCTAGTGGTAATGGTTAATTATAAAAAGTTTGAAAAAGCATCTTTTAAACTAAAGCAGTTAAGTGGCTAGTTCTAAGAAGTCATTATTAACTAGAAATCTAAACCACTGTTAATGGCAAAAAGTAACTTCATAGCAAGGAAACCTGTCTGGAAGTCACCTCAATGTGCATATTCAAGTGGTGGTAATAAAGTTAACTTGATTCCATTGGGAATCTTCAGTTTTCATTTTAAAAATAGAAAAAGTAGTTTGTCCTCTACTGCTAAAGTAAAATACCTGTGTAATTAACGTTTCATGTTAAGAGTGTAAAAGTAAGAAGCAAAGTACTAAAAAATTCATATTGCATTGGAAATTTAAAAGTTGTATAAAAACGTGATTTTTATCTCTTAAGATAGACTTCAACATTATCCAACTTTCTTGTGCATTCAAACCAGGCCTTGAATACACTACAGGTTGCCTTTCCATATGAGTTATTGGCTAAGTTGTTCACTGATCCCTAAAACAATAAATGTGTTTATTATATCTCTGGTTGTACTCCTGAAGTTGAAGGAAACTATGCTGTAGTTTCAAATTCCTGCAGCAGCCAGTGATGGTTTAGTACAGTCAAATGTACAAAGGACTATCGCCTCCAAACTGGCACTGTTTCATAGTGCCAAAGAGTGCTATGCACCAGGCCAGTAAAATACTGGAAACTACTTTCCTAGCCTCTCCCTAAGGTCAATGGTACTGCAGCTTGATCACTGTATAAAGGACATACCAAGTGGAGCAATGATCACCAGAGTAGTGTGAGTAGAACTTTAACACAATTGGATTTATGGCCTGCTCCCATGGAGAAATAACATATAAGGTATAACAAACCTAAAATTTAAATCTATTAATTACAGCTTAAAGAGAAACTTATGCATTAAGTAGTACATTAATTAGTATTAAGTACATTAATTAGTATTAAGTACCCATATCCTATTCTAGATATATGTTGATTCTGGTGATATTCCTATTAGACCATATACAGAAGGACATTGGACATGCTAAAAGTCCTAGTAAACTTCATTTTCGAGTAGTTAATGAACATGTCTATAAAATAAAGGAATGGCCACCTTTCCTGAGACCAGTGGGACCAACAGCCCTTTTAATTTAGAAAGCCAACAAACTAACTCATGGACAATCTCTCACAGCCTTCACCCCACACCAGGTGAAGGATTTGCTTGAGGTCAGGGCCACCAGTGGCTTACAGGTAGCCAGTTAATTAATACCAGACTCAATTACTAGAGACCCCTGAGTTAGATAAGGGTGCATCAGCCTCTCAACCCAGCTACGCTAGTACTGGTAGAAAGCCCAAAGTCAGATCTTGAGAGGCCACTTCTCCACTCCTGCCTTGAAACTCTTAACCAAAACTACTCAAGCAGGCCAGATTTAAAAGACGAGCCTCTTGTGAACCCAGACGTTGAATGGTTCAAAGATGGAAGCAGTTTTATTAAAGAAGGAACTAAAAGGGCAGGCTATGCAGTGGTTTCTCAATTTGAAATCATAGAGGCCTCAGCTTATCTCCCTGGAACTTCACCCAGAAAGCAGACCTGATTGCCCTCACCCAAAATTTAAAGCTAGCAGCTGGGAAATGGGCTAATATTTACACAGACTCTAAGTATGCTTTTCTTGTCCTTCATGCTCACTCTGCTACCTGGTAAGAATGAGGCTTGCTTACTCACAGTGAGTCACCTTTTGAACACAGGCAAGGAATCCCAGATTTACTAAAAGCCATACTGTTACCTTAAAAAATAGCAATTATGCATTGTGCAGGGCATCAGAAGACAAACACTACTATAGCAAAGAGAAATGCTCGAGCTAACACAGCTACTAAAGTGACAGCACAAACCCAGGTTTCCCTCCTACCCCTTATTCCAGCACCTGTACCAGTACTTAAAGTTCCATAGTATCCCTAGAATGAAAAAACCAGGACAGCTAGCCTGGGATTCACCCTGGAGGCTGATGAGTGGCTTGTTAAGAATGCTCAAGTCTACCTGCCAGAAGCAGTGCAGTGGAAAGTCCTTCATGGACTTCACCAGGCCACTCATCTGGGGACGGATGCCCTAACCAGCTTAGCCAAATGGGTTTTCAAAAGGCAGAGCCTGGTGAAGACAGTGAAAAGAAAAAATTACCAGGAGTTACTCAATTAAAGCCAAAAATAGACAGAACTTGAAGCCAGCTACCCAAGAAAACACCAGTTCACCAAAAGCACCTGACAGGATACACGAATACCAGTCATTGGATGGCTTGAAATACCTCTTCAAGAGACAAAGCTAAGTAGTGTCTATGTCAAAGTCAGTAGTTTCCTTCAACCCTAGCTTGAATGCCTATTGCTAGGGGGTGTACAAACCAAACATCCCATTAAAAAAAAAAACTTATCCATTTTTATCTATAGCTTAACTGAAAAGGGAAAAGCTTGGCAATTTATACCTAAATCTATTGTCTATTATAATTTCTAGAGTTAACCAACAGCATAATATAATTCAAGGAAAAATACTGTTTCCCATCAACTTTGGGGAAATGCAGCCTTTGCAAGCACCGTGCCTTTTCTACTTCTGTGGTCCAGTGTCCTCTTAGTGAAACCATTTATTCTCAAAATTCTAATTAAGTTTATTTCTCACAGAATCAACATCTTGTTAGCCATATGGGAACTACATTCAGCTTCACCCAGGATGCTAGATCCATCTTCCTCCAATCAAGATAGAATAGCAAAAGAGTTTTACACCTTATCAGGTAGGGCCTACTGCCCCCTAACCAGCAGGAAATAGCTACAGAAAAAAAGATCATCTCCTTTCAGCACCCTTTTAAGATTAAAGTTATGAACTCTCTGAAGGGGAAATGAAACAGGCTAGTAAGATCAGGAATCAATAAATGTATCTGGAACCTGACAAAAAGTCCATGTGGACATCAATAACCCCCAAGATGATTGCTGGAAGACTCTCCCTAAAATTCTTCAGTTCAGAAAAAGACTTCTCCGGAACCCAGGAAAAGTCCTGGATATTCCCCACAGACTTTATCATTGGGGCATCCTGGGATATTGATGAAAAAATAAACAGTCAAAGTGGTGAGCAGCTAGAACTCCTCCCATCCTCTCAAAATACTTCCCTGCTTCCTCCCCTTAATAATAGCTAGGGTATGTGCTTTGATAAATAATTCAGTAAGAACACAGACAGCTGCCCACCTCATGACTCCAACAATAATGATGCTGAAGCTTAATGAATTTAAGCAGGCATCAAAGGGGGGAATGCTATCGGCTATATGTGTATTCAAGAATGATATGGACTGCACGTGTATTCAAGCTTACCTAGTTCCCAGAAAGCCCCTAGCCCTGAGGAACTGAAACTGAAACTTTTCATACCAAATGTTTCTCAACCCCACCCTTCCCATGCTCTCTTTATAAAAGCAATCTAAAAGACCGGCTCAGGGCTTGGTTTTTGGACTCAAGCCTGCTGCACCAAGCTAGCTGTAACAAACTTCCCTCTCATAAGGGTCTTGAGTCCTGGCTTTCAATACTGCAATCATAGAACCCTCCTCAACACAACAAACAGGTATACATGAATTACATACACTTCTCATTTAATTCACATACCAACCCCATGATATAGGTAATATTATTATACCAATTTTATAGACAAAACATCTGAGGCTCAGTAATGTTAACCAATTTTCTTAATATCATACAGCAAATAAATGTTAGAGTCAAGGTTTAAACTAAGGACCATCAGACTTCAAAATCTATTTAAACATCATTGTCAAAGAAAATTATTTAAAGATCATTTTATTTACTGGTATCACATTCATTTGGCAAGTTGATTCTACCATAATACCGCTTCTCACAGGCTAGTGTTTCTCAGCTCCTGTCCAGTGTAGTGTACTCTCTGGCAAATAGTCACTATAGGTGTGACTATTAACCCCAAGAATGGAATTCTCTTTCCATAAAACCACTGCAAAAGTCGCATTGCATATTGTCATTTTGGAGGGCAGTTTGGCATTATTCATTAAAATAAAAATTTTCAAGCCCTCTTACATAACAGTTCTACTTCTAGAATTTATCTTCTAGTATAAGTACAATGGTGCTCACTGTAGCATTGTTTAAAATAGGAAAAACCAGGAAGCAAATGTCCACAAAATACTTTATAATACAACAGAATAAAATGAGATACTGGAGTTATTAAAAGGCACGAGTTCACACAATGTGTCTTGGGAAAATGCCCAAGAAAGCATTGCTAAGTCAGTAAAACATTTTGCAGAATAGTATGCATAAAATGATCCTTATTTTGTGGGTATATATATACATATACATACACACACATATATATTATATGTAATATCCAATTTTATATTGAAAAATATCTAGAGGCATAGATACCAAACATTTAATGTAGTTTTCTTTAATAGTAGGATAAGGAGGAAAAATTTTCCCCTTGATACATGAATATATAGGGATTGAAAAGTTTATAGTAAGCATGTACTTCTTTGTAAGAAGAAAACAACTTTTGAAATACATAGAAAGGTATAACCAAAGACACCCAAAAATAAACACAAAAACTGTAATATTTCAACAAAAACTACAAATAAACAAATTAGACTCCAATGTCGATTGCTGCAAAAAATCTTTTGAGGTGAACCCCTGGGTAGGATGGGAAGTGGTTCTCCGTTACCTCTCCTCACCTACTCCCTTACATCCACTTTTCCATATTGCTACAATTCGTACTCTAAACAAAGACAAAAGCCCTACCTTTTTCCTTCTAAGATTGACAGAGACTGTTCAGTATTTAAAAAATATTGATAACCAGTGATTGAATACCTACCGTGTACTAGCACTATATGGGCAAGTTTTCAAATTCCATAACAAATCTGAGAGACAGGTACTTTTAGTTCAATTTTATAAGTGATAAACATAAGACTCAAAAAGTAATTTATTTGCAAAAATTTTCCAAGTTGGCCTGAGTTTTAACTTGGCAAATTGACTACTCTTGATCATAAAAGGAAACTAAGATCAAAACGAAAATTAAAAACAACCTGCTAACAAAATAGAAAATAAAAAAGGCAAGAACAAAATAAATAAACAAAAGAAATTTGAGAGGACGCTATTCTATCCACTAGCTTATTATCTTATGAGGTTTGAGAAATCCCAGGATCTAGTCTTTGTCCTTCTCTTAGATCTACCTACTATATTTATAATACCCTGCATAGAAAATTTCATTTGCCCTTTCTATTTCTTTTTTCTTTCCCCAAGCCTTAAAAAAATATATCTACCATTTCTTTATTATTTCCCATCTGTTTCATGTAGGAAACTCAACATCCATTCCTGATTTCCCACACATGGAAATGTTGATGGACTGTCCAAACTAATAGCAACAGGGGTTGATGCTGAATATCTGTTTCAGTGCTATCCCTTGAGGAGATCAACCAGCCACTTGATGGCAAGCTGATTATGACATTGGACATCTTCCACCTTGAATAAAGCAATAATTCATTTGACTAGAATTGTCATAAATTCCAGATAAGGGTTTGCTTTAACAGCCTGAAGGGCCATGGTCAGCACCATGAGCTGAGTGTCCACCTCACTATCTGAGACTGCATGATATTACCTCACACCATTAGAACCACTTTGGAGTGAGGAGCAGCCATAGGCACATAATCATGAGATCCACTTGCACACAGTGCATGACCCGGAATCTCCTGGACTGATAGAGTGATGGAACAGCATTTGGAAGGTACAGCTGAACCACCGACTTGGAAATGATACTCTGCAAGGATGAAGAACAATAATCAATGATGTTGTAAACACTCTGAATGACCATTCTTTGATACTGCATCCCAACTTGTAGAATTCGTGGGTCTGAGAATCGAGGGGAGAAATTAGGAGTTGTTCTCCTTACCATAACTTCCAATATTCTGTGTGGGGATTTATGCTTCCCAAATTCACAGATTTAGTCTCCATGGATCCAAAGATGCTGTTTCTCAGAGGAGGAATGCTTCCTCAAGGGGATTCAGTAAATTTCATTACTGAAACTTAGATCCAAACATTTTGGGATCTTTGCGCTAAGAGATTGGCAGCAAAGATAGGAGTCCGCATACTGGCAGGGATAATTAACTCTGATCATCAGAAAGAGATGGGACTGCTGTTATATAATAAGAGTAGGGAAAAACATGCCTCACAACTCAGATGCTTTCTGGGGCATTTCTGAGTATTTCCTTACATATATATATATTTTTTAGTAATAAATGAATAAGTGAAACAGCCATAACCCAAGAAGGGAATGGTGAATAGGGGTTCAGACCCCTCAGAAATGAGGCTCTATGTTACTCCATAAGTAGACTATGCGGATCAGCAGAGGTGCTAGCCAAGGGTGAGGGGATGCTAGAATGGTTGTAAAGGAGCAAGACAAGAGGGAGACAATAGGTATCAGGCAAGGTCTCCAAATTAGCTATAGTGGTAGGGGCTGTATTTCCCATTAACCTTTCTCTTGGAAGATTACACAAAGAAAGTAACCTACCAGAACTTTGAAGCAGCTGCTTTCCAATGGGGCAAACTTTTATGAAACAAATAGACCTAAGTGTTAAGAGGGGTAGACAAAGCAGTTTCTGCAGGTTATTACACAGATTCCCCTTCAGGATAAAAAGGGATTATGCATATACATATAGTCATACATACTCATACATATATACATGTATTCTAATATATTATATAAAAGTATCTATATGCATCTATGTATATTTGTGGGTGTATTCTATAAAATATATTTTAAGACTAAATTTCAAGGTTAGTTTCACCAGAAATAACTAATGCTACCCTCTTTTCAATAAGCAATATGATACTTTTAATCATGCCATTTTCTAGGGAACAAATATAAGACTTCTCTGTTTCAGAGAAGGTAAAAGATTAGTTATAGAAAAGGGGTTTATAGTTTCTACTATACATAACGATTTTATTAGGCATGAAATGTAGTCAGAACGATTACTGACAGGTAAAATATTACTTCAGGCATCCTTTACAATCTGAATAGAAATATTACCCAATTCTATGCAGTTTAAAAAAAATGCAGTTAGATTTTACAAACAGTGCAAAATGACATTCAATGGTCACTATCTCTATGAAGCCACTTGTTTGGAAATCATTGTATTTCTTCAAACTATTCCAGAAGAAATTTTGCTCACCAATTATTTTATACATCAGCTCTTACTTCTAGATTAAATAATCATACTTTTCTATTTAAATTTATATGGCTTCACTGGTTTACTAATGTTATTCCACCACTATTGCTTTAAGCTCTTAAACATGATAAATAAAATAGGGTTTTAGGTAAACATCCTCTGAGGAAAAAAAAAACCACAAGAAAATTCCTAGTTATGCATCCTAACTTGTCAGCAGTGAAGCAGAAAATAGTTAATGAAAATAGTTGTAACAATAGCCTTTATACATGAAGAATGTATTAGCTTTCATTTTATCTTTTAATTGTCTTCAGTGCATGGACAATATTATTTATACCACCTGGAGGAAGGTTTATTGAGAACACCATAATGTCTTTTGTATGGTAAATATTGAGGGAACTGGTGTCAGCACAAAGCCAGAAATACGATTTGGAGTTGTGAAGGCAGTTTATATGAATTGCTGAGGTAGTACCTGCAAGAGAGGGCAAAAGAGATGTGTTTTATGTTTGTATGATTGGGTCCTATTGAAAGGGCTGGCAAATAGCTGAAATTAAATTATTTTAAATCATGCATCTCTAAAAGTCTGGGGAAGCAGAAGGTTTAGTAAAAAGAGCAGGAGGTTAATAATTGGAAGGCCAGTGTTCAGTTTATTCTCTGCCTTTAATTGGCTATCAGTTTCTCAGCCTCAGTTTTCCTTGCCTTGAGTCACAAGTTAAGTCTCAAGAGCTAAGACTACAAAGATGGAAAACTTGAGACAGCACTGATCAGGGAAAGTTAGTAGGATGAATGCAAGTCAGCATCTCTGAAGGTACTTGAAGTATCCATGAGGGGGGAGCAAAGGAATATTTGAATAGACAAAGACCTAAGTGCATGGGAGGGGGCTCATTTGAGGCAAGCCTCTAAGCCATAGGAATGTGCTTAAGTGTTCATGGAGCATTGCCACAGTGGTTGGAGACCTACACAATAACTGAAAGAATATCAAATTCCCATTCTGGGGACTTCAGATACATTCTCTAGTGGGACAGCAAGAATCCCCTGAGTACAGGGGTGGTACCTAGTGAAAGAGGACTGACCATTGCACCAAGCCCTTGATATTGATGATTGTACTTATGAACTTTTTCCTTTGAAATTGAATCTTAACCTGGTATTATATGTTGCCTAAGAGTTACCTCCTGAGGGCCTCCTTGTTACTCAAATGTGGCCTCTCCCTAAGCCAAACTTACCATATAAACATATCACCTTCCTCCTGGCATGGGACATGACTCCCAGGGATGAGCCACCCTGGCACTGAGGGATTATTACTAAATGCCAACTAGTCATGTACCTGGAAAAAGACCTTAACCATAAGGAGGAATTGGTAAATTCAAATGATTTCTTATGCTAAGAGATTTCAAAGTGAGTTGGGAGGTCATTCCAGAGTTATGCTTATGCACATCTCAACAGGATCTCATTAACTGCTACAGTAAATATTGCCTCAAATAGCAAGTCTCTTTAGGGCTCTAGAGGCATCCAGACACTATAGGCAAGTATAGTAGTTTGGTATTATTTATGAATTCCAAAAATTGATATTGGATTATGTTTGTAAACTAGTCTGTTCCTTTGGGTGTATTAGATTGCATTATCTTCAGAGGTTTCACCTTTACTTGATTAAATAATGATTAAGGCTTTGATTGGGCCACATCAGTAGGACATTGAGTCCCTGCCCAACCATAGAGAAAACTACAGGGCAGAGGAGTTTTAATGCTGAAATCCTGGGAAGTAAATACACAGAGAAGCAGATATGTAAGGAAAAAGAGAAATCTCCATTAGACACGGCAGAAGCCTCTGGAACAGAGACAAGCCATTTGCCTGATAGCTTACAGCTGACCCTGTGGAGAGAGCAGAGCCTGGAGAGAAATGAGCCCCAGGAGAGAGATGAGCAGTATCCCAGCCTACAGCTGATATTGGAAGAAGCTTGGACCACGGAGCCTTAAAAGGAAGAGGAAACCTGAACCCTTGCAGTCTTTGGCAGCCATCTTGCTCCAACATGTGGCAACAGACTTTGGTGAAGGAAGTAACTTACACTTTATGGACTGGTAACTGTAAACTTTTACCCCAAATAAGTAAACTTTGTAAAAACTAACAGATTTCTGGTATTTTGCATCAGTACCCTTTTGGCTGACTAATATAGCAGGGAAGACTGCTCAGGAGTTTGGCATTATGCCAAACTTATACTCCCCACTGTGATGGAGTTGGACTCATATGTGATTTCCCTTCACATGATTTTTCTGCTACTTCTATTTGAACCTATTGTCAGTGCTATACTTGATAGGTATATGTCCAAGAGACTAAATCTTTGGTCCATCCATATGCCAGTTATGCCATTAATCTCAGCAGAGTTACAACACCTACCCTCCAGTTTATTGGACTCACCTAGAACAACTAACAAGGTGATGATGGTGGACAATGCCCATCCCAAGGAACCATGAAAGTCTGTAACTGCAAGCAAGAGAGTTCCATCCATCTGCCCCATGGGATCTAAGTCCCCTCTCAGTTAGAGGCAGATTAGGGTTCATCATTCCCAAATCCTCAAGATTGGGGAATGAACAATGGACTAAAGCAGAATTACTATTATTCTACTATAGACTTACTTTTATTCTAGCAATGAAAAAACTTTTATAGTTGATACAAAGGCAGTGGCCACCAGAGGTTCTGAGGAGAGGGAGAGGGAAAAATAAGTGTAAAGTGGGGGCATTTTCAGGACAATGGAATTGTCCTGCATGACACTGTAATGATGGATACAGGACATTATAAATTTTGTCATAACTTATAAAATTGAACAGGACAGAGTGTAAACAATAATGTAAACTATTATCCAAGGTTAGTGGTGATGCTTCAGTATGTGTTCATAAATTTTATCAAATGTATCACACTAATGAAGGATGTTGTTAATGTGGGAAAGTGTGGGAGGGGTGGGACATATAACATTTATGCAAGTTCCTTTAAAATAAATAATTTTTTTAAAAAATGGAATAGAATCATAAATATGAGCTAGAAGCAAATGGCAGGAAACATGGAGAACTGGTCTACAATGGTATTAGGTTTGAATAAGTGGGGAAGATCCTATAGATCACACGGGTGAGCTCAAAATATGGACTTTGTGTTGTTTGTTCAGGGATCCCATGGTACATTGTATGGTATCTGGTGTCAAGAGAGACTGTAAGCTTCACACAAGAAGGATTATTCCTCTTTTTCTGAAAGTTTCTTACAAGTTTCCAAAGCCTCACATTGTAACTGGAACATAGTAAACATTCAATAAATATCTTAGAATGAATGAATGAGATGAAGAAATGCCCCCATGAATAGATGAGGTAAAAGGCACATTACTGGATGGGATAAAGTCTCAAAGAGCTAAGTGATGAACTAAAGGTAACAAGATACATTTGTTCAGGGCCAACATAGGTATTATTATTTTTAATCAAGTTCTTAATATCTTTCAGTCTTTTAAAATAAAATTAAAAAGCAATATAGTGAAAAATGTAAGTTTCTGTATTTGATCTCCCAAAACAAGCAAAGTACCACTTAATACAGAATGGATTAGGAAAAAATTAGAGCTGAAATATGAGTTTTTTGGGGAAAAAAACTAATATGTGATATGTCTTCCACTAAAGTAATGTTATCATATGCTTTATTATTATATCTATTGGATATAGAGAAAGATAGGAAATGAATCTCCTTTACTTCTCAGTTCTCATGCCAGGGTGGATACTAATTTTTGTATTGGATGCTAGATTTTATGAGATCCACAAATAAATGGAACACAATCTAGGAAGAAGGTTAAGGTTAGTGAAGAAACTCAAAATAATACAAGGAATGACTGAAGAAACTGAACATGATCATGTGAGTTGCTTTGGAATATTTGAGAAGGTATCACAAAATTTTAGATATAGAGATTTGAAGTAACATGAGTAATGCCTCTAAAAATTGTCCAAAGATGGCTTATATTGCCTTGAGTCAGGGTTTGGTGAACTACAGTTTGGACTAATCCAGACATACCCTGTGTTTATATATTGTCTATGGTTGCTTTCCAGCTACAGTAACAGAGTCAGGTAGTTGCAACAAATACCAATCATAACACAGAGTTGAATATATTTGCCATCTGAACATTTACAGAAAAGGTTTGTCAACTCCTGCCTTAAGAAATAACAAATCAATCAATCATTTGTTCATTTATTTATTCATTCATTTAGCAAGGCTGTTTGAAATATACATACATGTCCAAAATGTACCAGGGACTATAATATATAGATAAGACACAGCCTGTACCTTATAGCCTAGGTAGCAATTTCTCTGTCACCAGGCATAAGCTAGGTAATCATTAACAGAGGCTATTTTAGAGGAGAGTAGATCATGAAATAAATTATGGGACTCAAAGACTAAAAAGATTTATTTAAAACCCAAGCTTCTTTAAAAGGGGATGATTCATGGAGAAAAAGGCCTTGAAAACTGGTAAAAGGAAATAGATGGATAAGTAGAAGGTGGGGATCCTCCAGATAAGGAGAAGTATAAAGGCACGCAGAGAAGGAAGTCCAAATAAGTTGGATAAGAATATAAGGTAAAGGTGAGGAATGGAGGTATGTCTGGTAATATGAAATATGAGAGTGTCATATTGTATAGGGTTTTCTATGACAGGCTTAATATTGTCCAGGTTATTTTATAGCCAACAGGAAGTTATTAAAGTATTTTTAAAAAGGAGCAGAAAATCAAAGAGAAATTCTGGGAAGATCACTTTGACAGTGATATACAGGATATATTGGAGAGAACAGGAGAACAGCTGCTGTCCAGGTGGAAAACAAGAAGAAAACACTAAATAATAAGTCAGGAAATACTAAGAGTTAGGCAGAGGAAAGAAACAGAAAGAAATGTGTATTTTACATGAATGAGACATGTTAGTTTCATAGCAATTTAGGTTCATGAAGAAGAGTAAGGAGCAGGGGCTGGGTAGGACTAGGGGTCTGTCCCTGAAGGTGTATTTCTTTATCAGGTCCAGCAGCTTCCTCTACACAGGATCCAGGTAGAACTGTGAACTCCAACATGATTTGAGTCAATATCCATAGAAATACAACAGCAGTGGGTGGAAAGTGGTATCATTCAGAACAAGATCCCTGAGAGTGATTAAGGCTGTAAAGGATGGTGTTTGGACTCTCAAAAGGAAGCCAACAACATTTTTCAGGACCCTAGTCAAACAGCAACAGCTTAGAGGTGGGCTTTACCATGTCTAAAAGTAACTGCAGATCAAAACAGTGAAACAGAAATTCCAATTGTATAGATATGATTAACATGGTAGAAAGAGGGGAAATCTGTGAGTACATGAGTATTTGGGTGCCAACGGCAGTAAGAATAATTTCACGCCCCATTGGTCAGCAAGGCTGAGACTGTAAATACACTACATAGTTTGTAATTAGGTATGGTTCTACATGGCAGGTAGCAGATTGCTAGGGAATAATAATAGTTATTTTTGTGGGCAGTTTTAAAAGTGTCCTTTGCTCTCTGGGTTGGAGTGTGCAGGCATATCTCTCAAATATACAAAACCATGCTTATATCTGAATGGGTGTCATCAAAAAAGAAAAAAGATAACGATTATGTATAAAGTCCCTCTTCTATTCCTAGGTTCTAGGTTTGGCTTTATAAGGAAATCTTTACTTTCTGCTCTTAGTCCATCCAATTGTGTCCAACAGAACACACTGATGGGGGTGTTAATTTAGAGAAGTCAATCATGTGTTGACACCTGAAAAAATCACCCAGATGACCGTTTAGGTTGTACTTCTAACCTAACCATCTTGCTGTACAGAAAAGATGCCGAAGTTGCCACTTTAGGGAAGATTTTTGGTCAAAGCATTAAATTGCTGCCATGTGAATTAACAGGCTCAGGCTATCACTCATTTTTATATCTGTAATTATTTTCTTTTACTAACAGGGAAATCTTGAGCAAGTTCATTAACCGAACCTCAGTTTCCTTATATATGAAACTGAGAATTAGTGAGCACCTGACATTTAGTAGATACTAATTAAATAATACTTCAATTTCTTCCTTTATACAGTTTCTGATTATTAAGCTACATTAGCCGGTGTATTTATCATTCAAAATATGAAAGCATTGTTAGAAAATCTCAAATGACTAGAAGTTAGATAAATATAAAATGTACTCAGATGGGTTGATTCACATGGTAAGATTCACATAGAAAAATTCATTAGGCATGACTTTGTAAAATAATCATATTGAGAAATAACATATTAAATGAGTTTAATTACAACACATTATGGACCATGAATATTTGTTCATTTATATTAACAGCAAAAATAATATATATTGGGAGAGTTAGCTGAACACCAAGTAGATACATTTTATATTTCCTGTGTTGTATATCAGCAATCTTTAGAACAAAGCCTAAAATCTCAAGGGGCTCATTCACATGCAATCTGCAGCTCTTCAAAACTTAAAATTTTCATAGGGGAATATTACAATTGAGTGCTGCAGGCTGTATGGTACATTTCAATGGAAATCACTACTGCATAGTGGTTAAGAACACTTGCTTTGTTTTCAGACAGCTTGAATGTGGCTCTTCAACTTGTAAGATCTCTGGCAAGTTACCTGACCTCTGTACCTCATTTTCCTGATCTGTAAAATGGAGATAGTAATAAATAGTACCTACCTTGCTATTCTGTACTTACTAAATACACTGAAGATTAAATGAGATTTTCCAATTAATGTGCTTGCTACATTGGAATCACAAAATAAACTTTATCATTTTTTACACTTTATTAAAAAGAATTTGTAGAGATTTATGATACATAATACATACATGACAACAAAAACAAACAAAAAAAACCCAAAAGAACAAGAATCCTATAGTATAAGGGGGTCGTTGTGGAGGTGGGGGTCTTCCACTCTGCCATAGGACTGATTTTTCTCAAGCCCAAACCTAGACCTAGTTCCCTGGTTAAAATCCTTCATTTATACCTCATCACCTGCAGGATGAAGGTCATTCACCCTAGCATGCATTCAAGGCACTTCGTTGGGTGCCCTCTGCCTGCCTTGCTTTTAGCATGCACCCTTTCATTTCATTATATTTAGCTTTTTCTCTAGCCAGAATGTCTTATCCTCCCTTCCTTAATCTCCTACAAATGACCACACAGTAGGAAAGGGAGTCTGTAGACTGACTGGAGGAAGGTTTCTGAAAAAGCCAGCATGTTCAAGGCCGTAGATATTACCAAAAATGGATGTGAATTCCACCGAGTGAGAAGTCGAGCTCCTCAGAGGATACCCACCTGGGAAGCAGGGAGCCCACATAGAGAACCTCCCAGCATATGATGGCATTAATATGGACAGAGGAGGTCAGGAATTTTCAGGTGAGTGAAGAAAATAGGGATTTGTAACTTCCAACCACTAAATTAATGTTGAATGTTAATTTATGCTAATGGACTTATTAATGTAATTCTCTGTAAGAACATCTGTACAATATTTTGGATCTTTCCAGGGGGAGAGCGAGAGAGTGAGAGAGGGAGACAGAAAGTGAACCAGATAATATTGTAATGAAATTAATTAGACAGGGATTTTAATATAAGAAAGCTCCGAATTAGAAAATGCATCTGTTTGTTTAGATACATTTTCTTCTACCTCACTGCAGCTTATAGGATACTCACAATTCCTGTGGTAAAAGAATTTGGGGTACAAAACCTATCATCTTATGAAAGTGCTAAAAATAAGGTTATAAGTTTTCAGGACAGGATTATCCCTTTGAAAGCTCTTATGTATATATATATATTTTAAATATTCATTAAAATAAAATAATGTACAATAAAACATATGTAAATTTTTATAAATTTTAAATTAGTGATAAAGAGTACTGTACTACTGATTTCTATTTTGAATTGTAATTAGACAATTTAAAATCTGTATTTATGTAATTAGTAATTTTTAACTATGTAATAAGCAAACCCACCACTCAAAACAAAAACTAGGAAATTGACTATATGCTTCTTTCCTACCCCCAAACATATGCCCCCCCAACCCATATCCTCAGGCAACTAGCATTCTGAATCCCACATTCCGTCATGCCTTTCCATTCCTTTTTCACATGGTCTGATTCATTAGTAAGTATTCATATAATACATATATATATATAATACACATGTGCACTAGATGCTTTTAACTTTACAAAGATAATTGTATTGCTGTGAAGGCAATGGCCACCGGAGTTTCTGAGGGGAGGGAGAGGGAAAAATAAGTAATATTTGAACATTTTGGGGACATTGGAATTGTCCTAAATGACATTTGCAATGACAGATATCTTGTCATAACTTACAAAATTGTGAAGGTCAAAGTATAAACTATAATCCATGCTTAGTAGCAATGCTCCAATATGTGTTCATCAATTTTAACAAATGTACCACAGTAATGAAGGATGTTGTTAGTGTGGAAAGCATGAGAGGGGTAAGGAGCAGGACATATGGAAATTCCCTACATTTTTTAATGTAACATTTATGTAATATAACTAACTTTAAATTTTAAAAGAAGTATTAAATAAGGGAATAGAAAAAAAGATAATCATATTGCATGTTATCATTTGAGCTTTTTCCATTTAGTGTTTATTATAGTTACTGGTATATTTGGACTTGTTACTGATTTTAATTTATTCACTATGATCTTCTTTTCTATACTTTTTTGTTTTGTTTTGCTTTCTTTTCTTTTTCTCTGTACTTCTTTATAATGATCCTCCTCTCTCTTTACTTTTTCCCTTTGTTTTTAGAACAAGCACTTCAGCACACACCATAACCATTGAATTCTACTTCTCAAAACACCTCCTGTCATGTCGGCATTATCATTCTAGACTCTTAATTCTGTATTGGTTTAGATATGTTTTCTGTTTTTCTTTGCTCTTAGATGTTTTTAAAACAACAGTTTGTTTTAAAGGAATATAATCACTTTTAAAACACCACACATTTTAAAAGACATCTACGATTTCTCTATTATCTTATTTAAATTATTTATCCAACTGTTCACAGTGTGGGTGTTTGGCAAAGTTTCAGAATATTTGTATGGCTGAGAATACTATGTCCTCATATTTAAATAACAGTTAGCTGGATATCAAATTCTAGGTCCTAAGTTCTTTTCTTACTAATCCTCTAAAAATATTCCACTGTGTTCCTGTTACAGTTTGAAAAATCCAATGTTATTCTGATTCTTGTTTCTTTGTATATGATATATTTCCTCTTATAAACTTCTTTAATTCCGTTAATATTTATTGAATACCTGCTACATGCGATGCATTATGTTAGGCACTGGGGTATAGCAGGGAACAGAGACATTATCTTCAAATTCATGGAGGTTGCCCTCTAGTGGAAAGGAACACTTGACAGTTGCAGGAATATGTTTCTAAGACTGATTTTAAAGAAAGCGGTATCTTCTTTCCTTTCAAAAAATTCAGTGCTTAGAATCTCTGCTCTTATACCATCTATTTCATCTATCCCCAAGTTTCTTTTATTTTATAATTAACTTCACTTGGAGTAATTTAAAATTCACTCGACTTACCTAAAATTCCTAGATTAGATTCTGTTTTCTCACAGCAGCTGAAAAGTGACACAGAAGTACATTTAGGCATGTTGATTTTATGTAGAGAACTCACAATTGGAGATGGGCAGATGGATTGCTATATTCAACTTTCTACCTATACCCTGAATTAAGAGATGCAGAGAAGACACATTACTGCTATTCTTTACAATGCTGTTTCCCTCTTTCTGGGCAGATACAATTTGTTTCTAGGCAAATAAAATAAATTTTTATGTCTGGGAAGAAGCTATTTGCAGCTTAAGGAAAATTATGAAGCAGAAGGAAATGAAGTGAACAAAAGATAAATATTCAAAGTATAATCTTGCCCTGGAGGTCTCAAATGAACTAAATCCTCTAAGAATTGTGTTTCTTTCCATATAAAGAAGGATATGATTATAGAGAAATACATGTGCATGTGTTTCATTAGCTTACTTTTCTGGATAACTGCAATAAGGTCTAGCTACAGTTTCAGAGAAGCCAAAAGAAAATGGACCCAGGGCAAAAAGGGAGATGTCACTTTGAATTTATTAGGGAAACATGCATATGTATAGACTCTCTTTTTAATGAAATAACATAGATCGATATATATCTTCATACAGATTAACATTAATAACATACTATAGTTCTGGGCCATCTGGGAACTCAAATATGTTAGAATCAGATAATTGCTTTTGAAAGGAATGTCAACAAACATGGAATGGTTGAAGTATCTTTTTTTCCAACTAAGTTAGACTTTAATATTGGAAACTGTACACAGAATGAAACATGACTGACATATCCTGCTGCCTGCCTGAGGATCACCTGTGAGCAAAAATATTTATCAGGTACACTGTAGCTCTCTTAAAAGGAAAGCATATACAGTGTTTTCTGAGATTAAGGACTGCCCATGTTAATTCTGCTGACTTGGCTGTGCCCTTAACACTGATTGCCCAAGTCAGAGGTGAGTTTTCTAGTTAGTGCCATCATTTTCTGCCAAAATGTGGTAATCATCTGAGAAAGAGGGAATTGTGTGTGTATGTGTATATTTACTCGATTTTCCTTTGCTTTATATTTTCCTACAACTGTGTATATCACCTGCCCACTGATAGCTCTTTAAAAGACATTCTAAATAATTATGAAAGAAGATCAAATATACAACCAAATAAATAACTCTAAGTCCACAGTTATTTTTTATATGATCATGTCATTTCAGTAAGAGATGACAGTGTGTATAAATCTGAATACAAACAAACAAACGAAAAACTCCATAGCAACCTACAATGTTTTCATCTAATAAAAAGTAAAAACTGGGTAGTGGATGAAGCTCAAGTGGTTGAGCACCTGCTTCCTTTATGTGAGGTCCCGGGCTCAATACTTTAATTGTATTGGGGAACAATTACAGTTGATCATCTTAACTAACAGAGTAGTATTTTGTATGGTATATGAAAATTTTTCACAATTCTTCAAATGTGGCTTCTAATGAAAAAAAATACTAGATGTGCTCTTTATAAGGTGGAGAGCTGTTAGAATAATTTGTCAGCATGAATGTGTGAAACCATTAGCTAAATAATTACTTTGATTTTAGGAAAAATGGAGGGAAACATGTTTCATAGTTTATATGGTAATAAGAAGGATATCAAACAAATTTCAGTCTGTAGAACTGATACTTTTTTCTTTTTTGATTATTCATTGAATATATAATAATATTTATAAACATTGGTTAGGGATTAAAATTAAACAAAACAATGTAATGAACACTATGTACTCAATTCCCAGTTTAAGCAATTAAACATGCCCATTATCTTTGAAGTTCTCCTGGGTCCATCCTTGATACCAGCCACTACACCACCCCCAAAGGTAACTGCATACACCACATTTAGTGTTTTGTCATTCTCTCACTCTCTTTATATCTTTACCACACTGGTTAATATCCCCAAATATAATATCCTACTTTGCATGTTTTTAAAGTTTATGTAACTGGACTTGCTTTCTTCTCTCAATGTTATGTCCCTAAAATAGATTCACATAAACCAATACAACTGTAGTTTACTTGTTTTCATTGCTATATGGTATTCCATTACATGAATATATCAAAAGTTTTTCTCCTTTATTCTACTCTTACGGACATTTGGGGTTTCTCTGATATTTTACTTTTATGACCTGGGCTGCTGTTAACATTCTTGAATGTGTCTCCTGGTCCAGTAGTCCTGGAATATGTAAAAGTTTATCTTGGGTTTATAGTTAGGAGTGGAATTTTTGAGTACCAGGTATGCATAAGCTCAAAATTACTAATTATGAAAAACTATTTTCTAAAAGATGACATCTGTTTATTAAAACCAATGACTTCTAAAGTTTTTGTTTGTTTCACATCTTTTCCAAAATTCAATATTGTAAAACTTATCATTTTTGCCAATTTTGTATCTCATTATTGCTTTTAATATTTATCTCCCTGATGATTAATAAGGTTGATAATAACTAATTTCACATTTGTGACATGTCTATTGAAGATATTTTCTTCTGTGTTTTGTGAATTTTTACTTTAAGCTTATATTCTTTAATAGTTTATCTATGAGAATTTCTTTCATGCCTGGGCTAAAGGTGGATTCACCCAAAAGTAATTTGCATTTATTTCAGCTACACATTTAGAAACTTTATAAGCTGCAGCAAGTTCAACATAAACATTTGACTTGAGGATTTGTTTGGATCCCCCAAGAAGAGTAAATTCAGTTGGAAGACAATATATTAGTGTCTGTTTATGATTACTAAAATTTGGGGGGATATTTTTTTCCCCCACTCAATGTCAAGGCTCAAGGATGGCAATTATTTTTACTTTTCTCTGGAGTGTAGAAGGCTTATTTAGATTCCCAGGTTCCTGGGAATATCTCCTATTAGACTCCTACCTTTGGCTGGCTTTAGTGATTTTAATATAAAGTCGTTATGTTATTCTAATAATAAAAAAATATTAAATTAAACATGCATGGACTCTTTTAGCCTATGTTTATGAAATTATATACGCCAATTATCAATATGTCTAAGAGAAGCAATTTTACAAAGAAAATAAAATCTTCATTTTCTGTTTGCAAATATTTGTACTTTATTACCTCAGGGATTCATAACCAAGAACTGGAAGCTAGACATGAAAGTTTAGAGATTTACCTAGTAGATATCTTTACCTCTCCTCCTGAATGGCTAGGTAGGATATCCATCTTTCCACAAAGGTTGAAAAACATGTACGGAAGTATTGTTACTACTTCCCCGAAGACTCTAAGCATCAACACTGCCAGCTTTCTGCTCCATGAACTACAGGAGTCCTCCTATTCCTAAGCCTAGTCATCTACCCAGAGAACCGGTAAAACCAAACATCCCCCTCTACCAAAATAAAAAAGAAAACCAAACCTTTCATAAATCATCCAGAATTTTCCAATTAGAAAACCTAGAAATTAATTTAAATTGAACATACATCTTAGATTTTATTGTGCAGCTGAATAATATTTGAATTACATATGTGGAATCACCATAAATTTCTGATTTTGGAGAAAATAAAGACTTAATCTAGCCCTGGCACCATAATCCATATTCCATATCTCCTTTTATCCTTCCCTGTGTCAGGGTTTAGACCATTGCTAAATTGCCCTGAGTTAATTTGATAAATCACACCAAAGATATTTTTATGGCCTAGAAAAATTTGTCTTTTGTAACTGAGTAATCTATTTTCTATTATTATTGGAATGAAATTCAATTTTTATAGCTTGAAGAACCATTATAATAATAAAGGTTACCATTTTTTTGAGTGTCTATGATCTGTCAGAAAATATGTTGGTGCTTTGCATACATTTTTTATAATCCATGAGACTTTTCAGGATGGCCCACAATTGCCAAGATAATAAATGCCTAAAATGGATTCTACATCAAGTTACTGTTTCCACAATCACAGATTTAAACCATACAGTGCTGCCACAAATTGTGAGCAAAGAGCTTCCCCTATTCTGCAAATCCAGCAGGTGACTACAAAATTAAACTATTTCTTTCAGAACAAACAGATTTAGAATTGTTTGACAAATAACAATGGCAGAACTTTTTACTATGAAATCTTAATTCACTTCCATGCATAATGGGTGTTTAACCTGAATCCTTATATTACTTAATAATTATCTAGTTAAACCACTTTATGTTTCAGTCTATTAAGTTTGGAATGAAGAAGTGGCATAACCAATGTTGATGTCTTCAGCTTTGTTAATGAACAACTTCTGTTGTTCTCTGGGGATTACAATGTTGACATATACACAATAGAAACTGGGTTGCTTTGAGTGGAATGCAAATGAAAAAAGAAAAAAAAGAAAAACGAAACAAACAAAAATACCTTCACAAAGGAGTTATCATCATAACCTGGTTAGACCTCAATAGATACATAGGTCTGCTATTATTAAACCTTTCTGTGCCCCAGTTTCCTTCCTGTAGAATGGGGATAATAAATTTTTACTTCTCTCTGATAAAAATTGTTCAATAAAGATATGAAAATGCATAGCAATTTGGGTTCTTCAGAATTAAGAGTTTTATAAGCAAAAGGCATTATCATGATGTTCTTGTTATTCAGTTGCGCCTATAAAATCTCCCAAATACAGGCAAAGTATGAAAAAAAAATCTAACCTAGCACATCATTGAAAAAGCTTTTATCTTCTTCACATTTCTACCTGAGCAGCATTAGTTTTTAAAATGTCTGATATACTTGACAAGTCAGAAAGAGCTACTATGAAAGATGGAAAAGTAATCTATATGCAGGTACTAGTATAACAATATATGACTCTCAGACAGGTAAAACCACTAGAAAATTGATGCTGGTAATTGCCAGAATGATTCTAATTCATCTTTACATCACTTATTGACTTATTAACTTAAATCTAGTTTGTTAAAGTCAACTTTATTTTGGTATAATACACATAAAGATAAATCACACATTTTAAATGTAAAAATCAATGAACTGTGATAAATTTATATATCCAAATAACCATCATATGATAAAGATATAGGATAATTTTATTTGACTGCAAAGTTTATTCCCAATCCTATGCATAGGACTTCTTTTCCTCTTATTTCATTTGTCTATTTTTGTTTTGTTCTTTTATTTTTAGATCATAGTTTCTAATGAGAAATTGGCAATTAATCTTATTGAAGTTCCATTGTACTTATCACATTGCTTTTCTCTTGCAGTTTCAAAATTCTCTCCTGTCCTTGGCATTTGACAGTTTGACTACAAGGTGCCTGTGTGTGGTTCTCTTAGAGTTTATCCTGTTTGGAGTTTGTTGGGTATATTGAATGTGCATATTCATATCTTTTGTTAAATTTGGGAAGTTTTCTGCCATTATTTCTTTGCAAATTCATTCTGTCCCTTTCTCTCCTTTTCCTTCTGGATCTCCCATCATGTATATATTGGTATATTTGATAGTGTACCACAGGTTTCTTAGGCTTTGTTTACTTTTTTCATTCTTTCTTCTTTTTTTCCCTCAAATGGAATCATTTCAATTGTCTTATTTGGTTCATGGATTCTTTCTTCTTTTCTGCTAAACACCTGAGAAAATTTTTTAGTTCTGTTTTTGTGGTTTTCAACTCCAGTATTTTGTTTGGTTCCTTTTAAAATTTCTCTTTCTGTTGAGATTCTCATATTATTCATGCATTGTTTACCTGATATCTTTTAGCTCTTTTGCCATGTTTTCCTTTATCCAATATATTAAAGATAATTTTTAAGAAGTCCTTTTCTAGTATGCCCAAAATCATGCATTCTTCATTAATGGGTTTCTCATGTTTTTGCTTATTTCTTTGGTCAGGGCATCATTTCTTGTTTCTTTCTTTGTCTTGTAATCTTTTGCTATACACTGTACATTTTAATATTTTAATATATTAATCCAGGGATTTAGCTTCTGAGCTGTTGTAGCAATTTGATACTATTGATGAATCCCCAAAAAGAAATATTGGATTATGTTTGTAAACTGGTCTTTTCCTTTGGGCGTATTAGATTATATTGGATTCAGAGGTTTACTTGATTAAGTTACTTGGTTACTTAATCAAGTAAACCTCTTGATTAAGTAATTAAGTAAACCTCTTATGCCTGTCCCTTGGTGGGTGGGGACTCACAGATAAAAGACATGGCAAAGGAGAGAAAAGGAGGGTTTTTAATGTTAGAGTTTTGATGCTAGAGTTTGATGCTGAAGTCTTAAGCTGGAACCTTGGAAAATAAACACACAGAGGAAAGAGAAGCAACCTGGGAAGACAGGAACCCAGGAAGCCTGAACCCTGGCTGACATCAGCAGCCATCTTGCTCCAACATGTGAAAATACACTTTGGTAAGAAAAGTAATCTATGCTTTATGGCCTGGAATCTGTAAGCTCCTACCCCAAATAAATACTCTTTATAAAAGCCAATAGGCTTCTGGTATTTTGCATCAGCACCCCTTTGGCTGACTAACACAGCTGCCTATTCCTTAAGTTTGTATCCAACTAGTGATATGACAGAGTTTTCCTTGAGTGCCAAGAGCTAACAAAAACAAACCTGTGCAGGGAAGCAGACATGGCTCAACTGATAAAACATCTGCCTACCATATGGGAGGTCCAGTGTTCAAATTCAGGGCCTCCTGGCCCATGTGGTGAGCTGGCCCATGCATGGCGCTGTCAGGCAGCGCACAAGGAGTGCTGTGCCATGCAGGGGTGTCCCCCATGTAAGGGAGCCCCATGTGCAAGGAGTGTGCCCTGCATTGAGCTGCCTTAGCCCAGGAATGGCACCACACACACGGAGAGCTGACGCAGCAAGATGACTCAATCAAAAGAGACACAGGTTCCCGGTGTCTCTGAGAATACAAGTGGACACAGAAGAACACACAACAACAGGGGTGGGGGGTGGGGGAAGAGAAGAGAGATAAATAAATCTTAAAAAAAAACCAAACCAGTGCAAACAAACAACAACAAGAACAACAACAGCAACAACAAAAACACCTTATAAAATTTTTGCAAATTGGGTATATATTAGCTGGTGTTTTCCTTTAAAGTTTAGTCCTCCTACCAAAAGATCAGCTCAAGGCCAAAGTGTAGGGTCCTCTTTGTCTTTCTGACCTGCATCTTTTCCTGGGCTTATATTTGTTGATTCGTGGCTTTAAGAATTTCCTGTTTACAGGAATCTGCAAGCCTCTCTACTTTCCAGGGAAAGACTTTCCCATCTTCCTGGAATGCTCTACTGTATTTCTTAAAGACAGTAATTCTTTGTCCCATGTAGTTTTCTTCCTTTTCTTTTTCCTTTTCTTTTCCCCATGTAGTTTTGATTTAATTATTTCTTGCACTACTTGAGCTATGTGCAAGCTGTTTCCACCTATAGGGCAAGTTCTGGGAGGGCCAAATCCAAGTGTCTTGGTTCATTCTTTCAGACTTTCACCTGATAGACTGGCACTGGCATACCCCCATATGAATATAGGGGTTACTCTGCTCCCTCTGGAATAGGGCCAGGGACTCAAACTCAGTGAAAGCTGGTTTCACACTGGGCCAGGTAGGGGAAGAGGCAGGGGTCAGCAAAGGTACCAGAGTTTCTCCTGTCATTTTTTGAGTTGCACTTTCTTGATTCGGCCCTTACCCAGTTTCCTTCCCCTTTAACTGTTTTCCTGAGCTCCAAGGAAGATGTCTGCCAGTTTCGGTTAAATGTTCTAAGTTTCTGTAATCATATGCTGATTTGGTGAGTACCCTGAGGCATCTTGCAGTGCTGACTTTGTTAACCACAAGTCCACAGGCCCAGTCTTAACTCATTAGGAATTAGATCTTATATTTAAATAGATATTATCCTGGTTTCAAAAAGTCAGTGGCTGGATTCCTGCCTAGAGGATGAGGGTTGGGGCTGCTTGGAATCATTGATTTTCTGTTATTTATGAGTTACCATTATTTTAGTAAGGTTTCTTGCTCTAAAGTTCTTATTATCTCCTGTCACACCCTGTTACTTTTCTTTTTCCTTGTATCACAATTTGTAATCATGTCCTGATTTGGTGAGCTTTTATATTTAATGCCTTTCTCATGATACAGAAGAATTGAGACTTTCTAAAGTTAGGAATTATGCTTGTTTTATTGCTGCTATGATCCTGATTTATTGCTGGCAGTTCCCCTGGCATAGGAGGGTACCCAATAATTATTTGATAGGTAAGTCAGTAAAAATCTGATTCATTTGTACAACATTTACTAAGTACTTACTATACGTGGGTATACTATATTGTATTAGGGATCAACAGGGAAAAGAATCCTGAATAAGGAGACCCTGCTTTATGTTAAATCTATAACTGTATGCCTATGAAACATTACCGTGCCTAGTACCATCTTTAGTCAACTGAGATATTTTTTCTTTTAATTAGAATCCAATTAACAATACGCACAGTTGGAGGGAGCTCCACACTTTGAGAAAAAGTAATGCTATATATTCAACATAATTTGGAGAAAGGATGCTGAATTAGGTGTCAGACACTTATAGGTCTTACCTATGTGTGTCATTTACTAGGTGTTTGCCAAATGCTAAAGCATATAACCACTCTGAACTATGAGTTGAGATAATAATAGTTCCAGTCTCATAGAGATGAAGTAAATTTAAATGGCTTGTAAATGAAGATTTATGTTATCTGAAGAGGAGGAGGAAACAAATAACACAAGTTGGTGGATTAACCATATCCTTGGCATTAGAAAGATTTTGGTTCATACTGTAACTCTGGCTAAGTTAATTCATACTTTTCTGCCTCAATTCCCTCACTATAAATTAGAAATAATAATACAGAGTTACCAAGTATGATTGATGTGAAATGACTTAATGTTTGTAAAATACCCAGGTAGTGCCACCTAGTAGGAGCTCTATATTTAGTTATAATTACTAATCTCATTATTAGCATTAACTTCCACTATGTGCCTATTACTAGGTGAGGTGCTTAACATGATTCAATTGGGGAATATTTCAAAACTAGCCACAAATATTCCTAATCTAATAATACTTAAATTTAATCCAAAATATAAATTTGGGAACCAAGTACAAAATTCTATAGTGAGTTATTTGCTATTAATTCAGATCAGAATAACTATCAACCCAGTAGAATGATTGCAACTATATTCAAAGGGTAAAATGTGGAGATCATTATTAGAATTTGAATGATTAATTTAGCACATTTTTTTCAACCTTATATGTAAGGAATACTACACCATTTCCAAAGATGAAGCTGTGGGGGGAGTTGAGGTAGAACATATTATTAGCAACAATGTTAATTCTTAAGACATCTTTGTGAGAAAGGCATTTTATTGAGTCTCTCAGAAAGAGTTTCTCAGAGAGATTAAAACTTTGCCTGAAATCAAACGGCCAGCAAGTAGGTGAGCTAATATTTGAACTCAAGACCTTTAATACCAACATTTACTTTCTTTTAATGAATATATATATTCATCAAAAGTAAGGTAGAGATAGAGGTATCAGGCAAGAAAAAGAATATTTATTAAATATAGATATATATATATATATATTTCTATACACATATTTCAGTGTCATATCTACTATGTGGAAGGTTGTCTTCCAGCCTTTAGAAAAATGAACAAAGCCCAAATAGCTTTACCTTGTAAGGAGCTCACATTCTAGAATATAGGATAAGAGGTGTGATATTTGTAGATAAGCTCATTAAGTCATTATACTACCCTGGGAGTTCAACAGGGCAAATGACATTGTGCAAGGTTCCTAGATAAAGAACCTAAGCCTGAAAGTGAATGCACTAGTAGCTATAGCTGGTAAACAGACTTGTCAGGACTGTAGCTTATATCACCACACTTCCTGATCTGTTGTCCTGCTGATTACCAAATCAATGAAAACTTCAAATTTTTATCCTTAAGATAGGGAAGAAATGAAATACAAGGCAAGAACAAACATTTATTCCTAAAATGGAATGTTGTGGGGTTGGAGACAAGAGGCAGATAAATAGTTCTAGAGAGAAATGCAAGGCAAGATCAGTTGGCAGTACTGTCAGTGCCCCGTCTATATCCCCAATGGGCCTTACTGTTGTGGAACACATCAGTTTGACTTTCAATTCCCATCAACTCCATCTCTTTGCTTGAATATTTTCTTTAGAGGTTGGTCTACCCAGAACAGCAGGGGTAGGTCAGAGGTGCCAGAGCATTAACACCTATCCCCTGCTTCTCCAAACAATGACTAATGGGAGTGGTAGATAAATACCCCTTACCCTTGAATTTAGATAACTCTAAGGAAAGGAGTTCTAATTGTCAGAGTTCCCAGCAGGTTTCAACTCCAGTTACCCAGAGCAGTGAGTTGATTGACATCACATCCCTTACCTCCTCCTTTTTCTTCCCTGTCTTACTTCCCATGCCCCTATCAATGATTCTTGGGGTCAACCTCCAAGTAAATTCCTACAGCAAAATTCTTGCACCAGAGTCTCTATCTGCAGGAAGCAAAACTAAGATACCAATTGATTCACCAAAGGTGCCCAACAAGTAGTCTGAGAATTAATGGGTCAATATCAAAGCCACATTGATACATCCAAAAATCTATTGCCAATGGTGTGCTCTACACTGCATAATACCTATATACCACAGCCTGCTGGGCTTTTATTTCCCCTTTGAAGGCTTCACTGCCAGTGTTCCCTACATCTGAATGCTTTCAGAGATACAAAAAATAGTTTCTGCTGACAAATCAAATAGGGATTGTTCACCCCGTCACCCAAATAGAATCAGATCAGAGTGAAGAATGTTTCCCCCTCCTTTTTTCCCTACTGCCCCCACTGCCAATGTTTCCTTTCTCTTCCACTTCTTCCCCCACCCTTCCTCCCTTTCTTCCTACAGTGAAGATAATGGTATCTAAATCATAGCCTTTTTAAAAGAAGACATTTCTTTAGTTAATCAGGAAGGCAGATACAAGATATCTGATTAATATTAGCTTTCCTCTTTCAATGCTTTTTGTTTTCTAAACCTTCTGAAGATAATAGGGATAGGAGTAGGTAGAGATATCAGGCAAGAAAAAGAATATTACTATTGAGCTATACCTAAAGCTCTTTTTTATTACCTAATACTATCCTCTTAGATTCTTATTAAGAAAGAAAACCCCTTATGAAGGAAATAATCCATTTCATTTTCTAAATGAACATAGTGCAACTAAAAGGAAGCAATTTACAATAGAATTTCCAGCCCAAACTTCTTGTCATTTCCTTCTTTAGTAAAATGAGCACAGGTAGAGGACATTTTAATTTCCTTATAAGGTAGAAGAACTAAACCCACTCCACCTTTTTATATTTAACTCTCTTCCATTTGGCATGAGGCCATTGCTTTCTCATTCGTTAGATTCCCAGACCTCATACAATCACCTATCTTGGCACTGGGGAACAAAGATTACACTTTTTTATTTTATTAAAATACACAGACTCATTGGCATAGGAAACACTGTTAACATGCATTTCATAAGGGTTCTATTGGTAAGTCAGCCCCAGCTCACTATCACAACTGATATCAGAAAAATAACAATGACAATGACAACAATGACATGTTCTTAAAATTAATCCATTCCTGTGGGTGTGGATAAGACCTTTTGACAAGGTTACTTTAAGGTGTGGCCTAAATGATTCAGGATGGGTCTTAATCCTATTACTGGAGGCCACAATGAGAAAGGAAAATAAATTAGCCAGAAACTGAAAGTCAACAAACCTGGAAGAAAACAGAGAAACCAGGAGAGGCTACTCTATGCATTGCCATGTGACAAAAATGTCAATGACCAAAGATCACCAGCATCTAGCCCTAGAATTCCGCAGCCTTCTGGGAAATAGAATCACCTTGATGAAGCCTTGATTTTGGACTTCTTTTAGCCTTAAAACCATGAAGCGATAAATTCCTGCTGTTTAAGCCAACTCATTGCATGGTATTTGCTTCCACAGCCAGGAAACTGAAACAGTTTTATTACCCAGTAGAGGTAAGTAAGAGTTTGCCTAAGGGATCTCAGGGTATCTCTTACTACTTACTACCATGCCCTGAGATTAAAGTCAAAGGAAAACTGCAATAACCCAATCCAGGCTGGACTGCTAATGGCACAGAAACTCCATGATTGAAGGTTTGGGTCACCTATTAGGCAAAGAACCAAGGCCAAATGCTCGCTGAGGTTAAAGAGGATTTGGAGGAGGTGGGGCAAGATGGCATCTGAGTGAGTGCACCTTATAATCTCTCCTGCAAAGAAGCGGCTGAGTAGGGTTGGAATCCTGCTGGACTGGGCTGTTTCGGGTGTTTGCAGGGCAGGAGGTGTCTGGATGTTGATTTAGTGGGATGGTGACAGAGAAGATTCTTGTAAAAGGTCAAATTTTGGGTCTCTTTCACAGAGATCGGGGTTGTGCGCAGGACACCTCCCCCTGGGGCTCGCAACCCAGCAGCGGTAATTCCTGGAGGCTTTGCTGCACTGGGGAGTTCCCAAGCCCTGAGTGAGCTATTTGGGGGCTTGCAGGGTGGGAGGTGTCTGGAAGTCGATTTGGTGAGACAGTGATGGAGATGATTCTTGCCAGACGTGGAATTTTGAGTTTCTGACACAGAGGTCAGAGCTTCCGGCTAGAACCCCTCCCCTAGGGCTGGCAGTCCACCTGTGGCAGTCCCAGAACTGAATGTAGTACAGCGGCACCCCCAGCAGGCTGTTTCAGGGGGTTTGCAGGGCAGGAGGTGTCTGGAAGTCGATTTGGTGAGACAGTGATGGAGGAGATTCTTGCGAAACATGGAATTTTGGGTTTCTGACATGGAGATCAGAGATTCCAGCTAAAGCCCCTCCCCCTAGGGCTGGCGGCCCATTTGCGGCGGTCCCTGAATTGTTTGTAGTACAGCGGTGCCCCCAGCAGGCTGTTTCGGGGCTTGCAGGGCAGGAGGTATCTGAAAGTCGATTTGGTGAGACAGTGATGGAGGAGATTCTTGCGAGATGTGGAATTTTGGGTTTCTGACACGGAGGTCAGAGTTTGCAGGCATGACTCCTCCCCCTAGGGCTGGCGCCCAGCTGCAGGGATCCCTGAAGGCTGTGTTGACTGCGGTGCTCCCAGGTTCCCTGTTAACCGGACGCATAGTTCCCAGGTCTGTGTCCCCTAAACCCTGGTGGCCCACACTCCAGAGATTCACACCTCTTGAGTCTGCAATATCACAGACTTCCCATCCCTGAATCCGCCATGCCCTGAGGTCCATCTGAGGTCCTTGATTGTCCTAGCCCTCGGCGTTTGTGGTTTTTTCTTTTTCTCTTTTTTCTTTTCTTTTTTTTTTGTTGTCTTGGTTGCTAATACTGCATTATCTCCTGGTCTTCTCTCCCATTGTATCCCCCAAAGTCCTTTTTTGTTTATTTAGGTTTTTTTTCCTTCTTTTCTTTTTCTTGTTTGTTTCCCTCCCTTTTCTTTGCCCACCCCCCTTTTTTTCTTCTCTTTTTATCTATTCTCTCTCTTTTCTTCTTATTTTACTTTTTTTATACAATAGGTGCTGCAGGGAGAGCCTTACATTTGCTGTGTTTCCACATCCTCCATTTCCTCGTTTCTGTGTGAATTGATTTTGGCCACCTACACTATCCCCTTTCCCCCACATTTTGCTATCCTCCATCATCTACTGTCTCTCTTACATTCCACCTCCCTTTCTTTGGTCCCCAAATTGTCTAACTTCTAATTTCTAATACCTTTGTTCTGTTTTCTGTCTTTCATCCACTCTTGATATTATTGTCTTTCTTTTCTCTTTCCCTCTCTCATGAAAACACTGACTTTTTAATTCATACTATATTCTTCCCCATATTCAGTTGACTATCTCATTATAGGTACTCTACTTACTGCTATAACTCTACAAAACTTACAGGAGTCTAATATCCTGTTAACATTTATTACCAATACTACTTTACACATTTTCTTTTCTTACATAATTTCCTTTCCCTGGCCCTAATATTTTCCTTCAAAGTGAACTTAGCCAGCAACAAGAAATTAGAATAAGAACAACAAAGGGACAAAGAGAAGACATAGCACTTAGGCAAGAACAACAACTAATTAATCCCCAAGACTAGACAAAGAAACTAAGGAACTGATTAAACCCATCAAGATAAAATGAGGACCAGATAACAACAAAAAACTACAAACCAAACCAATAATCAGGAAAACATGGCTGAATCCAATGAACAAAATAAAAACCAGGAAGGGAAGCAGAACATTGGACAAGTCATTAAAGATCTCAGAACATATATTAGAGAACAACTTAATGAAGTAAAGGAAGAGTTTAACAATATGAAGAAAACACTTGGAGAGGAAATTGCAGACATACGCAAAAAAGATAACAGATATGATGGGGATGAACACCACAGTTCAAGAAATCAAAAATACACTCTCAGCAAATAGCAGCAGATTAGAAGAGGCACAGGGGAGAATTAGTGACGTGGAACACAGTACATCTGAAATCAAACAGATAGTAGAATTGATTGATAAAAAGATAGAAAAAATCCAGCTAGGACTTAGGGACCTGAATGACAATGCAAAATGCACAAACATACATATTATAGGCATCCCAGAAGGATAAGAGAAGGGAAAGGGCTGTTGCAGGAAATAATGGCTGAAAACTTCCCAAATCTACTGAGAGAGATGGATGTACATGTCCAGGAAGCACAACACACCCCAAACATCATAAACCCCAACAGGCCCACCCCAAGACATATACTTGTCAAATTATCCAATGCTCAAGACAAAGAGAAAATTCTAAAAGCAGCAAGAGAAAAGAGAACCATCACATACAAAGGAGGCTCCATAAGATTAAGTGCTGATTTCTCATCTGAAACCATGGAGGCAAGAAGGCAGTGGTATGATATAATCAAGGTACTAAAAGAAAAAAAATTCCAACCAAGAATACTCTACCCAGCTAAACTAGCATTCAAAAATGATGGAGAGTTCAAAATATTCACAGATTAAACAGAAATTGAAAGAGTATACCAACAAGAAACCTCCGCTTCAAGAAATACTAAAGGGAGTTCTGCAGGAAGAAAGAAAAAAATAGGAGAGGTAGAGTTGGAGGAGAGTGTAAGAGCAACAGAAAAAGACAAAAAAAGAAGAAGAAAACTAACAAAATATGAAAAACACAAGTCCAATCAAAATATGGCTAACAAAAATAATTCCTTGAAAGTAATAACACTGAATGTCAATGGATTAAACTCACCTATCAAAGATTCAGACTGGGGCATTGGATAAGGAAATATGACCCATCTATATGCTGTCTACAAGAAACACATCTTAGACTCAGGGATTCATGGGGGCTGAAAGTGAATGGTTGGGAAACAATCTTACAAGCAAACAATAACCAAAAAAAGGCAGGAGTAGCTATATTAGTATCAGACAAAATAGACTTTAAATGCAAAACATTTGTGAGAGACAAAGAAGGATACTACATATTAGTGAAAGGGACAATCTGTCAAGAAGAACGAACAATCATAAATATTTATGCTCCTAACAAGGGTGCCTCCAAATACGTGAGGCAAACACTGGAAAAACTAAGTGAAAAAATAGATGCCTCTACAATTATAGTGGGAGATTTTAATACACCACTATCAACTTTGGACAGAACATCTCAAAAGACAATCAATAAAGAAACAAAATATTTGAACAGTATATTAGAGGAGCTGGATCTAATAGACATATACAGACCATTACACCCAAATACAGCAGGATATACATTTTTCTCAAGTGCACATGGCTCATTCTCCAAGATAGACCATATGCTAGGCCACAAAGAAAGGCTCAATAAATTCAGAAAGATCAAAATCATACAAAATAATATCTCTGACCACAGTGGAGTGAAACTGGAAATCTGCAAGGGTCAGAGGCCCAGATTTCACACCAAGATATGGAAATTAAACAGCACACTCTTAGGAAAACAGTGGGTCAAAGAGGAAATCTCAAAAGAAATAACTACCTTGAAACTAATGATAATGATAACACAACATACCAAAACTTACGAGATGCAGCAAGAGCAGTACTGAGAGGGAAATTTATAGCCATAAATTCATACATCAAAAAAGAAGAAAAAGCAAAAATTGAAGAACTAACTGCACATTTGGGGGAATTAGTAAAAAAAAACAACAAAGTAACCCCAGAGGAAGAAGAAAGAAAGAAATAACAAAGATAAGAGCAGAACAAAATGAAATAGAAAATAAGAAAGCACTTGAAAAGATAAACAAGACCAAGAGCTGGTTCTTTGAGAAGATCAATAAAATTGACAAACCCTTAGCAAGACTAACAAAGAAAAAAAGAGAGAAGATGCAAATATACAAAATAAGAAATGAGAAAGGAGATACCACTAATGAGCCCACAAAATAAAGATTATCATAAGAGGATACTTTGAAAAACTATATTGCAACAAAAATAACAATTCAGCGTAAATGGACAAATTCCTAGAAACACATAAGCAGCCTATATTGACAAAAGAAGAAAATGATCATCGCAACAAACCAATCACAAGTAAAGAGATAGAATCAGTCATTAAAAACCTCCCAACTAAGAAGAATCCAGGGCCAGATGGCTTCATAGGTGAATTCTACAAAACATTCCGGAAAGAACTAACACCAATCCTGCTGAAACTCTTCCAAAAAATAGAAACAGAAGGAACATTATCGAACTCATTCTATGATGCCAACATTACCCTAGTACCAAAGCCAAATAAAGACACCACAAGAAAGGAAAATTACAGACCAATTTCTCTAATGAATCTGGATGCAAAAATACTTAACAAAATACTTGCTAACCGTATTCAACAACACATTAAATGAATTATACACCATGACCAAGTGGGTTTCATTCTGAGTATTTCTCTAATGAATCTGGATGCAAAAATACTTAACAAAATACTTGCTAACCGTATTCAACAACACATTAAATGAATTATACACCATGACCAAGTGGGTTTCATTCTGAGTATGCAAGGATGGTTCAACATAAGAAAATCAATGTAATACACCATATAAACAGATTGAAGGAAAAAAATCACATGATTATATCTACAAATGCAGAAAAAGCATTTGACAAAATACAGCACCCTTTCTTGATAAAAACACTCCAAAAGATTGGAATACAAGGAAATTTTTTGAACATGATAAAGTGTATATGAAAAACCCACAGCCAACATCATTTATAATGGTGAAATCCTAAAATCCTTCCCTCTAAGATCAGGAACAAGACAAGGATGCCCACTCTCTCCCGTTTTAGTTAACATTGTCTTAGAAGTACTTGCTCAAGCAGTGAGGCAAGAACCAGATATAAAAGGCATTCAAATTGGAAAGGAAGAAGTCAAAATTTCATTATTTGCAGATCACATGATCCTATACATAGAAAACCCTGAGAGGTCTACAACAAAGCTTCTAGAACTCATAAATGAGTTTAGTAAAGTCACAGGTTATAAGATCAATGCACAAAAATCAGTAGCATTTCTGTACACCAATAATGAGCAAGCTGAGGAGGAAATCAAGAAACAAATACCATTTAAAATAGTAAATTAAAAAAATCAAATACCTAGGAATAAATTTAATTGAAGTTATAAAAAACTTATACACAGAGAACTACACAACACTGTTAGAAGAAATCAAAGAAGACCTAAATAAATGGAAGTATATTCCCTGTTCATGGATAGGAAGACTAAATATTATTAAGATGTCTATCCTACCAAAACTGATCTACACATTCAATGCAATCCCAATAAAAATCAACACAGCATTCTTTAAGGAACTAGAAAAACTAACTATGAAATTTATTTGGAAAGGAAAGAGGCCCCAAATAGCCAAAGACATATTGAAAAAAGAAAAGTGAAATTGGAGGAATCACACTACCTGACTTCAAAACATACTACAAAGCTACAGTAGTGAAATCAGCATGGTATTGGCATAAAGAGAGACACACAGACCAATAGAACCGAATTGAGAGTTCTGATATAGATCCTCATATATATAGCCATATAATATTGGATAATGCCACCAAACTCTCTCAACTGGGAGAGAATGGCCTATTCAACAAATGGTGCCTGGAGAACTGGATATCCATATGTAAAAGAATGAAAGAGGATTACCATCCCACACCTTATACAAAAATCAACTCAGGATGGATCAAAAACCTAAATATAACAGCCAAGACCATAAAGACTTTGGAAAGCAGTGTAGGGAAGCATATACAAGACCTTGTAATAGGACATGGCTTCATGAACTTCACACCAAAAGGATGAGCAGCAAAAGAACAAATAGATAAATGGGACCTCCTCAAAATTAAAGCCTTCTGCACCTCAAAGAAGTTTGTCAAGAAAGTGAAAAGGGAGCCTACACAATGGGAGAAAACATTTGGTAACCAAATATCGGATAGGAGACTTATAACTTGCATATATAAAGAACTCCTATATCTCGAAAATAAAAAGATAAACAACCCATTTAAAAAATGGGAAAAGATTTAAACAGACACTTCTCCAAAGAAGAAATACAAATGGCTAAAAAGCACATGAAAAAATGCTCCAAATCTCTAGCTATCAGGGAAATGCAAATCAAAACTACAATGAGATACCATCTTACTCCCATAAGATTGGCAGCTATGAAAAAAACAGAAGACTATGAGTGCTGGAGAGGATGTGGAGGAATGGAAACACTCATCCACTGCTGGTGGGAATGCAGAAGGATCCAACCATTCTGGAGGACAGTTTGGCGGTTTCTCCAAAAACTAACCATAGATTTGCCATATGACCCAGCAATTCCACTGCTGGGTATATACCCTGTAGAACTGAAAACAAGGACACAAACCGATATATGCACACCAATGTTCATAGCAGCATTGTTCACGATCACCAAAAGTTGGAATCAACCTAAATGCCCATCAACAGATGAATGGATAAATAAAATATGGTACATACATACAATGGAATACTACTCAGCTTTGAGAACAAATACACTACAAACACACATGATAACATGGATGAATCTTGAGAACCTTATATTGAGTGAAGCAACCTAGGCATTGAAGGACAAATACCACATGACCTCAATGATATGAAATAAGTAAACCAAGCTGCCTCAGAGAGCTAGAGACTGGATGATAGGCTTACAGGAAATCAGGGGGTAGAGGAAGGATGTAAGCGGACATCTACATGGGTGAAATCTATGATAAGCTGGAGGTAAGTATTTGTACAAGGAAGGGATAAAATGGGGGCATAGGGTTACCTTTGAGTGGGGCTTTGCAGGCGTGAGGGGGGCTAGGGATGGGAGGATGGGTAATATTTCCCAAGAAATTGGGGGGAGGGGGGAGCAACATATGAACATAGGAGATTGTCAGGTGTTTGTTGAGAATATAATGCTGAGAAAACCTTTTCAAAAATATAATAAGGAAAATTACCTGTTTAAGATACTTAAAGGGGATAATCTGACAAAGGACAGACTCCTAGGGAATATGTGAATGCTCATTTTGCCAGAGTGGGTTATATCATTGGGTAGAGACCCATATAATGAGAGTGAAGGTATACCCACATCCTGGGGAGGACTGATGCCATCAAATAGAGGGAACTGTATATCTCAAGAGAAATGGTGGCTCCTAGGGCATTAGGGCAGTTGAGCATGTCAAGCCCTCAACACTGTTGCAAGTATCTCTGAACATGCCTCTTCAAGAAATGAAGATTGACTGTCACTCTGGGCCCTAAGGGGAGGGGGAAATAGGTATTGAATAGATGGAACCAATGTAACTGTGTGGGCAATAGAAGTGTTTCACAAGAGTAGGCAAGGATGGATATAAAACATGTAAAATTAAACCAAAAATATATAGGGGCTGATAGGCTAAAATGTAAATAATAATGTAAAACATAAGATAACTAAAAATTTAGAAAATTGTATAGTCTAAAATATAAACCACAATGTAAACACAAATGTTACCTCATTTGAAAGCTATTGTCTCAATATCTGTACATCAGTTTCAGTAAATATGGTATGAATATGTTAAAAGTTTATTGCTGTGGAAGGGAAAAGGTTTTATGTTCGATATGTGGGAGTACTGTATATTGTATATATGAATTACTGTGATCTAAAACTCTAGTGAAGATAAGCTTAATAATTAGAAAAAAGAAAAGAAAAAGATAGGATGCAGAATTTTTCCAAATTAATATGTATTCTATATCTAACCTTTAAACTCATTGCTATATTCCATTTTACTATTAAGGGGACCTGGCAATATATTGGGTTTCACTTTTCAGGAAGTTCTGGATCACAGAGATGTTCAACAATGGCAGCAGAGGAATACTGGTGTGGGATGTTATTGACAAGGGACACGTGGTTGGCAGGGAGTTCTACAGGGCATATATCCAGGGTACATAAAAATGTTTGGATATTTTCATAGCGGAAACAATTGAAAACAACAACTGAGGGAGGGCTGAGTTCCTAGCCAGGGGAGCTCTATCCCAGTCCCTAAAGGAACAGCAACAATCCCCCAAGTGCAATGGCAAAGACCAAAAAAGAATGAGGGTCCAACAATGAGCCCCTGATACTAATGACTATGCTTGTGAGCCTGTGCACCTGAAATAAGAACAAGGCCTAGAGCAGCAGTGTGCCTAAGAGTTACCTCCTGAGAGCCTCTGTGTTGCTCAAATGTGGCCAGTCTCGAAGCCAAACTCAGCATGTAAATTCATTGCTTTCCCCCCAACGTGGGACATGACTCCCGGGGATGAGCCTCCCTGGTGCCGAGGGATCACTACCAAGTACCAGCTGATGATGTAACTAGAAAATGACCTTGAATAAAAGGTTCAACTTGGACCAGCAGAATATCTCTGTCTACATATAATAACAGGAGTTAAAAATGCTTTTTCACCTAAATCAAGGGGGAAATGGAAAGGACAAATGAGTTTATATGGCTATGAGTCTCTAAAAAAGAGTCGGGAGGTTATCAGAGGGGTTGCCCTTATGCACACCTGAGCAGAGTCCCAGAGACAGATAAAGTAGATACAACCCTGAGTATTGGTTCTTCTGAGGGCTACAGAGACCCACAGGTTTTATGGTCATGGCAGATGGAGTTCACTGCCATGTCAGTTGGCCCTTCTTTGGAGTCGGTGTTTCTGTGTGATGGAGCTGGACTCAGATGTGATCTCTTTTCACAAGCTTTTCCTGTTACTTTACCAGAATTGTAGTTGGTCCTGGGGTTTAATATATACCCAGGGCATCTGAATCTCTGGACTAACCATATGATAGCCAGGCCCTGAGCCTCAACAGACTTCAGCTCCTACACTTTTGTTTATTGGACTTACGCCACTCATCTAACATGGAGTTGAAGAAGGTCAACCACCACACCATGGAGCCAAGAGTGCCTACAACTGAAAGCAGGAGGACTGCATCCAGCATCCATGTGGAATCTAAGCCCCCTCTTGACATATATGTGGAATGGACACAACCAATCCAAGGTCCACAGGATGGAGGAATAGAATATGGATTAGAGTGGACTTACTGATATTCTACTCATGAACTACTGTGATTAGTAATTGAAGAAAATGTGGTATTGGTGTGGAGAAGGTAGCCATGGTGGCTGCTGGGTGTGGGGAATGGAAGGAAGAGATGAGATGTGGAGGCATTTTCGGGAGTTGGAGCTGTCCTGGGTGGTGCTGCAGGGACAATTACCGGACATTGTAGGTCCTCCCATGGCCCACTGGATGGAACGTGGGAGAGTGTGGGCTATGATGTAGACGATTGACCATGAGGTACAGAGATGCTCAGAGATGTATTCACCAAATGCAGTGAATGTGTCATGATGATGGAAGAGAATGTTGCTATGCGGGGAGCAGTGGGGTGAGGGGGTTGGGGGGGGTATATGGGGACCTCATATTTTTTGAATGTAGTATTAAAAAAATGAATAAAAAAAAAACAACAGAAAACAACAATGACAACAAAAAAGAGGATATGGAATGAGTAGTGGAAGAGTATAGCTATTAAAATGAGCTACTACCACATGACACAGAAAAGAGGACTGTAATGGTTATAAATATTTCTTCCTTTCTCATTATGTGTTAATATATATACATCAAGCATATATATTTGTTTTCTTCCTTATATTATCCCCTTATCATACAACATAAGTTGTATTGATTTTATGTCATAGCATTTAAGTCATATGATATCTAGTTTTAGAATGAACATTAACCAAGGACTTGTACCTCTTTTGGAGAGTTACTGTGTTTCTGGTTGTGTGCAGGACAGTTGAGTATTGTTAAGTGAAAATATGACTGTTATTGTTTTATTTAGAAAGTAAGTATGGTTTAAGGAGATGTGTATGAGTGCCAAGTTGCCAAAGGGTAGAATGTTAAGTTTAAGTTCACATGTCGATATGGTTAGATTATGGTATCCTGTTGTTTGGTCAATAACCTGACTGTTATTGTGAGGATGTTTCATGGATTTAAATAATCAGTAAATTGATTGCATATATGCTGATTACATCTATAACCAACTAAGGAAATTGCCTTCAATAATAAGAGAAATCTCATCCAATCAGTTGAAGGCCTTAAAAGAAGTACTGTACAAAGGAGGCCAAGAGCCAAAGAATGCATTTGGCCTCTCAATCTTCAAAAATCCAGGGTCAGATACTCCCCTAGAATCTCCAGAAAGTAACGCATCCATGTTGTGAACTCAATTTCTTCCAGAGTGGTATGTTTTGGACTTCTGACATATAGAAATGCAAGAAAATATATTTGGGTCAATAAATGGTTAAAGTTGTGGTATTTTATTATAGGAGCAGGAGAAAACTAATATATAATACTTATGAAGAAATTACTTAAAATTATAATAATGCGGAACAAAAGGAGAACTGTTGATTTCAGCAGTCAAAAGGAAGAAGTTCCATGTCTATGTCTGTTAGCCAGCTTCTCCTGGGGAAATCATCATACATCTTCATCACATCCAGCTTACTCCTGCCCTCTAGAATTTAGACTTTGCCATCCCCAGAGTCACATGGGGCAGTTCCTACAATAAGCCTCATAATATTTATAATATGTTATATATACAAATTACTTTCTCTCTATATTTATATACCATATCTCTCTCTCTATATATATATATATCTTCTGTTAGTTTTGTTTCCCTGGAGAACCTTGACTAATATACCAGTTCATCCTTGGAACAAACAGCTAAACACATCTTCATTCAATCCCATGAAGTAAGCTCTATGACCACAAAATGAAATAGGCCAATTATGTGTTCATAAGAAACAAAGGAGATAAAAGCAAAATATTCAAATGATAATTCATTAGTAAAGAACTTCTTTAATTAAATCAATGCTAGGTGATCAGGAAAAATGTCACTTCAGTAATTGTCTCATTACTCACCCTAACATTGTCATTCTCCTTCTTTTCTACTGCCAATTTGTAAGAAGTTTAGAAGAAAGAACATGTATTATTGCCAGGAATGTGGCTGTTACATAAAGAATATCTCAAAAGCATTTCAATGGTAACACCAAAGCGAAGATAAAGAGGTAAAGCCATATCTAAAATTCAGCAGTGAAACAAAGTTTAGGTCCTTGCTACTCAAAGTTGAAGGCCTGGCCCTTGGGGCAATACAGTACTGCAGGAGACATGAAAAATCCAAGGACAAACCTGGTACATCCCTTGGAATGTCAGCTCTACTTAAATGGTAAGTCACTTAAACTATTATTTATATATTTAACCAACATAGTTATTTAGTAAAGCTGAATGCAAACTTTCCTTAATTTCTTGAGATAAAGCATAAGCACTCAGTAGTTTTATGATTTCAGTTGGTCCTTTCTGGCTGTTGCTCAGAAATTCACCTTCTTTTGACATTAGAAATACTTATTTTGAAAAGACTGAAAAGCACTTATTGAATTTGGTTATCAGTGGTTGTAAGAATTTCAGCAAACCTTTCCAATTTGCATGTAGAAAATCAACATTCAACCTTGAACTTGGCTATTTGGTCTTCAATATTTAGATTTATTTTAATAAAGACAGAAATATGTCTTACAGCAGATTCTCATCCATTTATTTCACTTTAAAAATTCTCAAAAATTGGAATGTCAATAGGGCAGTAGGAGACCAGGTAAAGGGTCAGTTCATTACCATAATTCACACTCAGCCCTGTGTTATGTAAGACTGAGCACCCTATCCAACTGATGGGGTACTTCACTTCCGGGACTCCATTTCCTCTCTGCAAAATGAGGCAGACTATTTAACAACATTGATTAGATCCCCAGTGCTATTCTAAGTATTTCACATGTATTGATTCAATTACAAATGTTTGAGATAGATATAAGTGTTATTATTATGAGTGAGGAAACCAAGGCAGAAAGAGATAAAGTAACATTCAATTTCACACAGCAAGTCAGTGGCAGAGCCATCATTTGAACCCAGGTAGACTGGAGTGGGAGCGAATACCCCTTAAACACTAGGCTATGCTACATATTCAAAATTATACCAATTAATAACTAAATGAATGTAGGATTAAGAGTGGGAGGTGGCAAAATTTGGGTTGGCTTGAACTGATGCAAAGACATGCCAACAAACAAGATACACATTATTTTTTCCTTGCAGCCTCCACATGGAGGAGGTTTATTTCTCGTTTATCCTTACCCTTGATGAACTTTGGGTTCATCTACTACATTCCATACTCTGGAAAGGCCATGGTTTTGTCTCCTGTCTTATGTCCTCTCTATTCTGGGGGGCACTGAAATCAAAGCTCAAATTTACCCAGTTTAGGAAAATGTACCCCACCCCCCACCCTGCCCAAGGTAAAAATTCTCTGGGTTCCCTCCTAGGATTTTTTCTTTTATTTGTAGTGGAACATCTTTTTATTTAATGCTTAAACACATAAGTCCCTTTATCAGAGAAATTGACATATTGGTGAATATGGTCAATGGTCACATCCATGGGTTAATTCTTTAAAAATCAGAACTAATAATTAGGAGTCTATGCTCTCTTCATTACATTATGAAGTGTCTCTTGTAGTCATATGCTATTGTTGGAATGATGGCTTGTACAAATTTCAAGAATATCAGAAGATAAACATGAACACCAAGTTCTTCACTCTCTCCTGAAACAGTCTTAGTGATTTTCTTTGTCACCTCAGCATGCCTACATGGGTGAAGTGAACAGATGGGAAGTGAGAGGTAAGGGTGATTTTCAATGGTCACTGCTCTCTTCACATAATCCTGACTGATGTCTTCATATATGTGCTCAACTGTTAAAGGTCACCAGTGTTCATCACAGCCAAACAGCCATAGTTGTGGAGTTTAGCAATATTTATCATACGTGAAATAAAGGTCGTACATATTTTGTTTTGCAAAATAGCATCTTTACCTCCAACGTCAGTTTTAAGTTTATAAGCATTTACCTTGTGTCTAGTAGGGTTGCCTCATCTGTTTTCAACCATCCACTCTTTTCATACTCTTTCATATTTGAAACTTCTTCTTCCACTCCCTCTTCTTTCTCCTCCTCACAAAACACTGAGCAATCTTGGGGTTTTATACTGAGCAATCCTGGGGTTTTATACTGTCCTTGCTTTCCAGGGTAATTTCCTTAACTGCTTCTACTATTCCTGAAATACCTGTGTTGTGATAAGTATTTACTCATCCCCATCCCCATTATCTTCTTCAATGATAGCTTCGAATTCATCTGAGTATTCCATCTGTTTGCATCCCTTGTAGCATGGAACATTTTTGGTTACCAAAAATTGTTTACCTGCTGGTAGGTATGCCTTCCCTTTCAGTTCTTTCCCTGTAACCCATTGTCATGTTGAACAGTAGTGGAGTAAGTGCTCTCCAGCTGCCACAAACTCTTCTGGAGTGTTAACACTGGCTTCCTTAACCTTTGATTCCTTGAGGAGGGGGCCTGCGCCTTTCCCTTCACCGTGTTAACCACACTCTGCATCCTGGGGCCAAAGCAGAGGCTGGCCCCACAACAGCCCAAGAATTATGCTAGTTCATAATTGCAATTAGAAAGAAGTGTTTTTTATTTTCCCAGCTTTTTAAATTGATGGTGACGTCAAAATATCTACACTACAATCTTGTCAGAAACATGAAAGCATGATTTTTTAAATGGCAGCAAGCATGTTTAGAGAGGCACTCAAATTTCCAGTCTGAATTTGAACTCTTAAAATAATCTTGGAAATAATTTCAGCAAAAAATATTTATACACTTTTTATTTTACCAATAATTTCACTTTTAGAAATCTATTATAATGAAAAAAATCCCCCAAAATTATACTAAACAAGCCTTTATATAGCAAGATGCTCATATAGGTTTATTATAATAGAAAACACCAGAAACAACTAAATGTTCAATAAGTGGTCATTAATTTATTATGCATACATACACAATTGTATATATATATGAAATGCTATTAACTTATTTTCACAGAAAATAAAACAGAGGAAATGTTTGTGTATGTGCTATGTAAAGTGAATAATCTAGGTATGAAATTATATAAATAGTATGATTAGATTATGACCATACAAAAACATGTATCAAGAAATACTGGAAAAATAAAGCTAAATATTGTAATTAGGGATTGACTTGGACAGGGAATAAAAAAAGGATTTTTTTCCTTAGCTTTCCATATTTTCTAATTTTTCTGTAATGAGAACCTACTAGACTTACAATGGGAAAATACAGTTTTTGCGACTTGCTTGATCATCCTAGAGATAATCTGGGTAGGTAATCTTCCTGAACAACCCAACTCTTAGATGGAATGGAAAATAAAGTATGTGAGAAATTCAGCTCTAAAGGGATTCTAAGCCTTCAAGTCTAAGTCTAATTTGGATAACAGTCTAGTAATTTTGAACTTTTCTTCCATTCTTTGAGAAGGAAGACATAACAGAAGTCATAAAATGAAATCATCAGAACCCCCTTATATTGATCCAACCTTTAGAATAAAAGCAGATGCATTTAATCATTAAATGTATATATATATATACACATACATACACACACACACACATATACACAGAGAGAGCTCACTGGCACCCTGTATGTCTCTGTATGACAGGAACTGATAGGTACTGGAATTACAGCAGTGAAACAACAGATGCTGTATTGGCTCCCATGGAGGTCACATTCTAATGAGCAGGTGGTGTGGGGAGGGACTGAGGGAGGGAAGGAGGGAGGGAGGGAGAGAGACCAGGCAATTAAATATACAATATATTGCCAGCTTAAAAAAAAAATCTAAGCAGGGAAATAGACATAAATGGAAGCTGACTATTTTAGATAGTCTGATCAGGGTATTTTATTTATAATAGTTTATGTATTGCCTTTGGAATAGACACTTTTAGATAGGAAGTAACATTTGAGTAGTCCTGACTAAATTGAAAGAGCCATCTATGCAACTAAAAGAATAGTGTTTCCGGCAGACAGACCAGCAAGTGCAGAGTTGCTGAGATGAGAACTTGCTTGGGGTGATGAGAGCTAGCAAGAAGCCAACAACCAAGAGAGGAGCTATCACAGAAAGGAGGAATAGCAGGTGAAATCAGAGAGGAAAAGAGTTTGGGTTTACTCTTTATTTAATGGAAATTCACACTGATTCACTATCTGTCCATGCAGGTATTGCAAATTATTTTCCTAGTTTAGCCACCCCTTTATCTTCACATAATACGGATTTAATATATAAAAGATAATATGATTTCACAATGGTCTAAGACCATTATCTTTTCTTATACATTCTTCTAGGGAATGTTTGTCTCTCCAGTAACCTCATTAGTACTTCCTTTTTCACAAGCCTAGACTTAAATTTCTAAAGAGTTCTAGCATGTGGCATGTACTGAGCCTTAATAATGTGTACAACTCATTTTATTTTCTATGGAAGGGGCAGCAAAATTAGAATTATGAAGATACGTAAAATATGGAGGGCATTATCTTATTTAACCACAGGAGTATAATTAATTCCATTTCTTGGATGAGCTTCAACACACATATACTCCATAAAATTCTAGATGTTTTAGTTCATGTTGTTTTAAAAAAAATTTTTCTCAAAGAAACAGAACAGAAAAAAAGGTATGGACTTTGATTTGTGTCAAAACTGTATTCCAATACTAGCTCTAGGGATATTTTCTCTAAAGACACAAAATTCAAAGTGCCAAGATCAAAAGGTTTTTTTGTTTGTTTAGATTAGGGAAGAAAAAAAAATTAGTTCCAATACACAAAGTTAAAAGAAAGAAATATTTAATTCAATGTCCCCAAAATATAATATGCTGATTTGTATAATTGTTAAACTTTAAATTCATAAAAATTATAGTGTTTGAAAGTAAATTTGTCAGTAATTCCCAAATATGCCCCCAAATCTCTGAGAAATCAAAGCCTGTCCTATATAGAGTAAAATTAGTAAATAATTTCAAAAACAAATTTGAAAAACTAATTTAAATATTTATAGAAAAATATATTTAATATGGGATATGGATTCATTTTAATATGCTTGTGTTTTAGTTTGCCAAAAGGGTGTTGATGCAAAGCTCCAGAAATAGGTTGGTTTTTAGAAAGGACATTTATTTGGGGTAGAAGGTTACAGTTCTAAGGATGTGAGATATCCAAACTGGGGTACCATCAGAAATGCTTTCTCATAAAAGTTAGCTACTTTTAACCTGGCATGTTGCCATGTGGTAAAGCAAGATGGTCACTTATCTCTGCCAAGGTTTCAGCCTTCCCCTCTGGGCTCACCATCTCCTCTTGAGCTGCTCTGTGGACGAAGCCTCTTGGGGCTTCCCACTTAAGCAAGTCTCTTTTTTACACAGCAGGATCAAACATGGCTGCTTCCTTTTCCTGTGTCTGTCTATGTAAGTCCACTTATATGGCTTATATCAGACCAAGCAAGGGGGCAGGACTCAACCTGAGTCATGCCTTACTAACACAGTCCAATCAAAAGCCCTAAATGGATCTTATCATGTAATCTAATCAAAGACCCCTTAACTGGATTTAATGCAATCAAAGAGTATCACATCCAGAGGAATAGATTAGTTTACAAACATAATCTTTTTCTTTTTGGGATTCATGAAATAATCTCAAATTGCTACAGCATGGTTTAATTATAATGTGGCTGGGCCTTCAAAAATGAGTAGTGCAACAATCTATTAAGTCTTCAAGCAGCCCTACCTAGATCTGCTACTTGCTAGCTAGGTGAAGTTGGAGGTGTTATTTACCTTCTCTAAGCCTCCATTCCCTTATTACCAACTGGAAACAGAACACTAGCCTTGCTAGATTATTCCGTACATTGGTAATAAGTCATGCAATTCTTACACTTAGCAGATCACTCAATAACTGGTGTTATTATTACTATTAATTTTCTATGTCTGTTTCAAGTATAGTCATGTGCTTTCTTTGATTCTCTTTTCCAAATTTTAGTTTATATAATTTGGTTTGGAGTAAAAGTTGGCTTAGGTGCAGTTTGGCTAAAATGTGAAATAAAATAACTGGCTAACAGAGATTCAGATAAATTGAAAATAAGTTAAGCTATTAAGGTATAGAGAAATTGGAGGGCTTTGAATATGTAACTGTGGGTAATAGACTAGTAAAAAACCTAACAACCTGCTGAGAAGAGTTAGAATTTCACGGTAGATGAAAAGAAACTTTGAGTTTGTTAGAACAGCTAAGAAACTTAGTACAGACCACACTGAGAGAGACAAGGTCCAAGAAGAGGGTATGTGCCTTGCACAATTCTTTGCATTAACAACTTGCATATTTCTTTATATTTTAATTCATTTAGGAAATTACTGTTTGAAGGATGGCATGCGAAATGTATATAGATTTACTAAGTATCGCAAGGATTGACACTTTGTTTTGGTGATCAGATTATGACAGTATTACTTGTAACAATCCTCTTTCTTTTTAAATTCAAATTCCCTGAGGGATAATATTCAAGGAGACTAATTCCATCTCAGTTCTTTCAGTCATACTCCAGAATTCAAAGTAGCAATCATAGAGATATTCCTGTCTTTGCACAAGAAGTGCGATAATATTATTCAAAGGCCTGAGATTTGGAGTGCTTGGCAGCATCTTCTCACCTCCTTCATCTTCTGTAGGATGAGTTTATTCAGATGAACTACCTGAACAGAGCCTCTACCAAAGGGAGTTTTCCAATAACTGGCTGAAAACAGAGTCTGAATATGCATTCTTCTGCAAATATGAGGAGCCAGAGGAGATGGAACACAGAATAATTGCCAGGCAATTAGGCAACATAGAGCAAATGTCTTAGGTATTTGCATACACATTGACCAAACTGAAATTCTAGGACTTTACCCTAGTGAAATAATAATGAATATGTACACCAATATTTTTGTCATATTATTAATTATGAAAGTGAAAAGTTGAAAAGTATGTAAATGTCAAGAATGGCGGATTGATTACATAGATTATGGCCAATTTATAGATTATATTATGGAATATTATGCAGTTATTGAAAGAAATAAGTACCTAACTTTAAAACAATTACCAATAGAAATGTGGAGAAAGTATATTATCAGAAGATTCCATTAAAGAAGAAATAAAATGACTTTGAAACATAAGTAAATGTTCAGCCTCAGTGTAACAAAAAATGTAAATTTAAACTATGAAGTGGTACCATTTTCCACTTTATGAAGAGTATGGAATACTATAGGGTTAATGCTTCCTGTGATTTTCAGGGAAGATTTATGATTGAGGCTGGCTGGATATCTCAAGAAGGCTGAGTAGGGGAAGGAAGCCCAGACAGATGGAATAGCATAGACAAAGGCTTAGAAGCAGAGAAGTGCAGATTTAATGGGATGGTGACTTTAGACCTGTAACATCCCTGACTGATCTTCGGATCTTAAGTGAATCAGTTTTCTTATGGGTATCACTTTGAAGAAAGAGAAGTTAGTGCCTAAAGTGATCTTAGCTTTCATACACTATGCCTTTTACTCACATAAACATTGCTAAATGTTGCTATATTAAGATACAAACATTTTAAGACAATACAGAAGGGACAATATGCAGTTAAATTCAAGTGATGTTTCAAAAATATTTGAATTTGTATTAAATGGTTCAGTGTTGCGAAAAATGAGAACAAATTAAAATGATGCAATTTCACTTAACAAATAAGCAATTATTCTTTGAATGAAAATGCACAAGGAAGTGGTTCTGAAAATGGACAAGGAAAATGGACACTTGTATCCTCATGATAGGAGTTTAAATTGGTAAAACATTTTTAGAAAGCCAATTTGGAAATATGTATCAACTTTAAATGTTCCTTTTGTATAACTGAGAATTCCAATTCTAGAAATCTATTTGAAAGAAATTATATAAAATATAGGTGACATGTATACATAATGGCCACTGAATTTTAAATGAGAAAATGGATATATCAGAAATCATAAATAATCCCCATTGGTTAGTGATATTTCATACCTTTGATTGCAGGGATTAAAATAATATTTTCCTAAATTTCTGAGGTTCAGAGTGTTTAGGATATTGTATTAAGTTTACAAAAAATGATCCAAAGCATCTATTCAGGATGAGCGATTGCACATATAACATATGAAATGTCCAAAATAAGCAAATCAAATTTGAAAGTATGTGTACAAAGGAATGTATGTAAATGTTTCATAGTGTAGGAGATAAAAAATTGAAAATAAAAGTGATGTTAGATAACATGAAATCTACACCAATGTATCAGAAAGCAAGTGTTAAGTATATGCAACATAAATCATCATTCATAACTTCATAAATGTTTGCTATGGACAATCTCATTAGCACACATTGAAACTTAGTAGGGAATATATTATATATCTTTTGGCATTAAGCAGTTATTCATAGTAGTGAGTATTTTAGAACATTCTAAAATGAAAACTGATCTATTTGTCTCTTTATCTCCCTCCTCTCCCTTCCCTTCCCAGGTATTATTTTTTTACGTCCCCCCTCCCTACTTGTGGCTTTTTTGCATGCTATCTGCTTTCTGTGTCCATTTGCTGTGCATTCTTCTTCCATGTCTGTATTTATTATTTCCCCTCCCCCCTTGCAGCTTGCTTGCTGTCTGCTCTCTGTGTCCATATGCTTTGTGCTCTTCTTTGTTTTTGCTTGTCTCCCTTTTTTGTTGCATCACCTTGCTGAGTTGGCTCTCTGCGGTGCTTGTGGGCCGGGTGGCTCTCCGCAGCATGTGGGTGAGCCTGCCTTCACAAGGAAGCCCCAGGATGTGAACCCAGGGCCTCCCATATGGTAGATGGGAGCCCAACTGATTGAGCCACAGCCGCTTCCCTCCATGTATTTTTAAATTCTGCACATGTGCAAATAACGTTCCTAAAGATAGAATCCAACCCAGAATGATGGCCCACGCACAGGCACCAGGTTCAGACACCTCTGTTGATAAATCATCATTTCTCCTTCCAGTCAGAGTGAAGAAGACGCAGGCACAGAATCCTGGGAAGCAGATTTGTTCAACCTTTAGAAATTCCTGGCAACACAAGAGTCCTGAATTCCATACAGGTTTGATTAGCCTTCATTCTGTGTTAGACTGAAGAATGGAGTAGTAGAATCTACTAATTGATATTAGCCCACATCTGCTCTCTCTATATATACTTCTGTAACATGAGAGGACTGAATTCACATGGTTTGGGCCACGTGCTGTAAATAAATCCATAAAATTCCATCACTTCAGGAGGCTTGGTTTCTAGTCTACTTTCCACAACTAAAAGCTCTTTGACATAAGTGAAGCAGTCTCTCTGAGATTAATATCATAATTTATAAAATGTAAAAAATTATTCTCTTCACCTCAGGAGTCTTCTGGAGGATTCAAAAAAATTCATGGAAGATTTGCTTTATGAACATAAATTATTCATTTCAATACGTTATCCTCTTGTGACTCCTCAGAGAGATTTCACCAACAACTTTTGTTTTCATCTTGAATCCCTCCTCTGTTACCTCCATGGCCAAACTTCCTTATTTGTAGTCCACTCCTCAACACTTAAAGATTTTCTCTGCTCCAACCACTTGACAGAGACTCATATCTCAAAATCCACCAGTGATCTGTCCATCTTCAAAAGGACAAAACTTAATTAACCTTTTCCCGTTACAGGAAAAACTCTTCTCCAGCATTCCCTCTGTCAATCGCCAATGCATCCCCATTGTCCCAAGACCTTCCTAGTTTTTTTAAATTTCCTTCCTTCCCTTTTCTTTCACATATCATCCCTCTATAAAATGGGCTCCTCTTTCTTATCATCACTTAAATATACTTCTCTAGAAGAAACCTTCATTTCTTCCTGCTTAGAGCATTACTTTCACTCACTGTTCCTCCAGCCCATCGTTTCTGTTTAGTTCAGAATTACCTTAATAAAGGTCCTTGTATAAGGCACATACCTAATTATGACATTGTAGTTCAAAAGCATAATGAAAGCCAACACACTTCTACCTGAGTCCCAACCTATCTTCCCCATCATATTTATAACCCTCTTCTTTCTCAGAGTACCCTATCCTTCAGTAAATTATAGTAAGATATTTCTGAAGTACTTGCCACTTCCATCATTTTATATCATAAATTGTAAGTAGAAAATTTAGTAGAAAAGACAGGGCATTGGTGAAAATTTACATTTGGTCTTCAGCACTTAGCTATTGAGATACAAAGGGCAAATAACTTGATTTTTCAATGCCTCTGATAATATAGAACAAAAAGACAATATAGTATCCAGGATTATTATGGGAAATAAATGATATAACGTGTGAAGGGACCATTAAGGTAACTTTGGCATGATAATGGTAAAGATGATGTTGGCTGGACTGGATATTTCCTTTTGCCTTTCCAGATCTGCTTCTTTCTTTCCCATCTGCCCTGTATCCCAGGGAGGCTGACTTTCGTAGACTCTTAATCAATGGGCATCTTTCCCTCTGGCTTCCAAAGGGAAGTTCCTGGCAATAGACAGAATGATGGGAGGGCAAGGACATGCGGGTATTTATTCACTTTACTCACTCCCTGCTAAGTTGCAGGATTGCAAGGTTTACATTTTTCTATCAAATGTCACAATTCCTATAAGGCAGTCGTCTCTCATGTCTACTGACTACTTTTTTTAGGTTCTGACTGTTCACTCTGCTTGGCCTTTCAGTCCCAGAAATGACAACTCCTTTACCTCATTTGAGTGCCTTTTGTTCTGATAGGATAAGGATGGCCTTAACTACTTCCTCTCCTGGAACCCCAAAACAATGTGTTTGAAAATTCATTCTATTTTGGCTCACAGTAGACTCTGCATAATAGTTTTCCAGCTCCTGCTACAAAATTTTGAGCTTGCTAGAGATCGGAGCTTGGGTCTTACTCAATTTTACGCTTCCTAAGCACTCCTCACAGTGATTTACACATGGGGTGTGAACTTAAGCCTTTTGAAATGAAAATTAAATTAAATATTTTTATGGGCATGATCTCTCTCCATTCCCCAGCTTTTTTTAACAGAGAATAATTTAGTTTCTCTACTTTTTAAAGCTATATCTCTGATTATCTTATTACCTAAATTTGCTGTAAAAACGGAGAGCCAAAAAGCTGACCTAACAAGCCAGAGTCTTTCTCCCACGAAAGCCAACTAGAAGTGGGCAATAGACATGTATGGATAATTGTTTTTTTGACTGATAAACATATGTAATCTTTGCTGAACTCTGCTCTATAAAGTGCACATAAAATTCAATAACGTAATTTATATATCTTCCATAGGTGTCTTTTTTTTCCTTTCAATTCATGCCAAAATTCAGAATTTCTATGATTGCTTATTTCCCTACCATTTTTAAATTATGAAAACAATATGTTGTTCTTTTGTATCACATATATAATACCACATCATTTGTGGTAGACATTTAAAGAAAAAAAATCAGTTCCCTGATTTATTAACTTAATTTTATTCTTTTCTTTTTATCTTGTTGGAATCATTAAGCCTAATCAGTACTCTATTTCAACTATTTCAGAACTGGTATTAATAATGCTAAATATCATCAATTTTATTTCCTCTACACTGTGTTACTAAAAAGAACATTCTAAATGTCAGAAACAAATTTCCAAAATGGATTATTTTATATTTATTTGTCACAGTAAAATGAATGTAGCTATCTTTAAAGAAAAAAAATATTAAGTATGAGAATGACATGAAATATTAAATATGAAATAACATGCTGTACTATTTCAAACTTAGCTGTTGAGAGGCTAAATGTTGCTCTCTCTGGATAGATAATTAGAAAAGATCTGAATTGTTTTGAAATGCTTCAAGGACATTTGCATCATTCGGAAGCCTGCATTCAGACTAAATTTGTCAATTGGCTCCTCGTTATAATCTCACTTTGTGTAATGACATACACATATGTGTATGTGTGCATAATGCCACTGCAAATAAGGTGAGACCGAATAATTTCATCCATAAGTGACCTACAGGGACCTCTGAAGTAGAAAGTAGTAGCTGCTGAAATGTATGAAAGAATATAACTGTTAAAACAAGAATCTAAGTTGCCTTTTCTCAGTGTAAAATTTTAGGAGATCTACACTTTTGAGTTTGACATGCATACCTTTGAACTGAGAAATTTCATTTGGAGTGTTTCAGAGGATATTTAATTCACAATTAGACTAAAAAAGATATCACTTAAAAAGGAGGACTATGTCTTTCTCTTCATGCAGCACAGAAAGGCATTATAAACCAATTCCTGGCTAAGAAACTTAAGTAGGCTCTTGATTAAGCTGATATTTTAATATTCTGTAAACTTAGAAATTTTGAAGAACACTAATGTATGTTAAAACAGTTTGCATATTTAATTTAAGCTATTTCATATTTTATTCTCCCTTGGGCTTTAGAAACGCTGCATTATTATTCAACATTGTAATAGTAATATGTGTCCTCTTAATTGAAGTAAAATTTGATGCTTCCAAAAATTGGTCTTTCTCAAACCCCTGTTGTGGTTAACTCCAAAACTGTGTCTCCAGGCCTGTCAGGGGAGGTCATGCCCCCTACTTTTGTCTGGATAGCTCACTCTCACTTCTAATTCAATTTAACTCATTATTTCTAGTACTGAGCTCACCAGCTCCTTCACCTAACTAGCTTTTCTTCATCAGAACTGAAAGTCTATTAACATCTCCCTATCACTCCTAACTTTGTAACATTTACTACATAATAGAAACACACACACACACATTAAAGAAACAGAAAGAGGAAAATAAAATATATTTACTGCAATGTTGCGTTTGATTTAATTATCCTTCGAAAACAGTTTCAGATATAGCTGTTTTTCAGAATAAAAGATATTTCTTTTTCTACTGGATTTCTAGACATTCACCTCTGTTTATTTTCACTCTTCGTTCTTCTCACTTCCTACATCTAATCCATATTTAAGACTCACTCATTTTGTTGTATGGCTTCTATTTTTCCCTTCATTTTTTATTTAACCAACGGTCTTAGTTTGCCAGGCTGCTATGAGAAATATCACACACTAGGTTGGCTTAAACAACAGAAATTTACTGGCTCACAGTTTTCAGGTTAGAAGTTGTCCAGAATCAAGATATCAGCAAAACTTGCTTTCCCCCAGAGTCTCTAGTGTTCCAGTGCTGACTGCTGGCAGTTCTTGGGGTTCTTTGCCTGTATCTCTACCTCTCGTCATATAGAGGTGTCTTCTTTGTAGGCACTTCTAGTTCCACTGACTTCCTGTCTTCTTCCTCTGTGGCCTTCTCTGGCTTCTGGGTTCTTTTTTTTATAAGGTCCCTAATAATATGGATTAGGGCCCACCCTCATTCAGTTGGGCCATACCTTAACTAAAAATAATAGCTTCAAGAAGTCCTTTTTAGAATGGGTTCACACCTAAAGGAATGTGGATTAAGATTAAGATGTCTAACTGGGGTATGTAGTTCAATCTACCATATTAACCATGTGTATATAAAATGTTAGCTCGTTCCTTTATTTAGTCAACAAAAAGCATTTACTAAAGAGTACTACAGGGAAGGCTTTGAGGTAGCATAATTCCAAATTAGGCCAACTACTTTCTAATTATTCTCCATGTCTCTAGTTCCTTCATGCACTAACAAGCTAGCAGTCTTCTCTTCTCCTTTTTTTTTTTTTTGGTCTCTAAAATTTCAATGACTTACTATTGCCCGTAGGATAAGATTTGAAGTTTTGGATTACATTTAAGGTTTCTGGTAAATGACCCTATCTACTTGCCCAGCCAAGTCTCTCAAGATTGCCAAATATACTTAATCTATTACCATTTCTATCATGTAATAGCAATATCATTGCTATTATCTGTATACATCCTCTATTTTCTCACCTGTGAACAATGAAGCTATATTTTTCAAATCAATTTTTAAAAAGTAAAGACCACTCTCCCTACTCTATCTTTACACAGATTCTGACTATTTATTTTATGAAAGATTTGCTTTGCTGTTTCTTGGCCATCATGAGGCTATGGTAGCATTCCCTTTGCCAAAGCAAATTCTTCTTGATATTTCCTATTTGTTCCTTAAGTTTCAAATTAAACAGCACTAGGACAAATATGGCTCCAGATAAAAAATATTATGGAAGAGCTGGTTCAATCCTTTCTTCCCACCAACATTAGTCCAGGTGGAAGACACCAGGATGGCCAGAACTCTGTTAGGTAATGCGATTCCAACAACATTCTTCCATTGAAACTTGGCTCTGATAGTTCACAGTAGTTCTTCAGTCAGACAATAAGAATAACCACCAGCAACAATCTCAACTGATCACTTCATTTCAGTGCTGGGTATAGGTTACTTAATGAATCTTCCCTTGCAGGGACTAAGTACAAACAAGAGTATAAGGTGCTTTCAACGTTTTTATTTCCGGGGTTATTTTATATATGTTGTTATGCTTTATATTCTAAAATGCATTTATGATGCTATATAATGATGAATACACTATTTAGCTAGATAAGGTAAATCTGGAAATAAGGCAGGAGAGAAGCTGGGAAGGAAAAAAGTAAAGGAAAAAGGAACAAAGGAAGGAAGCAAGGAAGACAGAGAGGAAGAAAGGAATGGAGGAAGGAAGAAAGTTGAGGACAAAGAAAAAAAAGGTAGAAAAGTAAGACAGAGTCAGAGTAGGAGACCGGTTATAGTAAACATAGCTTTTGAAATAAAAAGTCAGCTTCTTTGAACTCAGCAAGGTGGGACAGAAAGGGTAACCACCAATGAATTATAGGTGCTATTCAATAGTTGTTATTGTTCCTTAATGAATGATGGGGTTTGGGATCAAATGAATAAGTAGAATCAAAATCAAGGATTTGGGTTTCACAGCTTGCCTAATTCCCTGTGCCAAGATGTTGTTCATCACAGAGGAGAGGTTTCTAAGGCCACAGCACAGTGAACAACTTGAGAATGGCAACTTGGATTTGGTGCCAACACTTGCAAATTTTGTTGCAGGTTCCTGCTAATTTGAAACAGCTAGCAAAACAAGTGTGAAAGTGTGGAATGGCACATGTTAGAGAGAAGGGTGGGAGAGGGGAGAGAGGAAGCAGAAAATGGAAGAATGGTTCTATTTTAAGAGGTTGTTTAATTTTATTATCAACAACTGTTAGCCTTTACCTTGCATTACTGTTTAATGAAAAACAGCAATTTTTCAAATATGTGTGTGTCTGAGTCTTACCCATAAACCCATATGGAAGCAAGCAGATCATAAGATTCACTGTAACGCAGGCTTCTTTGTTGCCAAGGCCTCCTAAGAGAACAAGAATTTGTAAAATGATGTGCATTTGAAACAGTGTACAGGTAGTCCAGTCCTTGATTGTGCAAAATAAATCAAGGAGTGGTGAGAGATGTAAAGGGAAAGAAGGAGGAGATGGGTGGTGAAGGTGGGGGAGACAGAAAAGACAAACAATCTGAATACTCCCAACCTTTAAAATTCTCTCAGTGGCCCTGTCACTAGACCAAGGCAGCGCTGAATGTTTGTAAGGTACGACTAGCACTTGCCTTTGGCAGTAGAAGTACTGGATTCAGATACAGTCAGTAATTTATGGAGTGACCTTGGATACATCATTTATCTTCTTTCTTATATACTTTCCATTTCTTCATAGGTGAAGTATATGAATATAAATACTTATCTTTATATAACTGAGATCATATACATAGAGCATTTAGTTCAATGTATGACAAATAAGAAATACTCAAAATACCCTACGAATTATTAATATTATTAGTTGGAACATGAATTGGCAGCTTTGGAAAGGCATTTGGAGGCTTATTCATTCATTTACAAAGACACTAAAGCTCAGAAATGTTTCTGGATTTTTTCAAAGCCACTCAGATAGGAATATAGTTTGCAGTTCATAGCCTTTGTACATAACAAAGAACAGCTTGCTCTGAAGTTCATAAAAGATGCAACATTTAGAAAATTTGCCTCATAGGTGGTACCTGTATTTCTAACATTTTGCCTGCAAATTCCATAAACATTATTAAAAACAAATTTCATCTGCTTTGTTATCGTATTTACTCTAGTGCCAAATGACTTAGGAACACAGGACAGGTTTCCAATAATCATACCCTCTCCCTCCGCCAGATCAGCTAAACTCCTACTGGACATCTGTCAAAAAAACTATTTTCATGTAACATTTTTCTAGATAATATGACTCATGTGTTCAAAATTAAAACTTGCTGAAAATAGGTAGAAAAAATTTATGTCATGTGCCCAGTTACTGATGGTTAACTATTTTCTGTGTCACCGCTATGAGATTATTTGCTTATCCAAGTTTTCTCAAATGATATCTTTATGTAGAGTCCAGCCATCTATCTCTCAGAAAGAAAGGTCAGCATAATTGTAACAACCCCTTCAGCTTTACTTTCTGAAAGAAGAAATCAGACTCACCTCACATATTTCTTATGATAGCAAGAACATTTGTACAATTTTACAATAATTCTTGTTGTTAATGGTATGCATGAGTCACTTTATTTCATCTGAAATGGATTTCTTGAAAGGCCTTAAATGGTTAAATATTTTTCCAGTTGAGATCTGTGGTAGAGAATTCAGGTTTTAAAAAGACTCAAAATTCTCATTTGAACTAAAATCTGGGTTTTTTTTTTTTTATAAAGCTGACTTAAGAGATGAGCATGTGTGTGTATATTTATGTGTGTGTGTGTGTGTTATATTTCAAAGCACTGTGAAGGGAACAGAGTACTCTAAATCACACGGTAGCAATGCTCCAGAATGCCAAGGGCAGTAGAGAGTTCTGGTACAGTCATCATCCCTCTCCTGAACTGGCTACAAGAATCACAGTCACAGCATGCCAGAGTGGAAAGAAGCTCAGACTTCATCTGGCCCAACATCCTCATTCCACCAGTGATGAAACTGAGACATAGGATGGTGAAAACCATATATTTAGTTATTACGGAAAAAAAGAAAAGAAAGAAAGGTGACAAAACAAAAGGGACTAAGATTTGATTCAGCCTTCTGCTCAATTTATTTTAAAATAAATGAAATAAGATAAAATGTTACTCCTAACATTTTATTTTAAAATTTGTACATAAATAAATTATTAAGCAGGGAAGCTAGGAGACACGAAACACTCAGATTTGGACAGTTGTCTGTTTTATGGGGCTCTTCTGAAAAATAACAAGACATTTCTTATATTAAAATAAAAAATGCTGAGCGTCATTAAGAGAATTGTACAGGCATAAAGATAAGAATGTTCCCCTAAGCCAGCCGAAAGGCTGTTTAGATTTTTTTGCTCACCTGAAAAAACAAACATACAATAAAACAAAACAAAAATGAATGCTAGAGCCAAGAGTCCTGTGAGTTCCGCTATGACTTAACCCTGCATTAAAGACAGTGCTTCCTGTCTGCTGGTGGTTCATTATTTTGAACATGAAGACCAACAAAGTATAGTGAGGGAAAGTTTGTTCTCTATTAGAATTGGTATGTGAAGAATTTAAAACCAGAAACCCAGTAAGGGGGTAATGCTTGGTATTATTTGCTTCTTGTTGCAACTTAAGTTTTGACAATTGACTTCATGTTGAAATTCTGATCATTTTTCTTCTGATAAAAAACAAAAAAAATCAATTGTTGGGCAACAATTTGAAAATTTTTTTTTGCAGGATACTTTTTCAAATGAGGTAAAGCACACTGTTTCACAGTAGTTAATTGATGAGAAAAAGGTCTGGTTGTCTTACAAATCGCTTTCCCCCCAGTGTCAACATGCACTATTACCAAAACTGGCTGCAACCGGAGAAATTGCTATGAGTTCAAAGATGCACACCTCTGAAGGCTGCTAGCTGCAAAAACACATTCTTAATGCAAGCTGCTCACCTCTGGGAATTTTCTTTTTCTTCTTTAGATATGACAACACATCATTATAAATCAGGTATTAAGGGACAGCATTCTTAAAAAAAAAGAATTTGGTAACTAGGGTTATGGGAATGTGCTACATCAGTTGTTTGAAGATCAGCCAATTCTCAAGTAAAATGATAGGTAATTAACTACATGTTTCTTTTCATGCTTTACTCCAAAATCTATCAGGACCCAGATTAGCAAAATAATTTTCTTTTCAGTTTTTTAAGAACTCAGATAACATATATATTTGGAGACAAAAAGTGTCATGGCAAAAATGTACAAAATATGCATTAGAAATTTTGAATTTTCATTTAAAAGAATTACTTTCATAATAAACTTTTAATTCATTTTTTTCTTGTCCTTAAAATGACAATTTAATAGAAAAATTTAATTTTAGATATGTTAGAGTTTGTCTATAATTTAGACCTTCATTTTATGGTTTAGAAACTGAGTTGCTCAAGTTTCTATAGCTAAGTCTTTATGCATGTTCTATACTAACTGCTTTTCTCCTCCCAAATACATAAACATCACTATATATAAATATAATTGAAGAATAGTTAAAAGAGGACTCTATTGGGCATAAAAGACTTTTTCACCCTAGCTTTTCCTCTCAGGACCTCTATGGTAATGGGCGAATAATTTTTCTCTCTGAGCTAAATTTCTTCACTTGGAAAAAGAAATGAAAGGGGGACTCTTGTGTGTCATCCACCCTTACAGGTTGCCACAGTGGTTTTCCATCTATACTGCACACACTTATGTGTTCCACAGACTACTGCACGGACATGAGCCGAGGGCGCAGGCTGGGGTATGGGAGCGGCTGGCAGTGGCAACTGCAATATAGGTGGAGTTCTGCCTGGCGGAGTTCCTATTCACATATATTTCAGGCTGAGACTGAGCTTATGATTGTTTTTATAAACTGCTATTTGACGATATGATTCATTTGAGGTCAGAGTTTTGCCACTCTTGCTGATTTATCATGATCAAAAGATTTGGTCTTGAAGGTGTTTTGAAAAGGGCTTTAAAAATGTAAGATACATTTTATTAATGCATAATACATATTATTAACTTAATTATTATTTAATCCCCCCATTAAAATTGGTTCTTAATCAAATGAAGGACAAAAGTTCCTCCCATAAGACATTCATTAACCGTGGATCAGAGTTGTACATATGCAGGAAAGCCACTTATCTTTTCTAATGAATAATTTTGACGGGTGAGAAGGACTGACTCCACAACTTTCTACCGCGGGGTTTCCAACTATGAAAATAAAATACAATAACAATAAGTCTTTCAAAACTGTATGCTTTGCTGTTGCTTTTTTGTTGGGGGGGGTTCCTGATTTTTTTTTTTTTTTGAATTTCATTTTTTTCAAGGTCCATGTGTCTGTCTGGTTCCACCTGAGGCAGTTGGAGATGCATAAAGCTACTGAGGAGCTTAAGCATCTATCATCCATCCATCCATCCATCTATCTATCTATCTGTATTTGGCAGGGTTCTCTAGGGAAACAGAATCAACAAAAGATATCTGTCAATAATATGCGGTTCTACAAGAGTCTCTCACGCAGCTGTAAGGATGCACAAGTCTGGGTTCCGCAGGCAGGCTGCAACCAGGGGCTGCAATGAAAGTCCAGTGAAGGTTCTTGATGAGGTCTGGGAGATATTGGCTGTCCAAAAATGAGCTAGGAAATTCTCTCTTAACGCTGAAATCACTTCCCCTTTTAAGGCATTCAACTGATTGGGTTAAGCGTCAATCTCCCTGATTGATGTATTTATAACCAGCTATCTACGATGTACCACTGCAGTAAAGTAATGGTGACTAAAGTCCATAAATGCTCTTGTATTACAGTTAGCCTAGTGCCTGCTTGAGCAAACAACTGGGCACAATTACCTGGCTGAGTTGACACAATAGCCTAACCATCACACTATCTATCTGTATGTGCATGCATCTACATGTTTTTTCCAAATCTCTCTCTATATATATATTTTAAAACATTTTTAAAACTCATCTTTCCAAAATAGTTTTCCTTGCCACATGCTTGCTAGCCTCTAAAACCTGATGCAAAAGAGAGTAATTAAGGAGATCGATGTTCCCTAATGGTTTTTCAAATTGTGAGAAAGTTTTCAAGAGAAAGTGTACCTTTGCAATTGTAGGTTTAATATTTACAGTTCCAACTACTTGCTTAAAACCCTGAAAGTACCTGGCATGTAGTAATCTGTTAGCCTCCTCATATATAAATTTGAGTCATTTTCAGATGGAATGGAGGGAGAGGATGGAGGAGGGCAATTCTGAAGTGTGGCCATGAGCCATTTATTAATGAGTGTACCAAGTTGACTGCCCTAGAGTCTCCTCTCAAATCACCTTAACTGTTCTGTTGTTTCTGTCACAGAAATGATGGATGATTTTTCTAAGAAAATTATGATTTTACATCAGTAATACATCCTAAGGAAATCATTAAGGATAGGCATTAGGATTTTGCTAGCAGAAAATCATTGAAAAGTTGGTTATTATAGTAGAGCATTGGAAACAATCTAAGATTTCAAAATTAAGCGGCTACTTAAATGAATATATAGTTTGTCCAAAAGTGAAATTTTGTATCTAAAAATAACCACTGTAGAAAATTCCTTAATGACTGTTCTGTGACATCAGTCCCACAATACATGTAATAGGAAAAAGAGATAAATAGAACATAGTAAACCCAGATGTATAAGCACCAAAATCCTTCCTAATAGCAAAGTCTTTAAAATGCATTTAGAATATAAATGAATTCACATGCACTTCCTTCTGTAATTTTTCGCTAAGGTTCTCTCACATAATAAAGTGGAGTATATAGAAGACTATCAAATCCCTGTCTCAGCAAATCCTACACATCAAGTTTTCTCCTAGCCTTCTCTCCAGCCTGTCTGCTTCCACATTTGACATACTAAAATCTTTTCTGAAGACAGCAGCCAGGTGATGTATTTAAGGTGAAATTTGGTTGTCAACACTCTCCAAAATCTTCAGTGACATCACTTTACATTGGCAATAAATTCCAAACTCCACCGTGGCAGGCAAAGCACCTCAGGAAATGGCCCAGCCCCTTCAGCTATCTCGTTTCTTGATGCTCTCCTGGGAACTCTCCAGGCTCCTGTCACCCTAGGACTCTCCAAGGTCGTCCTCAATTTAGGGTCTCTGAATGGGCTATCCTTTTCCCTGAAATATTCGTTATGCTGCTCATTCTTCAAGTGTCAGTTAAATGCCAGCTCTTTAAATACTCTCACAGTCTTAGCGAAACTAGGCCTTGCTATACCTTTATCATTTTCCATAACAACACCTAAATCAGTTTATGTACTTACGTGGCTTTCTGGCCTTTTATATAAAAAGTATTAGACTTTTAATTTCCATGAGATTGGTGATCATGTCTCTTTTATTCATTACTATACAGGGCCTGGAACATAGTAGGTGCTGAAAATAATGTTAAAATGGTAACAATTCTTATCTTTTTTTTTTTTTTTTGGTATATTCATATGAGTTGTGGTTGTGTCTTTTGTTACAATCAGAGGTTGTTTTACCTTTAGGCTTTCATTTCTGTCAAATACAATATACCAAAGGTTTATTTAAACCAAAGGTTTAAACAAAATTAGTTCGTTTAATCTGTTCACCTTTTATTGTACAAGAAAAAGTGATTGTACATATCTTTTTAAATGATATTAAATGACTGCGGATTTTCATGCTATTCATTGAGTTTATCAAAATCTTAGGCCAAGCTCATCACATCACTCTCACATATGACAGGAGTAGCTACAGCAGATATATAAGCAATCTGGTTCTCTGGCCACAAAAGTACAGGCAGAAACTTATATTCTTTTCTTAGAATTAAGCATTTTCTGTTAAATAAATATACTTCACCATTATCCTCTTTAATTAAAGATGCTAGATTAATAAGCTTGGACAGAAGTTATCAGTATAATCAATAGCATTCCTGAAAAATAACAGGATTGCTATGGTTTTCTTTCATGATTGTTCTTGAATTTAAAACACTATCACACACTCACACACAAAACCTATTTCTCAGAATATTTTGAACATCTACCACTTAGTAAAGTGTGTCATCACTTCACTACCATTTAAAATAGATTTTTAAATTGAATTTGCCACAAGAGATATTACCTTTTGTGAAGCATTAATTATTTTTAGAGAGAGATAGGGAAACTCAAAATTATAAGTGCTCCATATGAATTACAATGAGTGGATGCTCTCTATCTCAGCATACTAGGCTCCAAATCCCATACAAGAGACCCTCAAAATGTCTATTAAGAAAAAAAAATTTTTGACATGTTATCTCTTCACTGTGTCTTAGAAAATGTCAGAGCCTGTCTGGAAAGTGATGAACAGTGGAGTGGTTTTGTCCAGAGAACTTCATAGTTCTTTTATATTAGGCTATACTTAAGATGTGACTGTTAAGATAAAGATATACAGAATACACTAAAGTTCTTTGCATTTTCAAATCTAATGGATGCATTTTCCTACTATACCTACAAAGATTAAAAATTATATGTATGTTCCCATTACTTTTTGTAGTAAAAGAAATACCCAGACACACAAAGATATGTATTTATATAGCATCACAGCCCTTTACAAGTGCACAATTTACGCCAGGTATCAACAACTTAAGTGTGTAGGTTGTAACTGTAACTGTGGCATAGTATTGGAAGAAATCAAAGTTGGTAGATGCTGTTTCTTATAATAAGATATTCAGATAAAAAAACTGTTTTAATTACATATTGATATGAAATTTATAAAGGATGCACCTTCAGAAAATTTTCAATCTGTGAAGAACTCTGGCCAGGCCAAATTTTCCATGGTTTTCAAAGCATGGGATACATAGAAAAGGAAATTTCAAGACAATGGGACAGGTTGAACAAAGCTTTATTAGGAATGGCTAATGGAGACCAATAAGGCCCCAACTCTGATTGGAGGAGTTTCTAGGCTCACAGGGAGAAATTTAATTATAACAAGAAAATTCTAGTATAATGAACTGAGTCATAGCATTAGAATGAATTAGAACACGGATTGGTCTGGAAAGAAGAAGATCTAAACATAAATTTAGATCTAAAAAGCAGTGTAAAAGTGAGGAAAAAAGAGTTAATCTGTCCCTAAAGTGTCCCTCTACATAGTTAGTTTTTTAAGATTTTTAAGGGGACAAGGTATAAACTATATTAGTTGAGGGAAGAGCAAAGAAGTATCCATACAAATAGATACTTGGTGAAGAAGCACTTCCACTTTCTCATGCATCCCAAGGAAGGACAATGGGGAGATAAGGAGGATTCAAAAATATATAATATAAAATGCTATCACATTTCAGTGATGCTACCTATGTTAAAGAATAAAATAAATTCTCTGACATGATGCTCCCATACCTTTCTTTTTCTTTGGGTTTCATCATTATTGAGGGAATTTTAAAATACAAAAGAAATATTTATCCTCTTTTAATTAACGGTCAAGGTCGGAGAGCTCACAGAGATATTACATGTAGTCCTCATTGACATTTTCAAGACTTTGGGTTTGTTTACTGAATCCAGTGAACTAACATCTGCCCCAGATATTTTAAGGCTTTGTGTTTTATAAGACAAATAAAATACAGCTGGTATTGTAAAGCTTAGACAATAATGCATAGATTTCAGATCTAAAACCCCTAGACAGGCCTAACAAGTGGATAAATCAACAAGGTGCAGAGATTTCTGGCATTCATATTTCTGAAGCATTTTCTTTCCCCTTTCCATCCTCTTCTTTTCTTATCCAAGTAGAGGAGGAGAGGCATTATAAAAGAGATAACAATGTTAATGGTATAAGTAAATATTCAGATCAATTTGAAAATTAGCAACAAGCATTCAACAAAATACAGCACTGTTTCCTGATAAAAACACTGCAAAAGATAGGAATAGAAGGAAACTTTCTGAACGTGATAAAGGGTATATATGAAAAACCTACAGCTAACATCATTTACAATGGTGAAATTTTATAATCTTTCCTGCTAAGATCAGGAATAAGACAAGGATGCCCGCTATCACGCCTCCTATTTAACTTTGTGTTAGAAGTACTTGCTCGAGCACTGAGACAAGAAATAGATATAAAAGGCATCCAAATTGGAAAGGAAGAAGTCAAAATTTCACTATTTGCAGACGACATAATTCTATACATAGAAATCCCTGAGAAATCTACAACAAAGCTTCCAGGACTTATAAAGGAGTTCAGTAAGGTAGCAGGTTACAGATCAATGTCCAAAATCAGTAGCATTTCTGTACACCAAAAATGAACAATCTGGGGAGAAAATCAAGAAAAAAATACTACCTATAATAGTAAATAAAAAGATCAAATACCTAGGAATAAATTTAACTAAAGATGTAAAAGACTTGTACACAGAAAACTATACAACGCTATTAAAGGAAATCAAAGAAGACTTAAATAAATGTAAGAATATTCCCTGTTCATGGATTGGAAGACTAAATATCATTAAGATGTCTGTCCTCCTACCCAAACTGATCTACAGATTTAAGGCAATCCCTATAAAAATCAATACAGCATTTTTTAATGAACTGGAAAAACTAACTATGAAATTTATTTGGAAGGGAAAGAGGCCCTGAATAGCCAAAGACATATTGAAAAAGAAAAAGAAAATCAGAGGAATCACACTACCTGACTTTAAAACATACCACAAAGCTATAGTGATCAAAATGGCATGGTATTGGCACAAGGATAGACATATTGACCTATGGAACCAAACTGAGAGTTCCAATATAGATCCTTACATACACAGTCATCTGATATTCCACAAGGCCACCAAGGCCACTCAACTGGGAGAGAATATCCTCTCCAACAAATGGTGCCAGGAGAACTAGATATTCATATACAAAAGAATGAGAGAGGAATAATATCTCACACCTTATATGAAAATCAACTAAAGATGGATCAAAGATCTAAATATAAGAGCTAAGACCATAAAGACCTTGGATGACAATGTAGGGAAGTATCTATAGGACCTTGTAATAGAAAATGGCTTCATGAACTTAACACCCAAAGCACAAGCCATGAAAGAAAAAATAGATAAATGGGACTTCCTCAAAGTTAAAGCCTTTTGCACCTCAAAGGAGTTTATCAAGAAAATGAAAAGACAGCCTACACAGTGGGAGAAAATATTTGGTAACCACATATCTAATAGGAGCCTAATATCCAGCATATATAAAGAAATCCTATATCTCAAAAATAAAAATACAAACATGCCATTTAATAAATGGGCAAGAGATTTGAACAGATGCTTCTCCAAAGAAGAAATACAAGTGGCTAAAAAGCACATGAAAAGATGCTCTACATCACTAGCTATTAGGGAAATGCAAATCAAAACTACAATGAGATACCATCTTACACCCATTAGACTGGTGGCTATTAAAAAAACTGAGGACTACAAGTGTTGGAGAAGATGGGGAGGAATGGGACCCCTTATCCACTACTGGTGGGAATGTAGAAGGATCCATCCATTGTGGAGGAGAGTTTGGTGGTTCCTCAAAAAACTAGCCATGGATGGAGTCAAGCAAATGTAAATATAAATAAATTACAGAGACAGAAATAGATTAGCAGTTATGTATGGCAGGGGAAGGATAGAGATTGAGAGGTGACTACTAAGGGGTAGGCATTTTTGGTGTCCATTTGTCTGTTTTTGGTTTTTGCTTTTTTCAAATGTTCTAATATTGAAGTGATTAATGCACGACTCTGTGATAATACCAAATGCCACTGACTATACACTTTAGATGAATTGTATGGTTTATGAAAGTATTTCAGTAAAATTGATTTAAAAATAAAATGCACCTGGGATCAGAAAACTTCCATCCAATGCAAGAATCATCCAAGTCATTTATCATGTGCTTAAATCCTTCTAGTGCTAGGGAGAGCTCATTCCCTCACAAGGCTGTCCAGGTGGTGGTTCATATCTCCTCACAGAATTGAAGTTTGCCTACCTTTCACTTCCATCCAGAGTAGGAGATTCTGGGTTTCAGTTCTGCTCATGTTAATGTCTAGCAAACTATTAGAACAAGTCACAAATAGATTCAATGGGATGTCATCAGAATGTCTAATTCTTTTGATGGGTTTTGGTCAGAATGGAATAAGTTATAAATGACTCTTTTGGGAAAAAAACAAACAAACAACTAGCTATAGATTTCCCATATGACCAGGAATTCCATTGCTGGGTATATACCCAGAAGAACTGAAAACAAGGACATGAGCTGATATATGCACCCTAATGTTCATAGCAGCATTATTCACAACTACCAAATGTTGGAATCAACCCAAATGCCCATCAACAGATGAATGGATAAATAAAATGTGGTATATACTAACAATGGTATACTACTCAGCTGTAAGAAGGAATACACTACTTACACATGGGAAAATGTGGATGAATCTTGAGGACCTTATGTTGAGTGAAGCAAGCCAGGCATTAAAGGACAAATACTACATGACCTCACTCATATGAATTAAGCAAATCAAGCTGTCTGAAAGAGCTAGAGACTGGAAGATAGGCTTACAGGAAATAAGGAAGGAGAGGAAGGTTGTGAGCTGATACCTACATGGGCAAAATCTATAATAAAGTGGAGGTAATTTGTTGTGCTGTGAAGGGATACTATTGGGTTGGGTTTTACAGGCTTGCGGGGGCTAGGGTTGGGAGGATGGGTCAGACGGTCCATGGAATTGGGGGGAGAATTTGCGGGGAGCAGGTGAACATGGGAGATTGTCAGATATGTGGTTGAAACTATAATATTGAAAAAACTCTTTAGAAAATATAAAAGGAAGGGTTCCTGGCTTAAGGTGCTTGACAGGGGGCATCTGGCACAGGGTGCACCTGAGGCAGGCTTCTAGGGAGTGAGTGCTCATCTTGTCATAGAGTATTATATCAGTGAGTGGAGACCCATACAATGAGCAGGAACATGTTGTACCCACATCCTGGGGAGGCCTGATGTTCTGAAACAGAGGGGAGGGTGTCTCTCAAGAGCATGAGTGGCTCCTAATGGGGGAAGACAGATTAGTGTGTCAAGCCCTCAGCATTGTTGCAAGTATCTATGAATCTTGCCTTCAAGCAAGAGAGCTTGGTTGGCACTGTGGGCCCCGAGGGGAGGGGAGGGGGGAGGAATAGAATAGATGGAAGAGGGGGTAACTGTGGGGCAATGGAAGTGTTCTGCAAGATCGTGCAACAATGGATACAGGCCATATTAAGCTTCACCAAAAATTTATAAAAGTCTACAGTCTAAAATGTAAACCATAATGGAACCAAGGTTAGTAGCTATGTTTCAATATCTGTACATCAGTTGTAGTAAATGTTACATCCACATGTAAAAATATCATTGCTGGGGAAGGGGGCAAAGGGTTTGATGTTACGTATAGGAGTGCCCTATATTCTACATGTGACTTTACGGTGACCTAAAACCTTTTGAAGACATAATAAAAAAAGTTTTTTAAAAAAGGATGTAGAGGGAGAGCCAGCAAGATGGTGGAGAAGTAAGGAACTCCTAGAATCAGCTCTGCTACAGGGCAGTTAGCAAACACCCAGAGCTCTCTGGAGCTAGCTGAAGCACCTGTTTGGGGCCTCCAGGAGACCAGAAGAGCATCCTGCAATGTCCTTGAAGGAGTGGAAGGAGGAGACTGCCCATCAGCAGAGAAGACTTGTAAGTAGAGCACTCCTCGCCCTGGAGGCTGGTGCCCATCCTCCACTGGAGGCACAAACCACCTTGGGAGCTGTTCTGTGGCTGGAATTGAAAGTTCCACTTCCCCAAAATGGGAAACAAAGAGACAGTTGGCACCAATTTCAGCTACTGATGAGTAAATTCAGTGGGCTACAGCATAATCCCAGGAAAAACTAGTTTGAGCCTGTCCAAGTCAGAAAGAGGCCAGGAACCGCCTTCTTAACTCCTCACCTGGCACGAAGGGAAGTGGGGTGGACTGAAAATCTCAGTACTGGTGGGGAACGGCTTCCTTCCCTCGAGATCATATTGCAGCTCTAGCCTAGGCCCCAGTGCCACCTCCAGCAAGGAGGAAGCTGTGGGGACCTATGCCAGTCTCTCTGGGAAATTACCAGCCAAGCCATGGAGGCTGGTGATTGTCCTACTCTGGTGGAATGAGCTGCCCCAGGAGCTATTCTGTGGCTGGAATTGGAAGCTCCATTTCCCAGAAACAGGGGAGGAGGAGATAGTTGGCTGCTGATTTCGGCTATTGATTAGTAGACTTGGCTGGCTAAGATATAACTGTGGGAACTACTGGGGAGTAAACCAGCCCAAGTCAGAAAGAGGCCAGTAGCTGCCATTTGACTCTGCCCCCAGGCTGAGGGGAAGCCAGGATGACTGAAACTCTCAGTGTTGGCAGGAAGCAATTTCTTTCACACAGATCAGCCTGCAGCCCTAGCCTTGGCTTCAGCCCTACCTCTGGCAGGGAGGAGACTGAGGAATCCTGCACCAGCCTATATAGGTAACTGCAGGTAACTTTGAATGGCATAGACTGAAAACCAGAAGTCTACCAGGGCATCTGCAGTCATCTTGGACCCACACTGCATAGATTGCTACATACATCTGCAGTTCCATCCCTGCCCCAGGCAGGGGAGAAAGGGGTCTGAAGCTTCATCCGTCTCTCTGGGCAACTATAGTCTAGGTTGAACTTGGATTATTCCACAGAGCTATGACTCTGTCCCTACCCCTGGCAAAGAAGAAAGTTGGAAGAAGCTTCATTGGTTCCTGGCACAATGAGGGCAGCTTGAGCCTCCACAGCTTATAGCACCAACTATATGCTTGACTCCTACTGTGCAGCCAGTAGGGAGAAAAGATAGGAAGCCCTAAACTAAAAGGAAAAACTGCACCCAGAAAAAATACTCTAGTAAGCCAGATGTGAAGACACCAACAAAAAATTACAATCCACACCAAGAAACAGGAAGCTATGGCCCAGTTAAAGGAACAGGATAAGCCTCCAGAGCACATAAAGGAGTTGAGACTACTAATCATAGATGTTCAAGCAAATCTCCTTAATAATTACAATGAGATGGCTAAAGAGATTAAGGATATTTAGACGTTGGATGAGCACAAAGAGGAATTTGAAAGCATACATAGAAAAATAGCAGATATTATGGGAATGAAAGGTGCAATAAATGAAATTAAAAAAAAACATTGGAATCGCATAATAGCAGATTTGAAGAGGCAGAAGAAAGGAATTGTGAATTTGAAGAAATGGTCTCTGAAAGTGAACATACAAAAGAACAGATGAAGAAAATAATGGAAAAAAAATGAACAAGGTCTCAGGGAAATAAATGACAGCAAAAGGTGTGCAAACATACGTGTCATGGTGTCCCAGAAGGAGAAGAGAAGGGAAAAGGAGCAGAAGGAATATTTGAAGAGGTAATGGTAGGAAATTTCCCAACCCTATTGAAGTACATAGATGTTCCTGTCAAAGAAACACAATGTACTCCCATCCAAAAAAATTCAAATAGACCAACTCCAAGACACATACTCATCAGAACGTCAAATATCAAAGACAAAGAGAGAATTCTGAGAACAGCAAGAGAAAAGCAATGCCTAACATATAAGGGATATCCAATAAGATTACGTGCTAATTTCTTACCTGAAACCATGGAGGCAAGAAGACAGTGGTCTGACATTTTTAAGACACTACAAGAGAAAAACTTCCAGCCAAGAATCTTATATCCAGTAAGACTGTCTTTCAAAAATGAGGGTGAAATTAGAATATTCACAGATAAACAGAAAGTTAGAAATGTCTTAGCAAGACACTAGATTTTCAGGAAATACTAAAGGGTGGGCTAGAGACTGAATAAAAAAGACAGAAGAGAGAGGCTTGGAAGAGAGTCTACAAATGAAGAGTATATCAATAAAAGTAACTAAAAGTGTCAAAAGAGTGGTGAAAATAAAATATGACAGATAAAACTCAAATAGTCAGGAATAAACTTAACCAATGATGTAAAGCACTTGTATTCAGAAAACTGCAACTGAGTGTTAAAACAAATTTTAAAAAGCCCTAAATAACTGGAAGAACATTACATGCTCATGGATTGGAAGACTAAATATAATTAAGGTATCAATTCTACTCAAATTGATATACAGATTTAATACAATCCTGAGAAAAATTCCACTGGCATTAAAGAAAAAATTGAAAACATGATCATTAAATTTATTTGGAAGAGTAAGGAGTCCTGGACAGCCAGAAGCATCATAAAAAGGAAAAGTGAACCCTCATCTCCAGGCTTTAAACTATAATACCTATGCATAGTGGTAAAAAAACAGTATGGTACTGGACTAAACACAGACACAATAGACCAGTGGAACCAAACTGATGATTCAGAAACAGTCCCTCACAGGTATGGTCAAGTGATTTTTGACTAGCCTCTCAAACTCACACAGCTCGGGCAGAACAATCCATTCAACAAACAGTGCTGAAAGAATTGGAAATCCACAGCTAAAGAAGGAAAGAGGACCCCTATCTCACACCTTATCCAAAAATTATCTCAAAATGGATAAAAAAACTAAAAATGAAAGCAAGAACCATAAAATTTCTAGAAGAAATTATGGGAAAATATCTTCAAGACCTAATGGTAGGTGGTGGATTCTTAAAGGAGATAAGAGGAGGTATGAGTGGACTACTGATGTCTAATGTGTATAGAAGTTTTAATTAGCTTCACTGTAAAAGTGTGGAAAGGTATATAGTGGATGGTAACACACAATGAGTAAGAGCTAGTTTATAAATGGGGATGTGACTGAAAATGGTAGTCTAGTTACGTAAATGCCAATTGACAGAATGCTAGAGAATAATCTAGAAACTGGACAGCACAGTACACCAAGAGGTGGATGAGAATTGTGGTTGATGGTATAGAGGCAAGAGTGTCCTTTGTGAGCTAGAGCAAATGTACATCACTACTGCAGGGTGTTGAGAATGTGGAGAAGCATGCGAAAAATACAGGTGGAGTGACCTATGGACTGTAGGTAGTAGTAATAATATAGTATTCTTGCATCTATGCAAAAGATGTACTGTGTTGATACTGAGGCAGTATGGAAAATGTGAGCCAAATGTATACTATGGACATGGTAACAATCAGATGATATTATTTTATCTGTAGCAAAATACACACCACATTGTGGGTGTTGTCTGGGAATTCTGCACATATGCATGATTATTTTATAAGTTTACAACTTATGTCATAAAAAATATTTAAAAACTAATAGGGTGGGTTGGGGAAAAAGTATACCAAATATAAAATAAGAGTTAAGATTAGTAGTAAGATTTTGACAATATTCTTTCATAATTTGTAACAAACATCTCATGACAATGCAAGGTGTTGGTGGAGGGTTGATGTATGGAACCCCTATATGATATCATGCATATTTGCTTTGTAATTTTACAACTTTTACTATACACTTATTTGTTTATGTATGTTCATATATATATGATATAAAGATAATGATAATAGGATTGGTTGGGGGAAATACTCTGTTTAGTGGTAATATTTTGACAATTCTCTTTAATCATTAGTTAAAAAGGCTTAACAACAACATAAGTTATTGGTTGTAGGGTGAGTCATGAGAGTCCTGAATGATGTCATATATGTTTGTTTTGTGAGTTTACAACTATTATTATACCCTTATTGTTTATGTATGTTTATGTATGAGTGATATATTTCAATAAAAATTTTTTAGGAGTATAAAAAGGATGTAGACACTGAAGAGACTGCCTTGCCACTGTATATACAGGGCAATACCTATTACATTGAGGAAAGGCAAAACATCAAAAAAATTTTATGATATTTTTTATTTTTTAATATCCAATTTATTTTTAACTTCATTTTGTTCTTTCTAAATTATTATATATTCTATTTCTACTCTTTCAACCTATCATTACTATTTCATTTTCCTACTAATTGAATTTGGCAATATATTAGGCTCCAGTTTTGAAGTTTTTGATCACAGAGGGATTCAATTAAGGCAGCGGAGGAGCATTGCTGTGGGGTTTCATTGATGGGGGATGCATGGGTGGGAGGGAGTTCTCCAGGGCAAGAATATAGGGTATATAGATATGTTTGGATTTTCACTGGGTATTGTCATATTGGGTAGAGTTACACACAACAACTGAGGGAGTACTGAGTTCCCATCCTGGTGATCTCTGTTGCATTCCCCAATGGAACAGCAACAATACCCCAAGCACAAGGGCAAAGATGAGTGAAGAAATGTGGTCCATTGATGGGCCCTTGATACCGATGACTATGCTTATGAACCTCTACGCTTGAAATTTCAACTAGGCCTAGAGCTGCAGGATGTTTAAGAGTTACCTCCTGAGAGCCTCTATGTTGCTCAAATGTGGTCATTCTTAAGCCAAACTCAGCATCTAAATGCATTACCTCCCCGGCAGTGTGGGATATGACTCCCTGGTGCCAAGGGATTACTACCAAGCACTGGCTGGTAATGCAACTAGATAAAGACCAAGAATAAAAGGGGAAATGGTAAAGACAAATGAGTTTATATGGCTAAGAGACTTCAAAATGAGTCAGGAGGTCATCAGAGGGGTTACACTTACGCACGTCTTAGCAGGATCCCAGAGACAGCCTAAGTAGATACAATCCCAGGTAGTGGTGCTTCCGAGGGCCATGGAGACACCCAGGTTCTATGGTAATAGCAGATGGCTCTGGAGTTCAGTGCCTTGCCAGTGGGCCCTACATTGTAATTTGTCCTCCTGAGTGTGACGAAGTTGGACTCAACTAGGACCTCTCTACATATGCCTCTTCTGTCACTTTTACTGAACCTGTGGTTGGTGCTGGGGTTGGTTTATGCTCAGGAGACTTGAATCTCTGGACTTTCCATGTGCCTAAGCCTCAGCAGAGTTGCAACTCCTACTCTCTGGTTTGTTGGACTTAACCAGGTCAGCTAACAGGGAGGTGAGGATGGTCAACCACACACCAAGGAACCTAGAGAATCTACAACTTCAAGCAGGAGAATCCCATCCATCTGCCATGTGGGATCTAAGCTCACTCTTGATTCAGAGGTTAAGTGGACATTTCCATCCCAGGGTCCGCAGGATGGAGGAATTAAATATGGATTAGAGTGGATTTACTGTTATTCTACTACATAATTATTGTGACTCTAGTAATGGAAGAAATTGTATCATTGATGTGGAGACAGTGGCCACAGGAGTTGCTAAGGGCAGGGAAAGGGAAGAAGGAATGTGATACGGGGATGTTTTCAGGACCTGGAGTTGTCCTGAATGATATTGCAGGGACAGATGCAGCACATTCTATATCCTACCATACCCACTGAATGGACTCAGGGAGAGTGTAAACTACAATGTAAACTATAATCCATGCGGTGCAGCAGTGCTCCAAAATGTATTCATCAAATGCAATGGATGTGCCACACTGATGAAAGAGGTTGTTGATGTGGAAGGAGTAGAGGGGGGTGGGGAGTGGGTATATGGGAACCTCTTATATTTTTTAAAGTAACATTTTGTGTGATCTATATATATATATATATATATATTTTTTTTTTTTTTAAAGATTTATTTATTGTTATTTATTTAATTCCACTCCCCTCCCCCGGTTGTCTGTTTTCTGTGTCTTTTTGCTGCGTCTTGTTTCTTTGTCCGCTTCTGTTGTCGTCAGCGACACAGGAAGTGTGGGTGGCGCCATTCCTGGGCAGGCTGCTCCCTCCTTCGCGCTGGGCGGCTCTCCTTATGGGTGCACTCCTTGCGCGTGGGGCTCCCCTACGCGGGGGACACCCCTGTGTGGCACGGCACTCCTTGCGCGCATCAGCACTGCGCATGGGCCAGCTCCACAAGGGTCAAGGAGGCCCGGGGCTTGAACCGCGGACCTCCCATGTGGTAGACGGACGCCCTAACCACTGGGCCAAAGTCCGTTTCCCTATATATATATTTTTTAAAAGACTATTAAAAAAACTATTTGATTAAGATTTCCCTGGATCTCTTACACTTTAGAAAATTTAATATAATGTCTGCACTTAAATGTTGCATTAAAATTAATTTTATGAGGAAAAAAAAGAAAATTTGAGAAGTACTCTTCATTCTACCTCCACTTGAAAGAAAGCAAATGTAAGGAGTTGTAGCGGTCATTGTGGGCATGGAAAAAAAACAAACAAAAAAACTTGGGAAGTTTCAGAGAAGCATCAGCCCTATCACCAGTCATTTTATACTCATTCACTATGTAAAATAAATGGTTCAATGCCTTAAAACAAAAATTTAAGAGGGAATTTGATAAAGGGGGAAGTGGGAAGTATTTAGAAATTTTAAGAAATCTAAACTATTAAAAAATATATTTGAAAGGGAAAATACTAGACATTATTTGACAAGGTCTTCCAGCATGCCTATGGTAAGAAAGTGGGGTTATCAAAAAGAGACTTCTAGTTGAGTTGATGGGGATGTCATAAATTAACTTAGTACATACCTAGAAATTGGAAACATTCACATATAGTTTACCCAAAGCAAGTTGAATTAAATGAGAATTTCAAAGGAAAGGCATCTGCAAGTGCTTCAGATTCCCAGGGTGCATTCTTAAAAGTTATATATGGTCCAGTGTAGCACAGACATCTATCTGCTCAGGTGATCCTGATGTAGTGATCCATAGGCCACACTTAAACACTGCTCTGAAAAGAGTCCCCTCTTTCTTTACTTAGCCTTTCTCAATATAACAGCCTAGTGCTAAACATTCTGTAAAAGGAAAGTCATCTTTACTATTACAGACTGTGTAATATTGCAACTCCACTTGTAGCTGGCCAAATCTTCCCTCGTTAACATAAATTGATTTCTGGAGCATTAGTTATTCACTTAAAAACATTCTCCATTACTTTTATTTTTGGAAAATGTTTGTATAATATTAATGTATATTGTAATTCTAAATTTTATTAAGACCTAGGGGTGGGCAGTGTGGAAGAAGGAACAAAGGGATAAACAGAAAGAACAATTGATTTCAAATTCTTCTGCCTGGCTTAATGACCTTAAGTTCTTATCTGTCTGAAATTAAAGAAATTAAATACACAAACTTTCTATACCCATTCCAAATCTTAAATTTGATATTTATATTCAATGGCAATTTAAGTAAATTTAAGTAATTTAGTAAATATTTGAGATAGTATTCTTTTGTTTAGTTCTTTAAAATTATTTATATCCAATTATTTTAGCATAGGCTTTGTTTAAAATATGGTACCACAGTTAAATGTAATAATGAATACATTAATAGCAGGCCAGTTAAACCCATTTTATTTATGCTTTATGCCAGTAATAATTATGGCATAAAGCATATATTATAATTACTAATTATAATAATTAATTATATTTGAAATGTCATATTCAAATATACTTTAAGAAGTCTTTCCCCAAAATGACCAATCTCCATTCCCACCTACAGATAGTTTATCACTGTCTTCTCTGCATACATTTTAGGATTTCCCATTGTTGCACATATCATACCGTGTATTGTTTACATGCATGTCTGTCCCACAATTAAACTGTGAGCATTTTGAGATTAAGGACTCAATTGCATTCATGTCTTTATCTCTGGATCTCTCATCCTGAAGAATCTTATGTAGTATATTAATTTCCTAGCTGCTAAAACAAATATCATATAATGGGTTGGTTTAACTATAGGATTTCATTGCCTCATGGTTTCAGAGGCTAGAGGCTTGCATCCTCCTGGGGCTGATATCTTCTGGCTGGCCAGCAATCTTGGGGTTTCTTATCTTTTCTGTCAGAATTGCAGTGAGCATGGCAGCATCTTCTTTTTCTTCTGGGTTCTGTTGACTTCCAGGTTCCATCTGCCCTATGATTTCTCTCTGTCAGAACTTCATTCTGTTTATAAGGAATTCTGGTAATCCAGATTAAAGCCCAACCTAGTTCAGCTGGGCCATACCTTAACTGAAGTAACATCTTCAAGAGATCCTACTTATGATGGGGCCACACTCACCAGAATGTAAAGCAAGACCATGTCCAAACTGGGTTCACAGTACAATTCACCACATGTAAGTTCTAAATGAAGGCTGTAAGTGACTAAATGAATGAATTTTTAGTAGTCTATCAGATAACTCTATTGGTTAACTCTATGGATGAAGAGGAGAGTATCAATGTCTGGATTATAACCATTATATTTAAAGCACTGAGAACTATACTGAACCATAATTGTAAGGAATTTTAAGAAAGTCCCTTTCTCATCCATCCCCATGATGACTACTGTTTTTAACTGAATATTCTTCCAAAACTTGATTTGGTGCTCCTGATTTCCTGGTGCCCTGAGCATGTGCTTAGGCTGCTTATTTGGACCTAATGAATGGAGTGTCTAAGAGAAAGGATTTTAAAATTAGGAGAACCTAGCTTTAAGTTCTAGCTCTGCCATTTATTAAGTACAAATAGGCAATTTCTTTTCCCTTTCACCTGTAAAATGGGGGAGAAAACTGTACATATCCTCCTAAAGTATTTGAGAGGATTAAAAGAGAGCACTTAGATTCATGACTTAGCACAAAGGAAGCATTCACTAAATTATAAAGTTTTGGCAGCCTCTTGATTATAAAGGAAATGTCCTGATTACAAATGAAGGTTTGATTGTAAGAGAAAATGTCTCCAAGGTTTCATCATTCAACATAATTTTTAATATTGAGATATCATGGTAAGAAATTATCTTTCCATGTTTAATCTGGAATGAATATTGCTGATTTCAATGAATGCATTTTTATTACCAATCAAAATATTCATATATTCATATATATCTCCTCCTTCTTTATTCTATAAATGTGATGAATTACACAAGTTATTTTCTAATGTTAGTATTAACATTTCCGGAGTAAATCCCTCAAGGTTAAAATATATTATTTTTTACTAAATTGCTGAATTAATATGATAGTATTATATTTTTTCATTTTTCTTTTGTGTTATTTTTATAATTGGGGTTGTTTTGTATCAGAGTTGGGTTAATTTACAGAAATGAATGGGAGAGTTTCATCTTTTCCTATGGAAATTTTTCAGCAGGTAGTATAAAAACTAATTTAGCCTTATATTTTGCTTATTTTTAACACTTTATTCTTATTTCTTACTTTGTCTCAAATTTATTTAAGCACAAAAAAGGAACACATATTTATTGAATATTTACTTAGTGAAAGACACTTCACATACATTATTTAATTTCTGTAATACCCTCCTGTTTTAGTTTCCTAGGCTGCTCCAAGCAGATACTGTGAAATGAGTTAGCATGAGCAATGAGAATTTATTAGCTTACAGGTTTGATGCTGAGAAAATGCCCAAATCAAGGCATCATCAAGGCGATGCTTTCTTACCAAAGACTGGCTGCTGGGGATTCTTGGCTTCTTTTTCACATGGCAAGCACATGGTGGCACATGCTGGTCTTGCCCTTCTCTTCCAGGTTCTGTTGCTTTCATCTTGCTTCCCTGGCTTTCTCCATCTCTGTCATTCTGTTTATAAAGGACTTCAGTAATAGGATTATGTTCCATCCCTATGAGGTGGTCACACTTTAACTGAGGTAGCCTCATCAAAAGATACTACTTATAAAGGGATTACAACCACAAGAATGAATTAGATTTAAGAATGCGTTTTTCTGGGGTACAAACAGCTTCGAGTCACCACATCATCTATAGTTAGTATCATTATTGCTACCTTCCAGGTGCGGAAACTAATTCAGAGGGAATATTTGCTTAAGCTAGGTGAGTAAATAGGTAAAATTTGTACAAAAGTCAGCCTGACTCCAGGCCATTCTGTGTCAAAGTACAGAATCTGAAACAGAACAAAATTGGCTAATACAGTCCAATGTCCTTTAAGAGCAAAGAAACAAATATGGAGATGGATGGGAAAAATAAAACACCTCTTTTCAATTTTTAAGTTTGGAAAACTAAATTTTACAAAAATGTATTAATCAGCATTTTAAAAATTATTTTCAGTAAATAATTTGACAGTTAAAAATTTCTACTCTAAAGAAACTAAGTTTGCAACATTTTCAACAATAGAATACTATAAAAGAACAAAATATAAATACATAAATATATTTTTTGAAATACGGAATCATTTTTGAAACATAGAATCACAAAAAAATCATAATGAATAATAAGTAAACTGGTTACTGATACATATCCCATTGGATAATCATAATTATTTTTAAAAAACAAGATAATTTCACTGTGGAAAAATCAGAATATAAAGGAAGAATAAAAATCATCAATACCAAACAGTACATTTGTAGGTTTGGCAGTGGGATAGCAAGTCAAAAGTTAAGAGGGCCTTGGCCTCAAATGAGATAGTATATAATTAAGTCATTCTGTATACTTTCTTATTGTCCTCGTAGTTTCATGTTTGCAATCTCACAAAGAGAATCCCACTGCCCAAAGACAATTGTCTCAGATATCCAAACTCCGTGATGTGTAAATGTAAATCAAAGAATGGCCAATTACTCCAGAAATCATCCTTTTTTAAAAACTAATTTCTTTTTTGGGCCTAACCACTTATAAGTCACTTCTTAATTACAAGGTCAATTTTTACAAAGTTGTTGATATTTTCTTCTTGATATTTAGCAATGCCATTTTATAGTTAATATAGGAACAGTCTTCCATGATTATATAATTTTCAACTTAAATTTCCCAACTCACTATAAAGACTTGCTTCATCTATTGTACAAATACATTTTTCTACATACCACTTCCCACCTAACACATGTATGTCATTGTTTGTAAGGAAAACAGAATGGGCAGAGAAAGGGAATTAATTTACATTCATCATTGTGGCTAGGGTGGGGTGGGGAGTACTATAAGACTCCAGATCAGGGGACTGGACCATAATATCATTGTTATCTATAAAGGAAATATGAACCATATTCAAAGAGAATATGTATGAACTCTAAAGACATAGGTGTTATTGGTATCCATCACTGAATGACAAACCACTTAAGATTTCTTTTTTTTTTTTTTTTGGCTTTTTTATGGGGATTTTATTTAAAGTAAAAGCTTACAATAATCCTAGGCCATGAAATGTCCAAATCAAAGCACCGTCACAGATGCATGCTGCCCGAAGTCAGCAACTGGGGATACTGGCGATCAGGCATTTGGCAGGGCTCATCTCCTCTTCAGCCGCTCTGTGGGCCCAGCTTTTTGAGGTCTTTGGCCTCAACTTTAGCTGCTAGCAGTCCTCCAGTCCTCTCCCATGTGGCAGGGTCAAAAAGGCTGCTTCTTTTCTCTCTGTGTCCCATTTAAGATTTCTCAAGACAAATGCCAAATGTCTTCCCTTCTGCCCTGACTGCCCTGATCAATATAGAGTAAATATTACTATGTTCTACTATGTGCAGAATTTAGAGAAAATTTGGAGATGATATGAGACTCTATAATATCTTTTAAAAGTTTCTTTTTCTGATAAGCTTGAAACAGAGTATACACAGCAATATTAAGAAAATATCTTAAGACTCTACAAGTCAGAACAGACTCCACATTTTCCAAGATATCCTGAGATACTGTCAGCTGAACAACGAAATAAGAAGCATTAAGAATAGTAAAACAGTAAATTATTTTGAGGTAGAATATCCAAGTTAATTACCTACAATCTACTAATATAATATAAAAAAAAAAAAAAAAAGAAAATGAAACTGACCTAGAAGTGAGGGCTCTCTTTGGATTCTCAACTATGTTTAAAAAGTTGCATATGCTTCTTTGACTATGAAATCAAATAACAGGACTGTCACTAAATTAGCTGATATCCTATTTAAAATAAAATTTTCAGAAAAAAAAACATAGTATAGTTTATACTTTTCCAAGGTAAATTGAAGAAAAATGAATTAGACAATACTCAATTTTCTTCTAATATTTTATATAAACATGAGATACCTGTTTTAGAGGACCAATCTCAATTTGTCCAAAATATAAGTCTTAATGGTGCTTCTTCTAGGACTGGGAAGAGAAAGTGTAGGAAAAAATGACCCACAAGTATAATATCTAATTCTTTGCTCCTTTTCAGTATACAATCCAGAGAAATAATACGGTGGGAACTTTATTCTTTATTTCTCTCCTCGTAGGACTACTTTCAAAGGCAATTAACATTAGCTATGCTCTTTCCCAGGTTAGATTTCAATGGAAACATCATGAATTGTCTAAGCCAGAGTGGACCTCTCTTTCCTAGATTTCTGGTAACAGTATTAAGGCTAGGATCATGGACTGATGCCACCAATTTCCATCTACTGCTTTCCTCTTTTCTACATGGTCGGCCAAACTGTCATAAGGAAATAAAGTTCACTTGTTAGGACTTCCCCCATATAAACCATGATAAATTGTAAAATGGCCACAATATTTTTCAACTTCTCTCATCAAGAGGAGGAATCTCTTTCTCCACAGTCAAACTGGGCTGGTTTTGTAACATAATTTGTCTCAAAGAAGGCAAAGTGAAATTATGCAAATCCTCAGCTGGGGCTGCGAGAACTCTGATTTCAGCTACTAATCCTGGATTGTTTCTACAATGTGAAGCGAGGTCACAGGAGAAGGCACCAAATGGGAGGAGAACCAAGGCATTCTACCCAACAGCTGGCTAATTGCCAGCCACGTAAGTAAGACCACCTGGGCCCGGTCAGGCAGTCAGGCCAACACAGATACTGACTGAACAAATATGATCAAGCCCATCAGGTCAGCAGAGCCCAGCCCAGATAAAATAACTGCCCAGCAGAAGTAAAACTAAACTAATAGCAATTGTTCTTAAGTCACTAAATTTTGGGGAAATATTTTATGCAGCAAAAGATAACTGGCACTGAAGTCCATGCAATTTGAGAATATCCATGTAAGAGCAAAGTGATTACTAGATTATTTGTTCCACAATTTCACACAGCCTCCTAGTTATTATAACAAAGCTTGATTTCTCCTTTATACTCTTTGGAAAATCAGGTGCTACCTTTAACATACATTCAAGTCAGTGAATTCTTATGTAAGGATTAGGATTACCCAAGAGACAGTGTAGTGCCCTGGTTACACAGTAAGGCCCTAGCCCTAAGCAGACTTTAGTTTGCATCCTTCTCATCACATACTGGCTCTTTGGTCTTGGATGAGTGTCATTAATTTCTCCACAGTTTCCTTTTTAAAATAAGGATAAAATATTTACCTTGTAAAGTGGGGGTGAAAATAAAATATTTAATGCTTCATGTATAGTAGGCCTTCAATGGATTTTATTTTTAAATTTTCTAGCACAGTGCCATGGTCCTGATGCTTGGATTAATGCATAATTAATATATAATTTTCTGTTCCTTTAATTCCACAATTTCTTTTCTTTAAATGCCTTTATATTCTGTATCTTAATAATGAAAAACGTTCTTATATAGAGATTATTATGCAAAAGCAATGATTTCACATTATGTGTTAGTGTACACACAAAAAGCACAAATTGGCTCATTTACTACACACATAATTTCTAAGAAATCAATACTATTATTATATTTATATTAGAAGAGAAGGAACTGAAGCATAGAGAGGATAAGTCCTTTGCCCTGACAATGCTGAAGAAGTAGCAAAAGTAGCCTTAAAAGTGTCCATGCTCTAACCACTGTTAGAATGATTTCATCATTCTGGAATGATTTCATCATGTGATCACATTAATAAAGGTATTATTTATTAGTAAGGCTTTCTTTTTTCTTTTTTTTTGTTGGGGCCACTATAGCCTTTTGTGTGTATATGTATGGGGGGTCACTTTTCTAGTAGGAAACAAATCTAAAGTAAAACTGTGTTTAACAATTCAGAACAATAAGATCAGAGATCTTATCTACTTAGGGCCCTACTTTAAGGAGTAATGTCTTACTGCTTTGTGCTCCAGCTGCCTATGATCTCTTTTAGTCAGATATATTTTCAAAACATGAGGACTGTCTGGATCAGTCAAAACTGGAAATACTAAGAAGAGCAGGTTCTTAAGAGTCTTACTATAGTTTTTGGTTAATGTTGTTGTTGCTATTGTTAAATGCAGATAAATTACTTTCTTTTCTAATCATCTACCCAGTGTAGTTTTTTTTGGTGATCTACTTTAGCTGTATTTTCAATTCAAGATTGACTATGTCTTTAACTATAAGTTGCTTTTTTGCTTTACTTCAGAGAAGATAGAGTCATTTGTTTTGAAGGTGAACACATTAAAATACTTTGGACTGTATAGCTGTAATTTATCTACTTAATACCAAATTCTTTGTCATTAAGAAGGTCAGATGACACATTGACAGACTACACACACAGTCAGATACAAACACACACATACATATTCATACTGTGATGGTTTGAAGCTGTATGTTCCCCAGAAAAACATGTTCTTAAATTTAACCCATTCCTGTGGGTGTATATCCTGTGCGTGTACTTAACTGAGATAGCCTTATCAAAAGATCCTATTTGACACCACTGACCCATGTCAATCAGGATGAGACTTAATCCTATTATGGGAGTCCTTTATAAATGGAATGACATTCAGACCAAAAAAATCAAGAAGTGGAAAGCAATGAAACTTGGAAGAGTAGGAAGAGGTCAGCAGATGCTGCCAAGGATTGCTAGCAGCTGGTCTTTGGGAAGAAAGCATCACCTTGATAATACCTTGATCTGGACATTTTTTTCAGCCTCAAAACTGTAAGGTAAGAAATTCCCATTGTTAAAGCCAACCCATTTCGTTGTATCTACTTTGTAGTCTAGGAAGCTAAAATACATACTCACACATACATACTTGCTACAATACAATAGTGTGATATATATATATCTTACTAATAAGTACTTTTGAATTAAAAAAAGATTAAATGAGACACTTTCCAGTTCCCATGGATGAAACACATAATACGCCATAAGAAATGCAATACATGTAAATAAAATAGTGGATGGAGAACTAGCTAGCTAAATATAGATAATCCATATTTAAAGAATTGGCATTAATTAAGGGATTCAAAGAACCTATTCCTAATTTTCAAAAGTGGACTATGGAAAGTAACCACAATTGTTCCTTAAATTCAGACAACCAATTAGAGTGACACATGAGGTATACTAAAAGTTGGGTTGATGATAGTTTTGAAATCTAGGAATGAAATCTGTTTACTCTATAATCCTGGAGGATAAGTCTGGCTAATTTATTAAAAGTGCTGTCATTTGAAATGAACATGAGACTTGTAATACCAGGACTGATTTCATATATCAGAAAAAATAAGTTACTTTTTGTTAATATTTTAAAATAAAGCTATAAATTCAGTGAATCAAAAGTTTGAGAAAGCTATCTGAGCCAAACAATTGGACCTTATCAAACACTTGGCAATGCAGTGGGTTTTCATTTATGTCTCATGCTGCTCAGAAGCAGGTGCTCTATGCTCTCTATGCTCATCCTCTATAATCATATATGGAAAGGGTATACATCATCACAAAGTTACATTTACAACCATTTTAATTTGGTAGGTGGAAAGGATGGGAAAAATTTTACATGGAATGGCACAACTTTACCACAGTTACTAGAAAAACTATTCAAAGTACTGTTTATTTTGTTATTTGTTAGTTTGAAAGGGGCACTTTCAGTAGATTTTTAAAAATATACAAGTATACCGTGATGATGTTTTATAACCTTTGCCATGATTACAGAGGATGAGCACAGAGAGGCTGCTTCTGAGAGGCACAGGCATAAATGACTGTTTAGGCTCCCTTCAACAGGATGAAGCTTAATCAATACAGTCTGAAGGTATGGAGGGAAATTGCTTCTTTTCTCTACCTCTTGCCTGGAATATTTCTGTTAGTAACAAGGAGAATGCAGGTCATAGCCTAGCAGTCAAACTCCTCTTTAACCACTAAGATCCAGGTCAGATGTTATTTCTTTCCTTTTTTCCTCTGTGACCTATTAGCATGAGGTTCTGAGATTTTTATTGGGGTGCTTAACATATTTCAATATAATTTTATTTTCAAAGGCACGTATGTTCTCTCTTTGCAATATTACTAACCTTTCACAGGGTAACAACATTAAATGTACATCTCAAAAAAATGTGCACCTCATTGGTTCATTCATTTGTTCAACAAACATTTGTTAAACACCTAATCTGTTCCAGTTACTATGCTAGTGGTTGATCGTACAATTTACAAAAAAGTTTTCACCAAGTGCCATCATATCATATTGGAAACACTGACATGTGAATGTATGATTATAATATCACTTCAAATGTATTATGAAAGGCAAAGTGCTTTGAAAGCTCATAGAAGAACCCCAACATGGAATTAGTGGGTTCAAGAAATAATTCTTGGAAGAAGGGATATTTATTTATATGAAGGTTGGAGGATCAATGGGAGGAAAATTTATGTATAAAGAGTTGGAGGTGAGATAGAACATGACTGGGAGATAGGAAAAATTCTGCTTGGCTGAGGTGTAGAATAAAGCCTACTGTTTCAACAAAGTGCTAGGATATCAACAAATGCTGAATAAAGACTAAAGAATAAATCTCTGAGAACAATACTGCATGGGTGGGCAGATCTACAGAAAGGAGCATCTGTTTCTTCAGCAGCAGGATTTGGTGACAAAGGACATCAGCAAGGTAGTTTAGAGTCTGCCTCTTGTCATCACTCAGTCCAACAGTATGAATACCAACCAAAACCTTCAGTGATACGTCAAAGAATTCTCTGTGTTCTGGGGGGTTGGTGGTCGTCAAGAATGGCCTGCCCATCAGTGGCCTTGGTCTTTTCTGCTATCAACTCATGATAAATAAACAAAGACTGATACTTAGCACATGAAAGGCATTTTAGCAAATTTGCTGTCCAGTTCTTTATCTTCCAGCTTCTGTGGATTTTATAAGAATCATCTTTTCTTTTTCCATCTATGCTTCTTTCATTTAAAACTACATATTGAGCAATTTCACTTCTAGCTATATTACTGGTTGAAAATATGTTCTCAAACAAATATGTGTACATGCATGCCCATAGCAACACTATTCATGATAGTTAAAAGGTGAAACAGCCCAACGGTCCACTGATGAATAAACAAGTTGTACTATATCCATCCAATGGAATATTATTTAGTCATAAAAAAACAGTAAAGTCCTCATACATGCTATGGTGTGGGTGAACCTCAAAAAACATGCAAGTGAATGAAGGCAGACATAAAAGGTCACATATTGTATGATTCCATTAATATGAGACAGACATAATAAGTAAATCCTTAGAAATAGAATGCTGATTGGTGGTTTCCAGGGACTGAGGGGAGCGGAGACTGGGGAGCAACTGCTTAATGGGTAGGGAGTTTCCATTTGGGGTGAAAAATGGTTTGGAATGAAATAGAGGTGGTGGTTTCACAACATTGTGAATGTATTAAATGTCACTGAATTGTTCACTTTAAAATGATTAATTTTATATGGGGTTTCTTGTGAGGGTTTCTTGCAGATTATCCAGCCCACCTGCATTCACACATACTCCTTCTTAGGAGTCAAACAGGCCATCATCTATGTGTAATTCACCACTCAAGCAAAAAGCTACTATTATTTATTTAGCATCCCTTGTATACTTAGCACTTGATGTATATTCTCTCCCTTAATCCTCACCATAACGCTATGAAATAATAGCCTTAATTTTACACATGAGGAAATTGAGGTTGTTTATATGGAAAGTTTACATCAGCTGCTTAAATTCATGCAACTAATAAGAGATAAAGCTAGATTTTTCCATTTTCTTTCATTTGAAAGCCTGGACTTTTTATTTCTGCCCCAATATACCCTCTTTGTCATGCGTATGATGATCCTACATTCATAGAGTTTTAAGTGAATGTCAGATCAGTCCAGGTAAGTATCATGACACTACACTCTAAACCTACTGTCTTTCTTCAAATAATGTCACATCTATGTTTCCTTTGCATGACCACTGTGTGTCTTATATATTCAGATAGACCTGGGACAGGAGCAGCATAAAACACAACCAGTCAATTCCCTAGATTTTTAACATGGAGAAATACTCCTTAATCATAAAAAGGTAACGGGTTGAAACCACTTAAAGCCATGCATCACTTCCTAATTTAAAATGATGCCTATCCTAATAATGTAATTTCACAGAACAATAAACAAAACAGCCATCTATTTGGTTTTTATATTTCATCTCAGGATCAGGAACAAGGGTTTCTGATATTTGAGAGGATTCTTTGGGCAATCTCTGAGAAAAGTGTTTAAGAAAATCACTATGTGGATAATAAGCAAGGAATGGATGGGGATCTTGTCTGTCAGCTTTCACCCTCTGGCTTATAAAGCATAACAGCTGCTGCTCCTTGGAGAAAGGAAACTATGGGGATCTAAGAAAGTGTTTCCATCTTCCAAAAGTAGGCTATGTTCATGTCTAATCAATTCTCTGGTTCATTAGAATGGTTAATTGCTGAGAAAGTCATCTGATCCAAACAATTGGACCTTATCAAACACTTGGCAATGCAGTAGGGTTTTCAGTCATCAACCTCAATGGACTCAAAAGGGGGTGATTTATTTGGCTTTAATCAGAGCAGATGCTATTATAAATCTTGACTCTGCTTTTCTTCAGGGTCATAGTGGGCTCAGATTACATCAGATTACAGCTGGTTCTAGTAGAAAGAGTATACACTTTGGAATCAGACAGACCAGGCTTTGAAATCACCTCTTTGACTTACAAATTACTTGACAACTTACTTGAATTTTGCAAGTATGTTTTCTCATCTGCACAATAATGAAGTCAATACCTACTGAATATAGGGAAAATGTAAAGCAGTATTCGATAATAACCCACTAGTATATTCTAGTTCTCTTCAGTTATCCTTATAATTCAAAGGGAAGTATCAACAAGTAGTTTAAAAGAACTTAATTTCTTATCTTGCTTTACCTATTACTTATTAAATAACTTTGGTAGAAAACAAAGCAGACTGTTTACTTACATTTTTTTTTGACAATTGTATCATAACTCTGGAAAATGGAAACAGTACTATTCTAATAAATCATCTTAACAGCTCAGTAAGTTTTAATGTTGGCTTAGCACTTTTATCTGTTTTAAGAAAAATGATATAGAAATAGAGTACTCTGCTATTATTCTGCTGCTGCAAACTTGCAGAACACATGGCAAAGGCACTGATCATTAACAAGAATACATTGTATACTCTGGACTTTGTTCTTTCAAAACCTCATCCCAGATTTAAAATGTAAGTCCAAAAATAGTGACAGAGTAAGCCCTTTTTCAGTATTTCAATTTTCTTATTTCTCAGTCTGGTTTTTTAATTGAAAAAAAAAATTTTTTAATACCAGTGTTACAAGATAGTTAAAACAAGATAATAACTACAGTACCAATACATCCTCTTTAGTCAGTGGTTACTTCCCCTACTCCCTTTTACCCTGACCCCCGCCCCCCCCCCCCCAATTTTTCTTCATTCTTCATTCTTAAGGGATTTGGGACTATGTCTGCTTTGACTGCTTCAGGTTGAGAAGGTACATAGATATTATGGGCCAGTGGAACGGAATTATTTTGTTACTTAAAAATACTCCTTGCTTTTGGGATTGGCTGATCCATTATTATCCTTTTGTTAGTTGTCCGGGGTAAGCCCAAAGAATTGAAGAGTAGCAGTTGATTGCATATCTCCTGGGTTTCAGGGCTCAACTGGCATAGGAACAATCTGAAGCCTTTAAGTCTCTGAGAAATACACTTAACAGGTAAACTGAAAATTATAGGTTCACATCAAAGGAATAGAAGAGTCCTGATTAGGGGATTTATAAATGAGTTTACCTATGTTATACTGAGGAAATGGGTTTTCATATATTCCCCGATAGGGTCCACTGAGGGCATGTTGATTTCATGAGGCTGTGTGACTTGCCTATGGGTCTGGATATCATCATGGAATTTGGTTTCATAACCTCACTAAGGATGATACCCATGGTGTTCAGGTAGACCTCAATTCATACATGTAAATTGAGAAGTGGGAAACAGTGGGAGGGACACAAGAAATTGAGGATAGCCTAGAGAGGACACCATGGGATTTGCAGTTAAAGTCAACAAATATGTATTGAATTACTGCTCTTTATAATTCCCTATGGCACATACAAGATAAGTTAGGCAGATCTTCAAATTACTCACATTGAATTAGATATAAGAATCTGATTCCCAGGGAGAACTTTGAGTAAATAATATCCAAGTTTGGGAGGGGGAGCAGGTTTGATTTCCTGAAATAAGTGTGTGTTTGTATGTGTGTAATTTAGGGTAGTTTGATAAGAGTCTCAAAGGTTCATATGTGTATGTGCAGGAAATGTCAGCATTTACTTCTTTCCAATGCTGTGTCTGGTAACAACTCCTAGAGCACAGTGTAGAAAATGATCCTGAGTTTGCTTCTGGACTTGGCAGAGGGCTTGGCAGGTGGCCCTGGTCAGAGGGGCAGTTAAGTGATAAAGATGGGTGAAAGGCAAATGTGTTTTCAATTTACTGCCCTACGGTCCACAGAATAAATTTCAAGCTTCTTTTGCACGAGATACAAAGCATATAGGCCATATAGCATCTTATGCTCCAGCATAATATACTAGCGTAACCAAAATACCTACAGTTTATATAATGTGCCACCCTGTTTCACATATCTAAGACCTTGTTCTGGTTAATCTCTTTTCCTGAAACAATTTCCCTCTCAACCCAATATCATTCTTCTAGATAAAGCTTATCTTTCAAGTTTGAATTCAAAAGACTTCTGATTTCACTCTTTACCAAATATATCTGACTTCTTTTGTTTCCCCATATTATCTTTAGTGAATGTGTGTACTTACATTCAATACCATGCATATCAGAGTGTATTAGTTATCTCTTGTTGGGCATATGCCAGGACTGACATAGCTGAATGGATGGTTTTGGCCCAATGTTTCTCATTAGATTGTAGACAAGCTGTCAACTGGGCTGCAATCATTTCAAGACATGATGTGACTGCGGATGAAGGATCCTCTTCCAATCTCATTCAAGTGGTTGTTATCAGGTCTCAGTTCCTTTCAAGCCATTGGACTAAAAGTCTCAGTTCCTAGCTGCATTATATGGGCTCTCCATAGGACGTCTCATGACATGACTGCTTGTTTACCCCAGCAGGAGTGATCCAAGAAAGAGCAAACAACCAAGAAGGAAGCCACAGTCTTTTTAATAACCTAATTTTGAAAGTGACATCCTATTACTACTCTGCTACTCTACAACAAGCAGGTCAATCAGTACAGCCCACACTTCAGGAGAAGAATTACACAAGAGCAAGAATACCAGGAGGCAGGAATCATTTGGAGCTATCTTAGAGGCTGCCTACAGCATAAGCATCTTCTGTAGCATGATGAGAAGCTCCTTTCAGGCTGAAACTAACAATTTCTCTGAGTTTCCCTATCATCTACCCTATCATCTACTACTTTGGCATAGTAAATATTAAAGAAAGGAGGAAGAGAAAGAAAGGAGAATGAGAAAGATGGAATTTTCAAAACCAAATTACAAGCAATTGGAAACAATCAATCCATAAAACTATTGTTTGAATGATGTAAAATTTTAATAATTTAGTCAAGATAAAATTACATAGAATTTCCAGCAGTGTGATCCTTGAATATGGTATTTAATAGAAAAAGTAATTATAGCTTAACAACTGTTATATGGGTCTGGAATAGAATCACTGAAGTTAGAAATATAAAGTCAATTATATTCATTCTCCGAGTTCATCGGGCTCCAGGTCCTCGAAGTATATTTTGTGACTGTCAAAATGCCACGTGACTGAAACACTGACATTTACAGATGTAATAATGAGAAGCTTAATTATCTTGATTTTTCAATGTTAAAGTTATCCGAAGTGATTTCTAGTTTAGGCTGATTTCCCCTCAAAATCAAAAATAAAAATAAAAAAACATCCAATATTAAGCTTTAATAATACTTAATATTGAAATTTAGCTCTCTCTTTCCCTCCCTAAACACTTAAGTGATGGGAAAACACAAAAGTTTAAAATCTGGCTTTGCCCTCAGAACCTAGTCTACCTACAACCAGATAGACAGGTTATCAAATATTCATACTATAATACCAATATGCTGTACAATATTTCATACAAAATATGGCAGGGCCATAAATAAAGGGTAATTAGCTCTGCCTGGCATAAGTCAGGAGGTCATTCAAATTACTGGTATGAACTGGATATTTAATGATGAAAAAGAAGATATACAATGGTTTGTCATCTTCTAAAAAGAAACAATTAATAAGAGGGAGATAAGTTGGTTATGGATCAAACTTCTTGAAATTTATCGAATTTTAATAAGAGTTCAATTTTACTTTAAAAGACATTATTTGTTCTCAAGTTGTACTGAATTTCAACAAACTTCTGACTTCATAAACATTAATTTAATTTAGAAAATTATAAATTATTTACTATTCCACATAAAATAGGAACATCTCAGCTGTATTTTCAAGTAAAATAAAGTGATGATGGAAGAATACAAAACAAAGCATTTCCTGTTAATGCTCAGGGAGGCAACCATAATATTTTCCAGTTCAGATTAACTGTGATTGATTTTGTAGCAATTTAAATGTACAAACGATAAATTTATTCACATGAGTTAATTTGATTGCAGCCTCAGAACTAATAAAGCACAGTTTGAATGCTTTCAAACCTGAATTCCTGTATCCATTTTCTTTGCATTTATGATCATATTAGTCACAAATTTAAAATAGAAAAATATTGTTAGGAGAGATTTGACTATATTAATTGTACTTTTAAGATATAGCATTCTGATGTTTGTATTTAATTCTGATTAATTTCCAAAATTGACATTGCAGATAAAAGATATATTAAATTCAGCTTGACTACATTTTCAATTTATTATCATACAATATACTGAAGATTAATCACAATTCCACTGCTAGAAAATTAATGGTGTTATAAGTCTTGTTTTAATTTCTAAAGAGAGTTGGAACAGGTGGGAAATGACACAATATAACTTGACAAGACTATGCATGTCTTTAACACAATCAGTGGGTTCTCTTGAAAAAAAATCTGGTTTCTGAAACACTAGAATAGTAATTTAATTGCCACTTTTTAGCATTAAAAATGGCTATCTTCTCTTGGAAATGCAGTGGCTTACAAAGATGTGAATGTGGTGACAGGGATGGCTTGGTGGGAAGGCATCACTGCACAAAATTTAAAGTTGGAGCAGTATATACAATATGATCTTGCAGAAAGATCTCTTAGATTAAAAATTCAAGCCTGTTTCATACCTTTCCTCAACTCACAGCAGCCATTTTCCACGCCCAAATAAATGAGAAGATCTAGGTCACTGGATATAAAGACTAGCCTCTAAAGCTTTCTTGTTTCTTTCATTCCACAAAGATCATTTTCAAATCTTCCACATGTCAGGTATTTTGATGTGCCCTAGAAAACCAGATGAATGAGAGATGGCCCCTCAACCCAAGAGTACATGGAAGAGTAGGAGATGCACTTTATTATGCCCAGGTGTTTTAGTTTCCTAAGGCAGCTTAAAATGACTTAAACAACAGGAACTTATTAGCTTGCAGTTTAAGGTCAAGAAAATGTCCAAATGAAGGCAAGATCAAGGCAATACTTTCTTCCTGAAGACGGGCTGCTGGTGACCTTTGGCTCCTCTGTCACAGGGCAAGGCACATAGTAGAGTCTGCTAGACTCTCCCTTCTCTTCTGGGTTTTGTTGATTTCATCTTTGTTTCCATGGTTTTTTTCTCCCTCTTTCTTTGTATTGATTCTGTTTATAAAGGACTCCAGTTATAGGATTAGGTCCCATTGTGAAAGAGGTGTGTCATGCCTTATCTGAACTAGCTTCATCAAAATATACTACTTACAATGGGCTTGCAACTACAGGAATAGATTACATTTATGAACATGCTTTTCTGGGATACACACAGCTTCAAACTACCACAGTAGGAGAGTGCTTATAGAAAGAAGAAAACAAATTTAAGGCTTATTTCTGAAGGTTAAGACTGGATATGGGACTTGAAAAATGTCATTTTTCCCTGCCCATATTTATTTCTATTTAAGCTGGCAGTCTTCTGTTTCACCATTCTCCATAAGTGCCTTATTCTCTTTTGCTTTCATGTCCAAAATTGTCATTACAATTTCTTCAAATGAGAAGGCTAAAACAATTCAATATGAACTTTTCTCTCACTCCTTTACCTCACCTTTATTTTATTCCCTAGTTCCACTGAAGCTTTCTCACACATTCATTCACTTTTTAAGATTTATTCCCCTTTATAACAACTACTATTGTTCTTTAGTAGATTTCACATCGGGAAAAAAAGCAGATCAATGGCAGAGTTTTTTTTTTTTTTTTGTAAAAACATGGTATGAGCATTCAATGCACAAATATTAAGACAACATCACTAAAGGAAAGGATTAGGCATTAGAAATCCAATTCTAAAGGCTATAAGCACTAAGGGCTCCTTTTCAATTTTATTGTAAAGTAACTCAACTCTTGCTTATACTAGGTCACTTTAACCATGTTTCATGATTTGATAATCTCGACCTTCTAGAACTTTGTGGCCTAAATATATATCTTAACACCTGGAGACAGCAACTTAATCACTCAGAACCCTGGCAGGAAACAGACAAGACAGTCTGTTAGGGAGAGATGAATAAAGAAGAAAATTTATAAATATGTGACAGGGTGTAGGACACACACAAGGATATTGCAGCCCTCCAGGGCAAGCAGCAGCAGGAAGCTAATGGGGCAAGGATGTCTCTTTGGGGTAGGCTACCTTATATGAACCTTAACTTTTAGTAAAAGGATGCAGAAAACCTGCAAGGAACTGGCAGAGTGAAGTGGGTGGGGCTTATATATCCCGAATTTATACTTCTCCCTCTTTCTAATCTTGTCCTAGTGCCTCCATTATCTGAACTCAGGAAGCCAAAGGTCAGGAATCACAGGTCAGTGTTCCTAGAACACTGTTCCTAAAAGGCTAGAGTAGTATGGAGAGGGTTTCTGAAAGAAAAACAGATCGTGTTTGGCACAGAAGATGTTTTAACAATTTGCCAATGTAACAAAATAAATCCTGCCAGGCAATGGCAATGTTAATTCCTTTTTTCTTCATATCATCTTGAACAGTTTATTATTTTCGTTGCTAACACTGTAGAACTAGCTACCACGCCCACCCTGGGACATCTTTTTAATAAAGGGAAAACATTTTCTTTTCACATAAGAATGATAAGATACATCATTTAGGAATATGGGAAAATTATTAGAAAACTGGAAATGCTGGCTTTAGTGTCAATGATCTGTTTTGAGCTTTTATTGCTCCACCAAAGGTTGAAGGCTTTCCTGATGATCTCACTTTCTCATTATATTGTCCTCTATGGCTATTTTAAGAAGATATGGTACAGCCTAGTCTTTCTCACTCTCAAGCATACTACTGGAAGACAGTAATGATGATTTAAGTTTACAAATCCATACTATTGGGATTAAAGGTCATTAATGCCCAAATGCCCTTGCCTTAAATTTCTGAAAGCTAGGTATAAAAGTTAATATTAATGTTTGGGAAAGTAATAAGAAAGGATAACATCATGGAAAGTGCACAGTAAGCTAAGATTTTTGTGTTAGTTATTAGTGCTCTTCATAAAATATTTTTGGTTCCCCTTCGTGGCATAGGTTGTGATTATACTTCCCTGACTTTTGTGGTTAGATATGTCTCTGTGACTTGCTTTTGCCAATGATATATGTCAGTTCTGTAAGGAAACTTTAAAACCTGGTGTATGATTCATAATCCTACCTCTTTTTCCATCTGTTATGAGGCCAACCATTGTTCCAAATAGTGGCTACTCTGACTGCCTAAATCCTGAAGTGAGTATAACTTGAAAGATACATGCCATCATGAAGAGATAAATCTTAACTGTTTTCAGAACCTGAAATTTGATGCTATTTGTTGCCAAGGTATAGCACATGCTGACTGATACAATCTTCAGGGGACTTAGTTACCATCACTGATATCTTGTTTCTATACCATGATGGTATGTTTTCCTCAAAACCCTGATTCTTCTTATATTTTTTAAAAAAGCAAAAATATACTAAGAGGCAAGTGCATTTTGTGAGTTGATGTATCTGGGAAATATAATCCTCCAGAGATTTCTGGAAAATTAAATGTTAAATACAAATAATTTTGTGTTTTGTAAGTTATAACATTTGGTATAAGACATACAAAAAAAGAGTGTGAATATTATGGTAATATAAAGTAACAGATGCACTTTCAGTGGAACGTACAAGTGACATTTCTAAAATGTATGCTTCTGGAAGTGTGTTATAGCTTTTCAGAAGAATTTCGAAATATTACTCCTCTGAAAAAGCAAATCCCTGAATTATAACACTAAAAGCTTACCTCTTATGTGATTTCCTCTCCTATTTGTTTCATGGATACTTTCCCCCAATTTTGGGGGGCTTCCTAAACCTTCTAGAGACTTTTATGTTGCAGTACATCTTTTAGAAATATCAAAGGGGAGATAACTTTTTAAAAAAATAAGAAAATAAGAACTCTGATAACAAAAGCAATTTACCTTTGGATGTAAAAACTAAATGGGCTTAAAAGTCCCTGAGAATGCTTTTTCTGTTTCAACCAAGACTGCTCTATGGAGTGGGAGAAAAAAACAGGGATTACAATTAAAACAAAATTAATCAGCTGAAACATACTACATATGCTTCAATGATTAACAGGAATATTTTATTTCTATCAGTTATGCAGATGAGAACAAGGCATTTAAGGTTTTCCCAGTTCACATATTAATTCAGAACATGTGAAATAATTTGAATGAAAATGACCTGAGGCAGATCTCAAAAACCTTGTATACAAGAGTCCATGAAGTTTGATTCTGTGGTCAGGGACAAACTATACCTGTTATTTCTGATCCAAGGGGTCTAAGCACTCCCCATTAAGAATCACTGCCCAAGACTGGCACCTTGATGTCATATAAGGGCACTGGACATTGACTTTCTCCTTTTTGCATTTACAGCTACCATGCTTCAACATCCTAACAAGACTGAAAAGAATACATTATCCTGTTGATTTGTTTTTCTTGATTAAGAATAAACTATTCTTTCATTTCTTATTCAAGTGACTTATGATTTGAGATTTATTACAAGGAAATAACTCTCTAAATCTCTGTAGTTGTAAAAATTATACTTTTACATCTTATTCCATTTAAAATTATATCATTTGTCTCTGGCTTCCTTGAACTCAGACACTTCTAACTTTATCCACTCTTTTCTTTGGAGAATGTTCTTAAGAATTTAAATTGATTAGACCATATTATTATCATTTTGTTTTAAAATTTTTCTGCCATTGTCCATGTCTCTGCAAGCATATCTTTTTTTATTTTTTTTGTTTGAATTCTGCAGGCTCTCTCCTTTCTCCTGAGATTGCTGAGAGATTTCTGAGATTTCAAAACATAACAAAAACATTGTTTAATTTTATAGATTTTAAAAATAAGTGGACCCTACTAGTTGCTTTTGCAAGCTAAATTTGCATTTGTTTATGTTTTTCTTTAAGGACACAAATATTAGAATAATTAGAAAATAATTCACAAAAAATGAATTAAATTCACCATCCTCAAGTCCCACTACTAAGATATAATCACTATTACATTTTTGGTTTTTATTCTTTCAGTATATTTTATGTTAAATGTACATATATTTTAAAAATAAAAATAGATTTAATGTTCTACATTTTTACCCTTCATTATTATTATTTTTAAAGAAGCTTTACATTACATAAATGCTACATCAAAAAGAAAGGGGGATTCCCAGGTACCTCACCCCTCCCCTTCCCACACTTTTGCCCATTAACAACATCTTTGATTATTGTGGTACATTTGTTACAACTGATGAACACATATTGATGTACTACTACTAACCACGATCTATAGTTTATATTATGGTTAACACTTTTCACTGCACAATTTTATAGGTTTTACAAAATGTATAATGCCTGTAACCATCACTGGAATGTTATGCAGAACAATTCCAATGTCCCCCAAATGTCCCATGTGACACCTATTTTTCCCCTTTCTCTTTCCTCAGAACCTCTGGTGACCACTGCCTTTATATCTATATTACAAGTTCTTTCGTTGCTAGAATAGTAATAGTAACTCCATTTTAGTTCATAGTTGTATTCCCCCCTCTTGTTTGTTCATTCCTCAATCTTGAGGGTTTTGGGATGTTGATTCCTACTCTGCTTTCAACTGAGAGGGCTTAGGTCCCATGGGGCAGATGAGTGGCAAGACAGTTCTATATCTATTCTGCAAGCTGTTTGTTTGTTTGTTTTTCTGGGAGGTACCAGGGAATGAATCTGGGACCTCATACATACAAAGCAGGTACTCAACCGCTGAGCTATACCCACTCCCCCAAACTGTCTTTTGATTTTTTTCTGTTTATCTATTTTCTTACTCACTGCTTACCACCTGTTCCCCTTTGCCAAAATCTCTGCTTTTAGGGCCAAAGTAACAAATGTTTCTATTAGTTGCATTTTTTTCTTCCCTTTCTATAAACATGTACTCTCTTTTGTACAGACTGGGTAATTAGGCCCACATACATTTCTTTACGGTCTTAAGCACTGTCAGTGCTTATTCACATACCCATGTCAGTTCTATGTCTTCACGTTATGAATCCATGGACTTTCATTACTAGATATCAGAATCCCATGGTTTTCATGAACTTTATGGTAGGGAATTTGCTTCAGTCCTAAATGATTGAATTCTTCCTTTGATAGTATTTCATTACATAGTATATATTTTCAATATATTTATAATTATTATTAGCTTACACACTTGATTTCACAACTGAGTATATCTAAAAGTGAGATCCCAACTCATCATGGACTGATAAATTTAAAGTAAGGACTACTTATTTATCATTTTATGGACAATGGCTTGTGCCCAAGTAGAGAAGAAAGGATAATATGTTCATTAGTCAAATAATGGGTGTGTATATAAGAGAAGAGGGAATCAATAGTGAAATAGGGAAGAGAAGGTATTCTCTCATGCCATTTGTCCTGCCTCTTCTGCCAGGTGGCTATTTCTAGGCTTCCTAAAGGACCTGGGTAAGTGCACCAGAGTAACAATAATAATAACAGCTAACATTGCTCCAGGGCTGTCCTTGTACCTGGGACTGGGTTTAGAACTTTATGGATTATGCCATTTAAACCTCCCAACAACTCTGTAATTACCTCATTTAAGAGAAGTTACTTAGCAAGGTCACAATACTGCTAAGTGATGGGGCTGGTAGACACTCCATCACGGTAATGTTATCAATGTAACACATGTTCTTAAAATGCTTCTTCTTAGTCTTTACTTTCTGAACAATAATTAATTATTGATTCACTAAATTCTGAACCTCTTGTCAATAAGGATGGTGAAGTTTCTGCTCTATGCATCAACTTATTCCTTCTCACTTGATGGTTGCCATGCTCCTCCCATTGTCTGCAGGGCTGGAGATACATAGTTTTGCCCACAGATTCAGCATAATCTGGCATAGCCTTGATTTCCCTCTGCTGGAAAAGGAATAAACTGGGCATATAACTTTGTGCACAATGGAAGATTTGTAAAGGAGACAAAACTACACCACCATCTGTGGTAGTCTATAAACACTAAAATAATTACACGTATTTTATTATTCCCTTTGTTTCATCCCAATAAAGTGTGCAGTGTCCTCTACAATTACAATGAAATAATATAGCACACTGTATAGGAAACAGTATTCAGACCTGACAAAGGAACCTGAAATTATACATTTTAGAAGAAAATTCTAAAAGCAAGCAAAACATAAATTAAGGATGCACAAAAAAAAAAAGAAAAGAAAAGAAAAGAAAAGAAAAAAGAATCTGATTCTCTCTAGAAACAGTGTTACTTCTTCGTGGCAACATTTAAAAATATTAAATCCTGTGGCTATAATTCCTTTTGTGGCTAACCTATAACCCAGATGGGAAAAGTCTATGATTTTGGGTTATCACTTACTCTTTCACACTCCTGAGAATACTTTCATTCATTTTCCTTGTAATTATCCTGATCTGAGCAAATGGTTAAATAGTGGTTTAAGGACATGCATCACAATTTTAGGATTATTAAATAAGATAGATTGAGTTAAAATATTATACAGAAAACATGATTTTTATGATTTGGTGAATATTTCCTTTCATCCACATAGCATAGGGAAGTCTTATTTTTAATTTTACCTTAAATAGCCGCACTTTGAATACTATTGTTATCACCAGGTTATAGAATAAAACAAAAAAAAGAAAGAAAAATCCATATTTTGCAGCTTTTTAAAGAGTCACCACAGTAAATTCTAAATGACAGAAACTGTGTCTGATCTATGGTCCAATTTGCATTGCACATATTTCTCCAGTATTCTGTCATATATTAGACAATTTCAAATACTGGAATGCTTAAGCATTTTAAGCTGAATACAAAGGAGCATAATGTTAAGAACACAAATTTTGAACAAGGTCCAAATCCCTAACACTTATTAACTGTCTGTCCTTGGGCAACTATTTAATTAACATCCACCCAGTTGGACAAACCTTGGCTCGTTACTTTTTTCTCACCACCTCATTCCATCAATTACTGAGCAGTATACTTCTCTTGCCTCTGTCTCCATTCACTTTTCTCTATTCCCCCAGTCATTACTTGCTTCCAAGTGCCATAATCTTTCTCCTCGACCCCCACAAAAGCCTCCTTCAGCATTTTTCCTCATCCATTTGTGCTCTTCTCCAATCCATCCTCTATGGAGCAGTCAGAATGATGTTTTTGCAGTACAAATCTGATGATATTTCACTTCTAAGTAAAACAAACAAACAGAATACAAACAAGCAAATAAGCCTTCTGCCTCCCCATTCCCTTTAGGCTAATCTCTAAAATTCATAAGTGGCCCACAGGGAAGGTTGTACATGAGCCAAAGCCTCCTTTCCATTCTCCTCACTCTGCATCGCAGTCATACAGGCTGTGTTTTTTTCCACCAAAAGTGCCAGACTCCCTTTCTATCTCAGGACCTTTCTTTGTGCTTCTTTCTCTGCTTAGAATCCTCCCCTGAACCTCACCCCCATTGCAAACCTTCGCTGGTTGTCTATTTCTTATTCTTCAGGGCTCAGGATAAATGTCACTTACTGAGAGAAACCTACCCTGACCGTCCAGACTAGGTCAGGCTTGTCTGTTATAGATTCTCAGTACTACTCTGGATTTCTCTGTAGGCACTCAAAATTGGTAGGTGACCTTTACTTTTTTGATACAGTTTCAAACTTCTGTCAATCTCTGTAACAATGTGACTAATATTAATCTGGCAATTTTTTTCCCGGTCTTTATGTAATACTAATTAAAAGCATGGATGAAAGAGACTAAGATAATCACTTTAAAGACTCAGAAGTGATTTGTTTATTTGGTATAAACCTGGCATATTAGATCAAAGCTATTATATGCGACTGTTTTGAAAGGATTAATAGGATCATCTATGTCAGAACTGATAAACATTAAAATGAATAGTTAACACTGGAGCACTATATAAATTGCCAAGAAATGTAAACTGGTTTATAGCACTGAGATTTCAGTTGCTTAATTGATGTAGGAACTCATCATTTTTTTATTGTGATGGACCAGGCATATCAGGAAGAGTAAAAGAAGAATACATGCCCATTATAGTAAGGCATTGAAATAACTCTCATGACATCTTTGTGGACAAGAGGGAGGATTATGGTCATGTTGGGGGATTCATAATGTGCTGATTTCAACTGATGTCAATCAGAAGAGAGTTCTCTGTTCTTAATCCTGTTCTTTTCATTTTCATCAAGGAATTGCTTAAAGACAGAGAAGCCATGCTTCTCCAGTGATCACATTACTCAGAGCTGGGAATGAAGGAAGTGGGGACAAGGTTGTGCATCTAGCCTATTAACTGTCAGAACTAATGAAGATCTAAAAATGTCTTGAAAAATTAAAAAAATGAAAACCAGTGTTAAAATGAGGAATGATTATATAAATACAAATCAGGGAAGACTTCTCAGGATGAATAATAGGTGGTATTAAAAAAATCTGGGACTTCTTTAATTGCAGGTTTTTAGGGTCAATGACATGATCACTAGTAAAAATTAAACAGCAGCCGTAACAAATTACTAAAAATCTACTAAAATGCAATATTTACATTTAATTAATGCATATGCAGATCCAGAAAGCATTTTACCTATTTAATTTCCATGCTCACATGTTAAATTCTCATTAATAAACTACAGTGTATGTAAAAAACGACATCCATTAAAAATGTCTCACATAGTATGTGTATATAAACCTATATGCTAAGGGGAATCCCAAGAAAAGAAAAATATAGAACTTGACCCCAAGGCACTTAGAGTTAAGAAAAAGGAGATAATCAGATACAGATCACTATAATAAAAAAATAAAAAAGAAGTTAAATCTTAAGGACTGTGGAAATCAAAAAAGAAGAAGTTTCTCCTGCTCAGAAAGAAAAGAGGCAACTTCTAGAGGGAGGTGGTATTTAAACTAGGCCTTAAGTGAAGAAATACCACACCAGATAGAAGGAGAGTGTGAGAAAGTTAGAGCCACAATTACCTAGGATGAGTTTAGGAATGGTGAGCTACCCAATTTGACTAAAATATAGAGAAAATCAAGGGAAGTAGAAAGAGAACAATTTAAAATAATAGTCCTAGATTGGGACCAAGTAGTGAAGGGGCAGAACTGGCATGATAAGGGGATAGAACATTCTCTGTAGACAATGGTTATCCACTAAATGATTCTGAAAAGTCAAAGACTTGCTAAGAACTATATTTTTGAATAAGACTTGTTTGGGGAATAAAAGTGAACCCTGATATATGTTTAAAAGGTGGAACTGAAATGTGACTGCCATCTCTCACCTCACTTCCTTTGTTTCAATTAATAGTCCTCACCTTTAGGATTAGTCTAATCTAGTTGCCAAATGATTTCTGAGACTGCCTCTCTCTCTATAAGTAATGTTAGTTACATCATCCAATGGTCCTGAAATCAGGCCCAAATATATTACCAGCAGGTTTGCCTCAGTTTAAAAAAAGTTGGCTGTAGGTTAATCTCATTTCCTTACCCTCTGGCCCCTGTTTTGAGGAAAGGAGAGAGACCGGGACTGCTCCTGGATCCCTATACATACACTATGACCACCTCTGCATATTACTTATGCTTTACACTATCACCTGCAGTCCCCTCTTGTGAAGTCCATCTTTTGGACTGAACTTCCTTGTTTGCAGGCTTTTCTGACACATACCTGAGTTACTATACTCTTTGAACATGTTTCTTTGGATTGTCAACTACTCTCCTCTGCAGTGTTTATGAAGTGATTTGTGGACCTAGGGTCACCTAGGATGCTCCTTAAAAATGAGATTCCTGACACCCACTTAGATCCTGTTGATCAGAATGTTTGGCATTGCAACCTATGAAACTACATCCTAAAAACATTTCTAGGTGAATTTTAATGTCATTAAAGTCTGAGTATAAGTTATAAGAAGTTGTCTCTTGCATGAATCATGATAGCTTTAAGGAAAGTCAAAAAAAGAGGTTTTTTGTTCAGCTGGAGAGAAGTATATTTAGAGTGGGTTTGGGGGAGGGCATCCTCCTTGTTCTTAAATATCTAGAGTATTATCATTAACTTGGATGTTAGATTAGATTACAGACCTGTTCCCTCATTTGAAATGCTGAAATTCAAGTAAGACCAAATAAAAATAGCATTTAAACAATGAAATCTGATCAATCATATGCAGATAAAATTTTTTTCTACAAAATTAATGTACTTATGAATCTAACCCCAAAACAATATTTTTCTGCTATCATCAATCTATGTGTTATGTGAATAGAGCACCATGTTCTTGTCTGTGAGTAGAAATACTACTATGAAAACATAATTTTTGCACTTTCATGAATCTTTAAATGTGTATATTAATTCTGCTGAAAGGTATTTTGGATATTTTTATTTTATACTCTTACTCATAAAAAGAAAACTTAAACCACACACAAAAAATGCATGATTAATAATTGCATTTAAATGGTCCATTCTCCTCAATGATTTTATCACTTAATTGAGGTTAAGAGTATGAATGAGCCTGAGTCCTTCCCTTTGTTTTGAATAGAAACAGTCTTATAAAATTCTCATGGGTTGAATAGGTGTTCAGTGGAGTAGTTAAAAGCCAACAACTGTATCTTCAAGGTGAAAAGAAATTAAAATTTTTGAATGAAAGTGTGGGCTTTGTGTAAAATTGCTTAACAACAATATAATTCCATATACACAACAGTTCAAAGCTTTCAGCACTCTCCTGTGTTTCCTAAGGCCTCTGTTTCTGCTTGCTGTAATGATCCATTTACCATTTTCCTTTTGAATATCACTCTCAAAATAATTTTCTTTCAAAATTGTGAAATAGTAATCACATGAAGAAAATGATCATATTATAGAGGAAAAAAATACAAGGGAAAGATGATAGAATGCTTGTCTGATCTCTCAGGTTGTGATTTAACACCAAGATAGAATATGTACATGAATCATTTTGCCCAAGTTTTCTTTCTTTTAATTGAATTAACTAGTGAATTCCATAAAACAACTATAGAAATTCAGTCAAATGAATTAATATTCACCAAATAGACAAATCAAAGTTGTCTTACTAAAATCTTCACTTTGCTACCATTTGGATTGGCATTGAATAGAAATGCTTTTTCTGTATTTTTTCAGCAAATTGCTCATTACAATATCTATGCGAGCAAACCTTCATCAGCAATAGAAACAATTTACACAGAGTGGGAGAGAACTGAATATGAATATTTGGTTGATATATATTATATTAACAGTAGATTTCTATTAGAGTACAAATCCAGATACATCCATTTGTCTTTTAAGTATTTTAAATACAGATTTCACTAATGCTGAAATAAGTCAGTACTCTTTTATAAAATTCTAACAGAAACTGTTCAAAATAATGACTAACATTAAATAATTTAGATATATCAAAAAACCCTAACATTCAGTACATAGTGTCTTAACAGTTTTTAAAATGATAATATGTATTGCATTAGTGAAATGCAGCTTTAGAAAAACCCTTAAGCCTGAAAAGATAGAGTATACTAAAAATGAATTTTCACAAATTTATATGCTTAATTACTAATTTATGGTATGTTTAAATGTATGTCTTCAAACAGAATCAGGAGATCAATCAGGTGAAAAATTACACTTTTTATTTTGGCTTGTAATTTAGAATGTTTTAATTTGTAAACTAAGTCTGTATTCACACAATCACAAAAATTTATTAAGCAAAGAACATCATATCATATATAAGACAAATAAATGATCTTAATGAGCTCACAGACTCTAAGGCAATAATCATAATAAGTAAATAACAAAACAGAGTTTCCACAGACTATTTTGAATAGAATGTTTGCGTCTCACTGAATGTTGTGTATGAAAAATGGGTTCATGGGAAAGTACATTTTGGAAATACTAAATATCATATAGTTTGCTCTTTAAAGTTCACAATGAACATGAGTGGCCGATGGGGAACTGAAAAGATTTTGACTATTCCTGACTATTCCTGTCTAATTACATTTAAAACAGAATTTCCCAAATTTCCATAGGATATTCCTCACTCATATTTCCCCATGCATTATACTTTATTAGCATACTACAGATCTACTTTCCTTGTAACACAATTTGGGGAGTATCTCTAAAGCATTATAAATTATAAATTTGCATGGCGATTGCATACAAATGAAAATGGTTAAACCAAGGCATTAGAAAACTTTTATAAACATGGTAATGTCAGGGGTGGGCCTTGACAGAAGAGTAAGATTTACTAGATACAAGAGAGAAAAGGGAAGTCTAGGCTAAAGATAAGAGCTATGTAAAAGAGCTGTGAAACAAAATGCAATGTAATGGGGTGAGGAGGAGAACTGTTGTTGAAACTGGAAGAGTAGGTATAATACAGGTAATCAAAGGTCTTAAGTACTTTGTTTTAATTTGGACATTTGAACTTTATGGTGCAAAATTTGGAAAGCTATATATACATATGCAAAATATATAAAAATGGGGGCAGTTTTGGATTTCCATTTATAACCACGGATTCTGATGGAAATTCAGATAAAAGATTAGAGGAGGATGATACAGGGATATTAAAATGAGAACTCAAAGAGTAATATGTAATGTGCCATAAACTTTTGCAAGTGGTTGTTTTTAACAAACATTTTTATTTACTCAGTACTTTTTCAGCATCTTCTATGTTCCAAGCACTCTGCTAGTCATTGGTACATGAAAATGAATGACAGAGTACTTACTCTCAAGAAAGTCAATTTATTGGAAAAGATACTCATATAATGAAAATACAGTGAGG